>NC_137460.1:294981256-296181256 GCF_964235325.1 Thermobia domestica | reverse complement strand
TCAGTTTTATCAGGCGAGCTAGGATACTATTTCTACCCACTGTCTTGGCAATAATAACCAAAATACTAATTTAAATCAGACGAGCATAGGCGGTTATTTTTACCAACTACCTTGGCTACAGCAACCAAAATAGTCAGTTAAATCAAGCGAGTTAGATCATTTTTACCAACTACCTTGGCAACAGTAACAAACATTCTCAGTTTTATCAGGCGAGCTAGGAGACTATTGCTACCAACTGTCTTGGAAACAATAAGTAGAATACTCAGTTACATGAGACGAGCATAGACGGTTATCTTTACCAACTATTTTGGCAACAGTAACCAACATTCTCAGTTCAAAAAGACGAGCTAGGAGGTTATTTCTACCAACTGTCTTGGTAACAATAACCAAAATACTCAGTTAAATGAGCCGAGCATAGACGGTTATTTTTACCAACAACCTTGGCAATAGTAACCAACGTACTCAGTTAAATCAACCGAGCATAAACGGTTATTTTTAGCAACTATTTTTGCAACAGTAACCTACATTCTCTGTTTAATTTTTCGAGCTAGGAGGCTATTTCTACCAACTATCTTGTCAACAGTATCCAAAATACTCAGTTAAATCAGACGAGCATATACGGTTATTATTACCAACTATCTCGGCAAGAATAAGTCATACCCGGTTAAATAAACGAAGCACAGAGGGTTTTTTTACAAAGTACTTTTGGACATTCACTAATTTTGTTCAATTATTTTTACCCTGTATCTCTTGGTTGATTACACTCTCAGCCAGCTACTCGCTTATATGAAAGAATGCTAACTAACAGAGTGACACTTGTTTGCAGGATCCGCGATCTGGGCATGTTCTATATTGACAAAGCAACTTGGTTACTGGCAACGAAATTATTTCTAATTTAACCCCAAAAATTTTTTTGTGTGCAACTGTACGCTGCACTTGCCCATGTCCGATTAAGGGATTCTGTTGTGGTACTGGTTCAGCTTGAAGAAATAATTGAAGAAACCGCTTTTCTAAGAATATGTTTTATACACACAGCTTCTACGATAGTTGCTTCTCGTGAGTGGTACTTTGCTATGGACCGACCATATTAGAATCTCATCGGACTATCATTTTGGACTGTGATAAATGTTTGCCCAAACACAAATCTCGTTTTAGTTACACTTGGTAGTAAGATAGGGGCCTGCCCAAACAATCCCTTTAGACTTAGGAAGCTTTGAATTATCTGTATTTCTCTTGTGAAGAGAGATTTGTTTTGTTGAATCTTACCTCTGTCATAAATGTGCTTTGTTTTGTTGCGCCTACAATTGTTTCCGTAGTTTGACTGGCAGTTGCATGCTATAAACTTTAGCAAATCTTCTGGAACATGTTGCTCAAATGTTGTTACAGAAAGAAGCCAATTACTACAAATTCTCCAGCCCCATTCAGTTGCAGTCATCTCTTGATTTTTTTAGTGCTGAACTTGATAAAACACATGGAGACTATGGCAGTGGCGCCCCCCCCTCATGACCATGACGCACCCCCCTCAATTGCCTATCTGTAGGTGTTCTTCCATGAAAAAAATCTTTTCGATAAATATTTACACCCTCTCAAACATATTTATATAAATTTTTATCCCACCCCCAAATATTTCAATGACGCAGGTTGCGTCATAGCCCCCCTTTGTGGGCACCCCTGACTATGGTGATTTGCAGCAGAAGCGTTTGGGGATAGTACTTCTAAATTAAAAGTGTCACTAATGCGTTGTTTGGATACAATCTTTCTGTACATGTAGAATCTTGTACAATCCAGATTTTCTTTCTGTGTACATCTATATAACGCTAAGAACATTTTTCTCCAGCAGTTGCCACACCATCAACAGAATTTGTTGGTTGTTGAAAACCAATTTTTCGACGAAGTTCATTTTCCCAGTATTTTGTACGCAACTTTGTTCCCTTTACTGTGTGCTGAATTTGTATTATAACCAGTGAAGGCAAGCAGAAATAAAATGGAGTTCACAATATAGCCCAATGCTCTCTGAAGTTTGGCATTGCTGTATATATTGTGTGGTGGCTTCGAGCCAGAAATAAACATGTAAGTCTCAGCTGTTGCGACTGCTACCATCAAAACTGAAATATTTGAATACCATCAGACTGCTACCATCAGAGTGTTTTGCGATAAACCTCACATATTACTCATATAATTGGAAGCAAAAAAATTTGGAAAACCAACAACTAGAGTTTTGGGACTCTTTCAGTATAATATCAATACATATTTTTTTTCTATAACTATTCTAACAGGTTTAAATATTTTTCAAAAAATCTTAGTTTGATCGATTTTTGTTGTAATTCCACTGCACTAGGACTATTAATTGAAAAACGCGGAAAACCCTCAACTGGATACTTCCCCAGGATAACAACATCAGTAAAATATCTTTCAATAGATTTCATCTCCTTTTCGAAACTTTTAGATGAAACACTATTGCCAACGAACACATAGGTTTACATAGAGATATATAGTGCGAAAGTCTACTTTCAGAGTTCTTGCAAACCCCCTTGCCGACGCCACTGTTTACGAACTATTTATTAAACTAGCTGGACTTCCAAACCTGTTGATATTTACTTGAAATTGCAATGAATAGCCGTCTGAAATCACTAAGTAGTATCTCTTTTTCTTCGTGTTAAATGATTCGTTCATATGTTTCAACAGAAATTGTGGGCAGTTCAATGACGTTTGAAGTTTCATTGCGCATCTCTAACATTATACATAGTGTCAACATATACATCGTTTTAAAGCTTATGAAATTTCCAACAACTTTCATTAGAGCAATATTTTCATATTTCTACTCTGTTAATTTGTAGGAGGCAAAGAAAGAGAATATGTTCCTTAATCCGAATTTTTTACTTTATCCTAATGTTATGCAAAAATGGTTACTCGGTGAAAGCTGATAATAACTTGTTACATTGCCTATAATATTAGAATTATAATAAAGAAAGAATTATTATCATTCTACGTTAATCAGTTTAGAAGTTGCGTGGCATAAACTAAGTGTATGTGAGAAATCCAAGATGGCAGACTATTTATTCAAAATGGCGGGAAAGCCGCAACTGGATTTTTTTGGATTTTCTGCAGGTTAATGAAGAAGAGATCACGAACAAATTCTAGAAGCTCCCATCTTTTTATTCTAAATGTCTAGGTTTGACCTTTTTTTCATATAATTTGACTGGACTAATTTGAAAAGTTTTCTATATGTCTATCTTATATTCTCTGAATATCTTCTGTCATGTACACGAAATACTCTCCAAATATTTTGTCTTGTACAGAAAATATTACCTAAATATTTTCTGTCATGTACAGAAAATACTTTCTAAATATTTTCAGTGACGTACAAAAAGTATCCAGTAAATAGTTTTTGTTATGTAAAGAAAATATTTTGTCATATGTAGGAAAATATTGTCTAAACATTTTTTGTCATGTATGGAAAATATTTTAAAATTATTATTTTATAGATCGTTATTTTTTGTTAGAATTGAATTATAAATCTTCAGAAAACGTTTCAACTAATGTATCCAATACATTGTAAAAATATTTACAAAAAATTTTCTCCATTCTTGACAAATTATTTTCTCTGCTATTGGTAAATAATTTTAAAATATTCCTTGCAAAATGTTTTAAAAAAACATTCCGTTAACATTGTATAAAACGTTTCAGATACATTTTCAATAACGTTTCAGAGGAAACATTTTTTGGAAAACTTTCCTAATGACCTATAAAATATTTCTACAACGATTTTGAGTGTATTAAGAAAATATTTTCAGTGTAATTTGGAAAATGTTTTTAACAACATACGAAATATATATCCTTACCTGAAGTAGGATACATTTTCTGAAGGAAAATAATGGCACGTTTTAGAAACATTTTGAAATTATTTCATTGCTGTGTGGGATCTTGAAATAACAAACTAACTTGTTCTAGGTGTTCACTAAGGAAACAAAAACTATCTGAGTCAGGACAAGAGCGCAGCAATTGAACCTTAACGATAGGGAGACACCTCTAGAAAAGAGGCGCGCCAGCGACGGTGGGTATACTCATAATCGTGGATAGTCGAGAAACACTTCATCAGAAGACTTGGAATATCATAACTACATGTCACTAAATAATTTTAATCATGATAAGGTAAAATTACAACCTGGCTTGCTGATACCAATAATTTCATGTAGTAGCAATAGGTTAAATTTGCACGTTCTTAAACTTTCTTTCATGTAGCAAATTTTGGCACGTACTCTTGAACAAAAAATGTTCTTCCATACTAAAAGCTTAAGGTCACTATAAATATAATTTTTAAGGATGTTTCATTTTATTTGAACGTTTAATGTTCTATTATCAGGGGCGGACTGGCAACCATAGGGCCCACCCTGTTAAACTGAAATGAGGGCCCACTGTATAAAAATGTAAAAAATGTACTTGACATTCTTCATATGTATTACATATAAAAGTCCATCTTCGAACTCATAAATAGTATCCCATAAATTGATACAAAAGCAAAACATTAATTACAAAAAATCTGAAGTAGGAGCATTTTAATAGTAACTCATACAGTGTGTATTGGCATTATCATTTTTTTTTTTTTTTTTTTGTAAACACACACAATACCGGAATTGGTGCATTCAGTTATTTATCTAGTGCTATTGTTTTTTATGTAATGAATTTAAACCATTTATTTAAACAAATGAATGTCATGTTTTAGAAAACCCAAAATATATACATGTGCAATAAGTAAAAACTAATCACAAGTCAACTTTGAAACACTAAATAATTAAAGCAATGACAGAAATAATGTAAGTTTCTTTCCTCATAAATCAGTTCTAATATCAAATTGGTTGTAATTTTCTACTGAATTGCATACTGTAACCTAATATAATATAATATTAATATGAATGCCAGATATGTATCCTAATATTAATATCTTCATTATGCACCAGTTACACTCACAATTTCAAATATCTACCTAATTCTTTGGAGCTAGATGCAAGGTCAGCAATCACTTTGTCGTAATCAAACGTATATGATCTTTCTAGGTATAAAAGAATAAAGTCTTGCAACAAATCTTGTTCAAGCGATGAACGCAACCGATTTTTGATCACTTTCATAATCGAGAAAATTCTTTCACATGATACTTGGGTACACGATAGAGTTAGAACATCCTTATACGCTTTATACAACGATGAATATAATGGACCATAAAGATTTAATTCGTGAAGCAGGTGCAGTGCACAAACTAGACAATTTACACTGTCTTACAGGTTTGCATTTCCATTCATCTTCCTCCTCACTCTTAGTTTCTTTATCTTCCTCTTCTTCATTTTCCTCGTTTTCACTACCATGAGCATATTGCTCGCTGCCATGCTCATTTCTTAAAATATCCTGCTTTTTACATGTTGGTGGATTATAGTTCCTGTAATGACGAGCAAATTGGAGCAGTTCCTCTTGAATTTGTTCTCTTTCCACTTTGCAATAATGTAATAGAGTATTGAGAGCTGAATCAGGTAGTTCTTCTAAAGTACTTATCTCATGGAAACGAGTAGGATCCAGCCATGCAATGTCCTTCATGAGACTGTCATTGCAGATAAACCGAAAATGTAATTGCTCAATTGCAGCATCGAAAATAACATTGGAAACGTTTATCTGAAAAATTTTTGATAGAGAATCTAAAAGTTTTGCCTCATCATGGGAAAGCTCGTCTGCTTGAAGAGTTGCTACTGGTATTCTCTTTGCAAGGAGAGAAGTTTCAACTGCAACATCGTATCCTGCATCCTTCAATTGTCTTTTCAAGTCCTTTGCAAACTCCATAGCTTTAGTTTCAATAGAACAAAACACGTTCCGTTTTTGCTTTAAGTCTGATTGTAACGTACAAATCATTTTCGTAGCCGTTATATAATCCAAACCAGATTTTTGCAAATACTGCGAAGTAGGTGTCCATAGGTGAAAAAATTGGCTGAAAACAAAAGCCACAAGAATGTTTTCAAATTTATACCAGTTCTGAACCAAACACTTGGCTTTAAATGTGACTTCTGCTTAAAAATCACTCATACATGCAATAGTGAGTAGACATTGAAGCAGCGCCATGAACCTCTTCCGATCTTGCAAAGGTGTTGAAAAATCATCAAAGATATTCTTTAGAGCTCGATCTTTACTCCACCACCTTGTCAGATTTATTTTTTGTAATCGGCGAAGTCGCTGTCTACCACTTGAGTTTTCTTCATTGTACTTAATCCACACTTGCATTCTTTTATATGAATCGCATATAAAAGTAACTGTCATTTGAAGTAACCCAAGAAAGTCTTTTCCGACTTTGCAACATTCTGTTGCATTTATCATTACCAAATTTAGAACATGCGCGAGACAATGCACATACTGAACATTCGGATTAAGATTTTTGAGCTGTGCTTGGACACCGTTATATCGGCCACTCATGTTAGCTACACCATCAAAAGAACAGCCTACAATATGCGACGTTCACAGTTTTAGCTTACTAAGTTCAACCTCAATCTGTTTGTAAAGACCCAGTCCAGTAGCTTTGTCGACAGGAATTAGTTTCAGAAATTTCACTCTTACTTCACCATGGAGCACATACCGAACACACAATGCTAACTGTTCAATAACAGTAATGTCCTGGGTACAGTCAACTTCAACACTAAATACACCAGCCTGCTTTATTTCGTTAACACTAGTAGTTTGAATCTGAAGAACAGGATAGGTTACTAACTTCTTGACAAATGTCTTCGACAAAAAAGTTACTAATGAGCCTCTTCCTTGTAAACTTCTTTCACCGTACTTGTCTTGGCGCAATCTTCTGTTTTGACTCTTTACAATTGCCTCTGAAACACGGTTCTTTAAAATATCATCATACTTGCATACTAATAAAACCGATTCTAAGAAATTTCCATGATTAACTTTTTGTTGTTGAAATTAGCCGCTGCTTCTTTGCGCTTCCCTCGAAAAGCTAGTCCTTATCGTCCAAGAAAAACAACTATATCTAATATACGTTTCAAAATGTCTCACCACAGTTTAACTTGAGCTTTTCCTATGTCCATGAGACCTTTATCTACAAGTGTATTTATATTTGCACTTCTAGTGGCAATTACATAAGCTGCGGAAGCATTGATATGTACTTTTGAATTTTCATGAACTGTAAGGTATTTATAGAAATGTTTCTTAATGATTTTCTGGCCTGTTACAAATTGACTTTCGCTGTGAATTGCAAAAAACATGCAAATAGAACAGAAACACAAGTTTCTTTCCATACAATAGCAAAACAGCATTCTCTTTTCAGTAGTGTTATCTGAAGTAGTACGATAATATGTTTTCATAGGCTTGAATGGAAGAATCACATCAGGACTTTCCGTGGGTTGAATTGGATGTTGCTTAAGGAAATTGAGTTTCTCTAAAACCAAAGAATCTCCCGAAGGGGGTACAAACTTGGACAAATCTGTAACTCCCATGCGATCAGTTTCATTCGACTTTCGTTGACGAAACACGTCTTCAGTATCACTATCCAATACTTCATCTCCAAACTGATCTTGTGCTAATTTTGACTGAAGCTGATCATGTATTGAATCATTTCGACGTAATTCTTGGTTCACTTTTTCACAATTTCCGACTTCAGCTGATTCCAATGTATCCATAGGCCTACTGATCCCAATTGAAAATGAAATGAAATGAAATCTTTTGAGTTTTACGTCCCACGGTTATGCCGGTTAGGCTAAAGGAGACGGTGATGATGAGTGATGAATGAAATGGTGGAATGAAGAAAGTGGGAGGAAACGGGAGAACCCCGAGAAAACCCACGCACACGGTGTTTGTCCACCACAAAGTTCACTTGGCGGGGGCTGGGATCGAACCCAGGACCCCAAGCACCAGAGGTGAACGCTCTACCACTGAGTGATCCCAATTGAATGCACTAGTGCAGATGTTAAGGTAAATAGATATAATCATTGTCACAGTAAATACATATATATAAATTCTCATTCGAAAAATGTTACACCAGTGATGGACGTGAATTTAGTTAGGAAGTGACAGCTTCGTCTGCTGTTAATATATGGCACTTTATATATCGACAAGTTACATTCCATTTTACACATAGAATCTCCACATGTAAAAGGTGTTTAGTATATATATATATATATATATATATATATATATATATATATATATATATATATATATATAGGATGTCTGGAAAATGGCGGACAAAAAGTGAACCACCGTGTAAGGGACATCAGAAAAAGAAAAAAAGTCCTCTTCAACTTTGGCCAAATCCTACTAGTTTCGGAGATATAAGGCGCCGAAGCCGTGGAAAAAGAACTTTGGACCCCCATAGCTCCACCTCCTGACCCTAGCGTTAAGTGACCTGACCTGACCAGTGTCTCAAGCAGGCTTGACTCGACCCCTGACCAATGAAAGCCTGATATGACCCGTTTGAAAGCACTACACGGCAGCAAACAGTTCAGTTAATTTCGTGTTCTCCTGTTAAATTTGTGTAATTTCAAGTGAAAATAGCCATAAAAAGCTACAATTGACTGAAATCATCCAAAGACGTGGTGTATACATTATAATTTATAAACACCTTAGACAGGAAAACAAAAAAATACCTGGCAACTGTCCTGCAGTACTCGAATGAGTCACATCACGCTCATTTGTTTCTTGGGGCTTCACAGATTCAAATGGGAGTTCTTAAGTTGACACAACCAGAGCAACAGGACATGATGTCACTTAATGTCGTCACTACCCTGGAGCACTTCATGCACAGTGTATCCATAACCAAGTCAGCTCTGTTGACAGCATTACGGCTGAGGTGGATTATAATTTAAGACATACCTGGAATTTGTTCGTGTACTGGTGGACAATAAAAAACACATTATATTGTTACAGCAGTTGTGTGAGTTGCGTTTTACATTCAACAAACGAACAAGATTATACACAAACAATGCACTGAATAATGCATAAATAATTGCGGCTTGTCCCACCAAAGGCGATAAGAACACCGTTTTTTTTTTTTTGTTTGTTTTTTTTTTAATCTCATTTCGTGCTGCGCACTGATATGTGTGTCAAGATTGAAATTTCAGGTTTCTTCAGTTATGTTCTATCTTATAAGTGTACTGACATTTATGATATATCAATTTCTTTTAGCACCAAATGAACTCTTGTAGGTTTAGTAAGTGTTTTGGAGTGGCAGAAACGGGATTAAGAATACGTGGACACTTTTAAAATTACAATTTCCAGGTAAAGGTGTTAATTCAGAACAAAAGACAAATGTCTAGGGTATTTATTTATGAAGGCGCAGAATATGTAAGTCATCTGTGAACATAGATACAGCAATAAAATGTTGCTTTCATTCCTATGAAACTCTCCATAAGGGCGTTATTCCAGGGCTGCAAACTAATGTACAAGGGACTTGAAATATGACTATTTCGCTGCCTGAACCTACTCTAACCTAACCCGAACTACTGCTACTCTACTACTACTAGTATACTATTATTACTACTACTACTCAACTACCACCACTACTGCCTTACTATACTACTACTACTACTGCTACTAGCCTATTATTATTCTATCATTGCTACTACCAGCGCCGAAACCAGCTACAAAGGTTTGGGAGGGTCGTGAATATGTTACGGGGGGCCAAGTTATTAAAATTATCTTGTAAATATCTAAATTGTGTTTTCTCTATTAGGCCTAATAATAAAATTTCTTACTGAAGTCTGGAGGAGCCACAAAAAGTTTAGGGGGACCTAGCCTCCCTCTGGTTGCGGGCCTGGCTACTACTAAAATACTACCCTACTACTACTGCCTTACTACTACTATACTATCATTACTACTATCACTACTGCTAAGTGTGCACCCATAATTTTTTTTAATGTAATTTTTGAACAATTATCTCTCGTAGCGCCCCTGAATTTTACCTGTTCCTGGTGGATCACTGGCATGCACCAACAGATGTACAGTCTAGAAGGCGTGATGACACTATTTTCATCAAGAAATGTGAGTTTCAAAGTAATATGAATTTGTCTACGTATTGTTGATCTGAACTGCGGAAACGGCTCTATCCCAATTTAAGGATGTACATTAACACTGATGTAATAAAGTAATTATGCAGACTATACCTAAACTACACGAGGTTTACGGTTACGCAACTACAGGCTCAGCTTTTGAAGTTTTCGTTTTATTAGCTTATCGACGTCGACCATACCCTAGACACCGCATGGACAAAGTCGCACATAGTACGAACTATTCGCAAAATCAAAGTAGGCCATTCACTTATCTACAATTTTCGCATTTATTACTGCCTTAAAATGGGAAGGTCATTAAGTGACATGAATTCCCGCCTATGTCTATGTTCCCCTACATTTGTGAGCGTTGTGGATTACACTCACAACATTTAATGGATTTATCAAGAAATACTGAACCCACAGGTTCAGCACTTAGGGGAGAGGGGGGTACATTTGAACATCTGTTTTCGAATATTCGTTTTTGCTTCCAAACACTCAGTAAATTTCCTTATAGAACTGTAGCAAAAGCTAAATATAATATACATTATATATGCCATAAAATAGAGTACTTTGTTTGATCTTGTCATTCTGTGCAAGGGCGCAGGGGGTGTCGTTCAAATGTACCCCCTTGGGGGGTAGATTTGAACATGCATGGGGTAGATTTGAACATACGTGGGGCAGTTTTGAACAAACCATTATTTTACTACAATAATCGTTATTTTCAGGATGAATTCGTTTACGAACAACAAGGCTAATGTAACAAAGCAGCATTAACGGTTTAAGGCACAAGAATTAACCAATCGCGTATGAGAAGGAAATAATAATAATAGTAATAATTGCTGTAACATATATGCAGGCTCGTATTTGTATATTGTGCGCCTCTGTGCTCTAAATAATTTGCCTCCCCTTCGGAAACGTCTGAATTGAGTTGAATTCATAGTTTTTGGGGTCACTGAGATGAATAGTGACAGTTTTAATCCAATTCAACTTCAAGGTCATACTCAACTCCCGAGTGAGGCGGGCGAGAGTTTAATCGAAAACGACAGATATTAGTGTTGAATTTATTGTTTTCGAGGTCGCTGAGTTTAACGGTATCAGTTTTCATGATGTTCAAGTTCATCCTCACCCCTTGGGGTGGGAGTAGGAGAGGATGACTTTTTAAAAAATAATCAGATAAGCTAGCTAATTAATAACTACTGTAATTAGAGCGAATTAAACATTTTCTTGCTTTTGCGCGGAACTCTAAGTGTGGTAGTGTGTTAAATATAACTTTATTGTGAATCTTTTTTTTTTAATCCAAAATTTTGCCACCCTCTAAATTGTGACGTCCTGTGTTCGAGGACAGAATAGTAATTACCTAAATATAGGCCTGTATATATGCTGTACATTATACGTTACACACACACACACACACAAAAGGATATGTGGACAATATATCCATAGGTGTAGGTGTGATCTGAAGAAAACTTTAAAAGAATATGATCATCGTAGCATGTCTGTGAAAATATTATTATGATTCACTTTTTAATTTTGCTCGTCTTACCTGATAAGCTTAATGGAAAACCTATTACTACTGGGCCATTCCATCGTCACGGGCAGGACATTTACACTACATTTTTGACGCTTTAAAGTTGTATATTTCTAAAAATACAACATAAATTCTGCTAATTGTATGATACATGAGCAGTGCAGACTTAGTAGTATATGTAGCTGATGTTCTCAGTATTTTTTTCTGTTTAGAGTAGAAAATATTAATTCCTAAACGTCTGTCACGGGCGGGGACAAAAAAGAGAAGTGGCTTTCGACACACCAACTGAATGTTACAAAACTCTGTGAATTCTTGGCTCAAAATCTTTTTATTGAAACGGAAATGTATAAATGATGAAATTTGTTACCAAACTACACTTAAGAGAAATTTGCCAAAAATTTATATTAATAAAAAAACTCAACTTTACTGTGTCACGGGCAGGACATATGGTTGTCACGGGCAGGACACCGTGTGAATCAACACACAAAATCTCAATAAGAATGATTTGGAAACTGAAATAAAATCGAAAATAAGTCAATTTCCGCTGTTCTGTTATATCATTTTGCACAAATAATGCTATTTCCTTTACTTGGGGTTCGCTTTTATCACATAAAATAAAAATATATAGTACACTTATTTCTCACCACCTACACTTTAGGAAATGGTTTTATTTGCCCATTTACACCCACCTTGTAGGGAACTTCGTACAAAACAGTGTCTAACAGTATATAAAATAGGTGCTGGTATCCAGTGCCGTAGAAAATCAGCGCCCGGGGCGAGAGTATACGACGGCGCCCTCGTAAATATGAGTGAGGTCGACAGACCAGCCGCAAAGCATCACATGGTTGGCGCCATGCGTAAGAAATTTTTTAAAAAATAAACCCTGCTTTTCCTTGATTTTGAGCACTATTTAATACTTTTTCCTTCCATTTTTATATATCTTCTATTTTTCCTCTTGAATTTTGCGCCCCCATACTTTGACGCCCGGGGCCTGCGCCCCGCTCGCCCCTTTCCCCCAACGCCACGACACTTCTGGTATCACAGGCATTATTTGATTGAAATGTATGTAAGACACATCTTCAACAGTCTTGAAAATTTTACTGCAATTGCTTACGGTCTTCATACGAATTTCTTTGACTTCTTCGTCCTCTTCCACTGGGCTATGTGCGATAGTTGCATGTCTATGCTTTATTTTTCTGTTCACTAGAGAAAAATTCCATCAACAAAAATGTTCCTTGTGTTATATCTTCAACAGCTGGTCTAACACAAACCTTGTTAACATGCAAACCTAAGTCGTCGCTCAGGATAGCTTCATGGCTTTCGGAATCATCATTTTCAGAATCTGAATAAAAGTCTATTAGGAATTTAAAGATTTTACACGGATGAAGCTCTGATTAAAAAGTTCGACGAACTACTCAATTTTCGCTGTCAAATTGCAGGAAAAAAAGTGTTTTGATTGGAGACATTCAATTGATAAGAGCATTTTCCCGCCTTTTATTCAAATCGTCTTTTTATTTCAATTTCTGCAGATGATAGTAGTAAAACAGATATATTTTGAAACGAAGAGCTTAAAGCTGCTACGAAATCAGCAACACATTCTACAATTACTTTCTTTTGTTTCACAAAGTTCCATACTGGCCTTCTTGTACGTACTGCAATACCATCCACTTCTCCCTTGAAACGAACAAAAAGGTGACGCTAATAATAATATTTATATGACACTTTTTTTTTACGTTAAAACGTCATACTGACAGTAATAGATAATCCTCTATTTAAATAAATAATGTTCATGCTTAGAAAACTTTATTTTAGTACACATGGAATCATTGTCCATCATGAATAACCAATGTACACAAACTTTCCCACCAATGCCATGTCCACTGTCACGGGCAGGACAAGTTTTCAAATTGAAATAAATCGAAATATATTATTAGCATTAGTTCAAAATTTGGTAAATGTGAAGTACACATGCAAATTGTTACTTCTACTAAGTACGAACCACATTCTCAAATTTAGTAATTCAGTACAATAACTTTTGGTAGTTTTCTGTCACGGGCAGGACACTCAAGTTGACGTTTATATCTTTAATGATATTATAAACAATTTTTATCTTGTAAACACTTTTTCAACTGCAGTTTGTAGCAAAAAGAAGCATCTTGAATAGCTCGAAGTTACTTCAGCCAAACATGCACAAATTACCGTAAAATGTTGCCGATAACAAGAATAAAAAATTTCCTCGCAGCTGACATGTTACAAGTTCACAACTTAGATTTAAAATTTTACGTTAATTCTAAGTATAAATAAATTTTTCTTTGTGAAAAAGTAAATTTCGTTCTATTTACTTCATATATATGTAAAAATTCATTGGTTTTGACAGTTTTCGAAAATTTGGGTTCAGGCTCACTTTCGCGTGGAATGGCCCACTAGCAAACTAAGAGATCTAAGAAATTACATTTTTTTCACCACTAACCGGGTACTGGACACGAAATTTAGTCTACCCTAAAATTCTGCAAATCAACATGAAATGTCAGAATTTTTGCAGTACGATTTGTCTCTGCAGAAGTTGTGGGGTTAGAAAGTCTATACACAATATCAGCAGTTGGCACTGAACATTTGTCTTCCTTGTCTGAGAACACAAACATGTTGCTGGTACTTATAAGTTTCAGAAAAGTAGAGGTAGAACAATGTTCAAATGTGCCCCCTAATTTTTGTTCAAAACTGCCCCAACCGGCATGACTAAACAAAATTTGGTAATACCCAGATAGTACAAACTATTGTGAAATACAAAGGGCAACATTAGATAAGTAAATTAATGTACTTGCTTCTGCAATGAATGGCAGATAATATCAAAACACAGGCTTCTGTCAAAAATCTTACAAAACTTCACAAAAATTCCAACTTTACACCCCACAAATGTGACAAAGTACTGCTGTTCATCAACAGTTACACTAAAATGGCAGATAACAGTTGACCGTCACGCAACGCAGTTTTGCCAAACTAAAAATTTTGAAACCACTAGATATGCTATTATTTCTAGCCTGTTATCTTAAATGTTCAAAGGTACCCCCTGTTCAAATGTACCCCCCTCTCCCCTACATAACTGCATTACTTATGAACAAGGGCGCCCTCAGGGGGCAAGGTGGGGCGCTCACCCCCTAAGAGGAAATTGTACTTGGGAATATTGAAAACCGAATAGAATTTTTACATTACTTACAGCTAAATTTGAAACTATATTTGAAACGTCGTTTATAATTGACCCCCCCTTGGAAACCACAACATGGGCGCCCTTGCTTATGAACTGTACACTAAGAAAATTCGTTCTCCGAACAGCGGTATATTGTACAAATATACGAAATCCTCTTGCTTACTACAGAAATCAGTATGGAGCATATGCTACATACGCACTGCCCTTAGATGTTACATCATGCCATTGCAGGATGTCTGACATCTAACAGTTTTCCGTATATCACCTATGTTACATTCTGCAGCTATATTCTATTCTACTATGGACATTCTGCGTCAATTTGTATGTGAGATCCTGACCGCCTGTTTCATACGGAAAGTACGTATAGATGGAACACTTATACGGAAAGTATTATAAAACATGCGTTTTCAGTTATACGCTTGCTGTACGTTAAGTCCAAAAACTACAGGAATTACGCATGTAACCTACCGTTTTAAGTACTCTACCTACAATTTTTTTCTCAGTATGTGCTTTGAAAACTAGCCATATGTCGGATTACGGGGAGAAAGCATTTTTTGTTGAAAATCATTGCTGTTTTCTTAAATGTTTTTGAGGTTAATCTACCTAAAGCAAAACATACCACTAACTAAAGAGTTTCAGACAGTATTGCTGAGCATGAGTAGTCGCTAATGCTCTCGCCTTTGGTCCTGGGCTCGATTTCCGGCAGGGTCAGTCGGTCGAAAAGGTGTAACAGCTTTTTCAGGCTAGCTATCCTAAATTGGGTTTTTCATGTGATTTCCTCATTCACACCAGGTAAATTCCGGGATGGTATCTAATTTACAGGCCTCAGGCCGCTTCTTTCCTTATCCGTTCCTTATATCCCTCCCCCGTACCGTGATTGTGTGCTCGCTGAGGATGTCATCCCTCCAACGTGACGTGCTTAAGGCAAAGTACAGTAATGGCCATGACTTGTATAATAAATAAATATTGACGAGCGAGCGTTAGCAAGCGAAGTCTGGTTAGAACGCCGCAATGCACGTTGTATTCGTCCATTCTAATTAATAGCAAATAATAATTGCAAAATTTTCCATTCCGCACACGGCATTTCCAATCTACTCAGTTCACTAATTATTCACATATCAATATCAATTATCTTTCTGTAACATGAGCTCATTCCACCTATAAACATTGTGTTTTTAAGTAGTTTTGTTCTTCCGTAATCCTGCAGAACCCGAGAAATATATTACATACTTCTTTCGTAAATTTTGCAAATTCAAACTCATAAAATAGGACAGCATCATCGTTTTCTACATACGGTAAATTAGTGGTGCAGTCCTCTTTCACACGCACAAATTCATTTTAATCATAAATTACTGTTTTTATGTTTATGTATTCTATACCTGCATCCATGTATCCAGCGCCGTAACTTAGAGTTTTTTCTGGGGGGGGGGTAAGCATTAATACGCGTATTTGGTGCTCCTAGAAAAAAGTTGTTTCTCTAATTCTTGGGCTCCCTCTTTCCATCTTTCTCTTACTCTTTATGGGCCCGGGTCGTTAGTTACACCTTTGGGCCCGTTCCATACATGACAAATGAATTAAGGGGGCAATATTGACAAATATCAAAGCCATACGAATAAACATTATTTCTAGGGCCCCTAATAGTAAATTTTTTTTTATTGAAATGGGCCCACGACTTATTTTAGTTTTATTTACCTTTTATGTGTAGTTTTGTTTAGTGGACATATTCGATGCTTCATTTATAATTTCATGTTCGTATCGTATACGGAGTAAGAACATTTTGTCTTAAAATGGGTCCCTTCGAACGGCGGGGAGCTTCCTCGGGGAAGCATTTGCTCCCTCCCTCCTCAAGTTACGGCCCTGTCACTTATCACACTAGGCTGGTAGCCAGTCCAAAAATCTAGGGGAAGCCCGGTAGAAGTTTGGGAGGGGGTCCCGATCCAAACGTATTATAGTTAATCATCATATTATAGCTCAGCGCACAAATTTTCCGGTCGCCAAATCGCCATTGGCGACTAGAAATTTAGAGCTGGCGACCAGTGTTCAGTAGGAATGGTTTCTGCCTGAACTCATAGGGCAGCGCATTTTTTATTTCGTAAGAAAATAATTGTCACTGAGTGAGAGAAAACACGGAATGTGAAGTCTTTCTTTGTCAAACCAAAGACCGTTTGGGGGGGAGGCATCTCAATTTGTACGTGAGAGATACTGGCGACCATTATTTTTGGATTGGCGAGTGCGTCTGACAGAAATTTTTGCACCCTGTTATAGTTCATTTGCAAGCGTACTGTGAAAATTTTAGAGGACCAGTAAAAATTTAGAGGGGGCCCGCCCCCTAGACCCCATGGATACGGGCTTGTCACATACTAATATGATGTAGACCTATCATTAATTTTTATGTCAATTATATATTGTGGATCTCCAAATTTTTTGTGGCAACAAATCTTTCGCGGAGCATATAATCAAATCTCGCGTGTGGAGATGCTGTGTTTTCATACAAATATACAAATATATCTTTAAGTATATTACTTCATTAACAGAGAATCACTTTTAAACATATTTTCTTTACCGGTCTGTTACTCTAGAATAAAATTAATAAGTTGACACCAAATCAGTTGCAAACACTGCTCAACTTACTATCACATTTAGTGACGTCATATTGTGTGAGGCTCTGGTTTTGTCAACTTAAGATCTCCCGATTCAAATAGCCTACGTTGTTTTGGGTCAGATGGAGCTTTTCGTAAATCACATCTTTGTTTGTGTTCTCGCTTTTTAGCACCACTTTTATATTTTTTCTTTACAGTAATCTTACAATCACTCCTACCATCCATACTGACACAACCACATCTGTCTTCCACGACAAACGACACGTAACTGGTGTTCCAATAATTGAATTGTTGCTATCGGATTTGCTCTTCGGTGTAATATACAAATAAAACACGAGCCGAGGGCAGCAACTTCATAGTAATTGTTTGAGTTTTGTATAAAACAATCGTTGATAGAGGCGTCTAATTTCTTTTCGCTTTACCGCACTAAAAAAAAAAAAAAAAAAAAAAAAACAACGAAGCCTGATCCGATTTCTTTCTTCGAAGCTTGGTCTGAGGACAATGCAGTTCAAAAGCGTTCCGGCTCCACCTCCACTTTCCACAATAACATGCTACCTACCGCTCCCGAAGAACTCCCTAAGAAAACAGCTTATAACAATTCTGGTCCACGCTCATACTCTGTTTGGGCGCAGATTGATAATATTGAAATATGACAAGTGATTTGACATGAGCCACGTTGGTGCTTTTGAGACTCAGGTTGTATTATACTTACTTTTGCGTATGCACACGCATACATATACGTAACTAGCAAGCCGTCTGCTCGCAGGAATTCACACACACATGAATGAAGACATATTTACTTAGATGAATCCTTATTTATTGAACACGCATATATGTGGAGTGGAATGAGAAATATATATTAACAACACATAAAATTTCCACTTTACAGACCTAGATGCTCAAACAGAAGAAATTGCACTGAGGCAATCGAATAAACGAAATGAAAAATAAAACACTCAATGCTGCATGATAAATGTAGATATGCGCACACTATATACGAACACTAGAAACATAGCCCTTGCTTAGATATCACTTGCACTATAAATTACTATTCGCACTGTGACGAGACTATCACTGCGTAATAATGACAAGGGGAATGGGGGAATACAATTGATGAAGTTTCTTGACTCCAAAAGGAAGCTACATGTTCAGAAGGTATTCGTTCGTTTTTTTAGCTTCATACCCTATAGGGCCTATATTAATGTAGCAACACAATGTTCTTCATACTATGACTTCTTACGATGACTTCTTGCGACGAACCCCTTTTGCTAACTGTCGCTTCTACTGACGCTTGGGAACAACCCGTTTTCTACACTTAGGGTTGACAATGCATTATATCAAATAATAAAGAAAATGTTAAAGTTTTCTGCATTCATACACAATGCCAATAGGTCGATGTTATAATAGAGAACACTGGCAACATTTGATTTGGTCACGTGAGAGTGAAGCGTGGAAACAATAGTTAAAAAAGCGTTGCAGTCTAAACTAATAAATTCTTTCCATGGTTATTGGATTTTTATACACTACTGTAATACGTAAAACAGTTCAGTGGAAAGAAGCGGACGATGGTAATTGTGTGTATGAGTCATTTCACCTACGACTCCTGCAGGACATGAACACTTGTTCTCATGGTAGGAAGGATGACGATATATGAGTGCGTGAGAACACGACAAACACAATATCATTCACACACAATATCAACTTCGTGTCCAAAAATGTTCCCAATCTTAATAAATGTTGTTATGATAAACGTATATGCGGAACAGTATGGTAACGAAGACTATAAGTTGGAAACTATTATAGGGAAAGAAAAAAATAAGTTTGCTGCGACGAAGCACTTTGTCCAGACGATAAGCGTTGCATTGAAAAACAAGTTCTTTGTTCCACCCTGAGAAACAATAAGAGCGACTGAAGAACACCTGCATACACAGAAAGAATTGAAGTTCTCACCAAAAGAGAAATAGCTTTTTTTTCTATGAGTAAAATAATAATTTCGTTGCATGAATAAAAGTTAAAAAGAAATACACTGTTCGTCCAAAAACATAGTTTTGTGGCCGGGCAGACGGTCACAAACAATATCTACAAAACTATTGTTTCTTTAAAACATCGCCACTCGCCGGCTTGTAAAAGGACCGGCGTAGGCAATGGTATCCAAATCCAATAACAGCCTGAAATCTACTGTGTTTCTTATATTTAAAAAAGTAGTAGTTAACGTACTCGTTTTTAACAGCTGCTGTATCACAAACCCCGCAATGTTTTAGGGCCTGATTGTCTCATAGGCGGAACCTTTTCAAGTCGATAAACGTGAAGAAGAACAAGGTCCGCGCCTGTCTATTATGGTGCTCATAAGTTGGAGGAGACATTGATGAAATGGATAAGAGCGAAGTGAAGAAAGGAAGAAATGGGAAAATGTCGAGGAAACCCACATACACAGTACTTTCCCAGTACATAATCGATCCGGCGGGAGCTGGGGTCTAACATGGAAACTCATGTGCCACAGGTGAGCATTCTTCTACCGGTGAGCTACTCTGGCTTCACAGATCCAGTGATTACAAGCGGAACCAGCCGGTGAACCAAACTTCTAAGTTTCAGCGTGCAAATCTGTGAAACATAGCCAATGTTGGCTAGCCGAGAACAATCAGCAAATATAATGATCTTTATTCCTTAGATTATGGATTACTTGTTCACCGAATCTAAGTTGATTCGAGTATGTACTACTAATATAATCCTAATGTATCGAGTGAGAAAAACAAATGTGGCAACTACGGATAATTATATGTGCGCATACGTAGTCTGTAAACATGAAAATATATGAAATACGAAATCGGTATTGTTGTGATTGTGGTCGTTCAGATTAGTCCAATATTTACCAAGAAATAGATACCACGTAAATCTGTGCAAAGTCTGTCACTTGCCGTAGGTTCCTACCAAATATATGTCTTCACTCCTTACTGACATTAGGCTACTTGACCACCACATTTGGTGTAGATCCGACCACGAGTAAGCGAGATATAAAGTACCACACACAAACAACTGGAGTGAAACTATAAGATCTCGTATGCTTACTCCGGGGGGTTAAAATTGGTCAAACAAGACAGGAAACAGTGAGTAAGAATATACAGAAAATTTTTGTAAAATATTAAAATATCGAGATAGCAGAGGAAATCGCATACAATGCGCTAAGTAGTGATTGAAAGATATATTACAAACATTATTTTTCCTCTTTCCTACTGCATTAACTGAAGTCTCCGGTACAATTCTGGCAGATCTAACACGTCTTAGTGGCTCGAGTTCTACTTCGAACTGCAGATCCACCGTAGCCTCGGTGTTGAAACCGACATTTATTCCCAAATATTTATGAAACTTTCTACTTTAAATCCTAGGAAATAAATTGAGTGCTAATCCGAAAATCTTCATGTGTAAAAGGAATTTGTGTATTCATATCTTGCTAAGAAAATCCGTAATTTCTGAAGATTCTAGTAACGCGACTCCAACGTCCTAAGTAAGTAATGAATATACGATTTAAATAGGATTTTTGGTATTTGAAATCCTTGTATTTCTTGCTTTAGAAAATTAACTTTGCAACACAAGCAATTTGAGAAATTTCGAGACTTAGACAAAATATAAACAAATTTTATTCACGAAGCCTTGCACTAGAATGCACAACGTTCTTTTCTTTAGTACTGTCCTTTGCATATATAGGTCTATTTGCTTGTGACTGAAAATTTATTTGATTTGTTATTTGTGTTATAAATGTGTAATTAAGCCATTTTGCTCTCTTCCATAGCCTCTGTTCCTGTTTAGGTTTAAACGCATAGGCCTTCGAAAATGGCAGATTATCCGATACCCACAAGACCACAAAGAAAATTTAAAGGAAAGGCAATTCTAAAGGAAAGGAGATGAGATTCTTTGATACATAAAGGACAGTATTTATAGAACTTCAATAAGAGAGGTGGTTGATTTCGATCAGTAGATTGTTGGTGTGTAGAATGGTGCAATGTGCCCAAAAAACAAGCAGTTTTTCTAGCATGGTATTCATCAATTATCTGAAAGATGGGCGAAGTGTGTAGAGGCCGATTTTCAGTCTTTTGAATAAAAACAAATTATGGTTCCCTTGAGATTTACGTGTTTTCTTTCTACACGAAAACGAAAACACTTATGCATACAGTTTATATATATATATGCAGATAATGATCAGAAAAATGGAAACACCTGAATGAAATTGCAACTTACCAGATTAATATGGTGTCGGGCCACCTTTCGCCTTCAGAACAGCCTTGATGCGACGTAGGATGGAGGCATAGAGGTCGTGGATGGTAGGAAGTGGAATTTTACACCATTCCTCGTGCAGGGCATCGGCCAGTTCTGTGAGAGAGGATACAGGTGGAAATCGTCGCCGGAGTCGTGTTTCCAAGACGGACCACAGATGTTCAATTATGTTGAGATCTGTGGATTGGGCGGGCCAGGGGAGGTGTTGAACTTGCACCTCCGATGTTCCTCAAAACACGCTGCAACAACGCCAGCTGTCTGAATGGGTGCATTATCATCCTGGAAGATGACGTCATTTTCCGGGAACAATATCCGGACCATATGATGGAAGTGGTCTCCTAAAATTGCGACATAATCGTTGGCAGTGATTCGTCCGCTAAGTCTGACTACAGGACCCAATGAAAACCATGATATGGCGGACCACAGCATCACCGAGCCGCCGCCATGTTTCACAGTTGGCCTGAGACACTGTAGATCATAAGCTTCTTTGGGCGTTCTCCACACATAAACACGGCGCGTAGTTGGGAATAGGGTGAAGGATGACTCATCCGACCATATCACGTTTCCAGTCCTCAACGGTCCAAGTTGCATGGTCGCGGCACCATTTGTGGCGTGCGAAAGCGTTATGGTCCCTAATGAGCGGTTGGTGCTGATTGAGTTCCTCCGTTACTTGCTCCGCACGACGTAACAATGCGCTTTAATACCCGCCGTGAACTGTCACTCATGATTTTCTTTCGCCCACTGTTCCGCTTCCCCGATGTGGTTTTCCCGTGTGTTGTATAGACCGTCATCACCTTCGACACTGTCCCACGCGACACACCTAACACAGTAGACACTACTGTCACACTCATTCCACATAACCGCGCAGCAACAATTTGCCCTCTTTGAAAATCTGAGAGGTCTCCCATTTTACACTACCTCCGTCTGCTGCAACCACTGGACACTGCTGTTCCACTGCGCCTGACGTAGTATGGAGACCGACCTAACACACCACCACCAGCGATCCGGCGCAGCGGGCGACACGACTCCACTGCCAACCCATACATCTGACGTGTTGCCAACTACAGGTGTTTCCATTTTTCTGATCAATATCTGTATATATATGGCGCCGCAGCTATTTGAGAGCAAAATAACGTCCGCGAAAAAGGGATTAAAGACAGAGCATTTAATGAGGGTTCAACGTTATGTACATGTGAAGAAAGACCCACTACAGGATATCATTTGATGAAAGCGCCATCTGCC
The DNA here is from genome assembly GCF_964235325.1 of Thermobia domestica. Taxonomy (NCBI): domain Eukaryota; kingdom Metazoa; phylum Arthropoda; class Insecta; order Zygentoma; family Lepismatidae; genus Thermobia; species Thermobia domestica. Next base: position 296,158,384 of record NC_137460.1, on the reverse strand, counting down.
GCAATAACAGCCTCTAAATGGTATTGAAACCGTCGGCAGACATGAATGAGGTGGGTCATACGAATGGTTGTTATGGCATCCACAATGGTTGCCCTGAGAGCCGCAACGGTGTTTGTGGATGCTTACTGGAGACTCTCTCAACCACGCCTCAGACGTAAAAGCCCAAGGGGTTGACATCAGTGGAGTTGTGGGGGACACGTTTGGGGTGACGTGGTCGTGAAAATTCGTGGTTAACCATTCTTGGGTTGAATGGGCCGTTGGGCGGGAGCGGAGTCATGCTCAAAAAAGTATATGGCCTGCCACGTGCTAGAGTAGTAATCTTGGGCTACACAATCGTCTCCAACACATCGTAGCAAGCAACGGCTTTGACTCTGGCACCTTGACTAAGGAAATGTAGAGGCGTCACGTTGCTCTCACTGCTCACGACCGTTAGAACCATCACGGAGGCAGGGAACTTAATGTGTATGGTGGTCGGAACTTTCTCGGGTAATTTACACAGCCACCGATCATGTCTGCGGTTCGCCTTTTGGGCCTGGACGATTTCCCCATCTGACAAGAACCAGAGCATTTCTGGCTGCTTCGGAAGTTTCAGCTTTTTCATAAGCACCTGACGCTGGTCACTTTATTCTCCCTGGATCGCGCGGACATGAACTGGCCTCTCCGCATTACGTACGACTTGAAACGGAGGTCTTCATGCACCACACGTCGAATGGTGGCCTCGCCAACCTGCTTCTACCTTGCAAAGGCCTCATGGACTTTCGGTTCAACAACAGCTTGGACGGAAGTGATGAATTAGGGTGTCCTGTTCCTTTCCGACCGCTGACAATGTCGTTTCCTGTGGGAAACGGTTTCCACGTCACCACTGGTGGCCTCCAGTTTTCTCCGAACTTTGAAGACGAATGATTGGGCGGCTCAGTTATTTGGCATTTCAAAGAATAGTATCAAAAACTAAGATATATACTGAGCTGACAACATTGGTTTTCTCCCTCCCTTTAGCCTGGTCTTCAGTTGTTATATGCAAGTGGCGTCAATTTCGGTGGACATTTTTTCTGAAATAATTGCGTGTATTTGGAAAGCTTTTGTGATTTTCAACATTTCTACCCAATTCTAAGCAGGTAGCTTAAGAAATGCACTTTCATTATTATGTTGTTATTTATTGTTGTAATGAAAATATTATACATGGTGGTCCTTAGCGGTTAGCTATAATTTTAAACAAGTGGATTACTTCTTATTGTGAACAATGGTCAAATCGTTTCAGGTTTTAAGGGTGACAATAGTTGGTATTGCTAATACATTAGATGTCCATTTACTTGGCACAGGGGTCAATAACTGGCATTTTTATATAAATATATTTTTCATGTTTTAACATTACCATTGTTCTATTTAACGCATATGAATTACGATGCTAATGCATTTACCCTGATAGCTTTAGTTTAACCAGTTGTTGGCACCAGTGCCAAGTACCAGCATTCAGAGTGCCAATTATTGGTACAAATTTTCGGTGCACTTATTCCTATTTTAACTATTGATCTTCGTTGTCTTAGTAGACCAATAGACGTTTAAAGTCAGTGTTAGAATTTTTACGCGTAGGTCTATACTTCATTTTGTATATTTTTAAAGCCGTTATTCCATAATGTATGAAGGAAAAAAGGTAGGGCAATATTTAGTGCGGTTATTGGAATATAGGCTAAATTGTTGATGTCAAAAGGGTATTTCCACGGCCGGTATAGAATTTATCTTTATTAAGTGTCTCATAATCACAAACTCTTACCTAAAGGAGTCAATGGCACTGAATGACGAAACTTTCTGTAGTTGCATGGGTGGAAAGGGCAGATGTAACATTAGATATACATAGGCAAACATCTTAAGCACTGATATTCATGTAGCTCAGTCTTTCCCAATTAATCCAGAAGTCCAACGCCATCATTTGCGAGACTAGCAATTTCTGTTCTCTTATTGTTCATCGTTTAACTGAACTTTCTGGATCATACAAAATGGCTGGCTGGCCGTATTAGTGTTTTGTGCTGTTTTTTTTTTTTTTTTTTTTTTAGGAACAGTGGTAACCTGGGATCACATAATGCTTCTGTCGCTTCTCTACACTTTGTATAGTGGGCTGTTTGTTCGACTTCTTACGCCTGCTCATTTTCTTTATATTCTTGTGATCCATCTAGGCTCTACTTAAAAATCCTCTCTCCACCGCCCAATCGAATTTTAGTAGTTCCATGTTTGCCTCCACCACTACTACTACTAGTAGTACTACTATAACTACTATTATTACCGCTATTTTTATAGCACGCAAGGCCACAATTGCTACTATTAGTACTATTACATCTACTTCTAGTACTATTACAGGTAGTACACATATTAAAATAATCCTATTTTGTGGATGCATTTATCAAGTGTATTAATCAGATTCTTATTCTACGTTATTTTGTTTGGTCCATTTTTATTGCAGGTTCAATTGTGAAACTGAAAATTTGGCTATAGCACCTCCATACACACAAGAACAACTCCAGAAGGCTTTGCAAGATGTTGAAGGTGGAATGGAAGTGAAAACTGCAGCCAGAAAGTATGGCGTTCCGCTTTCGACCTTTCAGTTTCGTCGGAGTGAGAAATTCAGTAAATCATCGTGAGGGCCTTTTCCAATCTTGACTGCTGAAGAAGGAAAAACCGCTGGATTTTCGAATGCATCAGAAAAGGTTTCCCATAGAAGAAAAGAACATCTGCAAACTAGTGTCCACGAGTTCTGAAATCTCAATCCAGGAGTTTAGAATGTTCTACGTGTTGTCCATTCCGTGCAATGCACAACTGTAGTCGCCGCAAACACTCTGACTGCACACGCAGGAGAATGTCTCCTGAAATTTGGTCACAGGCTTGTTGGATGCGTTCCTTCAGGTGTCTCAAATCACGGATTGTCTCAGCATACACTATCTGCTGAAGATGTCCCCATATATACAAATCTAGGGGCGTTAAGTCAGGGGATCTGGGCGGCCACTCCACGGGACCACGACGACGAAACCACTTCCCTTGCAGTTGTTCATCCAACCATTTACGGACACCAAGTCCATAGTGTGGAGGGGCTCCATCGTGCTGAAAATAAGATGGAAAAATGCCGTAGCGTTCAGTGTGGCAGGAAACACAAGCAGCAGCATCAGATACTGTCGTGCAGTTAAGGTGTGGTGAATGAAAAATGACCCAATGATGCGGGTGTCCCATATGCCACACCATACCATCACCTTCGCTGGACTATGTTCTCGACTTGGGTCAACCCAGTTCGGATTTGCGTCACACCAATATCGACAATTATGTCGATTAACCTCCCCGTCCAAAGTGAAATATGCCTCGTCGCTGAACAGTATGCCCTTGGCAAACGAAGGATCCAGTTCGTGTTGTTCAGAAGCCCACATGCAGAACTCCAACCGGCGATCAGAGTCATCCTCGTTCAGTTTATGCCACTGGTTGATGTGCAAAATCCGGACAATAGAGGATTGGCTTATTACACACGCTAGGGACACACGACGGGTACTTCGTTTAGGACTTTTCACAAACGACGCAACAACCGCAGTTGCAGTTTCCTCGTTGGTCCTTGAACAGAGCCCGTCTCCCGGAATTTGGTGATCACGTGAGCCACCGTGTTGTGCGATACCGGTTTTCTGTCTGGGTGCCGTCTCTTGTAGTCAGCTGCTATTGTTCGGTAGCTGTGTTCCCCTGATATAAGGATGATTCCGATCTTCTGTTCACGTGTCAAACCCATTTTAGATCACCTGGAACAAAGAGAGAACTGGGTCAGTATCAACGTAACTCCCCACTTTTGAACATTAATAACTTCCAAACTGTACAAGATAGAAAAAAACAAATAATACCACTAAATTTCTGAGCTCAAGATAGTGGTATTTCACGTTTCATACACTCTCATTCCCATTTAAAAAAACTTCACTTGAATCCAAATGTCGGATTTTAAGATGGGGGCCACGAATGACATACGCTCCCAAAGTTGCGGCCCCTCATCAAACCCCTGTTCCCATTATCTCTTTTTACTTTTGTCGTCGATTTTCTAACTTATGCAGGTGTCCAAGGACTTTAGACTCACCCTGTACTCTAAAAGTTACCAGTATTTTCGCAATAGAACTTTTAGTTATTTACTAAAATAAAAAAAAGAGGTGGGCTTACTGAAGAGCTTTAACTTCCTGTGTATTCAAATTCACCCCGAGAAAAGTTGTCTCAATTCACTATGTCCGGGGCATTTTTTTAAAGTACGTAGTGATTAATCGTTACTTTATATATGAGTTGGCATTAACTTCAGTTATGATAGGATGCCTTTTTCTTTTCTAGTTTAATAATAATAATAATAATAATAATAATAATAATAATAATAATAATCATAATAATAATAATAATAATAATAATAATAATAATAATAATAATAATGCAACTATCTTGAACGACATTTACAAGACATTCTGTTAGGCTAAATCGTTCAAAGATCTTCCCTTTTTCTTCTTTATTTGTTTTGGCTTAAAATAACTCAGTTACAAATGTTATGAAAATTTTGGAGAGTAACTATTCAATAGTTAGAGAATACTAAATGAATTACTAAAACCTGTATTTAATACCATTTATATATATACCAGTATGCATAAAGGGTATATACCAGTATGTGTATACCGGTATTTATATATATACAGGGTGTTTCTAAACAACACCGACAAAGTTTGGGAGATGATTCCTCACATCAAGATAAGACAAAAAGTATAGACCAACCTGGGTGCACAAATGCATCCTTTCGGAGATATATCTGCAGAAAACATGTCCATAGCTCCAAAACTATGAGACCTACCTTAGTCGTGTCAAGACTTCACTTAGGAACTAATATGTGGTCTGTTCAAAAACACATGTTTCAGAATCATGCGGTACTCACCCAACAATTTATATAGAGCGGGCTTGGCTACGGCCACATATTTTGAAGCACTCATCAGCTACCTCCATAATATGGTTGTGGAATATAATATGATATAATGATAATGATATTTGTTCTGTATGGTTGCGAAACATGGTCGCTTACTCTGAGGGAAGAACATAGACTGAAAGTATTTGAGAACAGGATCCTGAGAAGAATATTCGGACCCAAGAGGAACGAGAATGGGGAATGGCGGAAGCTCCATAACGAGGAACTACATAGTTTATACGGTTTACCCAACATTGTTAGGGTCGTCAAGTCTAGGAGGCTTAGGTGGGCAGGTCATGTAGCTAGAATGGAAGGAAGTAGAAACGCTTTCAAAGTCTTGACTGGTAGACCCATAGGAAAACGACCATTAGGAAGACCTAGGCGCAGATGGGAGGATAATATTAAGATGGATCTCGCAGAGATAGGAATACAAAGTAGAAACTGGATGCAATCAGCTAAGGATAGAAGTCAGTGGAGAGCTTTTGTGAACGCGGCACTGAACCTCCGGGTTCCATAGGCCATAGAGTTAGTTAGTTAGTTAGTTATAATGATAATATACAGTATATACCTGGAAGCAGTTATAAATTAATTTGCTAGCATTTTGTAAAAGCTGTTTCATTTTCTACTTTTTATATTACCATCTTTATTTTATTACCGTCTTTAAACCGTTTATGTAATTGTGGAGTTTGTAGAAAGGCCCATAACAAAGAAAACTAAATTACTTTTCATCATATCTTTTATATATAAAAATTTTCTCAGCTGAAAATTCACTCAGGCTCATCTAGTATCCCGTTACGAAGTGAGGCAGTCCATGGTATAGGTAAAGAGATGGTGGCAAAATGTGAAAGAATCGTGTGCTTCAGTAGATGGAAAGACTATAAGGAATTGCCATTCGAAGCTAATGGACACATATTCCGTAGCATATATTAAGAGATAAAGTCGTCCCCCAAAGATTAGGACGGAGGAAAATGGGCAAGTGGTTCAGGAAATAGCCACCTGAACTCCTCAAAAATCACAAATAGAGTCATATTGCGAAAGTGATTTAATCGGACACAATCCGAACTGCTCAGAAGGAAGAGTTGAAATTTCGTCAATGGAAACCACACCAATCACCGAAATTATCGCCGCAAGATATTAATCATTGGTTGGAAAAAATGAAATATTTAAGTTTTACGTTCCACATTGATACCAGTTATTCTAAAGGAAACGGTGATAATGAGAGATGAGTGAAATAGAAATGAAGGAAGTGTGAGGAAACGGGAGAACCCCGAGAAAACCAACGAGCACGGTGTTTGTCCAGCACAAAATCCACACGGCGCTAGCTGGGATCGAACTAGAGACCTCAAGCAACGGAGGTGAACGCTCTACCACTGAGCCACCGCGCTCCCCGATCATCGGTTGGAGTATGGAGAGAAGTTGCTTACTTACTTTGAAGATTGATCTGATATTTTTCGTAATATCCTGTCGTCAGATGAAGCCGTATTTCATGTTTAGGCGTCTGATAAACGGAATTGAGTAGTAGAGGATCCGAGTGTGCTTGTTGAAAAATAAAAAAAGTCAACATCGCCCCAATTTCACAGTGTGGTGCGGCATTCGGGCCACAACGAATAGAGAATGCTACCTTGCTATGCTTGAAGATTATGTTCACGATATTTACCAACAAGAAACAATTATATCAACTTGATGTTTATGAAAGATGAGACCCCACCTCATTTTGCACGTCTTGCTCGCACATACATCGACATCCGCTTTCCAGAACGCTGCTTCGAATGACGTGTTCCCCTTGAACGGCCTGCAAGTAATCCTAACTTATCACCCTATGACCTCTTCCTCTCAGAGCGGACGAAGGAGGAAGTTCATCGTACAAAATCATAAACTATTGATGAATTGGTGGATCGAATTGCAAACGTATCGCTGAAGTATCTGCATAAGTCTGTCGTGAACATTACCAACCGCTTGCAAAATTTCGAGAATAACGATGATGCTTTTTGTCATTTAAGGAATGTATAACAAACATGCCATTGTAATTAACAAAATTATTTTTGTTTAATGACAATTGATTAAGTGATAAAATTTGAAAAAAAAAATACGGAATCAAAATTGTGTACAGATTTTGCCCTCGCACTAAAGAACATGCCTATTGATTAATGAAACATTCCAAATCAGTTTTTAGATGTTATTTTAACCAAAACTGTAAAAAACATAATACATAATACTCTTTATTTTATAACTATAGCTATTTAAATCATGTCGAAAATAAGCTAACAATAAGCTTGTTTTCATTGTATAGTATACTCATACAATAAATAGCAAGTAGCTGTTAAGGTAGAAAAATTAGAAAAAAACACCATAATTAATATATCCTGTAACATGTATTAGTTTCATGTAGTTGCAGATGTCTTATCATTCAGGTGCTGTATAAGGAAGGTGTTATCTTTGCACACACACAAAAAAGTTGCCAGTATGTCTGAAACATTATCGTTTTTCCACCTGCAACTGCTCAAAAGCATTACAAACTACCTTTTAGCCAGACGAGAAACAATGAAAGAAACAAGCAAACCTTCAAGAACCATTCCGATGACATTTGCTTATTGTTAACATAGGAACCTACGTACAGAAAATACAAATTTATATTTTTTGGCTTTACGAAGTACACAATGTAATAATTCAGTAATTAACATAAGCAGGCATTCATTAATTTATTTTAATATAATAGTTAATAAAATTAGTAAGTGGATGACTGATGGCTCTATGGTAGTGTTTTAACCCATGAAATTCTAACACAGATCATGTGGGTATTCGATGGCTCATATTGGGTTTGCAAATTACCCGTGGTTCTCTTAGTTTCCTTTCTTGTATTTCTTGCATCTTCAATCTCAACTTATTAATGAATTTAGTTTAACAAAACTCTATAGCCCTATATTCATTCTATCCGTCAGTCCGTCAAAGAAACAAACAGTTTCAAGAACTGTTTGTGATGGATTTTGGCCACAATGTACAGAGTGCGTAGTTAAGAATCGAATTCTTTGATGAATGTAATATTCAAACCGGAAGCAGTAGAAATATATCATTTCCGGTTTTAACGTTAATCACTGTACCATAAATGTAATAATAGATAGAGACAAACGGTTTCCTGTAATTGGCATATATAATATTCATGCAGATAGAATGGTACCCAATTTATGCATTTACTGCAGATAGTGAGTTTAGGTATTTTGGGAGCATTTTCCGCTTTAGAAAATAGGTGCCTGGTCAAAAAAAATGTAGAGAATTAGCTGGGTCAAAGGAAAACAAATGAGAACGTATTCGAGATAGTAGAAAAGAAACGAACAATTTTAGATGTTATAGAAACGAGGATTAAAAACTTGTTGGAACATTACCTTGAGAGGAACTGTGTTATGAAGAACGTGCAAGTACATATGGTGGCTGGAGAAACAGAGAGCGGCGAAAGAGGTTATGCTTGATGCATGATATTCAGACAGAGTCAAGTAGGAGACCTATAGGTTTGACTACTTCACTTCTTATGAGTCTTCTAGTGTAGATTTGATGTGTATGTATTGTTTAAGCCTAGCTGTGACTTATATCTATTGAGGTACCGTGAGCAAAAAAAAAAAAAAAAAAAAGTATTCGTCTTAAAGCGCACACAATACAAATCGTCTCATATATTAAGGGAAAGAAGACTCTATCGCACAATAATACGCTCATACCTTCGTCTATATTTCCCAGCATAAAATAAAGGAAGAAACAAATAAAACTCTGCCTTTCGTTTTCTACAGGTTAGAATAGAAAAGAGAGACGCCACATTTATTGCCAAAAAAGTATTCGTCTTGTATCTATACCTGAAGCAAAACACACTTCGTAAGGCGTGTCTTTGGATACTATAGCTGCAGACGCTTGAGTCAATTGGTGAACTGTAGTCAAAGTGTGTGTGTTTGATGCCTTTGGAGTCAACAACGAATGGAAAGCAACCGAGGGAAGACGAAATGGGCTGGATATCTAAAGAAACAAGTGAACAGGAAAGACGAATAATGATACGATTGTTTGGTAAGGGTAAATCGTTTAGTGAGATCAGTGATAGACTCCTATGACTGGTCAGCCTATTACCACCATTAAAGACTTCATATGTAAGTTTAAAAAGACAAAAACATACAAAAATCTATCGAGATCTGGGCGTCCATCACAACTAACGCAGTAAGATAGATGTCTGATCGTACGTAAAGTTAAGAAGAATTCGGAGTGGTGCACCACTCATAGCTGCAGAGCTCGAACAGGAGTCTCCAAAGAAAGTGTCAGTCCAAACCATGACAAACGTTTTGCATGAAGCTGGATATGGAGCCCGAATATCCCACACAAATCCATATATCAGAAAAACCAACAGAAAAAAGGGCCAGGAGTATGCAACATCACACAGAGACGACATATTCGACTTCTGGAAAGCTTTTTTCTTTTCACTGATAAAGGCACATTTCATTTGTTTCAATAAGATGGACGAGTTCTGGTATAAACAAAGAAGAATTGTGAACTTGAGGAAAATAATCTTACAGCTACAGAGAAATATAGGGCGCCTCAGTACTTGTGTGGGGGTGCATGAGTGTGTACGGGGTTGGCAAATTGTTTCATTGTGGGAATAATGGATCACACAGCATATATCAACATCCTGAAGACAAAACGTCATGAGCGTTGAGCAGATGGGCCTAGCAAGGAAATTACATATACATCCAAGATAACGACCCGAAACACACTGCGCTGAATATGAAGCTGTGGCTCTTATACAATATTCCGAAGTGGATTGAAACCCTTTCACAATCATCGGACATAAATTTAATTGATCATCTATGATACTCTCTGGAAACAAACATACGAAAACACCATATTTCAAATGAGACTTATCTTTAAAACGCATTGTTGCCGAAATAGAGAAAAATTACCAGCGTGACAAGAGAAAATCTAGTTAGATCAATGCCAAGGAGGTTGCATGAGGCCACACGGCGAAAAGGAGAACCCACAAAGTATTAAAAGTTGGGGCACAACGACCCAAGCTATTGCAGATGAATAGTATCTCTTAGTAGATGAATACTTTTTTGGCGTGAAATATGTTTAGTTCATTTTATTTGTACATTTTCGTATGCTTTGTATATGAGATAACTTCATTCCTGTGTTTGGTACATATAAATGTAGTGTAATGAAATGTCTGTTTTTCGTTCTTACTTTTACTATTGAGATAAATGCAAATTATATGCATACAAACATTTCAGTTCTCGCCGGACGAATACTTATTTTGCTTCTTGTATGCTGAATTTAGACAACACCGACCCAAGTAGCACAGTCACGTCATAAACACTTGTTTCTTGGGGGTTCGAATTCAAGATGACGTCTTTTGACAATCTGGGATGTCTTTATGACGTACCAAAATGGTAACAGAAATGACGTGTCAGATATGACCTAAATTATACGTGTTTATCACGTGCCAGAAGGGTACAAAGAATCACTTGTCGAACATCAGCAAATATAAACGTCTTTTTTAGGTGCTGAAAGCGCGGACGTTCCCCGTACTGTAACTGCATGCTGGGAATCGTGAGCCATTTGCAGAATTGCATGGTGTTATGATGGTTTTCTGTGTGAATATAAACAATCTGTTTTGTTATTGAAGAAGGGTCGGGTATGGACTTTTGGGTTTCGGGTAGAACAACGATGAATTTCGAAAAAGTACTTATTTAGGCTTAACAACAATTGAAAATGTATTTATATTATTATGCAAAATTTGGTAGGTACCACAATGGGATTGGCGGGTACAGTGGTAGTGATGGGTAAATTCCCGGACAGATATTTTTCGGGAATATTCCCTGGGAATATTTCCAAAACGGGAATTTATCCGGGAATTTATGTACAATCAGAAAGAAAATTGCATTCTGTTACTATATTATGATTTCAAAGTGGAATTAATTTTTATATCAGCATATTATTACTGTTGTCCACGGAGGATTCTTTAAAATGTATATTCTGAACGGTACTATGTCACTTTATTAACACTTTATTATATTTAGAGAGTACGCATAAATGTATATTTATTTACAATATGTTCTATCAATTAAATATGTGTGAAAAAATTATATAGTAACAGTTTAAATTTATATGTAAATGGATTTGCTCAACTTGACTCTATTACTGATATTATAAAGACATTAAATTTATAAATGTTATAAACCAATTAAATTGGGTAAATGCTAGAAGATACATGTCTCACCAATTTATCAACATTTGCGTATACATATTTATGTTCACAAAATTTGCAAGATACTTACTTATCTTTATATTTTAGCACGTAACTTTACCATACACGACCTTTCATTCTACCTATTTCTCGAAATTCCGTACGTTAATTCACATGTAAAAGAAGTCCGAGAACCTTATCAGAAATTCGAGTCAGAGAGAGGAGACAGACCGACGTCTGTTACTAATGGTGGTTAAGGATTTATTAATAGTACTTCATCTCTATTTCTACATTATTCTAAATTATTTTCAAAATGGCTCCTTTTTATCATTTGCAAGTTAGTACGTTACTAATTTGGCTGTCTTTAGCATTGGGGGCCAGCTTTTGCAGCTAAATTTTTGCGATATTATATACTCACCTTAAAATATATATAGAAATATACGGAACAAACTTACACACGCGTGTGCAGTGCCGGACGTTCAATGTACAACTAACCTCTAATTTAGAATTCTGTCGCTAGGTATCACTGATAATTCTATTAAAATAGTATCAAATTACTGTTGTTAGTATAGTGGTTCTGAAAAGTTTTTCTTGGAAGACATATAGGGGAAACTGTTGTACCTTGAGCATAGTGTACCTTGGAACACTCGCATGTTTCTGAGCTGCTATACTATCTAGTAGTGACTCAATGAACTATATGATGCTTTGACAATGTCAGACAGTGCCATCGGGTCTTTCGTTGTGCTCAAAAGCGTATGTGATTTATGAAAGTGAAAAACTTTTTTTCAGGGATAAAACGAACTATTTAGAAATTGAAATATTGTTTTTTAATGCCATTACTGTTTGTTGTTTGTATAATCTGTAAAAATCTATTAGTTCAAGGGGATTAGGTAAGTATTTTTGTGACTTGTTTTTCTACGCTGAATGTAGCGTTATCATTATTGCGCCATTTTAGTAATTGTCAACAGCCTCTTGTACCGTGAAACAGAAACACATCTTGTACCTTGGAACATGTTCCAAGGTACATGAGCTCATTGTCAAGTGTATTTTTGAACATTCTTTTATTATCGTTACAGGAATCGAAATGCCAAGAGGTAAGATAGGAAAGAAAAGGCCTGCCATTATCCCAAATTCAATTAAGAACTCAATTAAAGCAGTCATTCCCGAGCCTGGGAAGCGTGTGAAGTTTGCAACAAAGTTTACCAAGTGTCTTTAGCTACTTATCCCGACATCTGAAATATTTTAGACAGTCAGGGAAAGAAACATTTGAGTATAGTGTGAAATGTGAGGACGAAGGGGAGAGATTGACTACATCATAACAAATGTGGCCAATGACCACATCGATAACCATGAAACGCACTTATCTCTCGAGGCTGTTGAGAGGGCTCCTGAAGATGGAGTAGTCATGCTGACTCCCCATTCGCATATTTCAGGACTTCAACCACTGGATGTGCCTGTTTATGGTCCTTTTAAATGTTTTTATAACCAAGCTGTGGAAGAATGTTTACATAATAATCCGGGGAAACATTTTGATATTTATGCTGTGGCCGAAGTGTTGGGAATTATATATTCGCCCATGCCTTCAGCACATCAAATATCACCAGTAGTTTTCTCTGTTCAGGGATTTATCCTATAGATACCATCACTTGCTTAAAGTTAGACTTTTTACCAGCTTCACTAACAGACCATCGGCCAGATTGTCATCTAAATGATATACGTAAAAAGGACAACACTTTGTTGCATGAACAAAACGAAACAATTGTGCAACTCGTGCAAGTTTTGCCTTCTACATTAGTCTTTAAAGAGGAAGTACAGTCAAACCAGAAAGCACAAACTCCGTAAAGTAGAAAATGTCGAAGAAAGACTGTCTAGTAAGAGACACACTTGCAAAGCAAGAATTGAAAGATAAGAAAAAGCACAGAGCCACACAGAAAGGAAACAAGAAGCAAGAACAGCAAACAAAAGGAAAGAACAAATCCAATATAAAAATTAGTTTCGAAACATCTGATGAAGAATCTGAGAATATAAGCCTGTATGAAAATGATGATAGTGATGCTGTGCTTGCAGAATTGATGGACACAGAAGTTGAATTAGATTAAAATATTGAAGCCATAATGTCAATCCGGATGACTACCTGTTGGTGCAGTTTAAGAAAAAACGAAGCATTGAATTTTATGCAGGAAAGATTTGTTCAGTTGAATCTAATTACAACGAATTTAAATTATTTAAGCATATTTCAGGTACTGCAAATAAATTTTATGAAGAGTTTGCAGGACAGTCTGAACTGAATGCATCTGACATGATAGTGGAAGTACCACCACCTGTTCGGCCAATAGGCTCCAGTAGAGTGTCTGAACAATTGTGGTTTCAAGTGGATTTGGTTCTGATAATTGAGTAACATTGAGGTACATAAGTAATAGATCACGCAGGCCGAGACCGTTTCCACGAATAAGTCAATACTTCCTAATTTAGTAATTCCTTATGTTATCTTCTGATAGGCCTGTCTACTTTACGTGCAAAGAATTAGAACATAGTATGCCCAACATATGATCAATTTTGTAACTGTTTTAGAGCCTTTATTCTGTTTTTCTTTCTTCAGGATTTTAAGAATAGACTAACAAATAGAATATTGTTATAGTGTTCTTTTCATACTTTAGTATTTGCTAAGTTTACAAATTTTTCAATAAATAAATAAGGTTAACCTTCCGATTAATATTAGATTCAATATGAAGGTAAAAGCCTGATTAGCGTAAGTATTAAAATTTCCGTTCTTTTCTTTCACACGCTTTTGTATATCAAAAACGACAAATCTGGATATACAAAATAAATCTTAGAATAATTATTTGTGACTTTATTTCTGTGAATTATCATATTAGAAATTTATGTTTCAAGGTACATGAGGCTGTGTTCCAAGGTACATGAGTATTTGTACCATGGAACACTTTCTTGGGAATTTTTGAAAGCTTAAAATCATAACGAAGAACAGAAATAAAAACTTAAATAATGACACAATTTCATTCAGAAAACATCCAAGTTTAAATGCACTGCAATGGAATTGCAGAAATATCTGTTGGTAATATTATATCTTGGAAAACGCAAAAAGTGTTCCATGGTACAACAGTTTCCCCTAGTTAGTAATAGTATAAAAGTATAATGAAACCATAGATATAGTGTTTGTTCATTTGGCGTGACCCAGGAATGAACTAAAAACCCCAAACATATCAAGTGGACGCTTTACCACTTTTAAATAGATAATTTTGTATGAATTCCATTTTATAGCATCAAAATTTTGTTGTTGGGGGAATCATATCGGATGTGCAAAATAAGTGTTACAACTCTTGGAAGGTGACTCCTGCCGCTGAGACAAGAAAAAAGTTCTCTTGAACTTTCGGCTATCGGACATAGTTTCGAATCTACAAGGTGCCGAAAGGGTGGGAAAATTACTTTCGGACGCCAATAGTTCTGAAACTATCCAACGTAAAGAGGGCTGGTAAAAAATTCACTGAAGAAGTCATACCTGCTGTATTGAATTTTGCATGTTTCACGATCCTACAATGCACGTGCAAGAGATTCCCCAAAGGAACGTAGGTAGTCCCGGATAATCTGCCAAATGAAAATTGGTCTGAATGGATATGAATTGATAGCGTTTCTACAAGGAAATAATAATTCGTTTGTATTAGGTCGATATCTGGAACAAATACAAAATGGCGGACACCTTCATTCCCGTTGTGGGTGGTTGCATAACCGCCAGGTACGGATGCTGGCCAACAGTGATGTTCTGAGTATTATTTGTAGCGAATTTGTTCTCAAATGCTCCAGAAAGACATCTGGAGTGTCGGTAGAGAACAACAGATGAAGCAGAGTGATTCACATGTGTGGAAACACGTAACGAAAATTCCCAGAAATGCACTCAGACTTAGTAAACGTGAGTTCAAAGTATGGGAAGTGTAAAGATTAGCAACAAGAACATGAAAGCCATTACTGATTCCCAATATTTCCTCAATCCGATGCAATATGATGTGGACGGTTGCAAACCAATAGGGATACAACAACTGAGGTCAACTTGAAATTGAGGAAGGGGACTCACAAAGAAACTGGGTAAACTAAATAATGTCACTAGTGGGATCCCCTTATCGATGTTGTAATGTGGCCAATGTGTGTGTTGATATCAACATGTAGCTAACGGACAAATGTCAACATGTCCCACTACTGCTGGAACACCGTCCCACGTGCGAAAAATAGGAAAATACTTACTCGGGTCTTGAATCTGAGGCCGTGGGCTCCCAGTAGGTTTGGAAACTGCGACCACGCGAACGAAAGCAAGCACTCTAGCCCTAAGGCTTCGAGGGAGCCTAACTTTGTATGTATTCATTTCTTTGAGGGGTACCCACTTTGTTTGGCATCTGCTCTTGTACCGCGTACCGACATGCTTCTGTGTTTGTTTTTTGTTACTCCTACTGCCTAGTTGTAAACAATCAGAGCTTTAAGGCGTTTCTTCCTATTTCTCATGTCGTTGTATTTTCCATATGTATGGAGTTCCAGCAGTAGTGGTACATGTGCCAAATTGGTTCATTTTCGTCTTTGTCTTGGTATATGCACTGTGTGTAAGATACGAATTTTTGAAGGTATTTTCCTATATTTCGAGTACGTCATATGTAACAGAAGACGTGGAACATGATACAAGTTTGTTATTTTCACGATGTATCAGAATTTGAACCATGGACTAAGAGATTTTTTTCATATGTGTCGACTGTGGGACAATGTCCCAAACAGAGAGGGACATTGATACAATGGCGTTTTAGTTACATTCTACCAAAAATTGCACCAGATGTAATAGCAGAACGTACAACGTTATTTTCCTCGTTTTCGCACTTGGGACGATGTCCCAGCAGCAGTGGGACATGTTGACATTTGTCCGTTAGCTTCATGTTGATATCAACACACATATTGGCTACATTTTAACAACGATCATGGGTTCCTACTAGTGACATTATTTAGTTTGCCCAGTTTCTTTGTGAGTGCCTTGCTCAATTTTAACTCGGTATCAGTTGTTTCATCCTTATTGGTATGCAACCGTACACATCATATTGCATCAGATTGAGGAAATATTATTGGGAGTCGGTAATGGCTTTCATGTTCTTGATGCTAATCTTTACATTTCTGATACTTTGAACTCACGTTTACTGAGTATGAGTGCATTTCTAGGAATTTTTCGTTACATATTTCCACACATGTGAATCACCCTGCTTCATCTGTTGTTCTCTACCGACACTCCAGATATCTTTCTAGTATTTGAGAACAAATTCGCTTCAATTAATACTCAGAACGTCACTGGTGGCCAATATCCGTACCTCGCGATTATGAAACCACACATAACGAATGAGAAAAACATCATTCAGGGTATCCTAAAAAAATATACTTTTTATCGAATTTCCCGCCGGTAATCGAACCGGGACCACCCACACTGAACGCGAGACCGTTAGCGACTACACTACGCCTCCGCACTAGTCACTCTACAGTGAATCGAACCGGGACCACCCGCACTGTACGCAAGAGCGTTAGTGACTACGCTGTGAGGGACGAGTAGTCCCACCGGGAATCGAACCGGGAACCCTGGCACTGAATGCGAGAGCGTTAGCGAGTATGTTGTGGAGGACCACTAGGGTTGATTTGGAGTTCAACGTTCTGTTTAGCAGGGATATTTCTTGCAGATTTTCAGGAAAAATCTGTTTGTAATGGACAAATCGAATTATATGAACATTTTGTTGGAAATTAGGCTTGGGTCATACACAACACAGATAGATTTATTGAGAATCCAAAAAAGTATGAAATACTGTCCAGAGTCCTACAAAAGTATGAAATACATACATAGTCCTGCAAACTAAAGATGGTTTTATAGGTTTTGTACGCTAAAAGAAATTGATTCTCGTACGTGAATAGAAAAACAGGAATTTTTATTGGTATATATTGTGCATATTAAAAAACAATAATTATAATTTTTACTATTTTGGTGAAAATATGGTGTACTAACAACACTTTTATTTTTTCCAGAAGAAATGAAACCACATCACCTACCAGCAAGATCAAATAGAGTATTTATTGACGATGAATGATTTACAAAATTTGACGAACTATTATTGCCTATTGAGAAAAAGAATAACGTTCGTATGGAAAAGAACAGAGCACGAAGAAATGATGAAATGAGGGAGGAGAAGAAGAAAAAGAAAAATCAAAGGTATTTTCCAGTAGTAGACCAAGTATCAGCAAAAGAAGAACAACCGATGGATGTTCAATTATCAACGCCTGGGGAAGAAGTAGCACTGGATGTTCGACCATCAACATCATCAACACCACACCCTAAAAAATGGTATAGTTGGCATAACCATTAAATGGTTAATAATACCAGAATAGTATTGCTTATATAGGGACAGCTATTCTTATGGCCAGTAATAGCATACAGGTATGGCTATTAAATCCGGGTTATTGTTACCTACATATGTGCAATAGTACCATATTTCTGTATTGTAAATTTAACTATAATCGGAGTTAATAGTCAATATTACCATGCAGATTACAATACAGCTACATCCCAACTATACCTTTATAGCTCTGCCTACAATAAGATATTCGTTCGAATACTATACCGTATAGGTATTGCAAAGATACTAGATGGTTGGACAAGAGGTGGACAACCATACCGTATAGTCATTGTAACCATTATATATTGTTGTATTTGCAAGACTAAATTACAGTACTTACAATACCGTATGGCTATTTTAACAATACTGTCGTATTGAGACAACCATATAGCAGGGTAGGTGCACCAATTTTATACTTGATATAACCATACTATATTGCTGTAGTTGCAATATTATATGACTATATCTACAATACGGTATGGCTATGTGAACAAGAACGTCTTGTTGAAGCAGCCATGTAAGATGGTAGATGGAACAACCTGCATAGGTACTATAACCATATTATATTGCTATGGTAGCCATGCCGTATTGTAATATTGAAGATAAAGTATGTTTGCTGTTACCATGCTAGATTGTTGACAGAACAATCTAGCATAGTGTGTGGAACAATTTCGGAATTGTTATAGAAACAACACGCATAAACACACCACCTTGATTCTGCTTCATATTAAACTTCACAGAAGATAAGACAAAGGTATTATTAGAAACAGTTCCAGTAACCATTTCAGTACTTCTTTAAATGGTTAATGGAAATGTTTCTAATAATACTTTTGTCTTATCTTCTGTGAAGTTTGATATGAAGCAGAATCAAGGTGGTGTGTTTATAGCTATCGTAACCATGCAGTGTTGTTTCTATAACAATGGAACTGAGGTGGTATGCAATGTAGATCAGAAATTACACAGCATTTATAACAACTACTTTTATTTTCCTTTAATCAAGTATACATTACAGAAAAATTAGAAATGCAGGACAGTAATACCAAAAAAGGAATGCAGTTATGAAAGTATATAAATCTTTTAATCAATGCAATGAAAATATACCGCCTTATGCAGAGTCGTTTTGACGTATGATTAGCGTCATACTAAAGGCATGACTACTACAGGAAACTTATGTTAGTCGAACTCTTTAGTATGACACTAATAACGCTTCATAACGACTCTGCATAAGGCCTATACTGTTTAAAAAAAATAGTAAACAAGACATATATTATTATATTAACATACCTTTGATTTACATTTCTTTCTTAATATTTTTACACGTATTTTATAAAATGTGGATGTTACTAAATAACAGTTATTCCAAGTAACTGAACACGGAAGACACATATTGATGATGTGTCCAAATTAGAATTATTTTTCATCTTACAGTTTCAGTGTACATCTGACACCATCTTCAGAGAGAGGAAATAAGATGGCAAATAGTGATTAAGGAAATTGAGAAGAACTCGAAGTATTCAATTTTGTAATCCATTCTTTTCCCATCCTATTTTTCTCTATCTGAAGATGCTGTCAGGTGTACAACCAGACTGTTAGACAAGATATAATTCTAATTTGGATACTAAGAATTACCCCAATTACATAAACTAGAACTTTTTGAAGAATCAAGATTAACTTAATACAATACACATATATACACGGTGATTCAGAACTCGAATTCGCAGGAAAATGAACTTTGAACACCCTGGTCCTCGTAAAGTCCTTAAAACTTCAAAGAAAAACGTTCTTGGCAGGACAATCCGCCTCCACCATATCCGTTACGTTTCAACACAAAATTATGGAATATTCAAATTTGAAAGTTTTACTCCCTTGAGCGGAATATGGTACATCAACTCTGTCAATCATAGTAGAGTTAGTGTTCTAAAGTTCATTTCCTTACGACTTCGGTATGCATACAAGCAAGAAATATATTGATTCTAGCAAGGAGCATGTAAATGAATATCAAATGAAATTAAATGCTGATTCATTTCACATTCTAAATTCAAACTTGAAAATTTAGTGGCAAGTATTTGTGCTAAAACTGATTCACACAGAATAGGAATCAGAAGAAAACAAATATATATATGTATTATTCCATTAGACGCAGACTTACTGTTTTACTGATAATGAATATATTATATTACGATTTATGGCTGATTCGTTTTATTATTAATGAATTTAACACTAATGCTTTATTGTTGTAAGTTCATATTGCACTTATTTTTAATTTATTTTCCACATTTTTCAACCAAAACTTCTAAGTTTTATCTTAGACAGAAAACCAAGAAGAAAAAAATGAGTACAACTTAACAAATATACACAATTCTTTTGAAACTTGGTAACCGTTTCCATTAAAAATGTAAATAATATGAAAAATATACAAAACATGTTACAAGACTGCTTTTTTTTAAATGGAAAATTTTGTAACTACCATGTAGTTCTTTAGTGTCAATACCTACATCATAATAAATGTGTTTCTTCCTACGTTTGATAAATAATACGGAAACATGCATAAAATAAAGCTTAGAAGATTGAACTGAATTAGTGTTTCGCTATGTCAACTGAATTTTCCTTATCATTTTATTATTTCTTATTTTTCAAAAAGCTTTTTGGAGTTGGTAGTGCGTATTTCTAATGTCATGTAATCTGTCAATTTTTTTTTCTTTATTTCTAAAGTGTACCGTATATAACGGAGTACTGAAAAGTTTTCAGAATAGTTTTGCAGCTCGTGAAGTTTAGGCTACAATGATTAAACACCACCAAGCAATTCCTCGTACATCCTTTGTGAGTCAGTGCCCTAAGCGGCTTTGTCCTAGGAAGTCGCATTTAGTTTTTAAGCGTATCTTCCCCCAGTTATGCGCTGAGTAACAGCGAAATTGAAGGTGACGAAATTTATGAAACTAGGTAAAGCTAGAAAATCTGCTTCAGAAACACATGAAATGTTGAAGTCAACATTTGGAAAAGATGCTTTAGGCCATGGTCAAACGTAAGAGCATGTTAAATGTGACAGAACATCGGTTGAAAATAATGTCCGTTCAGGATACCCGTCAATCGGCATAGGATTTTGTACCACGAAGAGAACATGGGAGGATTACTGTAAAGGCTGTGTAGAGACTTGCTGTAAAGACTGTGAAAAAAATTATACTACTAACTTTCCATCGGATTTACCCAACTCTGCACCGTGTAACATTTTCTTCTTCTTCAGAATGGAAATCAACTTCAAGGGCCGAGGATTTAACAGTATACAACACTCAAGCGAAACTGCCATCACGAAACACACGAGTGGAAATATATGCAAAAATTAAACGTGATCTTCTAGCACAAAGTCGCTTAAGCATTGACCACCAAGTGATGCACGAGGAGCCATCTGCCGGAATTTTACTGTAGAGACACTGCGGAAACTGGGTACCCCATCATACACATGACATTATTTAACATGATAAACGCAAACAAAAATTTACATTAGATGCCCACACAGACTGGATTACAAACGACACAATTTCACGACGAATATTTCCGTTAGAAGTAATTATTATTATTTTACATTTTCTGAAATTATTTTCTTGGTACAATATGCATTATTTGCATCTAACAATAATACGAAAGTATTTGCTAAGCAGTAATAAAACTTGTAAGAAAAGACACAAGGACAAATAAAATACTTAAATACAAGGGACAATAATTAGAACCATCGTTAGCGTAACGTTTCGTAACACATAATATAAACGTTACAATACGAAAGAATATTTACTAATTCATGTTCTATTATAGGTTCGCTACATGTTTCCGTACCTATCTCTTTTTAAGAGTTAATGGCATTTGATTTTCGCGACGTTACGCCTGTGGTTTTCATTCCTTAATAGTATTCGATTTCTCCTAAAACCTTTCCTTATTTTTATAAGTTTAAAATAAAATGAGGAGACAAAATGTATAACAAAGAAATTGGGGCAGCTCCTGCAACTATCTACATTTTAAGGAGTAAAAATTTTGTTAGTGCACCAAGGATCAGAACAGGAATCGTTAGGCTGACGTCCTGGATTCAATCTTACGTCCAATAGCATATTTTCAACTCTAAAATTAGAACAAAGTATAGTTTGAACTCAGTAAAGGTTATAGTAAATGGTTTATGTAATTCAGTGAGATTTTGAATGAAGAAATATTATGACCACTAGCAATGTATTTGCAATCAATAAAAGCTATTCTTTTCGACGTACGACACATCATACTACCATATAATATTAATCGGAATTTTATGGCATCATATGTTTTTTCTTAAGACGGACACCTTCCCAAGATACGGTTCTTGACTTTGACACATTTATATTAGAATTGCAAAAACCCATTAAAAACTGCTTTCATAAATATCTTTTATAGTAGTTTAAACTTAGTGTCACATGACATCCTTCCCAATTAAAAAAAAAAATACTTAGAATTAAAGATGGCAGACAACGATTTACCTTCCTTTCACGCAATACTGTTTAACTTTTGTTTTAAACCCATTTCGGTAACACTAAATCCTTTTCATTAGCAAATCCAAGTTACATTCTTATAAAGGAACCAGAACCAATACAAACTTTTGCGACTGGGTACACGGATTCCTTTTCCAAAGCGGTTTTATATATATCGGGTGTAAGGAAAAGGTAGTGCAGGCAGACAGACTTCATTCTACAGCTAAAACGATACGAAAATGTCTTTATAAAGTTGTCCTTTAAGGCCCCCTTTTGGAAGGGAGAGACCGGTAAAGTTTGGTCGATATGGCAATATCGCACGGGTTGTCGGTAACAAGACTTGATAGCAGCGACTTTGGAATGGTGTTTATCGTGGAGTGAAGAAAGTGCCGTACTTCAAACGAAGGTACCTAACTTAAAAGCTCTGTGTCATTTTTCTTTTTCTTCTTTTTCTTCTTCTTTTTTTAAATAAAAGTATGGAATATCGGATGCAGCAAAAGGTCAGAAATGTGGCGGGAAAATGTGAAGGGATGAAAACGTACATTTAAAATGTCAAATTGAATAAATGTCGTACAAACGGAAGATTTCTGTGCCCAGATTATGACAAAACATGCCGTTTCAAATCTAGCCATTTTGTTGTTAAAATAAAAAAAACTGATTTAAAAAACCTTAGATAACGAAGAAGTTTAAACTAAACTCCAAAGCCGATATCACCTGTTTCTACAGAGTACCGCAAGGTGTTACCTCATAGTCCAAATTTTACCCGTCTGTCACTTCAAAAGGGAACCTCGGAGGACAAAATATCGTAAGACATTTTCGTTTCATTTCAGCTGTAGAGTCAGATTCTGTCCAAGCTGTGCGATCTTTTCCTTACACTCGATATGTAACCTTTTTCTATTTCGAACAAAAAATCTGTATAAAATTTACATAAAACCAACCATGTTTTTTAAAAGTTTAGTTCCTACTTCGGTGGCCATAGGATCATGCAGGCAAAACATCTAGTAGTACATTAATGTATGCTTCATTGCAAATGCTTTGCTAGTGGATATAATATTGTTTGACTGAAAATCACATGGATTAGGAAACATTTTCTTATGCTCGAGCCCTATTACGATTATGTTAGAAAACACTGCCCCACATGCACACAAAATCATACCGAAACAGAAACATATATGTTGTCATTATCGATTATCTTATAATACGTAGGAGGCCCTGCAAAATTCAAATTTACTGATATGCAGATCCACTCTTGCGTGAAAGACAAATGATATGCACAGTAGTGACCGTCATAGCCAACTGTTTTCATTTTCTTACATAGAAGGAAAATGTGCGACTCTTCGTGTAACAAAATTTTTTTTATATTATAAAAGTTTAAACCATCTTCATGAATTTCGAACGCTACAATGCAACACTTGAACACAAATCCGTTGTATATGCACCAAGCTACTGACCGACAAAGTTTCAACAACGAAGGAGGTAAACACATTGAAAACAATGGAAAATTCTGATCTTGTGAAAGGTATATCTTTGCTCCAGGTCCAATTTATTGTTGAATATGAAAACCGTTTTTCTGAAAGAACTTATAACATATCTGCAATTGGTGTTTCAAACCTATAGTTTCTAGAACATTCTTTCGACAATAAGGAATACGGGCAGCAATCTTGGACGGTTGGTGTTTGGATTCATACCTCATACACCATGTGAAAACAAGTGGCCCTATATGTCGCATTAAACGTGGATAGTGAACCATATGATGATGCTTAGGTTTTAATGTATCCTGAAAAAAAGATTTGTATATCTAATGATGTTCTTCAATTAATGTACAAAGTAATTCAGAAGTGTTTACGTGAATAACTTTTGATGTTAATATGACTGTTATTTCTCTTAGCAGAATATAAAATTTCCAAACGATATTTTCCTCGGGGATTAAGTCACCCATTATCAAACCAAAGTACCTTATGAGAAATAACATTTCAGCAGCAGACAAGTTTAATTTATTCTTTTCAAGATTTTCAGAAGATAAAGGTGCCGGCTTATATACGTCATCTGACATGCTTGCAAAGGCCGAAATCCTACTGTTTAAAATATCCATTGTGAAAAGACGTGTTTCGTTGATGTAGTACTTCAAAATATGCATCATATCATAGTTCCCCACCCCTTCCAAAAGATCATGCATCACGTCCACACTGTAATTTTTGGTAACATGAAAACTCGGCAACATGTTCCAAGTGCTATTCTCTTTTACTCCTGTCTGTGAAGCATCTCCGAGAATTACATGTAGTTCATAGTTCGCAACGTCCCGCAAATTCCGGATGTTTTCTCTTGACTGCGCCTGTAAATCTGTTTTTGATGTAAGGCAAAACCTGCAAGGGTACTTAGCAGAAAATGACTCTGTAAAGCCAAGAACGGAATTCAATCCAAGATTGTCACCTGTAATAGCACACAACTTAAAATAAATCTGTACTTCTGAACCATTATACATTACACATATACCTTCACATTCTAGGAAACGCAACTCTTCAATAAGAATTGAAAAGGTTGCTTTATTACCGAAAGTTTTTCTATCATTTGAATGAAAGAGTAAGGCGAGAATTATGTTCTCTAGTTTCGCGAAAAACTCCAGTGGAATACATGCAATTGTATAATAAACTACCCCTACCTTTTTTGTACCAGCATGCCCACTTAAAGGATTGTTAATTTCATAATCGTCAAAGTAAAGAAATAAAGGTAATATCAAACGATCATCAGAAACCGTTACTCGTTTCTCCAATGCAGTCCTTGCACACTACTGAAAAGTACTTCAGTCTCTTGATCTGCACTGTTCTTGAAGTGGAGTAACGTTGACAGAACATTCGGTAACTCCAAAAATCGTTTAAGCATTTTTCGCATAGGCACAAACTTTCCAAGCACTCGTAATGTTTCCACCGAAACCTCGCCTTTCTTTCTCTTTGAAGATAATTTCTGTCCAATAACATAATCAATTGGTTTTATCAAACTGCCCATTGTCTCTAACATGCCAAATCGCCTATATTCGGTTTCCAAGCTATAAAATGGGCTGGACATTATACTAAACATGTTCATTACTTCAGTTACTGTATTATCATCAACATGATTTCCTCGAAGCGTTTGTAAAATTTTCTCTCTTAGCAGTTGCATCACACTACCGCCCATAAACCCGTGTACCCAGTCGCAAAGGTTTTGTATATGAGTTCTGGTTAAGTTACATTGACTATGCAGTTTAGTAATAAAAAGAAGGGCTTCCTCCTTTACAGCCTCACGGTAATCTTCAAGAGAAAGGCTTTCCACGGAAGTTTCAATTGGTATATCACCATTATCAGACAACTGTCTCTCAACATTGATGTGACACACCTCATTTTGATATCCACGAAAAGGCTGGTTCCCATCACCACCCGTACTTGTTTTTTCGTGTTTCAGCAAGTGTTTGCGGAATGAATTGGCGTTATCAAATTCGCGTCCACACAATGATTCCCCACAACAAAAGGGGCTCATGGCACCTAATTTGTGACAAAATTTTAAATGAAGTAACAGAGACTGACTCGTTCTTAAGTCACTATGACAAACAAAACACTTAGGCATCTTCTTGAAACTAAAAAGTACGTATACACATGAAAAAACTATTTTACAAACTAAATGATTAACGGAAAACAACCTTTCCCGCCATTACACGGTACTTAGTCTTTGATATTTCAGAGATAAGCGTGTTCACTGAAGGACAATTCTTGTCGCAGTCATTTTCAATTTTGTACATATGTTTCTGCACAAATGTCCACACCTGTTCCGATTCCTTCGGATATTCTGCATCCAGTACTTGAAACGACTTGAATGTGCTATCGATTGCTTTCAGTGGAGTTTCAACTCTGTAGAGATTACCCTCAATACTCACGTAGAAGGCTTGAGGTTCATCTATTTTTGAAGCGACAACGACGGGCATGGGCTTCACACTACATCCAAAGCGCTGCATCTTTAGATGATGCCTTTCTAACTCTGTTTGATGATCGGACGCTTCCTGTAAGTCATGTACACAGAATTATTATCACGTTACACACCTATTAACACGTTATCAAATTCCAAAAACTACAAATACACGTATAATTAAAATGAGCTTGTATTTTAAACACGAGGTGCACCAGTAATATATATAGCAATCCAATTAAACTGCTACCAACTGTTTTCAGGCATTCTTCTATACTACAAATGTAATGTAATGAGGTCATAATTGACGCGAGTCACTTCTGCGCGATATGAAATGTCTTGAAAACTAATATAGGTTAATATGACAGTATTTCGAATGTATTATTATACCCCTTGAGTTGTACATTTTTAATACCGTTCATTGTATTATCCGATGCAATTAAGAAAAGTTCTGGGAAAATTAAGTAAAGTTCCTTAGAGGAATCTACCCTTTAGTATAAGGTTTGGGAATAATCACAAAGAAAACAATCTGAATTATTGCACTTATAAACTTGACAGTAGTTACGTGAATAGATAACTAACTAACTAACTAACTCTATGGCCTATGGAACCCGGAGGTTCAGTGCCGCGTTCACAAAAGCTCTCCACTGACTTCTATCCTTAGCTAATTGGATCCAGTTTCTACTTTGTATTCCTATCTCTTCGAGATCCATCTTAATATTATTCTCCCATCTGCGCCTAGGTCTTCCTAATGGTCGTTTTCCTATGGGTCTAGATAACTGCGACATAAATAAAATTGTCCTAAGCTTACACTTAATGGTTTACATTTACAGTAATAAATATTTCAATTAAATTTGGCAAACTTGGAATCACATCCAGAAATAAAGTAAGCACGGATATTTTAAAGATAAAATACATTTATATCCTGTACCTCAATGACCGCAATTCTTGACGTTACAAATCTCCAGGAAGAAGAAAGAAAAACCTTTGCGGAAATTTGAAAAGCAAGGATGCTACAATATCAATGAATTAGTTTTTAAAATAATGATCGCGAAAAGGTTGGTGCAGTTCCCCTACGTGCTGCTTAGTATTTTTATAAGATTGATATTACACACATATCATTACCTCGATTATAAACACTTCTTACTTATTTATGCCATAAAATGAAGAAAGGAGTGCTATCATGGTTCCAATATTTGAGGGGTTGAATGAAGAACATTTTTAAATACACCGGGAAAAAGCTGTTTTGAGCCAAGTAAACATTTTATCCATGACCATAAACATATTTAACCTCTACTTATGTTTTAGAAAGTTTACATAGCATTCACCGAAAGTTTTACAGCATTTTTACGTTTACTATTGTTATTGGAATAAAGGGTTTCATCACAGGAACTTCATAAGGCATAAACCTACAGTGGACCGAAAATACGAATAACATCCTAAAATCCCCTCCCCCTTCCCCCCCGGGGAATCGAACGCAGTCGCCCAACAAAGGAGATAAGTGTACTAGCAACGAAGGAGTAACTTTTAGGACGGCCTTAAGTTCGTCACGTTTGAGGGATGTCGTCCCTCGGAGAGCACACAATCCGAGAGAGGGGAAGCAAGAAAGGAATGGATGGGGAAGGAAGCGGTCTGGGACCTGTGTGTTAGGTAAGTAGGTGGGCGTCACCTGACACCCGGTAGCTGAAAAAAATTTTTTTTCAGGGTCTCCTGAGAGCAAGGACTCAATTTTCCAGTATCTCACGATACGCTATGACCCACGCTCCGTCCACCCACGATCTTTTACGACCTCTATGTTAGGGGTGTATTCATTCTCTTTTATGAGCACTTTTTAAGGGGGTGAACTCTTTCCCTTTTATGAGCACTTTTAAGGGGGTGGACTCGTTTCCTTTTATGATCACTTTTTCAACCCCTACGAACACATAGAAGAGCAGATAACACATAACATAGCAAGGGTGTACTCGTTTCAACTACGAACACATAGTAGAGCAGATAATCTTTAAGGGGTGTACTCGTTCCCTTTCATGAGCATATTTTCCAACCCTTATTTTAACACACAGCAGAACAGATAATACATAAGAATACATAACATAGCAAGGATGTATTCGTACTCTTTTATGAGCACTTTTCCAACCCCTATATAATTTAGCAGAAGCTTCCCTCCTCCTTTCTCATCCAGGGCTTGGGACCGGCAATGGCGGAGTTAAAAGGTTAGGCTATTCATTTTGTAGACATTTTAGCAGAGTTTAAAAAAAATAACGTCGTCTGGTTATTCACACACACACATATATATATAATCTCATGTCAACCACCATCACACATACATGGTTTACGGAGAACTTAATCTCGCGCCAGTGACCATCACACATACATGGTTTACGGAGAACTTAATCTCGCGCCAGTGACCATCTCATAAATGAATAGAGCATAATATCATTAGCATCAATAGTGGTGAGTGAGAATTTTTTTAAGAAATTGCGTAGTGAATAACCAGACGCACGGCATGCTAGATATAAAAAACAATAATGTCCACAAAATTGAGATAAATCACCTTGAATTCGTCTTTTATTCCATGTATAATACAGACAGTTTCGTTTTAAAAACCTTATATGATGATGTATATAAGGTGGAATACCATAGCTATCGAAATACTCCCCCACACGCATATTAGTTATATAAACAGCAACCCAATGTTCCCCAGACTTATCACTAGAATCAGTGTTTATAATTATGGCTGCTGGAAATGTATGAATAAACAGTGGTAGCTCATCTGCAGCATATACTCCAATAAAATGATTTTTAGGCAGATTTTGTTGTAGCGCCTCATAAAGTTCAAGTGTATTTAACATTTTTTAATTAATATATATTTTTCTCTGGAAATCAATTTCTAATTCTCAGAAGAATTCGCCGTGAATAATCGCTGTTACAGGAGATGGCAATGCTTCTTTAAAATGAACCTCTAGGCGTACACTTCCTTGCCGTTGCGAACTAGTATGAAATGCAGCACTAGCATTAGAATCGGGAGTTAAATCAAACACCAGTAGAGTATAACCATTAGGATTTTCGGCGAGTGAAATATTATTACCTTGATTAGAATAATAAATACCTGAACCTGTAAATAACGTGGAATATGCTTGAATATATAGCTTATTATCAAAATCAGGTTGTAGTGCTTTGGATGGCACAGGCGTTCCGTCAACATACAATGTAAAAAATGACATATTAAAATGCTGAAAATTGAACGGATTTGTCTGATAAGTACCATTAAAAGCAGTATTACTAACAAATCCGATAATAATACGTTTAGACACTATGCCTGAAAACAGATCTGGAAGTGTACTATCCATAATTCCTTGTGGCAGAGTTTCTGTCTTCACCTGCACTTTTGTTATAGGATATTTTATTCTAAATTTAGGATTTTGTAATACTTTATTTTGGGCTATTTTAACGGCTGGTGACACATCAACCTTTTTCACAAGCAATGTTGCATCTGTAATTACAACTTTTCCATCAGCATCTGCGTCACCCATTAGACAAAATGTAAGTTTAGCTGGAATTAGTTTAATACGCAATTGTACACCATTCAGTAAAAATTTCTCCTGATTAAATATATCAGCATGAATATAACCCAATAATTCAAATGACTGACTTAAAGTAGTGAGAAGAAAACGTTGTTTAAATCCTATATTACTATCGTACACACTGTCCATATGCCCTGCAGTATCTTTAAACCACATTGATGTTTGAAGATGCGTTGACTTAGCTTCAGCATTATAATTTAGTAGTTTTTCAATATACGATCGATATGGATATGTATGTGAAGAGTAGGAAATAAGTTGATTATTTAAATATAATTGCACTTCACTGAACATTGCATTGAGAAAATCATTTACAGGCCCGATTTTCTTATCGGCAGAAGTTAAATTAGAACCATCTGATTTAGTAATTTTACCTTTAATATAAAACATTGTGTGCGGTAAGTCTATATAATCATCCCCATGGCCGGGGACAACAAATTATATTGGTGCATTATCAGCTATCGAAGCCACAGGCTTATATGGAACTATTTTATTACCTATAATACTGGTTTGAGTGGGTAAACCAGCAAATAAATCTAATTCTGATTTCATACACTCACACTGCATTTTTGTCTTTTTCTTACTATTAATATTCACACATGGTAAAATTTACAATACCGTATTACGTTTGCGAAAATGTAATTTTACACATACACTGCCATGTTGGAAAGGAAGTGGATTACCTGTACTATCTCTTAAATCAATAATAAATTGATCAAATTGTTTAAGTTGCACGGGGACATAGTGAGGATTGTCAAAAATATGTACATTATTAATACCATACTCTGTAATATTTGTATTTATAATACGTAACAATGGAGCTACGGTGTCACCCACCATTTGGGGTTCTACAATATCACTGTAAATATACATAAGTGTAGGTAGCGATTTTTGTAAATCAGGTGGATAACGAGCCTGATGCACAACTGCAATATCTTCTTGTTGTATATGATCAAAGCCTAGTACTCTGGCTAGTTCAGGAGATAGACGTACTTCTATATGCTTCTCTTGATCTTTTATCACTCTACTGACTTCAATTCGTTTTACTGATGCTTTAGCTTTTAATTGTAAATTTAATATATCACTTTTATGATTAATTTGAGATAGAATATCATCAACATTATAATAGTGTCCTGGTAAGGTTTTAGTTATGTTCCAGCTTTTTGTATTCATAAGATGGTAATAAATATTATTATTATATTTGGAAACATTCTGAAATGAATTTGTATAATGTACTTCAACAACTGCCGTCTCCCACTCATCTTTCTCTAGCACCAATGGATGATATAATTTGGTGGTATAACATGACAAAGTATTTTGTGGAAAATACTCCATAGAACTCTTACTCGGTAAGATAAAAGCTAGTAGTACTCGGTTCCATATTAATCAAAAATATCACTCTCCCTCTTCCTTTTCTTTTTACCACCAGTCTTTGCAAAATGAACTTTTCTTCATTTTCTTCCAGATCCTTCCAACACTTGATTTATTTTATTTTGAGTTTTAGTTTTTAAATTATTTTTAGCTTCTTGCCAACGTGATGTTAAAGCTTCGTCAATAAATCTATTATCACCTAATACATCTCCAGCTACATTAATTCCTGTACGTAACAATTCTTAACAACAGGTTTTGCTCCTTGTTTAATTAACGGAAATACACTTCGAAATAAACCACCTAAAAAGCTTCCAATACCATAACCTTCTTGATATGGTGCACCCCTATACACGTTATAACCACTTCCTGCTTGATGCGTATAGTATTTAAAGTATGGATCATTCATTATTATTTTTTCCTATATACACAAATATAACAGTCGTTTATAATATTGTATTGTGGCTAAATGTTTTTCAAATGCGACAAAGGAATCCATGAATTAAAGGAAGGGGGATATCCCCGCCAACGAACGAGTACACGTTTACCTTTAACTTCTAAAATTTCGTCTATTTCATAAAGTTTCGGCAGAGGCACTCCTTGTAATTCCTCTTCGTAAAATGTACCATCAATTACTTCACCATTTAAGTCCTCCAGCACATAAACCACTTTCTTTTCCTTATGTATCACCTGTTTTATTTTAAATATTTCTACAGTCCACTTTTCTTTGTACCCTTTTTCAAAATGCCGTTTTGCTTTAGTAATGCGTACAGTATCACCTTTTTTATATTTTGCAATGTTAGTATGAGGCATCGGTTTTATTAATTTATTCCAAACTTGTTGAAAAGTGTCTTGGTTCACACGGGCAGGTGGTAATTGATGAGCTCTATGTGGTCTAGAATTATATGACTGAACAAGTTTCGATAGCACATCTATGTACCGGTAAGTCTTCTTTGCTGTAAAATATTTCCACATTCGTTCCTTAAGAGTTCGATTAAAACGTTCCACTACACTTGCCTTAATATCGGGATTTTGTGTTGTGAAGAATTTAATATTTTGCTTTTTAAGTATAACTGAAATGGTTTATTAACAAACTCTGTACCTTTATTTGTCTGTAGACGTAAGAGTCTACGCCGGGTAGATGCAAATATTTGCTTAAATGCTTTTATAATGTTTTCACCAGTTTTTGTACCTACAGGCACAGCCCATGTATAACAACTAAACAAATCAATCACTGTTAAAATATACCTATTGCCATCATTATACTTTTGCAGACTTTGCATATCGTTTAAATCAGCTTGCCACTGATCGTCAATATTGAACACTAAATAGGGATTACGTGAAACTTTTTGCGTACTGGTTTATGCAGTGTATAAGTCGGCTGTTCTTTTACCCACTGTTGCACCTTATGTAAAGGAATTGACTTCTTCACAGCTCTCCATAATGACGTAGCAGTTGAAAACGAGGCAGGGTGTGAAGGGTTATAATAAATATCGGCCAGCTTCTTCATATTTTATAATCACGCCATCTGTTGACAACTTTACGTTTACATGGTGGCTTCTCCTCCTCTTCCTTCTGTTCTTCTTCCTGTTTTGGATCAGCGGCAGATGATGATGATGTCAGCTTACGAATATATTCTATGCGCTGTGGGTTACCTATATACTCTAATGGTATATTGGATTTGGCTAACAGTACTGCAAAGGGTTCCCAACCTGTAGGGGGAATATTTTTCTTGCGACATCTGACAAAATCTGCTATTAGATCTACTATATTAGCACCAGGAATTAATTTATTATAAATATTAACATTACCATTGTCATCCCAATGAATGTTGGAATTTTGTTTTAATTTACGTAATAAAGGTCTTGCTTTACGCAGACAATTTTCGGGGAGAGTAGATAGTATTTCTTCGGCCTCTTCCTCTTCCTCCTCCTTCTTAGTACCAACACTAGTTGATGTTGTTGCAGTAGGTTTTTGCACAATGTGTAAATATTTTTGTAACACCTCTTTATAGCGTATCCATTTTTCTTCAACACTCATATTTTTATTATTTAAAATATTTTTCATCTCATCATCTAAATTAGATATAGTTTGATATTGGTGCAATTTTTCTGGTGCAATTAAAACAAGCTTTTGTGCATGCTGCATAATTATTTAATTAAAGTAGATAGTATACCTCTTATAATAGGTGCAAGCAAAGCAGTAAGAAACCCACCTTTTTGTACAATTATTCGTTTTTTCTTTTGTTTTAATGATGGACCTTTTTTCGCTAAATACCTCAATTCCTTTCTATATGTTTTTAATCTATTTTTTTATTTAACGGAACATTTCCTTGTAATACGTTATAGGAACATTCACAAATAGAGCGAATTAATTCAGGATCAGCATTTTGTAAAATTGCTTGGCGTACTTTAGGTTTTGCCTTTGCTAAAAGTTTTAGTAAATGCGCACTCTCTTTGCTAATTACTTTTTTGTAGCTATTATACTAAAATTGAGTATTAAAATATAAGAGTTATTGAGATTATTTTTTATTGGTACATAAACATAATTGTAAGAATCTGAGGGGAAAATTTTTGTTCGAACACGATGTTCGTTGGGAGTGCCCTGTTTTAAATCAAAAACCAAATAACTATGAGGATCTCGTGTTGCGTCCTGATAGGCCTCCTGCACAAATTTTGTGTTACCCGGATATAATTGTCGTGCTAGATAATTAATTTGAGCCTGGTGTCTGGGGTTTTTAAACATATTATATAATGGTAATTTAATGATATGTCTCGCATACCTTTAGCTTGATGAAACATATTTTGTGTTATAAAAATAACACTTAAATTTCGGTGGTGGCTACCTTTAGTAAAAAAGTCCACAATTCGTGTATCACATTCTCGCATTAAATCATCAATAATTACAAGATGTGGGCCAGCTTGTGCTGGGAGCCCTTCTTTAAATGTACAACCTGAGGATAGAGTTTCATACAGAGGTTGCCATTCACCATAACACCATACTATATTTTTCCATTTTTCGGCATAATGTTTTAAAAACTCTTTTACAAAATATGATTTACCGCACCCAGTGGGGCCTGCAATAATGCACGTGAAAGGATGACGAAACTCCATTTTCTCTCTATTTTATATTTCTTCAAAAAATAAAATATTTATCAATCACCTAATAACAGAAACTAATTCTAGTTGAATACGATTTGCTGTGACAGTATCTTCAACAAAAGTAACTTTAGAAAATTTACCCTTCACAACACATTTATATAGATATTTACTTATTAGAGGAGCCAGTGTAGAACATGAAGAAATTGCTTCATCAATACATGGGAAATAGTAACATATTTTTTTCCATGTAGAAAAATCTATTTCAACTCTACTATTATCATCATTTGCACAAATATACATTAAATTATCATCGTCATTATTAGCGTCAAGTATTACTTTCGTTTTCTCACTTAGTGCGTATTCAGTTGCATTCTCACCTTCTCTAAAATAATCATTTATATACATGGAATATGATAAAAACCTGGACCATTCATTAATTGATAATACAATACATTCATTAACAATGCGTAATTTTACAAACACATAAAATTTATAATCACTACTATATTTCAAATATACACAAAGATCAGTGGAATTATCGATGAAGTAGAAAGAACTTAAAAGTTGTTTTTTATCCATAATGTATAATTATCTATTTACACAACTTATTCTTTTTTACAATAGTCTATTTCTCTTAAAACCATAAGGCACTGTATCATAACTTCCTTCAACTCTTTTGCGTTTTGTATGTACCAATTGATAGGTTTTCGTTTCCACTTTGCTGATAATTTTGATGTCTTTTGTGCGGGCAATTTTGCAAGGGTTTGACACAGTTATAGGAGGTGCATCATTAAGAAACATATTTCTAATTTGTTCGAAATTAATAATTTTCATTGTTTCGCTATTTAGAGTAATTCCCCTCACCTTACATGTTTTTGCTGTACCTCCACTAAATACCTCGTACGCATAATTTTTTGTCCCGCAACTACAAAATTCTGTAATATATGCATTGGGACCTACATTATCTATTTCATTTTTAACTCGCCAAAATAATCCCCAAGAGGTAATTTTACACCTCCAGCTCTTACTATATAAATAAGACTATCAGTATCCATATATAACACATCTTTATCTACCTTCTCTAAATAACTGTATAATTCTAATCGACCATGCATAATGGTATATGCAGCCATTATTACATTAGTATTTTTTAATGGAACAATTGCATCATCCAATATCTTGTAATTTAATAATAACGCATCCTCATCAATTGGAATTACCTGGGTTACCTCTGCATTACTGTCTGTTAATTTATCTTAAAATATGGCAGGTTCTCGAATAATTTCTGTGACGCTGAGTTCAAAAATATGGTTACATTGCTCTTTATTGAAGGAATTGAAAAAGATTATTTTGATTAATATGCATTTTAAAAGACGTTTTTCTTTCTTGACTTGCTACAAGCTAGCAACAGAAAAAGGGAAATACGTAAAACCTTCTGAAGGTGACTAATGTTGCTTTTGCTGCGCAATTTTGTAGGAAGTTTACTTGTCAAAGGATACTCATAGTCATCCTACAGGATACATAATCATGATTTTGGCAACGTGACACCGCATTAATATGTTGAAATTGGTTATATAGATATGAATCTATAGATAAGTCTAGAGATCACGCTATTGAATTCTTCCGGCTGTGACAGTGCACGTATGTACATGTGTGTCACGCCACGTATTTTGGGAGCGGCAGTCTCTAAGAGCCAATCAAAATGCAAAAGAGCAATAAGTTTCCATATTTGTGGAGATGATAAAACGGATGTACTGACGGATGTGAGGCTTGGGTGTGACCCTCGAGAATAATATAAAAGAACCTCAAGGTCTCAAACGGTTGTTCAGAAGTTCAGAAGTTCCGGTGCAGAGGTTCGAGACGTCGGTTGTGACCAGACAGAATCATCGTCAAAGTTTCTAAGAGTTACAAGAATACTATCATAAGGTATGTATAATCTCTTGTTGCATCATAAAATTCAAATTTAGAGATGTCATGCGGTACTTCAAAATGATGTGTGTACCTACCATAAAACTTTCAAGATTAAGAACTGTTGTCACATACTTGTATTTCATCTTCCATCTCCAATAACTAAAATATTTCAATATCTAGCCTGTTAATCGGACTAAATTTAAATTAAGGTATCAATCTATCAAATGAACTATCAGATATTCCATTACTATTGTTGAATCACTAAATTAATTATTGTTGTATATTACCATTTTAGTTATGTAATAAACTTACCTTTTATAAATAATGTTGTCATTCCCCTAGATTAAACCACTTTTCCCATGAAAATCATGGTGTAATTTAAGTATATTTCTTTGTGACATCCGCTACAGAATTAGCGTGAGCAGATCTCTACATTATGGTGGAATAAAACGAGCTAGATAATTAAAAAGAGACTGCACATCGTCACATTTCTGTGTGAGTCATATTATCATTTTGAGCAAACTTGCCCCATAAACAATTTAGTGCTAATTTACAAATACTTTTTCTTGCTTTGTTTTTATTTCCAATTTTCCAGCTGTCTAGCTGTACTCCCTCTCTTTCATAATAATCCTTAATATATTTACTTTTCTGTTCTTCACTTTTACACCATTTAGGCCAACCACGAGCTTCTGTTTTCAATTTCATGAACATATTTATATATTCTGTAAAAATGCCACCTTCTTTTTTAACAGGATCATATTGCACTACTTTATGTTCCCATACCTCATGCATTTCTAATATTTTATAACCTTTCTCTTGGGCTTTACGTACTTCGTCCACCACCCACGTCCCGGTGAGAGCCCTCTCCTCATCACTGCTCACATTCCCCTGTATTTAAAGTGTCGGCGCATCTGCGACACAGAGGGAACAAAAGTTTATGATTGCTGCGATATGGTAAAACGGGATGATACAAATCCAGGGGAGGAAGTACTGTACATTTCACGATACCCTCAAATTTGTCGATTGGTGGACATTCAGCACCTACATAGATTTTTGGGTGCCCTATGGGATATTTTTTCACTTTGCAGCAGTAGGGGTATAGTGAAATGACGTCCACGTAGTGCACCTCCTCCCCGGTGGCAGTCTTATAATAATATTTAACAGCGGAACATCGCCCCCCATATAGAGCATCTCTAGGTTTGATAGGATGTTTTCTACATAGGGGTGATGAGCCACCAATTCTGCAATTTGTGGATTTTTACGTAGTTCATTCTTCCATTCACACCCCCACATTTCAGGAACTACGTAGCCCAAGTTTTTTAAATGATTAATTTTTCTAATGGTGTTTTCATAGCGTATTTCAAGAGTGGTATGCGGATCATTATATATAGGTTTATTACGCCCTACTTTAAAACATTTAACACATCCATGATAAAAACAACCTTCATATTCCCACACATGGGTCTGTTCATCTATACGTGCGTAACCATCTACTTTAAAAACACCCATTAGAACCATTTCCTTCCATTTGCTGAGTGCTTGATTGTAATACCTAGTCTTTCTTGTTCGTAAACCAACCATTGAATCGCTTCGATGGACTGTTGATCTGACCAACGATAACCATTATGAGGAATAATACCTATAGTCTGTTCTTTGAGAAATTTGCGTCGAAATACCAGATTACAAGCCGAGGCTATACTAATTGCTTCGACTAGTGGATTAACATCAGTTATTTGTTGGAATTCTACTACGAATTTAACACATGCCTTCCGTAGAAGGTTAACATCCATGCGACAATAATGAATTAATTCTTCTTTAAAATTAAATGTTTGATTTGAGGATTTTTCATACCATTCTATAAACTGTTTTTGTTCTTTTTCCTTCATATACTGAAAACCATAGAATTTAGGGTCGAGCATAGGTCCTTCATTACTTTGATTATCTTTCGTATTAAAATAGTGCGGGAAATAACCTTTTGTTTCTTCTATGTCAAATGCATCAGATAATTTTGATAGAGCCATCGGAAAGAAATTAATACTATCGATAAATTTTAAATATTTACAATCAATGTTTTCCTTTCTGCTGCAAATAGTACATGAATTACCTTCGCTATTCTTAAAACAATGATAACATACTTGCTGTGTGATTAGCAAATTAGGCACATGTTCACGGAATATTTCATCTTGCCTACATTCTTGATGTCATAGAATATCATCATCCATTTTCCTACGTTTGAATATTTTCGTGATTGCATGTAACATAAGTGACGGGGGGGCATCATATTGTCACAGTTTATACAGAATGTTTCGCCACACTGGTGAGGATTTCTATTTTTCTTGATAACATACGCTTTAAGACATATTTTACATACTTTTAGCTGTGAGCACAAACCTGATTTTATATGATACGCCATACATTCGTTACCGTAAAAACATCTGTTACAATTATTACAATTTAATACTTCATCTGTCTTCTTACATGGAGAATTTTTTCTACATTTAGGTCATAATGCCTTACAGTGGCCTATATGCCTTTCTTTATGATCATATTTTTATGGCATGTTTCGCAAAAGTACACACAACTAAATGCAGCACATAAATTGGTAATAACGTTATAATGATTATTTATCAGGAGTAAATTAATTTTCTTCTCACCACCGATGCCCTCGAAAAATGTTTTCTCTCCCGTCAAATCGTCGTACACTGTAATCGTATAATCAGTTAAATATGTTTGAATTAGTTTTAATTTAGGTATGCCACCACCATGCATCAAATTAACGCCAGGACTCTTACACAATAATTTAGCTTCTAAAGACATAAAGTTCTTTTTTGATTATAATAGGGTTGAGACGCATTTTTATTCACTTTGTTATCAATGAGCCCTTTAGCAACTACAAGGGCGTGAGCAAGGCAACTACTATCTTTATTTTTAATAACGACTATACCATTGCATTTTTCATATATTCTTCATCAGAGGTAAAATTTTGACTTTTCCTCCCTTCCCCTATAGATAAAGCCACATGATGAAAATCAATAACAAAACGATCTTGTTCCATAAATTTTGCATTTCACTGTATGACTCGATTCAGACCCTCCCAGACGAAGTCTTCACCGACATTCGCTGCTTCTCGAAATGAAAACCAAAACGATCTATCTGGATTATTCTGATTCCATAATGTCAGCCCTACCTGATGGTGGGAATCTACATCTACCATCAACATATTCAATAGTTGAGCAATTCCGCTTCGCAACCAGGTAATTGGGTTTTCCCCTTCAGGGGTTCTCGCAAGTTGTGCAGTTATCATTGTACCATTCATTCGGAATTTTTTTGTACTTTCTTGTTATTTTGTTAATGATTGTAATTTTACTAGAACTTTCTAT
Organism: Thermobia domestica; assembly: GCF_964235325.1. Taxonomy (NCBI): domain Eukaryota; kingdom Metazoa; phylum Arthropoda; class Insecta; order Zygentoma; family Lepismatidae; genus Thermobia; species Thermobia domestica. The sequence goes on along the minus strand of NC_137460.1, from coordinate 296,119,054 downwards.
TTTTTTTATTGCTTAGAGTACTATAGTATTCTATCAACTAGCAATTATTATTAGTATTTTTTACGAAAAACTATATCTCACGTATTTCCGCTGTTTGATGCTTTTACTGTAATTGGTGCTGTTCCCACTATAGAACACCAAGAAGTGTTTTTTCCAATAACGTATTCTTCCTAACGTTTTTAGTGATATTTTCTAAATCTGAAAATAGAGAAAAAGCAAATTATTACATTTCTTACATTGCAAAATCATCCAAAAAATCGTTTATTAGGCGTATCCCACATAAACTATTATTTATGGGAAAGAAGATATAATATTTATAATTAGCATGATCGAAAACATCGAATATTTCATCAACCAACCAACTATAGCGCAAGTTATGAGGAACACTTACAAATCACCACCGAAAATTTTGACAAAGTTCAAAAAATACTTAATTTTTTAAAAATCGATATTTCACTTATTTTTGACCGCTGTGACCCCTGGTTTTCACGAACGTATTCAACACAACGTATATTTCAAAAGATAATCAATCATGGGTGAGGTTATGAGGACCACTTAAAAATCACCACCCGAATTTGACAAAATCAAAAAAGTACTTAATTTTTTAAAAATCGATATTTCACTTACTTTTGACCGCTGTGACCCCTGGTTTTCATGTACGTATTCACCACAACGTATATTTCAAAAAATAATCAACCATGGGTGAGGTTATGAGGAACATTTAAAAATCACCACCCGAAATTTTGAGTCAAAAAAGTACTTAATTTTTTAAAAATCGATATTTCACTTATTTTTGACCGCTGTGACCCCTGGTTTTCACGTACGTATTCAACACAACGTATATTTAAAAAAATAATCAATCATGTGTGAGGTTATGAGGAACACTTAAAATCACCACCCGAAATTTTGACAAAGTTCAAAAAATACCTTTAATTCACACAACATTCACTTCAATGTTCTCTCACTTTGCACACGATGTTGTCTTTTTGCAATCCAGCGAATAACTGACTGAGAATTGCTCCGAACCTCAGCCCTTATATAGTTGTTCTGCTTTCCTTTGATTGGCTAAAATAAAACTCTTTTTCATTGGAGCAAAATCTACAAGTCAAGTATCTCATTGGCTAAAATAAAACTATTTACTATTGGCTAAAACAAAAACGGCTAAAATATGTGCTAAATATTTTTTAAGTTCATTTTGAGTGTCCAAAAATCATAAAATGGCCCATATCTCGAAAACGGTCAAAAATATCAAAAAAATCTCCCCGTACCTCACCCCTTGCCGTTTTTACACATGAAGAACCCATGGAACCATGTTTCAATCTTGTACGACAAGGGTGGGCCAAGGTGACCAAAAAAATTCGGATCGTCATATTTCGAAAGCGGTAAGAGATAGAGCAAACATAACACATTGAAGCATTGCTTCTCGACTTTCAGAGCGTCATTGCAAGAAATACTCCAAACAAAACGTCTAAGTTCATTTTGAGTGTCCAAAAATCATAAAATGGCCCATATCTCGAAAACGGTCAAAAATATCAAAAAATAATCGAAAAAATCTTCCCTTTATAAACCCCCTTGCCGATTTTACACATTAAGAACCCATGGAACCATGTTTCAATCTTGTACGCCAAGGGTGGGCAAGTTGCCAAAAAAAGTTCGGATCGTCATATCTCAAAAACGGTGAGAGATAGAAATAAAATTTTAACGGCATTCGATTTAGGATCATCAAAAGTATAACCTACCCAAGTTTGGTAAACATCGCTTAACTTTCAACTTTTTTCGAAAATCGAAATTTTTGCCTCTAGACCGTCATATCTCGAAAGCGGTAAGAGATAGAGCAAACATAACCACATTTTTGAACAGTCTTTCCAGTGGAGTACACATATACAGAGTTTCAAAAACTCAGAAACCAGATGGGTCGAAGTTAGTAAAATTTTTGAAAAATTCGAATCGTTATATCTGGAAAACGGTGAGATAGAAATAAAATTTTAACAGCATTCGATTTAAGATCATCAAACGTATCATCTATCCGAGTTTGATAAACATCGTGCAACTTTCGAAATCAAAATTTTTGACTCTGCTTTGTTCATACAAAAGAACAAATTTTCAATGTGTTAGATTGTCCACCACTTTCTGTTCTCATCTGAGCCCTACTGTGTTGAATGAATACACTCCCTTATTATCTGCTATGTTAAAATAGGGGTTGGAATATATGCCATACTCTTTTATTACCTCTGCTAGGGGTTGAACTAGTACACCCCTCTATTATGTTGGTATTCATTGTCTGCTATGTTGAAAAAAATGAATCTTATATATTATCTGCTATGTTCCAATAGGGGTTGGAACGAATACACCCCTGCTATGTTAAAATAGGGTTGGAAAATATGCCATATTCTGCTATGTATAAATAGGGGTTGAACTAGTACACCCTCTTTGCTATGTTACATAGGTGTTTGTCTGCTAGGGGTTTTATTAGCTCTGCTATGTAATCTGTGCTATGTTTGTAATCTCCATGTATTCTCTGCTATGTTTAAATAAGGGTTTGAGAATGTGTTCGTAGTCTCTGCTATGTTAAAATAGGGGTTGGAAAAAGTGATCATAAAAGGGAATGAGTCTTATGTATTATCTGCTATGCTATATGTTTCGTAATCTTATGTGTTATGTGCTAAGGGGTGGAAAATATGCTCATAAAAGGGAACGAGTTCATCCCTAAAAAGTGCTCATAAAAGAGAACGAGTACACCCCCTAAAAAGTGCTCATAAAAGAGAATGAATACACCCCTAACATGGAGGTCGTAAAAGATCGTGGGTTGACGGTGCGTGGGTCATAGCGTATCGTGAGACAGTGGAAAATTGAGTCCTTGCTCTCAGGAGACCATGGAAAAAAAGGCGATTTTTCAGCTCCCGGGTGTCAGGTGACGCCCACCTACTTAGGTACCATCCCGGCATTTTTAGCATCGTTCACTGTGTTTATATTATCCGACGCGATTAAAAAACAAAAAAACTCACTCAACCCAGGAAAAAACACTCAGGATGATTGGCCTGAAAAAGCTGTTACACTTCTTTGATCAAGTGATCCCACCGGGAATCGAACCCAGAACCGCTCGCACCAAAGGCGAGGGCGTTAGCGACTACGTCACGCGGGGCTACTAATGAATATTTTTTTCCTATTTTACGCATATTCCTTTCTATCTACACAACTTAGGTTCACGATATCTTCGTAAGATACAAATCGCGTCACATACACCGATATATGCTTTACTAATTGCACGAAGAAAAGTCATGTATATTGCAAAATATGGTTGATAGCTCACTCCACCAAGGGCGTGCTGTCCCGAGGGGGCCTTTTCTTAAACAAACTTTTTTGTTTCCATGTACCACCAATATGATCCTCTTGATATGGTATGGTAATCATATCAATTGAGTGCACATCAAAGATGAAGCGGGTCAGTGGCTATGGATCACGTGGGGATAATTTTGAGTATACTTTAATGGATCTTGGGTTACATTTACATGTTCCACTGTTACGTATGACTACCCTAACCCAACAATAACAACTGACTCATTGTAGTCCTCAATATAACACATTCCACTTTGATCCACTCTCGACATATTCGGTCAGTAGGTCGAAGTAGATCAGTAGATCATGGTGACACGTGGTGAGTTAGAGTGGATCGTGGTTTGATGAAAATGGTGTTTGCTTACACAATATTTTTGTTTGAGCATAGCAGTTTTTCCAGAAAAGCTGATTTTGTTTGTTTGTTTTTTTGTTTGTTCGATAAGGTTTCGTGCAATATTCTCCATTCTCCAATCACTAATTAAATGTTAATGACATATTTCGTTGTAATCAAGTGTAGATATTAATACATTATATTACATAATGGTACATACTCTGACATGAAAAAGGAATCCTTGCTGTGCCTCGTATTAGGAAGGTTTCCATAATCCACCTCCGTCTTTCCTTATGATACACGTGGTCACAGATGGGAAATATCTTCCAAGAAGTATTAATATTACGACTGTTCTGGCATCTGGAAAAGAATGAAATATCAAGAACATTTGTAGGTAATTAATTTACGCTTATACAGCGAGGTCCGGAAGTGGGCGTACTTCTAATTGGTGTTTTCTGACGGTTTTTGGTTTTACCTACATTTGTTTGGTAACACTGCTTGGCATTGTCTGGTAACATTCCTTTGCATTGTCTGGCAACATTGCTATCCATTTGTTTTCTGCTTGGTAACAGTTATAAGACCAGTTCCTGAATCAGACGTTTCCTGGCCGCTGAATTGGAAGAGGTTGTGCATCCAGCTCTTTGCCAGGCCTCCAAGAAGTCCCGATCTGACGATAACAGACAATGCTCCCTGGGCATTCATGAAGCAACACGTAAGAAACACTCGATATCACACAGCGCAGGAATTACGAGCAGCTGTGGAACACGCCTTCACCCTCGTTGACTCCGGAGTATCTCCGCAAAACATCTGCCAGAACTTTGTGCAGAATTCAGTTGTGTTATGACATGGATGGTGATCATACCTTTGTTTATGACTCTTACGACTTCAAGGTAGCTGTGTACAGACATTCTACCATAACTAACACTATACTGTTGAAACTAAAGGGGGGTACCCTCACTTTCGGACCACCTTATACTAATTTATTTGAATGTAAGTGCTAACTTTCTTACTGCATTCATTTTCATACCTGCAGAGGTTTGCTCTGTGATACGCAATGAATACGGTATATTACTTTAATTCAATAACCAAAGAAAAAAGGAAATTACATTTTGTAAGCAATGGACAGCAGTCTGAAAAAAAAACACACAAAAAGTATCATCTTTTGTAACTACACCCAGATTCGGCAAAGGGATAATGCGATGTTTCTTATATGCAAATATTGGGTCCAAATAATGGTGAAAACTAATCTTAATACGATACTTATCTATCGCCTAGAAGTACGTTTATAAAAGCTGTACATGAAGTATATTATTTCAAGAACCAAAGGTTAAAGTCAACGTATGTATTTCTCTTTGGGAAGTTGCAACAGATACGGATAAAAAGAGAGAAATTGAACAGCTTAATGAATCAAAATAGACAATTAACAACAAGTTAAAGACTGCGGAAAAGCTCTTTCGTCACAAATTCTAAATATTAGTTTCATTCATTGCTAGTGATGGGCAGTGGGAATATTCCCGGTGGGAAGGAATTTAAAAATGGGAATATTCCCGAGTTTTTTCCCTGACCTATAAATTTCCGGGAAGGAATTTATTTCCAACTTTTTACTTTATCTTCCAAATTATAAGAACCATATGAGTAATTACTTTATTTTAATATATTATTATTTACTTCTAGGTTTTAAAGAATTTGGAGGTTAAAAATTTAAAATTATTTGACTGTACTTTATATAACTAATAATATGATTTTTAAGTTCCATTTGAATTTGCACTAAAAACTAAGCTAATTGTTTATATTGGGGGGCCAAAACTAGCAAAAATAGGATGATTTACGGAAGAAATGAGTTCATAGTGATGTTCAAGTAGTCTTGAAAGTATCGAATACAATTTTTTAGGGCAGTAAGGCATTTGTACAAACAGTAAATATAAGTGGAAGTGATTTATGTGAGAAAAGAAAGTGAATTGTTGGTAACGAAGATATAAAACAACGCGCCATGCGGGGCTCTAACCCGCCTTCACTCGCTAACGCTCGCTCTGCAATGCTGTCTGAATTTAATGTTGGTAACGTAATTTAACGTATGAAACCATAAAACAACCGCATCTGAATAGAATATCGCAAAAAGTAGGTGCAAAAGCTGGCCCCCAATGCTAAACAACAGCCAAAATTAGCAAAGTACTAATTTACAAATGATGAAAAGGAACCATTTTGTAAAGTAATTTAGAATTAAGTAAACTTATATAGAAATAGAGATGAAGTACTATTAATAAACCCTGAACCACCGTTAGTAATACACGTCGGCCTGTCTCCTCTCTCTGAATCGAATTTCTGAAGAGGTACTCGGACTTCTCTTACATGTGAATTAACGCACGAAATTTCGAGAAATGGGCAGGAGGAAATGTCGTGTGTGGTAATGTAACATACAAAGTTATAAAGATAAGAAAGTATCTTGCAAATATTGTGAACATACATATTTATGCGCAAATGTTGACAAAATTGTTTATAACATTTAAAAATTTAATATGTTTATAATATCAGTAGTAGAGTCAAGTTTAGAAAAGCCACTTACATGTAAATTTAAACTGTTTAGCGGTTTAAAAGTATGTGGACTTACTATACCATTTTTGAAATATATTTACTTTCATAGAACCCTATTGTAAATAAATATCCATTTATGCGTACTCTCTAAATATAATAGAATATTAATAAAATAACATAACATCGTTCAGATTATACATTATAAAGACTCCTCTGGGGACAACAGTAATAACATACTGTGATATAAAAACGAATTTATCTTTGAAATCATAATTAAATAATAGAATGCAATTTTCTTTGTGATTGTACATAAATTTCCAGAAAATTCCTATTTTGGGGAATCTTCCCGGGAATATTCCCGAAAAATATCTTCCGGGGAATCTCTGACTAATTTCTGAAGAGGTACTCGGATTTCTGTTACGTGTGAACTAACGTATTACATGTGAATTTCGAGAAATAGGTAGATCGTGTATGGAAGTGTTACGTGCTAAATATAAAGATAAGTAAGTATCTTGCAAATTTTGTGAACATAAATATGTATGCGCAAATGTTGATAAATTGGTCAGACATGTATCTTCTGGCATTTACCAAATCTAATTGGTTTATAAAATTTATAAATTTAATGTGTTTATAATATCAGTAGTAGAGTCAAGTTTAGCAAATCCACTTATATATAAATTAAAACTGTTTAGCGGTTTAAAAGTATTAGGACTTACTACATAATATTTTCACACAAATTTAACTGATAGAACACATTGTAAATAAATATACATTTATGCGTACTTTCTAAATATAATAGAATATTAATAAAATAAGATAACATCGTTCAGAATATACATTTTAAAGACTCCTCTGGGGACAACAGTAATAACAGACTGGGATATAAAAACGAATTTATCTTTGAAATCATAATATACTATTCAATAATAGAATGCAATTTTCTTTGTAATTGTACATACATTCCCGGATAAATTCCCATTTTGGGAATCTTCCCGAAAAATATCTTCCCGGGAATTTACCCATCACTACAGTGGGAATATTCCCGGTGTGAAGGAATTTAAAAATGGGAATATTCCCGGGTTTTTCCCTGGCCTATAAATTCCCGGGAAGGAATTTATTTTCATTTCTCTACTTTATCTTCCAAATTATAAGAATCATATGACTAATTACTTTATTTTAAATATTATGATTTACTTCTGGGTTCTAAAGAATTTTGAGGTTAAAAAATTTAATATTATTTGACGGTACTTTATATAACTAATAATATGAGTTTTTAAGATCCATTTCCACTTGAACTAAAAAGTAAGGTAATCGTTTAGTATTGAGGAGCCAAAACTAGCAAAAAGTGGGATGATTTACGGAAGAAATCAGTTGATAGTGATGTTAAAGTAGTCAAGAAAGTATCGAACACATTTTTTAGGGTAGTAGGGGATTTATACAAAACGGAAAGGTAAGTGAAAATGACTTCTGTGAGAAAAGAAAATGAATTGTTGCTAACAAAGATAAAAAAAAAAAAACAACGTACCATGCGGGGCTCTAACACGCCTTCATTCGCTAACGCTCGCTCTGCAATGCTGTCTGAATTTAATTTTAGTAACGTAATTTAACGTATGAAACCATAAAACAACCGCATCGGAATAGAATATCGAAAAAAAAAGTAGGTGCAAAAGCTGGCCCTCAATGCTAAAAACAGCCAAAATTTGCAAAGTACTAATTTACAAATGATGAAGAGGAACCATTTTGTAAAATAATTTAGAATTATGTAAAAATAGAGACGAAGCACTATTAATAAACCCTGAACCACCATTAGTAATAGACGTTGGTCTGTCTCCTCTCTCTGACTCGAATTTCTGAAGAGGTACTCGGACTTCTTTTACATGTGAATTAACGCCCGTATGCGCAAATGTTGATAAATTGGTGAGACATGTATCTTCTAGCATTTACCCATCTAATTGGTTTATAACATTTATAAATTTAATGTATTTATAATATCAGTAATAGAGTCAAGTTGAGCAAAACCACTTACATATAAATTTAAACTCTTTAGTGGTTTAAAAGTATTAGAGCTTACTATATAATTTTTCACACATATTTAATTGATAGAACATATTGTAAATAAACATACATTTATGCGTACTCTCTAAATATAATAAAGTGTTAATAAAGTAACATAGTACTGTTCAGAATATACTTTTTAAAGAGTGCTCTGTGAACAACAGTAATAATATGCTGTGATATAAAAGTCAATTCAACTTTGAAATCATAATATAGTAATAGAATGCAATTTTCTTTCTGATTAAACATAAATTCCCATTTTGGGAATCTTCCCGGGAATTTACCCATCACTGTTCATTGCTACAAAAGGGATTTCATATCTGCTTATTAACCCTACTGAATCTATATTCTTCATATACTGTTATTCAAGTAAATATTGATTTCAGGGATGTAAAATGGTCACTGAAGTCAGTATTTCAGACTCTTTGGGAGATTAAACGAAAAATGTTCAATTACTACACAGCAGTTGAAATATTTCTCGTGATCTGAGCTCAATAATGAAACAAAAGAATAACAGAGCTTTTTTAAGTGCTCGATATGTTGTCGATTTACAATTATCGTTTATTTTTCTTCTAGATTTTGATTTATTCTGCTCGGACTTAAAGGAGACAAGGGAAAATTGCCGGAGCAGCTGTAATTGATCTTTTCTTTGCTTACGGGAGTAGGCTGAACAGTGTTGCGTTTTGATAATTATAGTGAACAATACTTAATGAAATAATAAACAATGTGTACACCATTTCTCCACAGTCACAACTTACTTCCATGCACTTCCACCAATGGCGCAAATCCTACCATAGCGTCGTCACGGTAGAGTTCCTAGCCTTTGAAGCGACATCACGATCACAGCGCTGGAGATCCTCATCTGATAAATAGTACGTTTCCTTAAAGTGTTCCTTCAGTTTAGGATAGATGTAAAAGACGCTCTATGCAAGATCAGGGTGTGGAAGAAGTAATACTGACTTGTGAATGGCGTTGTCCACAGAGTTTCTTCCCAAAGGTATACGAGCGGTACATCGAACACTAAAACACTAAAGAAGTTGAAAGTTCAACTGACGCGCGTCAGACCTGAGAATGAAGCCTTTCTTCACCGGAAAGTTGACCACCGACACAATATTAAAGCTTGGATACACTACACTCCATACAGCCCTGATCTTAAACTTAGTGACTTTTGCATCTTTCCTAAACTGAATGTACACTTAACCCACTATTTATCAGAGAACAATGTCCAACGTGCGATACGATTGTGGTGTTGCTCTATAGGCAAAGCATTCTACCGCGACGCCATTGAAGGTATGATGCGCAGTTGGAGAAGTGCGTGGAAGTGAAAGGTGACTATGTAAACAAGTAATGTTTCAGAATTGAACCCTAGATGCCAATATGCTCTTGTTTTCTTCTTCTTCAAATTCTGTTCACTATAACCCGATTTTTAAACAACAAGCAAAAATTTTCAGCCCACCTTTGTAATAAAAGTGAGATTTCCGCAATCTGAAATACGGTATTATTATACACGAATTTGCTTTGGTAGTTCACGGTCTTATGTCAGAGTTTCAATAAAATTTCAAGTTTTATTAATAATCTAACGAGTTTAAGATATATTTACAGCTGTTCTGGGACAGACTGTTAAACTGTTGTTACATAAATATTGAGAGACATCAATTTCTTGTTTAAAACCGTTGTTTTTGTGGCATACACCTTTCGCATACGGAAGTTCAAGTTATAGTAGATCTGAGTGCAATATTTTCTTTTAATAAGAAAAATAATTACCTTCCCTGATATTCTCCTGCAGCAAAAGTTCTACTAATGTGGCTCCGTCATTTGTTGTTTGTTTGGTCGTGGTAAGTATATGCTGAATCTTCTTTAAGTCTGCATTCCACGTTGAAAAAAATGTTATATCTTTCCCAGGATATAACTGGCCAAAATCAATGTCTATCTGAAAAGTAAAAGAAATTGTTGTCACATATACCTAACGCTGTTTGATGATATAATGTTCTATGCTTCCTTCTCTTCATACAAAAGTTCGGTAGTATAGTTTTCTTTGAAGTTCAATAAAAAATCTTTGTTTCAACAGAGCGTTTTTAATCAAGTTATGAACATCAATGGCATTCACCCAATTATAGTATCCATTTTCAGAAAATACTATGTCTGATTGAAAAAGAAATCCCAAAGTAGGCATGTAAAAAACAATTACTTAGAGTGGAACTGATAAAATACACGCAAATATAAAACAAACTTCCAAGCGCTTTCGCATTTATGGAGTCATCATACAGGGACACAAAGACGAAAGTGGAATAGGAAATAGAGAAAGACACAAGGACCGCACCTATACCAACAGTGATTTCTCCACAAGGTTCTCTACTTTCTCGTATGAGTACTTGACAGCAGTCACGTGATCACATGACCACCATAGCACCTAGCAGAAATATGGCAAAATGAAATGAAATGAAATCTTTGAATTTTACGTCTCATGGTTATGCCGGTTAGGCTAAAGGAGACGGTGATGATGAGAGATGAATGAAATGGTGGAATGAAGAAAGTGGGAGAACCCGAGAAAACCCACGAGCACGGTGTTTGTCCACACGGCGGGAGCAGGGTTTGAACCCGGGACCCCAAGCACCGGAGATGAACGCTCTACCACTGAGCCACCGCGCCCTCCCATAAATATGGCGTAACTCGTCTTACTCTGTATCTTTCTTCTTCCACTTTCGTCTTTCTCTCCCTGCCTAACAAAGTCATAAAAGGTGAAAGCTCTTACAAGCTTTTTTTTTTCTTAAATCTTTGCGCGCATGTACTGCACGGGTATTTTATCTAATTTCTGGTAACTGTTTTATACATTGGTTGGTTTTTAATTACACAAAAGCGTGTCTTTAGCGTAAGCTTACATAATTCTGAACCTTCTGCCGCTGATGCTGGTATATTTGTAAATTAAAATAAACTATTAAATATTTTCATAGGAACACCATCAACAAGAGTGAGGATGTGGGGCTGATCAGGGAGCGAGCTGGGTAGCGTAGAGGTTAACTTATTGGCATTGTACGTAGAAGACACAAGATCTATTTTCGGCCCACTCGCACTTTTTCACTGTGATTTTTCATTATTTCTGAATCTATACAGGATTAGTGTACTGAAAATCCGGTTGATTTTCTCAGAATTACTAAACATTCTACCTGCTACAAGATGCACCATCTCGTACATCAGCTTACTCAGAGGAAAAAATTAGAACCGAAAAACTCCGAAACATAGTGCAAGACAGGGTACAACTTCATACACCGAAAAACGTTTATAAACTCTCTCGCCTCATGCTAGGTGCTTTTTTTGCAAAGAAAAACTGTCGTGTTCGCAATTTATATATAGCATCAACATAAGACCCTTATGTTCATGATTTTTTTAACTCATTAAATTTTTTACACGTTTTTTTTTCATTTTCCTTTAAGTACAGTTCGTTCTGTGATACGGAATTACACTTCTATAAAATAATATAAAGGTGTTTTCTTTCTTCGGTTACATTCATAAAATAATAATAGAAAGATGTAAACTTCTTAGCAATATCACTACACTTACAAGTGTGTATCCAAGAGGCTGTTTTATAGCAGGAAATTCCTTGAAGTAGGAGCTGATATCCTTCTCTGACTGAATGTAATTTGCTCTCCGATTTAATGTCGTTTGTTTCCACAGATCACACACTTTCTCCCATGGCTCTATATTATTTCTCAACCACGTGAGAGCTTCCTCGGCAAATTCATCAGTGGACTCTGAAAATAAAGGACACCATCTACATAATTCAGTGTGAAAGAAACGTACATACTCAGTATACGTAAATACATATGTATTAATTTCTAGGACAGAAGTACAAGAAATAACATTTCAATAAACATGTGAAACAGACAGTATTATACTTCTGAACACAATTGTCATATGAGGTGTTCGGAACATGTATTTACAAAACGTCCCGTTAATATATGAAAGCAGTGATAGAGTTTTACACACAGATGAACAGCAGATATACTGATTGCACAAATTCACGGAATTTTGTTGATTTATAAGGAAGTTAGTGCCCTTGAACTGTGAATCTGTTGATTGACCATAATACGTGAATATGTGTAACCATGTTGTAAAAAATCGGCACGCATCTCTTTTAGGAAGTTTTGTACCCTTATCTGAATATAAGATAGCATAAAACACTATGCATCGTGATTTACTGATAAAATTATAATACAGAATTTATGAACATGAAAGTAAATAAATGAAAAAGAACTATGAACGCACCATGTAAATCGACTTTGGTAGAAGTTGTAGCTCCACACCGGTTTCTCAAAGGCAAAACACCACTTTGCCGCAAATACCTTCTTGTGTTGCAATATCTGTCCCAAAGTTTCCCTCTTGTCAAAACCTTCTTCCCTTGAGCAACTTTATAGGGGACGTAGTAAGTATGCTATTTGAAAAACAAATCACTGTTATAATATACAGTCCTGATATCCTACTGCACAACACAAAATTACAATTAAACTATATTATTTCCACAGACAAACAAAATACATGGAAACCTGTCTAAAACGAAACTTATATAAACCGGAAATTTGCCGAAGATGAATAGTTTTTAGTCCCGGCAACTCTGTCTGATTTGCCATTAGTAAAGATTTTTCTCTTAACTGATTGCCAGCTCGAAACGTAGGGGCACTGTAGTCTGTCTGTCTCTGCGTTGGCGTTACTACTGAACTTCTGTTTTCAATAGTTAAGATGTTTCGGCCATGAACAAGAATGGAGATAATGTTTCTGTTATTTAAGTTTCCTGTTTTTGTTGATACACACATACGCACTTTTCTACTGTCAAAATTTTCTTTATAAATTAAAGACTTACTGCTTGCTACTCCGTCATTACACATGCATTTCCAAGAATTCGGTCATTTTTGAAAAAAAAATGGTAGAAATTTAGACCAGTTGTTGAAAATTTCCATTGTTTCTGCTGCAGAAAATGTGGTTTCAGTGTGGCGTGTTTGTGTGCCCAGTGTTGTGCACAAATACGGCAAAAACAAATGTTATTGTTACTTTGGAGGACACAATACGATTATTGAAGAGAGAAAAAGAGACAATGTTTGTAAAGTATAAAGTTCATTTCAAATGTTGCAAACGCTAATTTCCAACACTGAAACCCAGAAAATGGAAACAATCCTTAAAAGGCGGTGAAAATGTAAAGAGGAATGTGAGAGGAAATACATAGTAAAATAATACATTCTTGTAGTTTGTACTTTAAGCGTCTGTCTTATTCAAATAAGTTCATTTTGTTAATTGAGTTTATGTTGTAAATACATTTTTGGGTTAATTAATTTTTCACCTCAACCATTTTAACCTAGGTATAGTACTACGAGATTATTTTTACCAGCAGTTATTGTTACAGAACTTAACTTTTCGAATTTGCATACAACGGAAAATTATTTTGTTCCTTGACGTTCCGTCTTATACAAGTTTCACTGTATGTATATGCTGTAAATTAGACATATTGGAATTTCTTTTTTTTCTGGATACCTTTAGTACTTCAATAAAATGAGCATTGAAAAATGTATTCTGATAAGTTATGGAAAACGTTCCCTTGTAAGTTAAATTGTAAATTTCTCCTTGTTCTGAAGACAATGATAAAATAAATATTAATACAATTAAGTCTAATTTTCAATGGGTGTTCAGAAACTACACCGGCGAAATCGGAAGATGATAGTTAATGTAATTCTAAGCAAAAAAGCTTCTACACATATCCGATTCTCAGCGGCCTGACACCTACAGGTTGGTAAACATTCTGTACATTTTTTTCAAAAATGTATTACTCATCCTGTATTTTTTCTAAAGGTCATCTATCATGCATTTGAATGGTGACAGAATGGCCTTTCCAAGGGTATATGGCATGTGACGATAGTTGCGTTGCAACGAGCCTCATGAAGCTAATTTTCAGAACAAAATATCTTTCTTCCAAGAGCTTCAAGGAACACGGTTGCCAACACTGTCGCCAAATATTAACGACAAAAAATTACGCATCAACTTCAATTTTTATGCTGAATAATGTCGCAAAATTTATATATATATATATATATATATATATATATATATATATATATATATATATAGGATTTAAAATTTGCCACCCCCTATATCTTCGAAACGACTGCGAATATGAGAAAACGCTAAAACACGTCCATCATTATTTTAAGGGGCTTTAAATTTCAGCTATAAAAGGTCCCCCTAAACACTCCATATAGCGGTATCTGGAGTCAACTTGAAAATTTTAAATAGCAAAAGGCATCGAGTGATATATCGTTGGAAAGTTCTCGACAAGAGAAATATTTTACCGAGAGTTTCAAGTCCCTATGTTGATTCCATCTAAAATGGCTCGGGTTCACATTCTTTCCAACGATATATCACTCGACCCTCTTTGCTATTTAAAAATTTGAAGCTGACCCCATGTACCCCATATGGGGGTACCTGGAGTGGACCGTCTATAGCTAGTGATGGGTAAATTCCCGGGAAGATATTTTTCGGGAATATTCCCTGGGAATACTCCCGGGAAGATTCCCAAAATGGGAATTTATCCGGGAATTTATGTACAATCAGAAAGAAAATTGCATTCTATTACTATATTATGATTTCAAAGTTGAAAATATTCTTATATCACAGCATATTATCACTGTTGTCCACAGAGGATTCCTTAAAATCTATATATTCTGAACGGTACTATGTTAAATATTAACACTTTATTATATTTAGAGAGTACGCATAAATGTATATTTATTTACAATATGTTCTATCAATTATATATGTGTGAAAAAATATATCGTAAATTATATAGTAACAGTTTAAATTTATATGTAAGTGGGTTTGCTCAACTTGAGTCTATTACTGATATTATAAACACATTAAGTTTATAAATGTTATAAACCAATTAGATTGGGTAAATGCTAGAAGATACATGTCTGACCAATTTATCAACATTTGCGCATACATATTTATGTTCACAAAATTTGCAAGATACTTACTTATCTTTATATTTTAGCACGTAACATTGCCATATACGACCTTTCATTCTACCTATTTCTCGAAATTCCATACGTTAATTCACATGTAAAAGAAGTCCGAGTACTTCTTCAGAAATTCGAATCAGAGAGAGGAGACAGACCGACGTCTATTACTAATGGTGGTTCAGGGTTTATTAATAGTACTTCATCTCTATTTCTACATAATTCTAAATTACTTTACAAAATGGATCCTTTTCATCATTTGTAAATTAGTACTTTGTTAATTTTGGCTGTTGTTGAGCATTGGGGGCCAGCTTTTGCACCTACATTTTTGCGATATTCTATTCCGATGCGGTTGTTTTGTGGTTTCATACGTTAAATTACGTTACCAACATTAAATTCAGACAGCATTGCAGAGCGAGCGTTAGCGAATGAAGGCGGGTTAGAGCCCATCATAGCACGTTGTTTTCTATCTTCGTTACCAACAATTCACTCTCTTTTTTCACATAAATCACTTCCACTTACCTTTCCATTTTCTATAAATCCCCTACTGCCTTAAAAAAATATGTTCGATTCTTTCTTGACTACTTGAACATCACTATCAACTCATTTCTTCTGGAAATCATCCTACTTTTTGCTAGTTTTGGCCTCTAATACTAAACAATTACCTTACTTTTTAGTGCAAATGGAAATGGAACTTAAAAAATCATTTTATTAGTTATATAAAGTACCGTCAAATGATTTAAAATTTTTTAGCCTCCAAATTCTTTAAAACCTAGAACTAAATCATAATATATTAAAATAAAGTAATTAGTCATATGGCTCTTATAATTTGGAAGGTAAAGTAAAGAAATGAAAATAAATTCCTTCCCGGGAATTTATAGGCCAGGGAAAAAAACCGGGAATATTCCCATTTTTAAATTCCTTCCCACCGGGAATATTCCCACTGCCCATCACTATCTATAGCTCAAAATTCAAGCTCCTTAAAATACTGATGGACGTGTTTTTGTGTTTTCTCATATTTACAGTCGTTTCGAAGATTCACTGGGTGCCAACGGACTTTATGGACACAAAATGGGAACCCCCGCCATTTAGGATAGGGTCAACATAGAAACTTGAAACTTTCGGCAAAATATTTCTCTTGTCTCGACCTTTCCAACGATGTATCACACGACCCCCTTTGCCATTTGAAATTTTCAAGTTGACCCACGTAACTCAATAGGGGGATACCTGGGGTAGGCCTTTTAAAGCTCAAAATTTAAGCCCCTTAAAATAATGATGGACGTGTTTTTGCGTTTTCTCATATTCGTAGTCGTTTCGAAGATACACTGGGTGCCAACGGACTTTATGGACACAAAATGTGAACCCCCGTCATTTAGAATAGGGTCAACATAGGGACTTGAAACTTTCGGCAAAATATTTGGTCTAGGAATTAATTCGTGCGGTTGGTACGCAAACATTGAAGCTGTAGTACAAACACAAAATACATAAATACCTTAAGAAAAATATTGTCCATCGCTAGCCACCACTTTCGCCCATCTGTCAGGCAATGTACGGATTCCGTGGCGAAAGAAGTCCTCATCCTTGGAAGCGATCCAGTCAGAGACCCATGTTTCGATATCTTCTGAAGAAGTAAACCGCTGTCCAATAAAATCGTTGTTCATGCAATCGAACAAGTAGTAGTCCGAAGGAGCAACGTCTGGTGAATACGGCGGGTGGGGTAAAACTTCCCATCCGACATTTTCTAAATAGGTTTTGACCGGTTTTGCGACATGTGGGCGAGCGTTATCATGTTGAACAATAAGTTTATCATGTCTGTTCTCCCATTCTGGTCGTGTTCTGGCCAGAGCTTGCTTCAAACGCATTAATTGTCGTCGATAACGTTTTCCATTCATAGTTTCACCCGGTTGCAGCAGCTCATAGTACACCACACCTTTCATATCCCACCATATGCACAGCGTAACCTTTGCACAGTGAATATCTCGTTTTGGTTGTGATGGACCTGGTTCACCTGGTTTCACCCAGGCCTTTTTTCGTTTAGGGTTCTCGTAATGGATCCACTTCTCATCACCCGTAATAATTCGATACAGAAACCCCTTTCTGCTCTGTCGTTGAAGCAGCAATTCGCAAATGGTTTTTCGTCTTTCAACGTCTCTGTCTTTCAATTCATGTGGAACCCAATGTGACATCTTTTGAATCATTCCCATGGCTTTCAAGCGTTTGGAGACTGTTGTTTGATCAACGCCTAATCCTGCTGCAAGTTGTTCCTGCGTTTGACACGAATCCTGCTCGAGCAATGCTATCAATTCTTCGTCTTGAAATTTTTTTGGCTGTCCAGCTCGCTCTTGATATGCCAAGCCGAAATCACCACTTCTAAACCGTGCAAACCACTTCTGACACGTTCGCTCAGCTAGAGCATGGTCACCATACACTTCCACCAAAATACGATGACTTTCAGTCGCACTTTTCTGCATGTTAAAGTAATGCAGCAGGACACCCCGCAAAAACACTTTATCAGGCACAAATTGCGCCATGTTCACTTAACTACAAACTGGTGTTGACGCTTTAATCCACTGCCCTATACTACGAACCAGTGTTGGGCAAAATCAATTGAAATCAATTGCAATTGATCAATCAATTGAAAGTAATTGCTCTGAAAATCAATTGCAATTGATTTCAATTGCAATTGATTTCAATTTGTAATTGACAATTAATTTCAATTGCAATTGAATTCAATCATAAAATTTGCAATTAAATTTTCGTCAATTGTTAATTGTTAATTGGTCACCAGGCAATTGAAACTTTTAATTGTTAATTGTCAATTGCAAAGGGTGCAATTGAAACATTTAATTGTTAATTGCAATTGACAATTGAAACTTGTAATTGTTAATTGTAATTGTTAATTGCAATTGAAATCAGCAATTAAAACTGAAGATAAGAAGATGTGTGTGTATTGTGTTGTCCACTTGTTAGTGTTTTACATATTTCAAATAAGGTACTTATAAGAAATGCTGGATACCTACCATCCCTCCCCCCCCCATGGGAAGAAAGCCGGGAAACTAAGTATTTTTTAAAATATATTATGTTTATGGTTCTATCCCCCTCGAAAGAACTCTATATGCCCGTCATGCATACAATAGGAATGGGCACTAACGAGTTCGAGCGAGTTTTCTTTAAAACTCGACTTGACTCGAAGCAGACATCTTTAAGCTCGACTTGAGATCTCGGCTCGAAAAATTTCCCACAACTCGACTCGAATTCGGATCGAGTTTCCAGTCGAGTCGAGCCAATTCGAGCTAAATTCTTTGTGTAGTTCCAAGTACTACTATCTTCAAGTATCCTACATAGACAATATAATTATCAATGATACTACTACTACTACTATAATTAATTATCATTATAACACCGTGTACCTGTATAAACATGGAATATAGGCGGTTTGTATCGGAATACTAAAAATTAGTTGACTGTCGATCTCGGTCGTCAAGAAATCTTCAGGAGGCAAGGACATCGGTCACGAAGTTCTTGGTTTGAGTTCAGGAGGAGCAAGTATTCGGGCTCGAGCCAAAAATTATTAAAAGTTATGGGACTCCAGCCAAACATGTTCAAAACTGCTCGACCCGGGTTTAGGGTTGTCAACAGCTCAAGCGGCTCGCTCACAGCTTATTCACTTATCGAGCCGAACCGAGAAGTGAGCCGAGCCAACAGCTCATCCAACCGAGCCAGCTCGAGCCGATGGCTGACACGAGCCGAGCCGAACCGAGCTGATTGCTTACCCCAACCGAGCCGGTTCGAGCCATCGGCTCAGCTAAGCTGACTCGAACCCAGCCTATGGACTCGTTTCAACGGAGCCGGTTCAAGCCATTGGCTCAATTGAGCCCAGTCGATGGGTAATCCCAACCAAGCCAGTTCAAGCTGTACGCTCAGTTGAACCGATCCGAGTCGGTTGACATCACTATTCCGGTTGGGCTTCTACTTTGGCTAAAAAATTGGACCGTGCAGTTCTCATCCTTGATGGTAAGAATTACAAAAAATGAAATCTTTAGTTTTACGTCCCACGATTATGCCGGTTAGGCTAAAGGAGACGGTGATGATAGGAAATGAATGAAATGAAGAAAGTGGGAGGAAACGGGAGAACCCCGAGAAAATCCACGAGCACGGTGTTTGTCCACCACAAAGTACAAACTGCGCGAGCTGGGATCGAACTAGGGACCTCAAGCACCGGAGGTGAACGCTCTACCACTGACCCACCGCGCCAACTGGTAAGAACTACAGTATATACTTATATTGGTGCTCACGGTGTCATTAACTTGCTCCGCCACAAACGAATTTCAAGGTACTTTGTTTTGCATCTTTTGTGCGTGTTTTGTGTCGCTTTATGCGCCTATTCCCACATTTTGTGCATCACCGGAAGTGGGTTGAGTTGAGTTGATTTTGAGTTTAACGTCCCGTTCAGCAGCGAGGCTATATGAGACGTGGACCTACTGATTAACGTGGAATCCGAACCACATGAGCTCCCGCCGGGAATCGAACCCGGGTCTCCCATCACCGGAAGTGGGTCAAAATGGGCCTACAAATATGGCGGAACACATTATTGCTCTTCCGCCACCAATGAATTTCGAGATCGTTTCCTTCACATCGTTTTGTGCCGTTTTGTGCGTCTACTTCCGTTTTGTACGTCGTGGGATGTGGGTTAAAATGAGTCCCCAAGGTGGGACGAAAACGATCAAGAGTTCCGCCACTATTAAATCTCGAGGTCGTTAATTTCACATCGCGTACCCTTTTGTACGTCTATTTCGACGTTTTGTGCGTCACTGGAAGATGGTCAAAATGGGCCTCGAAGGTGGGACGAAAATGATCCACTGCTCCGCCACTACCGAATTTCGAGGTCCTTCCTTTCGTATCGACTACTGAATTTTCGTGTTGTTTCGTGCCCCCATTTCCACGTTTCGTGCGTCACCAGAAGTGGGTCAAAATGGGCTTCCAAGATAGGACGAAAATGACCCACTGTTCCGCCACTATCGAATTTCGAGGTCGTTAATTTCACATCGCGTACCCTTTTGTGCGCCTATTTCGACGTTTTGTGCGTCACTGGAAGACGGTCAAAATGGGCCTCGAAAGTGGGATGAAAATGACCAAGAGTTCCGCCACTACTGAATTTCGATATCCTTCCTTTTGCATCGACTAGTGTATTTTCGTGCCGTTTCGTGCCCTTATTCCCACGTTTTATACGTCACCTGAAGTGGGTCAAAATGGGCTTCCAAGATGTGACGGAAATGACCAAGAGTTCCGCTACTATCGAATTTCGAGGTCGTTAATTTCACATTGCATACCCTTTTGTGCGCGTATTTCGACGTTTTGTGCGTCACTGGAAGACGGTCAAAATGGGCCTCGAAGGTAGTACGAAAATGACCCACTGCTCCGCCACTATACCTACCGAATTTCGTGGTCCTTCCTTTCGCGTCGACTAGTGAATGTTTCGTGCCCTTATTTTCACGTTTTGCGCGTCACCAGAAGTGTGTGAAAATGGACCTGCAAAGTGTGACCAAAATGACCCATTGTTCCGACATCGAATTTCTAGGTCGTTTCTTTCGCATCCTTTAGTGATTATTTTTTAAAAAGTTTTCTGTGCCTACTTCCTCGTCTTGTGCGTCACCGGAAGTGAGTTAAACGGGCCTTTAAAGTGGGAGTTAAATGGCTCACTATTCCGCCACCACTATTCGGGGTTGGTTCTTTCGCATCATTTAGTGTGTATTTTGTACCGTTCTGTTCGCCTACTTCCACGTTTTGAGCATCACCAGAAATGCGTCAAAATAGTCCATCAATGTGTGAGAAAATAGAGCCATTGTTCCGCCACTATCGAATTTGGGGGGTCGTTTTTTTGCATCGTACAGTGCCTGCTTTGTACCGTTTTGTGCTCCTATTTCCACTTTAGTGCTTCTATTTCCACTTTAGTGCGACAACAAAAATGGGTCAAAATGGCCTACAAGTATAGCGGAATAACTTAATGCTGTTCCGTCACCATCAAATGAGGTCGTTTCCTTCACATTTTTTATACATGATTTGTATCGCTTTGTGCATCAGTGGGAGAGGGTCAAAATGGACCTTGAAAGTGGAATGAATATGTCTTTCTCTGCCATATTTGTAGGTCGCCTTTGACCCACTTTCGTTGGCCTACAAAACGTGAAAGTATGCGCAGAAACGGTATAAATATGCACTAAACAATGCAAAAAAAGCGACCTTGAAATTCGATACTGGTGGGAGAGTGGATCAGTTTTCTTCCCACATTGAATGCCCATTTTGACCCACTACCATTGAATCACAAAACGTGGAAATAGGCTTACAAAACGGTAGAAAACACGCACAAGACGATGTGAAGGAAACGACCTCGAAATCGTTCCTGACGGAACAGCATTAACTTGTTCCGCCATATTTGTAGGATAACATTGACCCATTTCCGGTGACGCAGAAAACGAGGAAATAGGCGCACAAAACGACACAAAAATGGAAATTTAGCTTAATTACATGGAAATTTTAAGTTTGTAAGCTTAATTATATGGAAAATTTTATACATTTTTTCTTTACGTTGGTCTACTTTCCGTTGGTCTACTTTACGTTGATTTGGGACTTTTAAATTTTATTCATTTTTCCACTGAAAAGTATGTATAATTCAACAAGTTGATTTGATTTTGAGTTGATTTTGGGGTTTAATGTCCCGGTCAGCAGCGAGGCTATATGAGACATGGACCTACTGATTAACGTGGAATCCGAACCACATGAGCTCCCGCCGGGAATCGAACCCGGGTCTTCCGCGCCAAAGGCGCGTGCGCTAACCGCTTAGCCACGGAGGAGCTCTATAATTCAACAACGAAATTATTATTAGTTATAATTATAATAATCTATATATATAAAAGAGAACGCACAAAATCCTTTGTCCGCTCATCACGCTAATACGGCTGAACCGATTTCTTTCATTTTTGGGGGGTTGTTAGGATTTGGACCCTAGATGGTTTTTATCATATCACTTTAATTTTCAATTACCAGTGTCTTGAGATAATTGACCAATCAGGTGTCAATACGTACAAAAAATCCTTTGTCCGCTCATCACGCTAATACGGCTGAACCGATTTCTTTCATTTTTGGGGGGTTGTTAGGATGTGGACCCTAGATGTTTTTTATCATATCACTTTAATTTTCAATTACCAGTGTCTTGAGATAATTGACCATTCAGGTGTCCATACGTACAAATCCTTTGTTATTAGTTCATCATAGGTATAAAAATAAACGTATTTATATGCAACCCGCATGACCCTGTGACTCGGCGGGTTAACATAACTGACAGGCGCTATAAATCACTTGAAAGCGAAAAAGTAAAAATTATCTAAGTAACAAAGTTTATTGCGTTCCGGGATGACCGCAGCGAAGCGGGGCGGGTTGGGGTGACCGCAGCGAAGCGGGGCGGGTTAACATAAATGACAGGCGATATAATGTTAACATTAGTGCAATCTTCTATGGTTTTTATCATATCACTTGAAAGCGAAAAAGTAAAAATTATCTAAGTAACAAAGTTTATTGCGTTCCGGGGTGACCGCAGCGAAGCGGGGTGAACGCTGCTAGTTATCTATATAATTGAATTCATTGTAATTTGGTCCATAACAAACACTTTACCATTTCTTACTAGCTGTTATGCCCGTTCTTCGAACGGATCAGATAAAATATCAATGTAAACAAACTGAACAACGGGAGAACAATTAAGAAACATTTCTAACATTGGATATATTTTATGTGAATATATATCCAACAACGTATATGTGTTTTCATTGGGAAGGCCGATGGGGGCTGAATTTGAACGTAAACACTATCGGGGGTTTCACTATAGGTCTGAGCAACCCCGATAAATATGGATTCGACACAAATTCTAGTACTTTTATATGTCCCGGTGAACGCCCCCTCAGACCCCCTTGGTTCGTATTGTGAAAAAATCTCCTCTGGCCCCCACTAACCCCCAACTAATACCGCGAAAACTATGAATGTGACACTAACATCTGCCATTTTCTACTACTTTTTACATATGCCGGTAAACGTCCCTATAATCCTCTGGTTCCAATTTTGAAAAAAAAAACAATGCCTCTGGCCCGCAGCTGATGGGGGCTGTATTTGGAAGTCAACGCCTGTGGAAGTATCACCATTCATCTCAGCGACAGCGAAAACTATGGATTTGACACTAATATCGGTAACTTTCCATTATTTTTACATGTTTCGCAATTCCCCACCCCCGGTGACTCCCGGCCTGCATACAATGGTGGCTAAATTTGAAAATCATCGCTAATGAAAGTATCACCATTGATCTCAGCCTCCGCGAAAACTACGGATTTGACATCGGTCATTGTGGATTATTTTTACATGTCTCGTGATCCCCGTTATAATGCCCCCGTTTCTTATCTGATGGGGGCTAAATGTGAAAGTAAACGCGGTCTTGAGTTTCGCCAATGTGCTCAGCTACCCCGAAAACTATGAATTTGACATTAATATCGGTCATTTTCGATTATTTTTTTACGTCTCGGAATTCCCCCCTCTGGTGACCCAAGGCCCGCATACAACGGTGGATGAATTTGAAAGTCATCGCTAATGGTAGTGACACCATTGATATCAGCAACCGCGAAAACTATGGACTTGACACTAATATCGGCATTTTGGATTACTTGTACGTTTCGGCATTCCCCCCCTTCCCCCGTTGACCCACGGCCCGTAGCCGAATACGGTGAATTTGGAAGTTAATGCGATCGGAGTTTCACCATTGATCTCAGCGACCGGAAAACTATGAAATCGACACTGATATCGGTCATTTTCTACTACTTTTTCATGTCCCGGTAAATGCCCCCCTGAGACCCCCTGGTTCGAATTTTTTCGAAAAAGCTTTGCCTTGGTGTGGGACCTGGACCAAGGTATCTTTGACCAAAATTTGGTAACTCTCGGTCGACTTGTCTGGTCCCCAGGCCGGTCCCGGTAAACGTACCCTGGAGACCCCCTAGTAAGGAATTTAAAAAAACCTCTTCGTCTTGGTCTGGGGCCTAGACCAAGCTACCCGTGACCAAATTTTGAAAAGTTTCGGTCCACTCGTCTCGTCCACAGGTCGCACAAAGATAGACAGATAGACACACGAACAAACTCTATTTTATTTATATTAGAAAGGTCAGATCCGCCGTTATTGTATTAGTGCGGTGCTTGAGCTATTGATCGTAAAAATTCAAACTCCGATGAGTGATAATTTTATAGGCTTGTTTTATTACAAGTTTAAACTCTTTAGTCAGTAGAGAAGAGGGCGTGAATCATGGGTCAGAGTTGATGACAATGGGTTTTGGTGGGTCTGTGGGTCACAGTTGGTAAGAGTGGTTTATGGTGGGTGGTGGGTCAGAGTGGGTCACGGTGGGTCGTGGGTCACGACGGGTGGTGAGTCAATTGGTCGTGGCTAAAGTTTTCATTGCCCCACGCCCTCTCTGAACTACAGTGTTGAAAATTAATCAGTAAAAATCAATTGCAATTGATCAATCAATTGAAAGTAATTGCTGTGGAAATCAATTGCAATTGAATCAATTGCCAATTAATTTCAATTGCAATTGAATTACAGAATTCAATTGCAATTACTTTCCACTGCAATTACTTTCAATCAATTGATCAATTGCAATTGATTCTCCTTTTTTAATGGCCAACTGCAATTAACAATTAACCATTACTTATTTCAATTGTTAATTGCAATTAACAATTAAATTTGCAGATTAATTGTTAATTGTTAATTCAATTGAAATTTGCCCAACACTGCTACGAACGATACGCGATGACAGGGGTTTGCAACACATGTGTGGATACACGGAACTGTGGGACGCTCCGTTCGTTGCGCCATCTCTTGTCCACCCGCACGAATTAATTCCTAGACCAAATATTTTTCTTGACGAGACCTTTCCAACGATATATCACTCGACCCCTTTACCATTTAAAATTTTCAAGTTGACTCACGTACCTCCATAGGGGGGTACCTGGGGTGGACTTTTTATAGCTCAAAATTCAAGCCCCTTAAAATAATGATAGACGTGTTTTTGCCTTTTCTCATATTCGCAGTCGTTTCAAAGATATAGAGGGTGGCAAATTTTAAATGCACCACCCTGTATATATATATTGTTACACAGTTGTGCCTCGTAGTCCTAAGCCGGACTCACATTATGGGCGAGACGCCCGCGCTTTTCAAATTGTATGTGTAGTAAGGAAAAGAGAGATAGGGAGAGCGGAGTCAGTTGAGGTTTAAATTGGTTTAGCAACCTGATGCCTCATTGACACCAATCCACACGTATGTATTAGCGGTATGACCCTAGCTTTGATTTTACTCAGATCACAGAGCTGGGTCCTAGAGGCAATAGTTAGGGAATACCACGAGAGCAATAAATATATGAAATCTATTATGTAGTTAGAACCAGGTATAAAACAAAAACTGTAAAAAGAAATGTAAAATAGGAATTTCAATCCCGGCGTGATAGAGAAAAATCATAGAAATACTAGAAGTCTTAACCACTATTGAGCATGCGCGTGAAGAAGTCTCTCCCATGCTCGATGAGGCTCGTGACGTCGCCTTCGAGCTACGTCAGCAAAGGCAGAAATGCGTGGGACGAAGCGCCTTTATAAACGAGGCTTGTCTGCCGCACCGGTTGATTCTACGGACGGACGGCTAACAGTGAACTTCGCTCTGGTTAGGGACGCTCTTCCGAAAAATCAGGTATGTGCTAATTTTTTCTAAGTTCCCCCTCCACACGGGATGAGCACTTTGAGATTGTTTAGTGATCAATATGAGTTTTATTTTCAAGTCCCATCAACCTGAGACCACATTCCCTCTTCGAGACTTAACATTTCTTCCTTTCGGGCCAATGCAAGTTGCGATGTACAAAGTTCACACTTTACTATTTTCAATAACTCGCGGATTAGCATAAAAACCTTCTAGCACCCATTGAGTGTTATAGGGTTGTGCTCCCACTTGAATAATGTAGAAAAACTTCCAAGTTGTAACTCCAAGTAACCGATTTTGTTAAATTCATCTGTATTCTATTTTTATTTTTTTTTAATAAAAAGTAAAGTGAAATGGTCTCTTTGATTCAGTCAAGCTATCCCATCTAGTTAGATTCAACTCACAGTCTTCAAGCGTTACCTGGGTTTCGATTTCCAGTACCAAGCTCTACCACTGTTAGTGCACTTTCTCATCATCTTCGAACCAGTAGGCTAAAGACGTTTTCAAAACCGAGGCTATTAGGGAGTTGGACTCCGAACCAACTTCGTCGTACTGGGTGGAGAGTGAAGAAGTGATCTCAATTACGATTTCACAAAGGAAAGTGTACACAATTGCTACGCCAATCTCTGAACAAAAACAAAAACAACATCATCATAACATTTTATGGTGTTCGGTGTTCGCCGGGTAACCAACTGTGTGTTCTTGAAACGCTAAACAAATCTCTGGTGCTCATTCACTTTATAGGGGAACCAACTATCTCAGTTGCCTTAAAACGCGAGTTTAGCAAATCGGGAGTGATTTTTTTTTACCGAAGAGTTTTTAGTAGATAAAAGTGAAAAGTGTACGCGAAAGTTTTCTTTTGACTAGTCAAGTGGTGTATCGGTACTATGTAAAGTCAGTAAAGTTCAGTGGCGTACTTGGACTAGGCGGTGTTCAGCCTATGACTCTGATATACAAGTCTAAATTTTTTTTCTGCTCTAAATAGTGCATTTCACATGTAGTGAAGTGGCGACGAAAATTTTTTATTCTCAACTTCTCTCGCTTTAAGTTGTTATAAGTCAGTGGAATAGTTGCTAGGTTCCGCAGAGCAAGACTCAGTTCACCTCACGACGTTTCTTGTGTAGTAAGGGAAATGGAAAATCGGGACGCGAGTGTTAAAAAGGAATTCAGCTCTTGTCTCATGTACTTGCAAAACTTTAAGTCTGCTTATGCTTCTGCTCGCTTTGGTAGGGTCACAGTCAGTTTTATCTCTGGTCAACAGAACCTCCCGTTTTACGGGATGAAAGTTCGACTAGTTTGTCCGGCGATAAGTGGCTAATACCCTACCACTTATTTGGGGAGGATCACAGGCAGTTTATCTCTAGACAGTAGAACCGCCCGTATTACGGGATGAAAGTTCGACTAGTCTGTCCGGCGATAAGTGTCTAAAATCCTTTCCCATGCAAAGCTTGGGGGTCACAGGTATCTTATTCTCTAGGTCCAGCAGGGCCCCTCTGTACTAGGGGTGCAAGCCCGACGGCTGCCTGGGAATAACTGCCTAAAACTCACCTTTATGCAAATGCAATACCTAAAATCAAAAATGCAAATACATGAACCAATGGTTGGATGATCGAAGTCCCCCGTGTGAATTTAAAAAAAAAAAACAAAATAGTTTAAAACAATGTTGTTTGGGTTTTGTTTTTAAAAAAAAAAAAAAAGAAAACAAGTTGAAGAATAGAAGTAAAAAGTAAACTTCTCATAAGTGAACAAATATTTATTATCTGTTATAAACAGCTGTCTAGTCACTTTCCGTTTCCCGTTCTAAAAAGTAAAGCAAAATTTATAAAGAAAGGGAAGTTGAGTATTCAAGTTCAAAGGAAGTTAAATGAAGATATTGAAATAATAATAAGTCTCATAATACGTAGCAATTTGACGTAGTATTTCCGAGGGAAGTAGCTATCAGTGATTAAATTCTTACCATATCAGAGGAA
The DNA here is from genome assembly GCF_964235325.1 of Thermobia domestica. Taxonomy (NCBI): domain Eukaryota; kingdom Metazoa; phylum Arthropoda; class Insecta; order Zygentoma; family Lepismatidae; genus Thermobia; species Thermobia domestica. The sequence goes on along the minus strand of NC_137460.1, from coordinate 296,091,064 downwards.
ATAGGTTGATTACCCACTGCCCTGGTTTGAGAGGCCACTGACTTGCGAAAAACAGATTTATTGTCAAAATGAGTTTCGCGCAGAAAATAAAAGAAAAGCTATTAGATTTAGGGCAATCTCATTGTCCTAAGACGCCCACGGGCAAGCACCGTTATATTTTAGATCGGTGGAATAATTATTATTGTATTGAGTGCAATAAGATAAAAGTACACGGGCATTCTCCTCCTGAATTTGGCCGTTGGAAAAAGAATCCATTACCGAGATACTTGGATACGTGGAGTCAGCCAAGATATCGTGAACCAACGACCGCTAGTCCGCAAACCCCAGACGCACCAGCGAGTGGCTGCGATCTAACGCCGCTGGCCGCGTCTAGCCCTATTCCGACTAGAAATGATATAGAAATACAAAGTGCTGGTTCAAGTGAAAAACCAATGCCAGCTCCTAGGACGATATATGTAAATTCAGATACGGACGAGACCCCACCGGGGGTAGATCCGAAAACTCTAGTGAATGATGTAAATTTAAAAGATGAACTAGAGATAGCCGAACTAATAACTGCAGGTCAGGAATGGCCTCAGGCAACAATTGAGATAGAAACAATAGCAGGTGTACTACCTGATGTCCCCTCGAACCAAAGTCCCCTAGATAATAATAAGTTAGTTGTTAAGGAACATAGAATAAGTGACTTAGTGTTAAGTTCAGAAAATAAAGACATTGGTGTATCAAAAGGACCAGATAGCCCGGTAGCGCTATATTTTCCTATTAAATACGAACTGTCAGATCCAAGAACGCCGTTAGAAATGCAAAGACCCACCTTTCAATCTTTTTACGCTGGTAGTAGTGATGAAACGGTTTATGCCGAGATCGGTCCTAGAACCATGTATGCTAACTTAGATACTGAATCACGAACATCAATGAATAAAGAGCCAATTTACGAAAATATTGGTCTCGAACCCAAGGCTTTCACGAATAAAGAGCCAAGTTATGCAAATATAGGAACCGAACCAAGGGAAACGAAAATTGAGAACCCTGACGAGAATAATGAAAATGAATCGCGCTCTTTGTCACAATTTAACGATGAAGCGTTAATAGACCAGATTAAGCATTCATTACAAACAGAACTGTCCCCGGCAGTAGGAAACTTAATTCGACCCTTAACTAGACAACTACGAAACAAGAAAGTACAGGTCACAGTTGTTCGTCGCCAAGGTGACGAAGAAGAGAAATTAGGTATTTTATTTCAAGCGGACCCCTCAGCCCCCTTTGAAGATTTATTACCTGAGGAAAATGTAGTTGGAAATTTTGATATGGAAATACAGACCGACGTTTTCCAAAAGAAAGATGTTAGTGTTCAGACCGAATATAAGTTCCCTAAAATGATCCGGATTGATACAGACCGGGAACTTAAGGTTCTTCGGACAACAGCTACCCAAACCAATCCTGTCATGTTTGAAGAGAGCCTTACCCTCCAAGAGAAACTGCAATATTTGGACAGTATAGATAACATACTCAGTGTAGTTAGTAAAGTTAGGTGGTCAAACGGAGATGTTAGTAGTGCCGACTCAGATGGAGGTGAGTCGTTGAAAGACGATTGGTTAGGTTACGAACTAGAGAAATTACAAAACGACGAAATAGCGAAATTACAAGACGACAACCCGGAGTCTTCTCCTGCGTCATCCCTGGAGGATGAGTCAAAACCTTCGTGGAACTCCGAAGAAGAACTCCGATATGACCATTGGGATCCTCCCACGGTCTCTACTCCCCGAGCAACGAACCAAGACCCTCCCAAAGAGGACGCAGACCAGAGAAATGACCTCGTCGCCCCTGCTCCAGTTGAGAGGAGGTTAGGCGAAGAGACGAAAAGTGGTGATGCTTTTCCCTCAGTTTGCTCCGACCACCAGAAGCAAATTGAGAAAGAAGAAAAAGAAAATAGCGATTCCTGGTCTGAGAGTAGAATAAACGAAAACGTTGGTAAAATCTTTGATTACGCGGAATTTGGTGCGTCTGTAATTTGTTTAGATGAAGTAGAAAATAGAAACGATTCCTCAACCTCTCCCACCCAAAGTGAATCTAACAAACAAACTGATAGTTTTCAGAATAGTGGTTTACAACCTTCAGCTAGTACTAGTTCTAAAATTAGTTCCTATAATGAAACTGGTGAATCACCTGCGACTAAAGAAATGAAAAAGTACCAACAAGAGGAAAAGTTAGATCCCTTACAGATAGTGTTTATTTCGCCACCTAGTAGCGTAGTTACACCCATGGCCCCCATGGAGAAATTAGAGTTTAGCGAAGGGGAAAAGACAGAAAAATCAGCATTTGGCGAACAAGATAGATCTTATACCTCAGAATTTAGTTCAGAACAAACCTCCGAGTTAGAAAATAGAAGCGTAACCGATACCGACTATAGGTCTGTTTCTGAAAATTTCAACACCTCGGCTTCTTTAGACAGGTCCTTAGATCTGAAAGATGAGCCCGTATCACACTCATCCAGTGACGATAAGACTTCTGACAAGCAAAAATCAAATTTTTCGTCCTTTCTAAAAGTAGATCCTGAGGATAAGCCTCGTATAAATTTAAAACCTGAGCAAGAAATTAAGACTAGTCCGGTTACAGAGCCATCAATACCATATAGTTTTGAGAAACCTAAATTTACGGATACAGTAGTAACAGGCAAAGTTAGCAACCCTCCTCCCGAGGGTGACAATCAAAATTCTACTATTGGTGCTAAACCACAAGCATTCAAGATCTATCCAAATGTTGAAATTCCCTCCTTTTCTGGTAATAGACATGAGTGTGTGGAACTTTTCCTACAAGAATATGAATTAGTGGCTAGCATATATGAATGGTCAACCCTAGAGATAGCAAATTACCTTCCTTACTGTCTGAAAGGGGAAGCTTTCTCCTTCTATTTGGTAGACCTAGCAAACATTTTACCTTTAAACTATAGAGAGATGAAGGAAAAACTTAAAAAGGCTTTCCCTAGCATTGAGTATACTGCAAGATTAGAATATGACGTTGATACAAGAAAACAACAACCCCATGAAAGTACTTTAGCGTTCATTTATAAGTTAATAAAGGATTTGAAATTCTTACGAGGTTGGGTTAATGAAAGTGAATTGATGAGTAAACTTAGAATGAGTTTGTTGCCAGACATCCTACTTAAGCTGATGCTTGAAGTAGATGATTGCGATAATCTCGAACAGTGCCTACAATATCTTAGAAAATTTCACACAGCACAAAGATTAGTTAGTCAGAGAATTAGCCATGACGTAATATGGGAAAATGACCGCTCGGACTGGTCATGCATTAAAGAACAACACCAACCAGGATTTGTACAGGTTAGTTCTTGCTACACAGACGAAGTAGTAGCAGAACCGGGTTACAAATTGTATAGGAACAATCACCAAAATACCTATGGCCTGGGCCATGGGCAGGCACAGCTTTGTACAGTCAAGATAAAAATAGGAGACCGCTGGACACATGCACTTATAGATTCTGGCTCTGAAATTTCGATAGCTTCAAAAACCCTTTTACCTCCAAAATTTCCACTAACGGAAAGACTGAAGGGTTATGTGAAGCTTCGTGGCGTAGGAGCTCAGCCCACAGATTACATTCCTGTGGTGAGAATAGCGTGTTGTTTCAAGGATCACTTGAAAACAACCAAACGAAGATTTCTAGACGTAGCTATAGTTGACCCACAGTTTTGCGCCTATGACGTTATTTTGGGGATAGATTTTCTGCACAAGTATGTCACCACCATTCATTCCAAATACATGGAATTAGCAGATAAAGACGGGAATCATGTTGAAGACCTCTGGTTCACAGTCCCAAAAAGTACATATGGAAGTCGTCATGGTGTGATTCATACCTTAGATTTAAAACATGTTAAACGATACCCACCATCCGTAGGAAAGAGATCGTTTAATGATTCCCAATCAAAACCGAACGGTAATGCTGGACAAACGGCTTACTCTGTCCCCCCTCATGGAAACAAACCAATTTATAGGAAACGGAACCTCTCATATAAGAGAAAGGATCCGTCTCCAGAATTGGTCACCGGAAATCACATAAATCCTGTTGTTAGCGTACCTGATAGGAGACAAACACTTCATACTGAAGAAATTACGTCCCGCGTATTCGTGTGTTCCAGGGAAACTACAAAATTTCCCTCGGAGCCTACGAATAAAACGAATGGGAAAGTCAATAGACGTAGGAATGCAAGACGTAAACGAACTAAGAAAAGCAAGGTATCTTCCAGTGCTCCTGAGCTGGAACTTACCAATTCGCCTGACTTAGAGACAGAGGAAAAGAACCTATCCAACTTTGACCCTCAACCAGGCTCTAGTGGAATTTTGGCAGTTAGTTCCACAGATAGTTCGGATACAGAGATCATACCGAGAAAGAAAGAGAATGCGTCTTATGAGATAAGATATAACACAAAGAACCAACACTCTGTAAAGCCACCCCTGGCCTCCCAGGCGCCTCATGAGCCTGTAGAGGACAAATCAGACCGTGGTCAGTTAGAGCCATCAGAAAAACAATTGATAACGCAAGGAAGCGAAAATGATCCAGCAACTCTCCCTGACCTAGAGTGTTCTGCCCAGGATCATAGTCCGAAAAAGGTCGTGCCAAACCCCTTGGGGTTAGGCGACGAACTTTTTGATATCTATCCGGACAATTCCTATAAAGTATACCTTCCAGCAAATGTCCGAGTGCCGTCCAAGGCTTCATATGACATAGAAATTACCGCCCCAACCGGAAACGTGCAGATTTGGGAATTTTTACCGTCCAAAGGTATTCGATATTGGCACTCCTGTTTGATCCCGAGAGGTCCAGTTTTTACTGAGAATGAAAATATTACTCTGACTATTTTTAATAGTTCAGATCGAACCAGATCTTTGTCTAAAAATCTTTATTTAGGGAAACTTGTACCCCAGGCCGAGTCCTTAAATGATGAAACGGAGACTAACGTACAGGCCGTTAATCAGATCATACACCTTACTAACAAAGATGAAACAGATGACGTGGAAGTCCCTGAACAACCCCAGAAAGTCCCCCAAACCAAGGAAGAATTAGCTCAAGTACTAAATATTGGCCCAAACTTAAACCCCGAAGAAAGAAACCAATTACTGGACTTATTGATGGAATTTAGGGACGTTGTAGCCTGGGACAAGTCTCGTCTGACTGCGGCTACCGATAAATTTATGTGTCCCCTAGAGGTCATTACAGATATACCTGTTTCTCATCCACCCTATAGAGAAACACCAAAACAGAGAGAGATAGTCGCGGCAGAGATTCAGAGAATGTTAGATAGCAATATTATCCGAGAGAGTCAAAGCCCATATTCTGCACCAATTGTGATAGTAACTAAAAAAGATGGCTCCCCGCGTATATGTGTCGACTTCAGAAAACTGAACTTAATATTAAGGCCCAATTATACGCCAGTGCCGCGTATAGATGATATATTAGCATTTCTGAATGGTACCAAATACATAAATACGCTCGATATGCAAAATGGTTATAACCAATTATTAATCCGTCCGTGTGATATAGAGAAGACTGCATTCATCTGCAGCCGTGGAAAATTCGAATTTTTGAGACTACCATTCGGACTAAGCACGGCCCCGGCTCTTTTTCAAAATATGATGAACGTTATCTTTCGTGACATTATGTGGAAGTATGTAATTTGTTACTTAGACGATTTGGTTTGTCCTAGTCCTTCTTTCTCAGATTTAATAGAAAGAACGAGAATTATTCTATCTCGACTCCGGGAGGCCAACCTAAAACTCAACCCTAAGAAATGTTACTTTGGTTACGAAGAAGCCTCTGTGCTTGGTCACATCGTCGGTAGACGAGGAATTTGTGTAGATCCCGCAAAAACGGAAGCTATAGCAAAGGTACCATACCCTACTACAGTCAAAGAAATACGTAGTTTTATTGGACTTTGTTCATTCTACAGAGCTTTTGTCCAAGGGTTTTCTACTATTGCCAAACCACTCATTTCATTGACTAAAAAGAATGCCAAATTCGAGTTTGGAGAAACTGAGAAACAAGCATGGGATACTTTGAAATCTTGTCTTATATCTGCTCCGGTCCTTGCCCACTTTGACCCGAATCAGGACGCCATAGTCTATTCGGATGCCTGTCGAGACGGAATAGGCGGATACGTTGCACAAATTAAAGAAGATAACAAAGAACACCCAATAGCCTATTTTTCAAAATCTTTGTCCCCAGCGGAGCTCAACTACTCCACGGTTGAGCTTGAAGCGCTAGGAGTTACTAAGACAATTTTGCATTTCCACTTCCTATTGGCTGACCGTCCCTTTATTGTGCGGACTGATGCTCACGGTATATGTTACCTAAGAAACAATAAGATGCTAAATTCTCGTTTTATGCGTTGGGCAATTCGTTTACAACCCTATCAATTCATAATCGAACACATCAGGGGCCGCAATAACGTGACCGCCGACTTTTTGTCAAGATGTCCGCTAAAGGATGAGTTACCCTCCAAATTTGGTCAAGAAGAAGATTGTGCAGAAGTGTGCAACCTAGTATTATGTCCCAAAATAGATATCAAAACAATGCAAAAAGAGGACGATAAAATTAGAGAATTAATACAAAAGAAAAAAGACAACCCTACTGATCGTGCTCTAAAACCCTATGTTGTGGTTGACGATGTGTTATATCGAGTCATGAACAAAGATAAGAAACTAGTGATACCAGAAAAGGCGATCCCCGACATTTTACAAGAGGCCCATTCGTCTCCGCTGTGTGGAGGCCATACGGGATTTTCTCGCACTTACTCTAAAGTAAACGAACGTTACTATTTTCCGAACATGGGGAAAATAGTTAAGGAATACGTCCGCTCTTGTGACGAATGTCAGAGGGTGAACATCCCCAGAGAAAAGAAACAAGGTTTCCTTCATCCCTTACCGGTGAAAGAGGAATTGTTTTCCCGCTGGAGCTTAGATATTTTTGGCCCGCTACATAGTAGCGCAGGCTACAGCTATATCTTAGTTATGATAGAATATCTCAGCCATTTCGCAATATTAGTACCGCTACGAAATATTAAAGCCCCGAAAGTGGCTAGGGCCATGTTGGACGAGTTAATCACGCGTTTTGGCCCTCCTAAAGAGGTACTGACGGATCGAGGAAGTAATTTTTTATCAACGATAATGGCCGAACTGAATGACTTATTTGACATTAAACATGTTCGAACTGCAGCATTTAAACCGTCAACGAACGGACTGTGTGAGCAATTCAACTCGGTTATTGCAAGTTTCCTTACTAAGTACACGGCTAAACAGCCTACTAAGTGGGCGGAATATGTCCGCTTGTGTGCATACGCTTATAATATATCAACCTCCCCTATTAGGAAATATTCCCCATATGAGATTGTCTTTGGTCAAAAGGCCAGGTTTCCCACTCAGTTGGACACCCAATATCAATTCACGAAAATACAGGAACATCAGAAACAATTAAAGTTAATCCGTAAACTAGCCCAGAAGGCTATGACACATGCACAGCAGCAGACTAAATTACGCGTTGATCGCACTAGACAACCTATTAAGCTAAAGGTTGGTGACTTAGTATTATGTAGAGATTATTTGCCTAAGAAGGATATTTCTCCAAAGTTAACACCCAAGTATATGGGACCGTATTACCGTGTTGTAAAAAATGACCAATCACTTAGCGATGACCAATCTATTGGCAAACTACGGCAATGTACAAGCATACTGCGCATATTGTACATAATGTAACATTATGTCTTCCATTTTCTTAAAAGAATGTAAATAACAGTGATGCTCATTTTAGAATAATGTTTTCAGTTATGTTTATCAAAATACTAGATAGTATCATATTGTATCATTATTTCATTGTGGTAAGATAAGCTTAAGTTAGTGTTAAGGCTACCATATGTATTTCGTAAGAATATTGGGGGTAGATTGATCCCCCCCATTTTTGATTATATTCCTATCGCCATGTATGTAAAGTCACGGTTACACAATGGACACCATTGTGGGCTATAGTAACATTCACGATGTTGTCCTACCACTACACCACTATACTCGTGTTTCTCACTCATCCCTGTGTAACTGCCTTCATTCAAGTTAAAATCTTGGCTTGAATTGAATTAAAAGGCACACCACGCTGATAGTACCATGCAGAGTGGTATTAAATCACGTTATCATTGGTACATTAAAATAATAATAATGACAATAATAATAATAATAATAATAATAATAATAATAATAATAATAATAATAATAATAATAATAATAATAACAATAAAACATTGGAAGCGAATCAGTACGTGTACATCATTTCATAATTAGGTTCGATGCTATTCAGAATAAAACTTATGATTATACCCGTCACAAGATTTAAAACTATAAGTCGGGAGACTTTCAAAATTTGGTGGCCCCCTTCATAAGCGGCCCTGTCTAATAGGTGGAAAAAGCACTGCTCCACAACAGCGTATGGCGCACACGAACTTTAGGATATAATATATGAACGTGACAGTAGTTAAAATTTTAAGTGAAATAAATTGTGAAAATAAACAAACATAAGGGTAATCTTTAAAAATTAAAAGTTAATCGAATAGCATTTTTGTTTGGGTGCACATAGTTATAATGTTCACAGATACTTCCTCAACACTCGTCTTTCATTCTGCCTTAAAACTAAAAGCAAATCACCTCTTATCGGGTGACGGAAGTGAGTCCAGCTGTTAACAAGGACTCAGGATGTTGTTGCGTGTAGATTCTATACACACCAACATTTATAACGGGAAAATAGATAAGTAAGAAACTAGGGAAATGACGTCACAACGAAATGAATAATAATAATAAGGTTGCCTCATAAATCATTACGATTGGGATAAACCATAGTCTCAGATAAACAATTGATTCTTAGCGATCCCTGGTTCGAGCCCCTAATGGATCATTCCTTTTATCCTATATCTAAATTATCGCTCCTCACGAGCGCAAGTTTGTATTTGAATTGGTTGTGTAAAAGTAGGTTAGAATCTAATACTTTCAATGGACACTTAGTGGATCACATATCATCACTACCTACACTAGAGGTCCTGAGTTCGGGCCCCGAAATATTTAATTCAAACTTAATATCGTTGTAAACATGGTCTCAATTACCGGAAATTATTGGCAGTTACGCAACTGTATTTTACGTTGAAAGGAAACAGATAAGCCGGAGATCGAGTCCCGACTCACGCACTTTCTGTATGAGTGACACCCACTTAACCACGTTTGTTTTCCCTTAGGGATCCACTTACTAAAATCACAGATTATGCAAATCGCATTTTGTATAATCACTGTTACATTGTAACTTAGGTCACTCTCTTTCATTGTAGTTTTTCACTTAATTCAGTAATAATAACAATCAGTATGGGATACTCCCAGGATATGAACTGTGATTTCGTTGCACTCGAGTTAGCACTCAACTATGTAACACTCACTAGTAAAACCAATTGGTAGCCTGACGGGAAGAAATTGAAATGCATGCTTCCAAAATAACACACTAACCAGTCAAGGAGTTAGTACTTACCCTGTACCAAGAAACCTCCCCTATTGTCTCTGGAGACGTGAGTCTTCCCTTCTCCTTCTTTTACGTGCTCCGAGCAACAGATGATACGAATACTCCAACAAGCTGAAAAAATATGAACCACAAAGTTAAGATCTTATTTAAACTCGTTGATTATCATACTTAATAAATTAACACAGTGCAATACTCAGCATCATACTTAATATTTAGAAATTAAATAAAGGTACCTTTTCTCTAAATCCAGTCATGCCTTAACTACCAAGTTCGTCAAAATTCGACTAATACGTACCCGGGATACTACACTCAACGTCAGGTTCCCGCGTCCAGCCTATAATACTATGTGTGTGTGGGAGAATTTTTCGTTTCAGGTTTTTCCTTACAGAAGTCGAAGTAGCAGAACCTGCCCAGAAATAAGTGGTAAGGGTGAAAGCAGTGAAAGGACCTACTCCTTGGAAATAACTGAGTATTCATTTTCCTTTTTATATTTTTGTTAAAAGATAGTTATTTTTAATCACTTGATTGTCAATTCACTTTGACAAGGGAATTTGACATTTTTCTTTATTATTCTTACTAAGCTACCTACAAAGGGTTGCAAATATAATGAACAAATCACAATGTGCCCAAGATAAGACGGCCTCCTCTGAGGGACTCATTTCTCTTAATTAACCTTATAGAATTAAAAACCCTACAGTATTATTTTAAGAAACCTATAACGATTGAGACAACAAATTATTAGAGATTTAGCGAGACACTACAATTGTGAAAAAATAATATGCACGTTAACTGAGCATTTCTCAAGTGCTGGATTGCCCATTGGGAGATACGTCTTGTCTTGAACACTATGAGTACTTAAGGTGTAATAAAGTGTAAAGCTAGAAATGCAGTTCCATTATGAAATTTTGCATGTTTAAAGTTATATCAGTTCTCCTTGATTGTGTTTTAGTTCAATTAGTTGCCAGAACCTTTTATTAGTCTGCTTTAGATAAGTTACAATTATTGTTTTTAGTTAAATTCATTAACAAAATTTTGATGATACTCTGGAACTAATTTTCTTAACTAGCATATTTGCAATGGTATAACTAAATTTATTTAAATCTTGTTGAATCTAAACTCTGATCATTAATTCTGTGGTTTACGCAGTAACCTAGAATAAAATCTCACCATAAAGAAAAGGTAGATAATATTAACATTCCAAGGTATAAAAGATTGTATACAATAGACTTCTTGTACTTATGCATGAAAATCTGAACGACTGACCACTTCTTGTCTTCTAAATCAGAAAAACAATGCAAATATACTTATCTGACAATGCTGAGATGTCACTGGTCTGAAGCTGGCTTCTGTAACAGTATACTAGATGAATTCTCTCAGTTGCGATGCAAAACCCCCTTTTTCATCTCTCTCCCTCCAAACATTCGTCAGCTGAGCTGATAATTTACCAAGCCACTTGTCAGTATACCAAGCTGTATAATTAGTTCACTTCCGCCACGCTGGCTAAATTCAAACTTCCTTTTAATACTCTAGTTCTCAACCTGACTACAGCTGAAACAAAAGATACGGCAAATGTATGTCAATATGGCCATTACGTCCTGACGTGTCATAACACACTAGGTATCGACCCATCTTGTAAAGTACCTTGGGTTTACTCACCATATGATTCATCACCCATTAATCATAACAGTAAGTGGAAAGAATATTTAACAATGCAGTTTCCTCCATCATTATCATTCCACTCACAACGAAACAAGCCGAGTTAGGTACATCAATCAATTTGAGAAGAACTTGTCTTACCGTGACATTGTTCGATCTTCATCCACAGTCACAGCTTGAACACAAGAGGCATCCTAACAATAATGTGTGGTCAGCGCACATACACTCAATTCTAGACTTCTGGTTTATTTGTTCAATGATACAAAATTGATTCTTGTAATATTATTACAATCACATACAATATTTAAACAGGTTTCTATACCTAGATGCTGACGATGTGTGGTCAGCACATTCAGGACATCTGGAGGAAAAACATTCTGTATTCGAATCTCATCTTCGAATAGCCTCATTTTTGGGTAACCCCTGCAGGTTCCATTGATTACTATATCTTTCTTAGATTTGATGTGTGGTCAGCCCCGTTGAAGAAATATATATATTGAACAATTACAAAAAGGATTCGGTGGATTCCTATATAAACAAGTACTTCGCATAATCCAAAGGTTATTCTGTAATGCATTAATGATTATGTAGTCTAATAGTCTCTCTGATTGCAGAGCCATATCCATTGCCTACCCAGTGTGATGTCTAGAGTAAGGCCCCCCCCTTGGTATCTGGAGGTACCCAAGGATCCAGATTGCAGCCTGTCAGCCCCCTCCAGGGCTGATCCAGAGGGATGATATGGTAATCGATTACTGTTATTGATCGATCCATCACTGTTTAGTAATGGGCAACAGTGATCTAAAATCTGAATTTCCATCCGGATCCAGAACTTTCTTTGTGCTACAAAATTTTATAAAATCCTGCAGTGACAAGGAAATCTCGTTTATCTATGGACAGACTTCCATTGACTTACCTCAGTTCATTACTTACAGGTGAAAAACTCTTTTCGTATCAGTACAAACAAAAAAAAATGGACAAGTGAAAAGACTCAAAATAAAAGGAATAAAAACTCCTTTCAAATCAGCGTTGTGAAAAATCATAAGAAGATTGTAAACAATGTCAAGAGACTTTAAATATTTCTCAATATATGAAACAACTCAATTTCATTGTAATATCCACGATCTAACGGACCAATAACAAAAACCATGGACAGTTATTGTCTAAATGTAAAAATTAAATTTCTATTGATTGGTCAAGTAAAAGCGCAAGTTTGTTTTTCAGACATTTAACGAAGTCTATACGTGAGTATGGTAATCGAGTTTACACATTTTCATTAAACCATGTTACAGACCGTAAGTTTTGGAACCCACTGTATAGCTATCTTTTGGCAAACACCGAAGCGAACAGGACAAGGAAGTAATTTATTAAATTATCCATTGCACGTTGAATTCAACTGTTGCTCAACAACAGGTCCCCGTGACGTCATCATGTAGAATTACTCTCCGTATAATTAAATCACTTACACTAGGCATTTAAGATTTAAAAAACAGAAAAGTTCACCACAACGGAAACCGAGGCCGGTTATCAGTCAAGGCTAGTAGAATTAAAAGAAAGAACGGAACACACTTCCGGTGTGTTTTAAAAATATATCAACCATAGCTTATGTTGAGGTTAACTTTTGCGTTTAAAATCTATCCTATAAATCAACAAGATCCACTAACATGGTGAAACATGATGTAACTTTACTTCGTAAGATTACCTTTGTACCCGCAAAAAAAAAAAATCCCTCTCGATTTCGGTGTGTATATTAAAAAAGAAAAGGAGACATAAAATATGTTAATATTATTAATAATAATAAGAATAGGAATACTAACAATACTAACCTATAAACCCCCCCCCTAACATTCCCCCGTTATTATAAAGAAATGTTATGTAGTCCCCTGTAAAAACATGTACTATGCTATAGCAAATGTAACTGCATCCCTGATTATTAGACTTTGTATCTGTTATTACCATAGGCCATTAGGGCATAAGCTAACCCACTAACCATAGGGTCAGTATTTTAACCATTCAGACTCCCTCTTTGCTAACAGAACCACTCATGGAAAAAGAAAGCTAAAGTAATGGCATATAAATATCTAGGTGCGCTAAATCGCACCAATCATTTGTAATGTCTGTATATTGACAGTATACGTAAAAGTAATGTGTATAGTGTATTGCATACCACACAGGATGAGAGAAACCAAATCGAGGTCGAAATAGCAATCAAGCTGAGTAGAAGCTTAGAAAAAAACACATGTATATACTATGCTTCCCCTGTATAGAATAAACCTATACGGTAAGTTTGTAATATATTACATTTATTGCATTATCACTGTAAAGAGCAATAACTAATAATGTGCGATTCATTCTCCGATATCATTAAGATGAGTTTAAATATATTATGCGTATAGACGCACTTAAAACATTTATTAAGCATTACGCCACTGTTTTAATCGCTAGTTGTTAATTACTCAAGTTATTTTACATATGCGGTTCAATCATTAGTATGCAATCGCTCCTATGTTACAAATCAATATATTACCAGATATGTCATGGAGTACTCAAATACTTTCAATACATTACAGGTTATAAAATATTCACTTGATTCTGGAATATAGAGTATAGCCTATGATTTATGAAGTATAACTGGTATATTGAAACAACATAAGAAATGTTGTTCACAAACTGTAAAGCACAACCCCGCAATAATTTTAGAAATTGAGTGCCCTAGTCTATATCATTGCATGTTTTTCCCATTTGACTTATACTATAACCAAAGAAAACTTCTCTTGTAATTTATCGTCCTTCAAAAGCGCTTCACGCTATTCTGTTCAAGTGTATTTAATGTTAAATTTCTTTCATTTATAGTTGAATACAATTAGTAGCCTGAGACAATCACCTTTGACACGTATATCTATAATGATACCCAGTACAGCAAAGACAATTGTACTTAGCAAATCAGTAAACTCACAAAATCTAAATTTTCTTTATAATACTAGAAGTTGTACTCATAATCGGTTCGAAGTCATGCTTAATAATATGGTTAGGAATTGGCTTAAAAAAAAAAAATACTATGGTGAGTTCATACGAAACCTTTTGATAGTTATAAGCTAGAAGGAATCCACGGTTGTAAGATTTCATCCTACATAGGTTTAGTCTACTAGTTTGTTAATGGAATTGAGTAACATTTAAAAGTACTATAGTTAGTTATGACACATGAAATCTTACAATCACGCTCTCTTGCAGTTTAGTCGTGCATAATCTCCAATCCCTCAAGAAAGTTTTGTTTTTAGTTTTCTAGCGCCTGACGTAAGACCAGTTCTATATTAACCCTTTAACTCCCAGCAACTTGCCTTGGACAACCGTTTCTGTAACCGAATAAAAATGCCAGAAAGATAACTTTCGACATTTTTTTTTTGTTTATTTTTTTTTTACCGAGGTCGGCGGATAACTGTTACACAGTTGTGCCTCGTAGTCCTAAGCCGGACTCACATTATGGGCGAGACGCCCGCGCTTTTCAAATTGTATGTGTAGTAAGGAAAAGAGAGATAGGGAGAGCGGAGTCAGTTGAGGTTTAAATTGGTTTAGCAACCTGATGCCTCATTGACACCAATCCACACGTATGTATTAGTGGTATGACCCTAGCTTTGATTTTACTCAGATCACAGAGCTGGGTCCTAGAGGCAATAGTTAGGGAATACCACGAGAGCAATAAATATATGAAATCTATTATGTAGTTAGAACCAGGTATAAAACAAAAACTGTAAAAAGAAATGTAAAATAGGAATTTCAATCCCGGCGTGATAGAGAAAAATCATAGAAATACTAGAAGTCTTAACCACTATTGAGCATGCGCGTGAAGAA
Source organism: Thermobia domestica (assembly GCF_964235325.1). NCBI lineage: Eukaryota > Metazoa > Arthropoda > Insecta > Zygentoma > Lepismatidae > Thermobia > Thermobia domestica. The sequence continues at coordinate 296,076,007 of NC_137460.1, read as the reverse complement.
GTCTCTCCCATGCTCGATGAGGCTCGTGACGTCGCCTTCGAGCTACGTCAGCAAAGGCAGAAATGCGTAGGACGAAGCGCCTTTATAAACGAGGCTTGTCTGCCGCACCGGTTGATTCTACGGACGGACGGCTAACAGTGAACTTCGCTCTGGTTAGGGACGCTCTTCCGAAAAATCAGGTATGTGCTAATTTTTTCTAAGTTCCCCCTCCACACGGGATGAGCACTTTGAGATTGTTTAGTGATCAATATGAGTTTTATTTTCAAGTCCCATCAACCTGAGACCACATTCCCTCTTCGAGACTTAACATTTCTTCCTTTCGGGCCAATGCAAGTTGCGATGTACAAAGTTCACACTTTACTATTTTCAATAACTCGCGGATTAGCATAAAAACCTTCTAGCACCCATTGAGTGTTATAGGGTTGTGCTCCCACTTGAATAATGTAGAAAAACTTCCAAGTTGTAACTCCAAGTAACCGATTTTGTTAAATTCATCTGTATTCTATTTTTATTTTTTTTTAATAAAAAGTAAAGTGAAATGGTCTCTTTGATTCAGTCAAGCTATCCCATCTAGTTAGATTCAACTCACAGTCTTCAAGCGTTACCTGGGTTTCGATTTCCAGTACCAAGCTCTACCACTGTTAGTGCACTTTCTCATCATCTTCGAACCAGTAGGCTAAAGACGTTTTCAAAACCGAGGCTATTAGGGAGTTGGACTCCGAACCAACTTCGTCGTACTGGGTGGAGAGTGAAGAAGTGATCTCAATTACGATTTCACAAAGGAAAGTGTACACAATTGCTACGCCAATCTCTGAACAAAAACAAAAACAACATCATCATAACAATATATATATATATATATATATATATATATATATACACACTACAGTAACAGAAAGAAAAAATAAAATTGTCATTATACAATCGAACTACTTTTATTGAAATGAAGAAAGTTTTTTTTTCTTCCTCCACAACTTCCCTTCCAACTCCACTATCGTCATATATACATCAGTGGAAAGGTACTTCCATTGCCGTTCAAATACGCCATGAGTCATCTCTCTAAAGTACATACAGGATGAGTAATAAAATTTTGTCCTGAACAAATTTGTATACAATATTTACGAACCTGTAACTATCAGACCGTTGAAAATTGAACATATTCTTATGGGATCATTTTTGCTTAGAAGTGCATCAGCTATTATCTCCAAAAGTTGTCAGTATGGTTTCCGAACACTCTTCAAAGAATCATAAAATACTCCACGACTTTTAAATTTTTTCCAGTGAACGCAAAGAAAAAGGAAGAAATAGCAATATACAAGAATTCCCTCACCTAACTGAATTTTACACAAACCTTGTTTTCAGCCGGAAACAATCGCCGTACGCCTCACTTATTGAAATGAATGACTGTCTACTGATCCTGTAAGACAGAAAATGAAATTTCACAAAGCAATTCCCATAGAAGCTTGAATAAATATTAAGAGACGACGCTCCATTGGGGAGGAAAAAAAAACACTTGTTTATAAATTTTGTAACACTGGCACTAAAGAAAGAAGTGAATGTTTAGTTTCATTAAGTCAGGCAAATAAACGAACTGTAATATTTAATACAACTCAACGTGTTCCAAGTTACTGCAAACAGCTATTAATCAATCCAAAGGGTGCTATGCACTCATCAGAACACTTTCAAATTCCAACTGATCCATATTGTTGTGTATCACAATGAGCAACTAACGAATTAATGCGTTTGAACTTTTGCTTTGATAATTTCAATGCATTTTGAGACCAAATGAATCCTAAAAACACAACTACAAACATGCTTGTAATATAGATCATAAGTGAAAAATACTGTCACGGTGATAAACGCAATCAATACCGTCGAATATGTGCCATGTGAAAACGAGATTCTACTCGGAATTCTTAGTGAAGACGATAAATGTATAGGACAGGAATTACTTAATATTTAAGACTATTGCATATACATTATCTTTAACATACGATACCACAAAATTTAACGAAACGATCTGTACCTTTTATCTGCGCCAATATATCGAACGATGACATCTGTTAATAAACTGCGAGCTTGCTATTACGATGTCCCAAATTCTTGTGCGTAGATAATACTTCTTTTCCTTGCAGTGAACTATTCAGAATCTTCTGTAAGTCCTAGAGCAAGGTACTTGTGATCATAGAATTTGAAATAAAACAAAACTTAAACAACAAAAGCAAAACTATAAAATAATTTGATATCACTTATGTTAAGATCACACAAACGTGAATACGTATAACCAGACGAATTTTATTTAAAAAATTTACAAACAGAAATTCTTGTTTTCTACGAAAAACAAAAACTAGCATGAGCATGTATGTGTAAAAGTACACATATGTCCCAAATTTCCTCGAAATGGGTGTAGTATTTTTTTTTTTTTTTTTTTTTTTGCTATCTCTGGTGATTACCTGAAAAAGAATTTCATTTTCAACGCATCACAACTTTGACAATTTTTCACATGGAAATTTTATTTTGATATCACTTGCAATCTTTTCTACCAGAAAACAAATGTTTTAAATTTCATTCATATCTGTTTCGTAGTTTTCGTAAACGAACAACGCCGAAATGCCATTTTTTGTATTCTAGAAGCGTAAGCACTAGTCGATCTACTTTTTTAAAGCCTTGCTTGCAGGGCGACCGTCCTGCCTGATAACGTTGAGTTGATTTTTAGTTTAGCGTCCCTTTCAGCAGCGAGGCTATATGAGACGTGGACCTACTGATTAACGTGGAATCCGAACCACATGAGCTCCCGCTGGAAATTGAACCCGGGTCCTCCACGCCATGCCTGATAACGTACACGTAGAAGAGTTTAATAACGGTCTAAGAGCCGATTTGAATGAATGTGGTATCAAATGAGTACATTAAATAAGGTTATAAAGAATATGAGTTATGTTTACATTGAGTTCGTCCTACCAAACACATGCTCACTCTTGTGGTCATGAAAGATGTGTGACTAACTGATTATTACGATCTGGAAAATTAAACTTTAAATCTAGTAACGGTTACACAAGCTATACCAACATACTTATATATACGTAAATCTTCTATGGAAATACGAAGAATAAATAGGTAGTCTCTTTGAGGATTAACGCTTACAATCAGTTTTATTTGTCTATTTCATCTGTGAAGAACCATTCAAGTGAAAATATATCTTTGGATGTGAATTTTCATCAACTTCATGGGCTCTTTACGTGAAATACAAGGTAATTTTACACCAGGAACAATGTGTTGTGAAAACTTACGAATTCCTCTTTTGCTGCACTTTCCTTCACTTGAGGGTCTTCCATCAACGGGCTACTTTTGCAGATATCTACATCTGTGGATGTATCTCTTGATCCTGCCGAACCACATACTACATCAACTGGAATACACAATAAATAAATAAATAAAATAATGCTGTAAGAATTCTATATTAACCTATCCTTATTCTCTCTCTCAAATAAATTAATTGAAGTACCTTCATTACACGTAAAAGCAATCACCCTAAGCAAACAGAAATGCATGCTGGCGTTAGGACTTCACACTTTGACATATTTTCTTTTACAAATCACAACCAGGAGTGAACCGTATATACCCGTGTAATATTTGCACCCACGCTTTAAAAGTGAATTGAAACAAAAGTGGCCTGCTCGCACATCCATTCTGATGGAGGTTTTCCTTAGTCGTACCAGGATAATGGAAGCAAGAACTGAAATATTTCCAAGTCACTACACCTCTGTCCCAGTCAGAGGGCCATAAATAAAATTCAAGGGAACTCACATAATGTCTACATCCGAAAAACGATAATTTTCTCTACTGGAATATATAATCAAAAGTTTAAAATCATAAAATATGAATACGCAACTTACCACTGTCCTAATTGCTAATATATATTATAATAGTGTAATATTTCAAGAGCTTCAAGAGATGTTCAACTCAAGGTAAGAAATAAGAAGTAAGGAAGAAATTAACAATATTTATATATTCATTTGAATACACAATTGAACTCACTTGTGAATGCTCATCGCATCACTGTTTCTTACACCATTTTTTTTAGGAATTTGAGGAAAAGTATCTCAGCAACCTGATGCTTTGATCATGGAATCTGTTTAAAGAAAGGAAAATAGTATATATTGTTTCTTTTCTTCCTTTTTTCTTAAAAAATTCAGTTAAAAGTCACTTGCATTTTATAATAAGTTTCTCATATGCGGGAGAACGGTAGGAAAGTTCTCGAAATAAGGGCTATTTCAATTTATACGAGCAACTGGGACGCTTACCCTTTAATTATCTTACCTATTTATTAACAACATTCCAAATACAGCCGAAAGCCATTTCACATTGAAACAAATAACAACAAAGGAAGGAAAGGAGCTTCGAAGTCGGCGAGGCGGGTCATATATTCAAGGTTCCATCCAGACATATGCCTAATAAAACTAAGAAAAACCCTGGAAAACAATTGTTACGATGGCCTGCCTCAGGATTCGAACCAGGGACCTCTGCATACGCTAACCACTCACCCACGCTCGCTCGGTTAACTACTAACTGCAATAGCACACAAAATGCTTATCTTTAACTATTAGCATTTTTCCATGCTCATTCTTCATTTTCATGAAATAAAACAGATAAATATTAATCTGAAAATAAATGTTTAAACATGTTTTCTAACGGTGTTAGTTGGATATGTCTAATTAAAAATACTTTTCTACGTAAGTCATTGAGATAGAATTACAATCTACTCACAAGGTTCCTCGTAACAATACAATGTGCTTCCATTTGCATTGCTTATCCTATCTCCACCACCAACACTAGGGAAAAAGGAAATAGTTGTCATCTGGAATAAAAGTTTATTATTAGCTTCATTAAATACAATGATTAAAATATATAAATGCATATAACTACATAGCACAACTGCGTACGCGCGTAATTTCCCTTAAAGTGTTAACAACTGTTGATTGCCGTTACTTTTATTTTTTATCTTATGACAACGCACAGATTCAACAACTTCAAGATGCCTTTTCTTGAAGGTGTGCTGATCATAACCACTTTCATGTCAATTTTATTAATGCATTTTAGTTCAGTTTGTGGCATTTCATGTTAAGTGAACCAATGGTCCCCACTCCACTATCTATAATTTGTTTAAACTTTTGCTCCAATGTTACCTGACACAAAAATGAAGATTAGTCTTTTGTAGTCCGGCTATCTCAAAATAACCCTTGTAACAGCAACAATAAGTACTTTTTTTTTAAGTGCTTGTCATTGTTCACTGAAAGGTCTAACAAACTTCAAAACTTGCTACCTGAGAGAGAGAGTTAGTCATCAATTCCCAAGGATGCGCAGAATTTGTACATAAAATTCACAAAGTTTGCTTAAAACAAAGTGTGTGTGTGTGTGTGTGTGTGCAAGTGTAATGAGTGACAACGGTGTATGAAGTCAATTTAGTAGACTGATACTTGAAATAAATAAAAATGGTAGATGTACTATAGAATAAAGAAAACCTCAAATCTGAAGCACAGATTGTTTTAGGGGCATGCGATCTTATAAAAAGGAAAAGTACAAGATGTGAAAAATGAATGCTCTTCGTATCTCAAAATAGTTATGTTGCCAAACTTGCACCAAATTGGAACCATAACCAGTGGAAAGAATACGTTTTCATATAATTAGAAATACATTTTTACGTAGATAACTTTCTTGGTTTTTGGATGGTGGAAAAATAGCTATTAGGTCATTTCACACTGAATTCACTACCGACAGAATTTGCATACCATGCCGATGCAAGTAGTAATATTTGTAACAAACAAAGTCGTAGGAAAGAAGAGAAGAGATGGGGATAAAGAATGGAAGGAGAGAATGATGAAAAGGGGATAGAGGAATACAATACATTTTAGTAACATCATGCCAAAACTTACATTGAAGCCCTCCTCGCCTGTTAGTGAATAGAGTGCGTGAATAATTCACGCAGTCCCGGGTTCAATTATCAGTGGAAGAGCAACGAACACATTACAGTGTTTCTGATTTCACTTTAAAATATAGTTTCACGTCTAATATAGCGTCAATGCTAAAATGGGACATTTAACTACAATTAACTAAATAACTTACACTAAGGCCAAATCTATGTCTTTCGACTTAGTAAAAAGGAACATTTGGTTATTTTGATTACTGTTACATTAAGTACCCAAAATCACGATCTGCAATACAACATCGAGCATGAAAATTGATATGATCACCGCGCCTTGAAAAAACTGACTGTATTAACTTGTTCAATCTTTGCGTTATTGTAAAAATGAAAGTAAACTAACTAGAAATTTGATAGGTATTCCATATTTTCCAATATTATCTAACCAAATAAAAATTATTCTCAGAAGGTATTTCATCGACGCTTCCGATATTCTTTCAGAAAACATAATATATTTCTCAGAGGATTGACACTCTGAAACAATCTGGTATGTATCAAGTCGAATGCAGTTAAGGACAGAGATATACCTGTGTGAAAAAGAGATATATTTATTAAGACTAGAAGAACCTGTTAGAGAATCAAATCAAACCGTCATTTCGGGACTTTCGCTACATTTAGGGCTCTCAATATGATATTCGTACTCGTAAGTTCTTTTATCTCTTTCATTTACCAAACTTACAATTAAGTTTACATTTACATCTTTCTGCTATCTTTAAATACATGTAAAACTGCTGCACTGTGCGCTATAATTTAAGTATTAAATTGCAAACATTATTACATGGATAATTATTATATTTTTAAACATTGTCTCTTTTACGGATTTTTTTCTTCCTGGAATCATCTGAAATGGATTGCAATTTAACGTTTCGTTCAGAATATTAATTTACTGCCATTGAAGAAAGTATGTGCATTCGATTTCTTGGTTTAAGTTTAGTGTCTCGTTCAGTAGCGAGGCTATATGAGACGTGAACCTACAGCTTAATGTCGGATCGGTACATGAGCTTCCGCCGGGAATCAAACCCGGGTCTATCGCGCCAAAGGCGCGTCACTATCCACACAAGCACTGAAGACCTCGTATGTGCACTCGAGTTTGAAAAAACTAGGAGGGTAACAAAGAAAAGATTTAAATCATTAGTTTCCTTGTTTTGTTCTGAGTTAGTAATAGTATGACTGGGTTTGGAAAAAGCTTGCTAATATTTTTACGAGTGAATTAAACGTACAAAATTGTTTTCATTTTTTCTTTCTTTTGCGAAGCATCAACTTTTACACTTACACATTGACACGGACTAATCCTTACAGAATGCAAGTACAATAAGTAACTGAACGCAAAGACAAATTTTAAAACATTAAAGTGTAATAATTAAAATTACATCTTCCCTGACAGTTTCGGTATATTCCTGACACCATCTTCAGAGAGGGAATAGAATGGGAAAATAGTGGTAGCCTTTTCTCATTCTATTCCTCTATTTGAGGATGGTGTCAGAAGTACAGAGAAACTGTTACCAAGATATTTTAATTTGGGTTAATTTGAGTTTAACGTCCCGTTCAGCAGCGAGGTTATATGAGAAGTGGGCCTACTGATTAACGAGGAATCCGAACCTCATGAGCTCCCGCTGGGAATCGAACCCCGGTCTCCCACGCCAAAGGCGCGTATATTTTAATTTGGGCACAGTAAGGTGTTTATATTTACAAGTAAAACACTTTGCTGAAAAAAATAGTGAGTATTATACCCAACACTTTCTCTACCGATTAAAATCGTAATACGGTTGACAATACACCTATGAATACGGTATTACAGGTACAATGATAACAAAGTACAATTATATTTGAGAAAAATAATAAGATATCAGTTATTTTACCTCGGAGTAGTTAGGGGTGGTTACTTCTAGCGCATTTCCCCCCTCCTAATATTTTTTGACCAGCGCAGAAGGAGCCAGCTAAATATTCAGTTACACGGCGCAAAGTATTCCCATAATTACAATGTTAAAGTGAGATTGAATATGCTTTTATGACATTTAAAATCATAAAAACTTACATCTAAAATTTATAACTTATAGCGCTGTTTTTGATTGAAAAAATAATTTTTGTTTGGTGTAAATTGGTTCAAAAATAACAGAATTATAAGAAGATAAAGTTTACTATGTTGCATACTACAGATATATGCATATAAACTCTCGCTCAATCGCACACACACATTTACAACATCAGCTGTCGAGCACACATATACATATATAGGAAAGAGGAAGAAGGAGGAAGTAAAACTTGGACGCTTGCCAATTTTTTTCTCTCTCTCATTCTCTCTCTTTCCTTCCCATCAGCTCTGAACGACAGAGAGGTTTATGCAATAGAAAACAGAGAGAGAATGATTAACGGCGGCATATACGTCGCCTCTCATATACTTAGTATTGAAATTAACACCTAAACATAGCTCGGGCGCTGTATCCTTCGCTAAACTTTTCTCTCGCAACGATTCGTAACGATCAGAATCCGAGCGAAGAATGTTGCGCTGTTACACAGTGTCCTTGTCGACAGAGCTGCTATTTAGTTCCAAAACGTGCCACATGCGCGCGCTAGCGTTCTCCATATACGAAATGTATTTTCTCACATCCCTTTTTCTCTCCACATTTCTAGAGTTGAAAGCATTTAATAGCTGAGTTGTATTTGTATATCCAAAGATCTCAGTTTTATGGCTTTATTACCATAAAACACTTAGAACATACTTAAAATTACAAGTTCGGATACTGATAATGGAATCTTCTGTTAACCTCGTTCTCAATAGGAAACAATGACTTCTTAAACTCTGTCCACTGATTGTAATTCAAACTGAATAGACAGCCGTTAATATCAAAAACCACTTGAACTTCGGTTTGCACATTTTTCACAATTACATTAAAGTTATTAGTAAGAATGAACTTTTCTTGAGGGTTCATTTCTAAATACTTCATTTTTTGGTTCTGACAACATATTTTTGTTCATTTTCGTTCATTTTTGGATTTACATACAGAACTCAACAGTTGGATAGTTACCTTTTAGACCAGTGTAATTGATTTTTATTCCATCTTTAACGATCTCATCAATCATTTTATCTGTTAAGTGTTTTGTAAATCTAGGTGAAAGAAAAATCTTAAACTCCTCACATTCGACTAATATGCTTTTTCCAAACTTAGTTTTAATCTTTTCAATTTTCACAATCTTATATTCCGTATTTAATTCTAATTCTGTTAATTCAATAACCTGTTTTTGCTCAAGTTTTCCAAGCTTGTTTAAAAAATCAACGTGTTTTGCCATCGTATTTGTTATATAGAAAATCAATCTTCAATTTTTATCTTCACCAAAAAATATTTAATCATTTTCGTCAATTTCGTTTGATGGAAAAACTTCCATAAAACAATCGCTAATGAAAACAGTTTGAGGGTATCTTTTCGATACCCTTATGCCCGTTGATATTTTGCTAACTATTTAAAACTCTTCTACTACTTTCTCATTCTTAAGATCATATGTAAAGTTCTTTCGCCCAATTAAAATCGCATAACATATAGTATTAGCAGTCACAGCTTCTGCAAAGTCTACAACAATCTTTATGTTTGTTTTTTCATTTACCGATACATTCTTCCTCTTACTACAATTAATCACATACATTGGTCTGTTATCTATAAACTCTTTAGGTTCATAGTACATTTCGGTGTTGCCACACGTTATTCTCTTAAACGCAGTATAATCTTCGTACATCTTAAAATAATCCTTGTTAGCAATATCTAAGTTTCTTGATTCTTTTGGAAATACCTCATTCCTCCCATTCTTAAGATATATATTCTTTACCTTACAATGATCGAACTTACTTGCATCTGCTGTTTGTTTACCACTTCTATCAGTTTGGAACATTACAACTACGAAATCAGGCATATCAAATTGTCTAGAATTAAATTGAGTAGTAACATCAAACTCCAAGAAAGAACCTGCAACAGCCTTTTGAACACATTGATAAGTATGGAATGAAAACATGATTTTTGGTTCTTTAAGAATATTCAACTTTAACTTGTTTTAGTAATTAGACTCGTATTCAACAATAGGCATTCTTATCTCCATACTTTTTATTGTTATTTTTCCATCGTGACGAGCTGCTCCTGATCCAGTCCATTTGTACAAAACATCGTTATTGTTGTTAGCTTTTGTAAATGTTATTCTCAATCCACCTTTCCACATAACCTCTTTATAATCACTTAAGAAGCCTGGAATTAATCTTAATGGATACAAAACGCTAAAGTTCTTTCTTAGACCAAGTTTATCATCTGTTTCAAATCCTGCTTGTTTTAGATATTCAACTTCTGGCTTGGAAATCTTTAATGTTCCGACAGCTGTAGATGTTATCCCAGGTAGCTCAACCTTATCTATAACAACTCCATGCTTTCTAACCTCAATTTGAGAAAAGAAGAATGGGAAGAAGTTATCTACAAGTTTTATAGTATCGTTTGCACCAAATGTTCCTCCAGCTGATGCACCAAAAACTTCAAAAGTCATATGACAATCTGCTTTGTGTGGATGTATGAAACCATCCCCCACGTTGAAATCGAACTCAATATCTTTGTTAGCTTCATTCAAATTATTAAATGTTCTTGTGTTAGCTTTAAAACTCAGTAACTCGTAACTCACAACACTATCCATTTATTATAAAGAAAATCTTGAAACATCGTTGATAAAAACTGTTTGGGGATGAACGTTTTGTCAGGGGTTAAAACTCCCCCTTGGCGCTTTGATGGGATATACCCATAAAAGTCTCATGCATATTAACAATCAAAAACTTATAATCCCCATCCCAACTTAACCTTAGCATTCATAGCAGTACCAACCCCAAAAGCAGCTAATCGTTCACCAATTGACGCATCACTACTAAATGCTCTTTTCCATGCTTTAGTTTCTAGTTCCTTATCTGCAATATGTCTTGACTCTGTATCTTTATTGTCTCTGTAGTATATATCGTGTTCTTTACAAGCCTCATCTAATGGGTTAATACCTTCATCACCTCTCTCTAACCTTTCTTGAAGCTTAGTCTCAGGCCCGCAAAATCTAAAACCTGGAATATGTAATTCAAATGGGAGTTTATTAATCAAATCATTTACTAATCCTTTTCCAAGCTTCTCATCATTCCAGAATCGTGGTGGTAATGTATTTAAGATCTTAATCAAATAACCTATACCTTTTGGATCATTAGGAATAAATTGTGAAAGCTTATTATTAATCATACTCACTATACCTACTTTCTCATTGTAAAAGTTATGATTTCCAGCCTTTTCTTCTCCATCTATAACTATTAACCGATCAATTAACTTTCTCACACCATCTATCCATATATATTCTTTAGGTATCTCTGTATATTGTTTAATCCCTTCACCAGTCCTTTTAGGTGTCGTGTTCTTTTTAGGAGTTGGAGGTAAAGTTGGTTTAATATAATTATCCCAAATAGGCTTGATAATATTAATGTACTTTGAACCTCTACTAGATGCTACCTTTTTATCTCGATTATATTTTTGGAAGGCAGCATCTGAATCTATTATTATTTCCCTGTACTGTTCAAAATTGTCATCATCATAATCTTCAATGGTTTTACTAGTATTCATCGTTAACAATTCCCATAGACCTTCCGTTCCTTTATAAGTTTTACCATTAATTATCAAATCATCACCATTCACTTTAACTTCCAAATTTCCTATCTTGTTTATTATTTTTCCATCTTCTTCTACAGTTCTTATTCCAAACACAGTATCATTTCGCTTACTATAATATTTCGTTGCAATCTTACCAAATGACTGTGCTGTTGTTAAAGGTTCTACTCCTTCCACTTTGTCTTTAATTTGTTTTCTCATTTGTTTTATTTCTCCCGTTATAGGCGTATCACTACTACTTGGAGAACTATCATAAGTTATCTTTTTAGCTGTTTCTAGTAGACTAGGATCTATTGAGGCCGTCTTATGTGCAACTGGAACAAGTTCAGTTATTAGATTTTTATTTTGTTCTGCTACTTCTTTGATCTCACTTCCTAAGTTTTGAATAGCATCAATTACAGGTTGCTCTTGTGTTTTAAATTTATCATATATACCTGCTCTTTCTTTCTTCCAAGATTTGAAGCCCTTTATCAAGAACTCCTTCAACTTAATATTCTTATCAATTTCTTTCTCATCCATTTATTGTATAGCAAACGAACGAACGTCAAAGAACGTCAATCAACGTCAATAAACGTCAAAGAACGTCAAACGTTAAAACGTCAAACGTCAATAAACATCAAACGTTCAAGAAGTGTTTTATCTTGTTCCTATACTTACCATTGTTTACCTTCCTTGTCATATCAATTACTATGAAACCATAATCTTGCCAACATTTTGAACACATCTCTTTAAATTTATCATAAGACATATCTCCTCCGGCAAACTCATTATACACATGTTTAAGATTAGTATCATCTTGTCTGAATATGCATAGGAAGTTGACGTTATCTCTTATAAGCTATTTAGGTACTTTTGAATATGTTTGTGCAAGATAGAAACAGTCTAAATGTCTATGTCTACCTCTTGTAAAGTAATTTCTAACAGTATCTTGATTCTCCAAAATGTAATCGTCAAACACAACAACAGAGTATTCTTCACATTCATCAATAGGTACAATAGAATCATTACCGCTTAGGAACGTTGCTATTTGCTTCTTAAACTTTAGTTCTGCCTTTTCAAATCGATCTTTTAACTGCTCATACTTTGGCTGATTCATGCTTTTAGAATATATGTAGAAGTAATTATTGTTTAACCAACCTGGTTGTAATAAGAAGTTAAAGAGCAAAAACGTTTTACCAGACCCCGACGAACCTACGATAAGGCATCGAACATCATCAGGTATAAGTTCTCCATTTCTTTTCTTAGCTGTTGTTTCTTTTATCATCTCTTTTACATCCCAATTAATAGTTTTCTTACTCATTTATTATAGAGAAAATCAGGGGTCCACCAGCACTGGACCCCTTTCAAACAGTTTGAGGATGGACTGTAGGGTGAGCGTTTTGCTCACCCTTAAGAACATTTTGGACCTCCGAATACAGCGGGGCAAATCTTATGATCTTATATCTTTAAGTAGTTCTCTGATCTTAAGCAACGTATCCTTTATATATTCGCTGTCCATTTCACCATTCAATGTTATTGTCATCTCTAACTGTTCTTTAAATGAGTTAATACAAGTGACAATGGTTTTATATTCGTCTTTTCTTTTGCTTATGTTTAACTTAGAAGACAAACCTGTTATTATAGCACTTCCAGTTGCAAGAGACGTTGTTAATATCGAGTAAATTGTTACAGGTATAAAAATATTAATAAACCCAGTTGTTGCAGAAAGTATAACCGATAACGTAATCAAAGTGTAGTATCCATATTTAACAATTTGTAGTTTTTTCTTTTTCTTCTTTAAACTGTATTCTAACTTTCGAATGACATCTTCTATTAACTTGATTACTTTCTCTCTTGGAATATCTTTAGGTAAATCAAACTCATTCATTTATTATATAATAAATGGCTAAGGTATTTAAGCTAACGAGTGATACTTCTGTTTTAAAGAAGAAACTCCATTACAAATTAGACAACAAGAGCAGCTATTTAAGTATAGGACTAGTTGGGTTTTACAGTACATATCTGACACCAAACATAACAACACAAAAAAACAGTTTCTCATATGGTGATAGACAAGTTTTTATACCAGAAGGGCAATACAGCTTAAACAATCTTAATGAATATTTAAAATCTCAATCCATCAACATAACATTATCAGAAGATCATTTAAGAAATAGAGTTAAAATTGAAACTGATAGTAATGATGTTACACTTGGGAGTATAGGCACTGTAATCGGGTTTAATGTTTTTGAAGTTTTAGAAAAGAACAAAACACATATTGGAAGTAAGTTGCCAAAGTTTCATCCGTTTGATACTATAAATGTTCACTGTAATATAGCAGATGGCATGTTTGTTAAAGATACAGAATACACACATAGAGAAACAGGAATTTTAGCATCATTCAAAACAGATGCTGAGTTCAAACATAGTATTATTTACGAGCCTACTTATCCATTATTTTTCCCTATATCCAAAGACAAGGTTGATAATTTTGAGATAAGGATAACAGATGAGAATGATTCCTTAATTGATTTTGGTGGAGCAACAACAACTGTTCTTTTGCAAACCAAGATTTTCTCTTAGATAAATAGAGATGTGCTCCATTAAAGGCTGTATATTTAGTGTTCCTTATAACGAACTAAAGGATTTAAATATTGATCATGTATTAACAAAGAAACAACTTAACGATAAAGCCAAGAAAATTAAAGAAGGTAAAGGAATGGATTTAACTTTAACTACTGCACAAATGAAAAAGATTAAGAAAGAGCATATTGGCGGTTTTATCTTTACAATTCCAGCCATTCTAGCAGCTTTAGGAGCAGTTGGCTCATTAGCAGGTGGTGCAACAGCGATTACTAAAACTGTACTGGATGCTAAGAAGAATAAACAAGAACTTGAAGAACAAAAAAGACACAATATGGCTATGGAAGAAAAGCAGGGGGCAGGTAAACCAAAGAAGTCAAAAAACTAAAACCATTGACCAACTCGCGATATAGAGAGGTTGGCTAAAGAATTAAAGATAAAACGATTTAGAGGTGTATTTATGAGTGATGAACTTCCACAAAAACCTTATATACATGAGTGTGGCGTAGTTAACCTTGATAAATCAGAAAACATTGGTACTCATTGGATATGCTATTGGAAAGATAACAACATAAAGTACGTGTTCGATTCCTATGGTGCTGTTCCTCCTAAACAACTGGTACAATATCTTGGTACCGAAAACTTACTTTACAATGACGAACGAATACAAGACTTTAACTCAGTTATATGTGGTTATCTTTGTGTTAAGGTTTTAAATCTTCTAAATCAAGGGTATTCTTTTAGCGACGTTATGTATATGATTAAAAATGATTAAGTGCTTTTATGGTTTTGTATCCATAAAAGTTTTGCTTTAAGATAAATATGGAAGCTATACACAATAGATTTTTAGATTATTTTGAGAAGCATGAGGATGAATTAGATGCACTAGATAGATATAATTTTTATCATTATTTTCAGGTCGTTAGCGAGATAGACTTAAAAGATAAAAACAACGTATAGAATGCTATTGATCTATGGAAAAGGTTAATACCAAAAGTTTTGTACACGGAAGAAGAGTTAGAAAAGTTACGTCCAATAATTACCTTAAAGGACTTGTTGTCGAGTTATAGCTCTAGACCATTACTATGTAGTTATTGTGGTAGTAAGTCATTAACAAAAGGTATGAGTAGTTATATTTGTGACGATTGCTCTGTAGAGAATGGCTGGGTTTACAGTACTTGTGAAGAAACGAAAGCTGCTTGCGTACGAAAATCATGGTATGATACTATAAAAAGATTTAAGTTACAGTTATCTCGTTTGCAAGCTTTACAGGATAGAATTATTCCCGAAGAGGTGTTCAAGATGTTAAATGATGAACTTAGAGATATACCAAGAGATTTAATATCAACAAAAGATGTTCTAGAAGTACTAAAGAAAAACAAATACACAAAATATTATGATGATGTCTATTTAATACACTATCACCTTACCGATCAAAAACCATTAAAATTACAACATATGGAGAAAACACTTATAAACGACTTCGAAAACTTACACGAGGTCTTTAGGGAGCTGTATCCGGAAAGAGCATTGTTTATTAACTTGAAATGTGTATTGCACCATCTGTTGAAAAAGCACGATGTTCATGTCGATATTGATTTTAAACGCTCACCTAGACAAATAGAGATGTTAAAGAAATGTTTTGAAAAATTAGGATGGGCAGAAAAATTTTTCAGAAGTTAGGGGCGTTGAATCGACGCCCCCCGCGTTAGAGATGTTAAAGAAATGTTTTGAAAAACTAGGATGGGCATTTTTTTGTATAATAAATGAGTATGGATATATTTGGTAATGTTAAAGATAGAAAAGGTGATGTTGATATTAGTGAAGAAAAATTAAAATTGTTGGAAAATTTAAATGATGTTGTTAGCGTAAGTCAACTTAGATCAATAGAAGCCCAATTAGAGAACGATAGAAAACGATTTGAAGATGCATTAGAAACGTTACAAGACACATACATAAAGAAAGAAGATTTTCAAAAGATTAGGATGGATACTACTAGACTGGTTATGCAGAAAGAAACCATGCCTCTACTATATCGATTAAGAGCTAAAAACGTTAAGGAGCCAATCTTTAGAATATTTAATCTCTCTAACAGTTACAAATTTCTCTATAATGGGAAAATAATGCACATGGACTTAAGTTTGGATAAATACTTTTTAGATATATATTTGGGTGATACTTTGATAAAAGAGATACCTTTTGACTTTAAGAAGAACGATATAATTACGATTAAACCAAATAAAAATTCTGCTATGGAAGAAGGTCAATTATTGTTTGTTGTGATGTACATAGAGAGAGAGCTTTCCTAAAAACTTTTGCTATATAATAAATATGGATATCTTTGGTAATGTTAAAATGACATCAGAGTTAGATAATGCAGTTGTGAGAAAAGATATTGCTATGTTGAAAGAAGAGCTTAACTTCATCAAACGGAGTTATGTTATAGAGCTTCATAGTCGATTGATATCAGAAAATGTTGAAACTCCGTTCTTTTTAATACATAATCTCTCTATCACATACAAATTTCTTTATAAAGGTAGAATAATGCATATAGAGTCATCTTACAATACGTATTATATAGATATATATTTAAATGATTCTCTAGTTGAAACTTTTCCATTGCACTTTAATACAAATGATAATTTGGCAATTAGACCATCTAAAGATTCTGGTCTGAAACATGGTAAATTACTATTGCTTCTTATGCATGTAGAAAGAGAAGACAAAGATAGTGATGATGATGGTGAGAATGTTGATAGCATAATATTAAACAGCGGTAGTTATTGATTTTCTATATAATAAACAGGATGTATTGTGTTAAGTGTAAGAAATCGACAGATACGAAGAAAGATAGTATTAGAATTGAACAAACAAAGAATGGAAGATATCTAAAGAAAGGTATTTGTTCTGTATGTGGTGTTACTGAAACTCAATTCGTTAAAAAGCCTGATTGACTAGAAGAAGGTAAAGGTGTTAGAGAAGACATTGTAGAAGAAATTCACAAACCATCTAGAAAAAACTTTGACAGATTAAGTGTAGTTATAAAAGGTATCGATGATCTTTGGCAAGCTGATCTTGTAGAAATGGATAGTGGAGTGTTAAAAGGTGTTTCCAAAATCAATAAAGGTTATAAGTATTTGCTAACGATTATAGATGTGTTCTCGAAATATGCGTTTGCTGTTCCTGTTAAAGATAAGAGTGGTAAGAATGTTACAGAAGCATTCGAATCCATATTAAGAACGAGAAAACCTAGTAACTTACAAACAGATCAAGGTAAAGAGTTTTACAATAAAGAGTTTAAGAAGTTGATAGATGAAAATAAGATTAATCACTACTCAACCTATAGTGGTAAGAAAGCTTCTGTTGTTGAAAGATTCAATAGAACGCTTAAGCAGAACATGTGGAAAAGGTTCACGACACAAGGGAACTACAAATGGATAGAGATATTACCAACACTAGTTAAAGAGTATAATCACCAAATTCATAGAACAATTGGCTTAAAACCTATAGAAGTTAGCAAAAAGAATGAGCGAGCAATATTGGAGAAAGTGTATCAAAAAGAATATAAACGTGTTAAGCCCAAATACAAGTTAGGTGATCATGTTCGTATAAGTAAGTCGAAAGGGTTATTTGAGAAAGGATATACACCTAATTGGTCAACAGAAGTATTTGTTATTAGTGAAGTTATTCCATCTAATCCGCCTACATATAGAATTAAAGATTTAGAAGAAGAGGATGTGCAAGGTAGATTTTACGAACCAGAACTATTAAAGACGAAACACAAAGATGAATACTTGGTAGAAAAGGTGTTGAGAAAGAAAGGTGACAAAGTATATGTTAAATGGCTAGGGTTTGATGATTCGCATAATAGTTGGATAGATAAGAGTAATGTTGTAGTGTAAATATAATGTTTGTCTTTTATGGTCATTATGCCATAAAAGGATAGTTTGAACGAGATAAGGGGATAACGAAACGTTACCCCCATAACATATATTTCCAGCGCTTCTATTCCAGCTGTGAAAATTATCAAAAAATAAGCGACTCCTCATATTACAAAACAAACACTCAAAAGATTTATTGGATTATTATAAGATAAACCTAGCTTCCCAGTTTGCTGGGGAGCTGCAAAACCCATTTTACAAATCCGGCCACTTCAGAAAATCGTCTTACACACTAAAAACTAGCTGGTAACAAAATAAGCAGTCTAAAGAGTTGATTTCTTATATAAAGCCATCACAACGAATTTCCAGGACATTGTCAAGTGTACATCCTCATGCAATCTTCATCAACGAGTCTGGTCTACTACAACAAATTTCGAAGTTCCTAGGATTCTAGGAACTTCAGAAACTCATCTTACACAGTAAAACTAGCTGGTAACGAAAATGAAGTTAAAAATAAAAATTTTCTATATAATAAATATGGGTACTATGGATAGTCCTCTTAGTCTTAATGACATTTGCTATGAACAGATCAAAGATAACTATTGGTATGGTATCTTCGGTGATTTCAAGTTGATTATAGATAAGAGTCCAGGATATTTCAATGCTACCAAGTTGTGTCAGAGTGGTGGAAAGAGGTTTGATCATTGGTTAGAAAATAAACGATCTAAGAGACGAGTTGAATATTATGAGAAAAAGCATGGCTCCCAGAAAACCGGGAACCATCATCAGCCATTATATGAGATTAGACTTGGCGGCACAGAAGCCAATAATGAAATATCAGGTACATATGTTTACAAAAAGATTCTTTTAGATATTGCAACTTGGTTGTCTGATGATTTCTATGATAAATGTTATGATATAATAGAACACTATTTCGTTTCTAATTTTAAACAAATTCAAGAAGACCAAGAAGAGTTACAATCAAGAGTAGAAGAGATAGAACAACAAATGGAGCAATTACGATTGCACAATCAAGAACTAGAAAGCAAAGTTGATTATCTTAAAACAGTTGCAGCACCATATACAGAAGATCCAGGAAAGATACATAAGCTATTCATTATCAAGAAAAACCTTACTAAAGAACAACTTGAGAATATACTCTTTTACTATGACGAAGAAGAACGAGATCAAAAAGAAAGAATAGAACGATATAAGTATTGGGTTGGAAGAGTACAAACATGCAATTACGAAAGTAGGATTAAACAACTCAAACTTAAGTATCCAAGTATGAGTATTCTGCTTAACGTCGACGATCCAAACTCTGTCAACTTATACAACAGAGCTAAAGAAAGATATGATGTTAAGATAACTTGGCACGGTTCGCATATGAACACAGATTTAAGTGATATAGATCTTGTTGACAGGTTTATTCCGTTAAGAGACATTAAGTATAAAAATACAAGAAACTAAATATACCATTGCTTTTATGGGTTAGCCCATCAAAGTACGAAGCGTTGTATTAGAACAAACAAACTCCGAACGGAAGATTTTCCGGTTGCAAAATACACCATCAGAAGAAAAGCTCATTTCAAAAAATAAGGTCTCTTACATAAATCAAAGCCGGTGCGGGATATCTGGCGCCGGTAACGAAAATGAAGTTAAAAATAAAGATTTTTTTATATAATAAATATGAGTACTATGGATAGTTCTCCTAGTTTAAACGATATTTGTTACGAGCAGATTAAAGATGATTACTGGTATGGTCTGTTTGGTGATTTCAAGTTGATTATAGATAAGAGTACAGGATACTTTAATGCTACCAAGTTGTGTCAAGATAGAGGAAAGAAATTTTATAAATGGTTAGAAAATAAACAATCTAAAGAGTTAATTTCTTATATAAAGTCATTGCAACGAATTCGTGGGGATGAAATTATTAGAAAAGTAACAGGAGGTAAAGGTGAAACATGGAACGAAATAAGAGGAACATATGTATGTAAAGAGTTGATTTTGGATATATCTCGATGGGTTTCTCCTGAGTTTTACCTTAAATGCAATCAAATCATTATCGACTATTACACGAAAGACTTTAAACAATACAAGGATAAACAGGAGCAACTAGAAGCAAGAGTGCAAGAGATAGAACAACAAATGAATCAGTTACGTATAAACAATGAGAAATTAGAAACTGAAAATCAACACCTTAAATCAATCGCAGCTGAACATACAGAAGATCTAGGGAAAGTACACAAGCTAGTTATTATTAAAAAGAACCTCACAGCTGGTCAGCTTCAAGACATAGTAGACAAGTACGACACAGACAAACACGATCAGGTTAGGCGTTACGAGTCATACAAATATTGGGTTGGAAGGGTTCAGCAGCGAAACATCAAAGCAAGACTTCAGTGTCTCAAAGAAAAGTACCCAAGCATGTCAGTGTTATCAGAAACCAAAGATCCAAACTCGGTCAACCTCCTAAACAAAGTCAAAGAAAAATACAGCTGTGTTGTTTCGTATGGTTGTCACGTGGATATTGAAGGAGAATACGACGATGAGTTTGTTGTGGATTTGTTTTTGAGTATAAGAGATTTGTAGAGGTAAAGGTAATGAGTTTTGAACATCCCTACCAGAAGAAGTTTTGGCTACAACTGGGGGTCTACCAGCACTGGACCCCTTTCAAACATACAACTTTTATGGTATAATAGCCATAAAAGTTAATTAGTTATGCATTAACCCTCTGCCGCAACAGCGAATGCTACATTCAACATATCACCTAAATTGGGATTATTATGATATTTTCTTATTATAGCTCTCCAATCTACAAAATATTTGTATGCATATATAAAGTCTATAGATAGGTCTTGATAAGTTGAAATGTTAGTCCAATGAACTCTGCTTTCGAACTCTGCAATAAATTCTTCTGTTAAATTTTGAGACATTGAAATCATTTCCCAATCTACTTTGTCAGCGTAATCTCTTATAAGGTTTTCTGATAATTGTTTAGTTCCAGATATGTACCACCAATTAACTCTATCTGCATGTTCTCGTATAAAGGCTTCAGAGAGTTCGTTTTTGTAAGATATAGCATCAAAATCAACTTTATCTATAAACTCATTAATAAATTCTTCAGATAGCTTTTGGTGATACGATACTTCTTTCCAATCAACTCTATCTGCAAATTCTCTTATAAAGTCTTCTGACAAGTCTTGGCTTCCTGAAATAATCTCCCAATCAACTTTATCAGCTAATTCTCTTATAAACTCTTTCGATAAATTTTTCCATAAACATATTTCACTCAAATTAACTTTCTGCAGATATTTGCGTATGAAGTCTTCTGTAATGTGATCATAGTTATATTCCTCCTCATAATCATCATAGCCTATAGATAGCCATTGTTCATCAGTCAGTGAATCTAATATTTCATCAGACAAGTTCATAACGTTCGCATAGAGAATGTTTTGCGTAAGAAATGAGTTGTTTTCTTTAGTGGCCTTCTTGAACAAATGATCTAACATACCTATGGACACGCTAAAATTTATTTTGTCTTTATCGTTATAACCACCAATATCTAAATATTTACATACACAATCAAATACAGGTTTGTAAGATAATATTTCCTTAGCACTAGTCATGTTTGTTTTTATTCTTAGATTTTTAAATTTATTTCATTTTTTGTTGGTTTTCTATATGACAAATATGGAAGCACATTTTGATTTATTACATGATAGACTTGAGCTAATTCATCATGATCTTAAACTCTTAGCAACACTACTAGAGAAGCAAATACTGTTAAAGGAAAAAGAGTTATTAGTAATGCAACAAAAAACATCTGATTTGAGTAGTGATGATGAATACAAATATGGTAGTGATGATTATGATGATGATGATGATGATGAGTAAGCTTACAAAAATGATTCAGTTTTAAATGTGTATATGTGACTTTGATGGGTTAATCCCATAAAAGCCGTGTTCTAATACGACGCGTAATATGTAGACAATGGCAGGAGTGTACAATGTTAAGCGTTGTACTAGGACAAATGAAAATGAACTGAAACAACCCGGTGAAGAGTACTAACGAAGATTTTCTATATAATAAATAAGATGAATAATTAGAATAGATTTACTGTAGTAGAGTTAAGATGACAATGTAAAGAGAAGGGAATCAGAAGATATTCCCGATTAAGAAAAGCAGAACTGATAGACCTTCTTAAACAACATGACGATGAACAAAGCAGGAGGCAGATTAGAAATATATTCCCATTTAAACAAGAAGTAATTGAAGAACCGAAGCCAGCACGTATACCCATCAAAGTTGAATTAGAAGAAACAGCACTCAAGAAACGTTTACAAACCATTAAAGTCGAAAACACAGGAGGATATAAAGATCCAATAAAATTTTTAGATACAAGTGGAAGGGTTGCTATTAACAAAATCAAAGAGGAATTAAAATTTCACCCTGTTAAAGCTAACCTTGTTTTCATTTGTGACTATATTAAAGATAAAGAAATACAAGAGCGAAATTTCAAAACATCAAACGAGAGAATATTAGAATCAACTGACTTAAGTGAATATATACATCATGCAAAACAAAAACTTCGTAGAGAAATGGAAGAGTTTGAAGGTAGAGGATCAGGTTGGACATTACACCAAATTAAATACTTACAAATCAGATTAAACAAGTATGTACCATTAAGAGCTTCTTCCTATATTGAACTTCCAAAGCAGATTCAAGATAAGAAAGCAGTAATAAATATTCAAAATAAAGATAATAAATGTTTCTTATATTCTATTGCAAGTTATTTAAAACCTATTGATAGAACCGTTTCAAAAAATCCTCAAAGACCCTCTCATTATAAACAACTTGTTAATGAACTACAAAAGAAGTATTGTGATGGTATTGAGTTTCCTGTACAGTTAAAAGATATTCCAAAATTTGAAAGAAGAAGTAATATCTCCATCAATGTTTACGGTTATGACAAGAAATATAATACATATCCACTTCAAATCACAAAAAATAAGCAGGAAACTCATATCAATTTATTATATGTAAAAGATGAAAAGAACAGTCATTTTTGTTGGATAAAAGACTTATCACGATTAATAAGAAGTCAAGTGACAAAACATACTGAGAAGTTATACTTTTGTGATAGATGTTTAACAAGACACTTTCGAAATGAGAAGCAGTTGCAAAACCATGAGCTGTATTGTAAAGAGCATGAGGCTGTTAGAATAGAACTTCCAAAACCATACGACAATCAAATAAAGTTTCAAAACTATAATCGATCATTAAGAGTTCCATTTACGATAATTGCTGACTTTGAATGCATCTTATGTAAGTTAAAAATAGAGCATAATTGTAGTAAAACAGTAAAATATCAAAAGCATAAGCCAATGAGTTTTTGTTACTATGTCAAGTATTCAAATGGAGACTACAAAGCCCCTGTTAGTTATATAGGTCCAGATGCTGCGAAAGTATTTATTGAAATGTTACAAAAAGAAGCAATAGAAATTATGAAAATATATAAAAGGGTAGTTAATATGATCTCGCTTAGTGAGGAGGAAATAGAAGTTTATAACAGTTCGGATACTTGTCATATATGTGAGAAAAACTTGAATGACTTACCACCAGCTGTTGAGAAAAAAATAAATATACTAAAGAAGAAAATACAGTTCTACAAGGATAAAGATGATATGAGTGAAAAAAGTAGAAGAATGGAAGCACGAGTTAAAAAAATGTTTGTATAAGATAAATAAAAATAAAGCAAAGGTAAGAGATCATGATCATTTAACTGGAAAGTTTAGAGGTGCAGCTCACAGTTATTGCAATTTAAACTATAAAAATCCCAACTTTGTTCCTGTATTTCTTCACAACTTAACTGGCTATGATACGCATTTGTTTATTAAGGAGTTAGCTTATGATACACAGAAAATTAAACTGATCGCTAATAATGAGGAGAGGTACATAACATATGAAAAGTATGTAAAAGCAGGACCAGAAAAAGATGGAATAAATTTAAGATTTGTTGATTCATTTAGATTTATGTCAAAGAGTTTAGCAGAGCTAACAAAGAATTTAAAGCCAGAACAATTTCGAGAAACATTAAAGTTTTTCCCGATTGATAAACTTGATCTAGTTAATACTAAAGGTGATTATCCATTTGATTATGTTGATTCATTTGAAAAATTGAAAGAACCTGTTCCATTATCTCCAGACAAATTTACAAACAGATTAACAGGAGAAAAAATGAGTCCTGAACGTCAAAAGCTTTATGTGCGAGTTTGTAAAGAATTCAATCTAGAGTTATTGGAGGACTTAACTGAACATTATAACAAAACGGATGTCCTCCAATTAACAGATATATTTGAAAACTTTAGAGATGTGTGTTTAAAGGCATATGGATTAGATCCTGCTTGGTATTATACAGCACCAGGTCTATCGTGGGATGCAATGTTAAAGATGACTAAGATTAGTTTGGAATTGTTAACTGATTATGATAAAATACTAATGTTAGAAAAGGGTATAAGAGGAGGAATCTCACAGTGTAGTAAAAGATATGTAAAACCTAACAACAAATATATGCAAGATTATAATAAAGATGAGTGTTCAACATACCTAGCATATCTAGACGCAAACAACTTATATGGATGGGCGATGAGTCAATACATGCCTTATAAAGACTTTAAGTGGGTTAAACCATACATAGATATAAAGAACATTCCAGATGACTCAGAAACTGGCTACATATTAGAAGTAGATTTAGAATATCCAAAGCATTTACATAACAAGCATTCTGATTTACCATTAGCTCCAGAGAACATGTGTCCACCCGGCTCAAAACAATCGAAATTATTAACAACGCTTTACAATAAGGAAAGATATGTAATTCACTATAGAAACTTAAAACTTTATATGTCACTCGGAATGAAATTGAAGAAAGTGCATAGGGTATTAGAGTTTAAACAATCAAACTGGCTAAAGAAATACATTGATTTAAATACAGAGATGAGAACACAAGCTAAAAATGAGTTCGAAAAAGATTTTTATAAGCTCATGAATAACTCGGTATTCGGAAAAACAATGGAAAATATTAGAAAGAGGCAGCCCATACAATTAGAATGTGATCCTAAGAGGGTAGAAGCATTAATTGCTAAACCTAACTTTGATTACAGAACAATATTTAGTGAGAACTTGTGTGCTATACATATGAAAAAAAGAGCGATTAACGTTTAATAAGCCAATATATGTTGGTATGAGTGTGTTAGAGCTATCCAAGCTATTAATGTATGATTTTCACTATAACACGATGAAGCCGAAATATGGAAACAATATAGATTTATGTTATATGGACACCGATAGCTTTATATATGAGATTGAGACTGAAGACTTTTATAAAGATATAGCAGAAATAATTGATCAGTTTGACACGAGCGAATACAGGGAAAATAACATATATGGACTACCACTAATAAACAAAAAAGTAATAGGTAAGATGAAAGATGAGAATAAAGGTAAGATAATGACAGAGTTTATTGGATTGAGATCAAAGATGTATGCTTATAGAGTAGAAAATAAAGAAAAGAAAAAAAGCTAAAGGAGTAACTAAATGCGTAGTTGCCAAGGAGTTGCAATTTGATGATTATAAAGAAAGCTTATTTAAAAATGTTAAAACGTATAAGGACATAAACCTCATTAGAAGTTATAAGCATGATATATACAGCATAACCGTTCATAAGCTAGCATTAGATTCCTCAGACGATAAAAGATATATACTACGAGATGGTGTAAATACGTTAGCTTGGGGGCATTATAAGATAGAAGAGGAGTAGATATAATTATATGTAGTGTAGTTTTAGTTGTAAGTTTTAGATGTAAGTTTTTATGATTTTAAATGTCATAAAAGCATATTCGATCTCACTTTGGGGTATCCTTCTGTGTTAAAGTACAATGGTCAGTGGCGGCTTCATAATTTTTTGGGGGCAGTTAGGGGTGGAGGGGGCAAAGTGGGGCAAAACATACATATCTCCCCTACTACCTAACTACTAGCGCAGTTTGGTTACGAGGTAGTAGTTTGGTTACCTAACTACTAGCGCACTTTCCCCCTCCACCCCTGACTACCAAAAATTACAAATCCTCCACTGACCATTGAACTTTAATAAAGAAGGTGAGAGCAAAGTAGATTGGGTAATTGCACTGCGCATATGCTTTTATGACATTTAAAATCATAAAAACTTACATCTAAAAACTTACAATCTAAAACTATTTCTCTTCTATCTTATAGTGTCCCCATGGTAGAGTATTTATCCCATTCTTTAAAACACATCTCTTATCATCCACACAACTTAAAGCTAGCTTATTTACTTCTGTACTGTACAAATCGTGCTTATAACTTCTAATCAAGTTCATCTTCTTATAATATTCTTTTTGGCTAATCAAACAGTCCTTATATTCGTTAAATGTGAGTTCTTTATACACAACACTCTTCTTAACACCTTTAGCTTTCTTACAACACTTTTCTTTATCGAACTTACCTTTAAAGTCTTTATCTGTTAAATCTATTTGATGTGCTTTTATACTGTACATCTTACTCCTTAAACCCACAAACTCTTCTATGATTGTACCTTTAATCTCATCCTTCATCTTACCAAGTATTTTCTTATTGATTTGCGGTATCTTATATTTGTTATCTTTAGGGTAGTCACTGGTATCGAAGTAATCAATGTAGTTTTTCATGTCCTCGTACACATCTTGTGTTTGGATATGATACATATAGCTATCAGTATCTGTATAACATACTTCTATTTTGTCTTGGTATTTTGGTTTCATCACATTGTAATGGGAGTCGTACATTAAATATTTCGATAGATCTAAGATACTCATTCCAACATATATTGGTTTATTGAAAGTTAATTTTGTTTTATTCATTATGATCGCACATAGATTCTCAGTATAAATAATTCTATCTTTAAAATTTGGTTTAGCAATTAGTTTTTCCACTCTTGTTGGATCACATTCTATTTTTATAGGTTTACATCTCTTTCTAATATTTTTCATAGTCTTTCCAAAAACTGAATTGTTCATGAGCTTATAGAAGTCTTTTTCAAAGTCATTTGTTGCTCTAGTTCTCATCTGCCTGTTTAAATCAATATATTTCTTTAACCAATC
This sequence comes from Thermobia domestica, assembly GCF_964235325.1. Classification (NCBI taxonomy): domain Eukaryota; kingdom Metazoa; phylum Arthropoda; class Insecta; order Zygentoma; family Lepismatidae; genus Thermobia; species Thermobia domestica. The sequence continues at coordinate 296,048,767 of NC_137460.1, read as the reverse complement.
TGATTGTTCGAACTCTATTACTCGATGTATCTTGGTAAGTTTTAATCCAAGTGAAAGACATTGTTTTAGGTTTCGATAGTGAATTACATATTTTTCTTTGTCATATAGGGTTGTTAAGAGTTTTGATTGTTTTGAACCAGGTGGACACATGTTTTGAGGTGCTAATGTCTTTGTGATAGTCATGCAATTCTTTAGGATATTCAAGACCAACTTCTAATATGTAACCAGTATCAGAATCATCAGGTATACTTGTGAAATCTATTTCTCTTATCTCATCTTCACATAACCATCTGAATCCCTTATACGGCATATATAGACTCATTGCCCACCCATACAAGTTATTGGCATCTAGATACATTAAGTAAGAATCTTCTTTATCCTTATCGTAATCTTCCATATACTTATTGTTTGCTTTCACATATCTTTTTGAGCATTGACTAATCCCGCCTCTTATACCTTTCTCTATCATCAATACCATATCGTAATCAGTTAGTAATTCTAGTTTTATATTTGTCATCTTTAACATTGCATCCCAAGCTAAACCTGGTGCTGTCATATACCAAGCTGGATCGAGACCATAAGCTTTAAGACATGTTTCTCTAAAGTTTTCAAACACATCTGCTAATAACAACACATCGGTTTTTAGATATAAGTCATGGTATTGTCCGAGATTCTTAATTTTAAATGTTTTCCACACTTTCTTTGGATGCTTATAATCCTCATCGCTTATATGTGTGTTGTTAAGCTTATTGTAGAATGCTTCTTTTGGTGGTAATTTTCTTTCTCTAAACCTATCCCAATTGTTAACATAATCGTACGGATAAACACCTTTTCTTGTTACAAGGTTAAATTGTTCTTCATCAGGATAGAAGTGTTGTGTGTGCACCATTTGTTCTCTCGTTAGGTTTGATGATAATTTGTCTAAACTACATGCCATAAATCTAAATGAATCTACGAATTTTAATTTGATAGTTCCAACTTTTTTACTGAATGATATGTAGCGTTGCTCGTTATTAGGTATTAATTCTATTTGTTCTTTATTACATCCTAGCTCTTTTATAAACAAGTGAGAGTCATATCCAGATAAGTTATGTATAATCACTGCTACGAACTTAGGTATTCTAACTTTTAAGTTACAGTTGTTACATAATGCAGCTACAAACTCTCCTGTTATATGATCGTGATGTTTAACTTTATGGTTTTCTGGTGTATATTTTACTTTACAGTAAGAGCAGGATTCGGATTGGTTGAACTCTTTTATCTGTTTACGTGTTAATGGTAATTCATTATTTTGACTATATATGTTTGATATTTGTTTAGCTTCTTTCTTTAACATTCTTATGAACTTTTTTGCTGCATCTTTACCTCTATACACAACAGGATTAGTTTTACTCCCATCACTTTTTACAATATAGTAACAGAATCCGGATGGTTTGTGCTGTTGATATTTTTTGGTATATGACTCATCTTCTGGATAACATTGTTTACATCCCATAACCTTATGTAGCAGACATTCAAAATCAGCGTAAATCGTAAATGGCAACTTCATCGTAAATTGATAGTTTTTAAATTCAACGTATGTATCTTTCGGTGGCATTTCTATCTTAACAGCTTCGTGAGTGGAACAATCTTTTTCGTGTTTATCTAATGCACTTTGTGAGTAAAAATATAACAAGCATCTATCACATAAGTATTTTCGAGCTCTCCATTTAGTTATTTGGCTGCTTACTAATCTACTTAGATCTTTAATCCAACAATAGTGTGTTTTAACTTGGTCTTCATTTTGTTCTTTTACATATAATAAATTCACATGGATGTCTTTCTTGTTTCTAGTATGATATAAAACGTATATTGTATACTTTCCATCATCATTATATGTATAAACGTTAAATGATATATTGAGTCGTGTTTCAATTTTTGGGATGTCACTTAGTTTTACAGAAAAATGAATATCTTTTAATTTTTCTTCTAAGTCTATAACAATATGCTTGTACTTTGGTGGCCGTTGAGGATCTTTTTCAACAGGATGCAATGCAGAGGCAATTGAATACAAGAAACATTTTTCATCTTTGTTCTTTACATTGATAACAGCTTTTTTCTTTTTAATTTCATTTGGTAGTTCTATGTATGATGATCCTCTATATGGTGCATATTTATTAAGAGCTAACTCTAAGTAGTTTATATTTGTAAGAGCCCATCCAGAACCTCTAGCTTGGAACTCATCCATTCTTGCTCGTAATATTTGTTTAGCATCACTTAAGAATTCTTTTAGATTGGATGATTGGAATACCTCTTTGTTATTAATGTTGAAGTAAATGTCTTGAATCTCTTTACCTTTCTTATATTGACAGCTTATTAGGAGATTAGCCTTTAACGATCCATGTTTTTGTAAGCTGATGTTCAATCTATTTATTAAACCTTTTGATGTTGAGGTGATATATTGTTCTAGTGGATCATGTTCTTTATAAGTTGTTGTAAATCTCCATTTTTCTAATCTTGATTTGAATGCTGTGCTTTTAAGTTTTACATCGATTGGTTGTGATTCAACTTTGATTCTTGGTTCTTCAAATACTTCTTGTTTAAAAGGGAATATATTTCTTATCTGTCTCCTGTTTTGTTCATCGTCATGTTGTTTAAGAAGGTCTATCAGTTGTGCTTTTCTTAATCGGGAATATCTTCTGATTCCCCGCTCTTTACATTGTCGTCTTAACTCTACTACAGTAAACTTATTATAATTATTCACCTTATTATAATTATTCATCTTATTTATTATATAGAAAATCTTCGTTAGTACTCTTCACCGGGTTGTTTCAGTTCATTTTCATTTGTCCTAGTACAACGCTTAACATTGTACACTCCTGCCATTGTCTACATATTAAGCGTTGTATTAGAACACGGCTTTTATGGGATTAACCCATCAAAGTCACATATACACATTTAAAACTGGATCATTTTTGTAAGCTTACTCATCATCATCATCATCAGCATAATCATCACTACCATATTTGTATTCATCATCACTACTCAAATCAGATGTTTTTTGTTGCATTACTAATAACTCTTTTTCCTTTAACAGTATTTGCTTCTCTAGTAGTGTTGCTAAGAGTTTAAGATCATGATGAATTAGTTCAAGTCTATCATGTAATAAATCAAAATCTTTCTCCATATTTGTTATATAGGAAACCAACAAAAATGAAATAAATATGTAAATTGGGTTTTGGTGGTACAGATCGATCTGGCCCACCTAATTTCTTGTTGTAATATCGCAGGAGATCTTCAGAGGAACTCCCCATATGCAAAATCCCACACAGCGAAACCAAACTAATTATCTTTTATGGCTATTATACCATAAAAGTTGTATGTTTGAAAGGGGTCCAGTGCTGGTAGACCCCCAGTTGTAACCAAATCTTCTTCTGGTAGGGATGTTCAAAAACTCATTACCTTTACCTTTACAAATCTCTTATACTCAAAAACAAATCCACAACAAACTCATCGTCGTATTCTCCTTCAATATCCACGTGACAACCATACGAAACAACACAGCTGTATTTTTCTTTGACTTTGTTTAGGAGGTTGACCGAGTTTGGATCTTTGGTTTCTGATAACACTGACATTCTTGGGTACTTTTCTTTAAGACACTGAAGTCTTGCTTTGATGTTTCGCTGCTGAACCCTTCCAACCCAATATTTGTATGACTCGTAACGCCTAACCTGATCGTGTTTGTCTGTGTCGTACTTGTCTACTATGTCTTCAAGCTGACCAGCTGTGAGATTCTTTTTAACAATAACTAGTTTGTGTACTTTCCCTGGATCTTCTGTATGTTCTGCAGCTATCTCTCTAAGTCTTGTGTTTTCTATTCTTAAATCGTTCATTTGCTGTTCTATCTCCTCTACTCTTCTTTGCAACTCTTCTTGGTCGTCTTGAATTTGTTTAAAATTAGAAACGAAATAGTCTTGGATAATATCATAGCATTTGTCATAGAAGTCTTGTATTACCCATAAAGCAATAGCGAGAAATATCTTTTTATACATATACGTTCCTGAGATTAGATTGTTTATTTCGTTACCAGCTAGTTTTATTGTGTAAGATGAGTTTCTGAAGTCCCCAGAATGCTGGGAACTTCGAAGTTTGTTGTAGTAATCTAATAACTCCTTTGATTGTTTGTTTTCTAACCAATGATCAAACCTCTTACCACCACTCTGACACAACTTAGTAGCATTGAAGTATCCTGTACTCTTATCTATAATCAACTTGAAATCACCGAAGATACCATATCAATAGTTATCTTTCATCTGCTCGTAACAAATATCGTTTAAACTAGGAGAACTATCCATAGTACCCATATTTATTATATAGAAAATCTTTATTTTTAACTTCATTTTCGTTACCGACGCCAGATATCCCGCACCGGCTTTGGAGGGGTTTGTTTGTTCTAATACAACGCTTCGTACTTTGATGGTTTAAACCATAAAAGCAATGGTATATTTAGTTTCTCGTATTTTTTATACTTAAATGTCTCTTAACTGAATAAACCTGTCAACAAGATCTATATCACTTAAATCTGTGTTCATATGCGAACCGTGCCAAGATATTCTATCATCATATCTTTCTTTAGCTCTGTTGTATAAGTTGATAGAGTTTGGATCGTCGACGTTAAGCAGAATACTCATACTTGGATACTTAAGTTTGAGTTGTTTAATCCTACTTTCGTAATTGCATGTTTGTACTCTTCCGACCCAATACTTATATCGTTCTATTCTTTCTTTTTGATCTCGTTCTTCTTCGTCATAGTAAAGGAGTATATTTTCAAGTTGTTCTTTAGTAAGGTTTTTCTTGATAATGAATAGCCTATGTATCTTTCCTGGATCTTCTGTATATGGTGCTGCAACTGTTTTAAGATAATCAACTTTGCTTTCTAGTTCTTGATTGTGCAATCGTAATTGCTCCATTTGTTGTTCTATCTCTTGAACCTTTGTTTAGAGTAAGTCATTGTTGTTAAGGTATTGTTGAAAGTCTTGGGTGAAGTAGTCTTCAATAATGTTGCTGCACTTATCGTAGAAATCAAATGACAACCACGAAGCTATGCTTAGAAGTATTCTTTTATACACGTAAGTTCCACAAATCAAATTATTTTCTTTATTACCAGCAAGTCTTCCTTCATACGTTGCTTCTTTGAAGTGGTCTATATCTAGACCGCTTATCTTTTCATTGTAAAATTTTACTAATTCTTTAGAGTTCTTAGTTTGATACCAATGTTTATAGTCTTTACCACCATCTTGACACAACTTAGTAGCATTGAAATATCCTGTACTCGTATCTATAATCAACTTGAAATCACCAAAGATACCATACCAATAGTTGTCCTTGATCTGTTCATAGCAAATGTCATTAAGAATAAGAGGACTATCCATAGTACACATATTTATTATATAGAAAATCTTTATTTTTAACTTCATTTTCGTTACCACGTGTTATTTTTTGAAAGATTTGATCGGTGAGCTCTGGAAATATATGCTATGAGGGGTAACGTTTCGTTACCCCCTTATCTCATTTAAACCAACCTTTTATGGCATAATAACCATAAAAGACAAACATCTATATTTACACTACAACATTACTCTTATCTATCCAACTATTATGCGAATCATCAAACCCTAGCCATTTGACATATACTTTATCACCTTTCTTTCTCAACACCTTTTCTACCAAGTATTCATCTTTGTGTTTCGTCTTTAATAGTTCTGGTTCGTAAAATCTACCTTGCACATCCTCTTCTTCTAAATCTTTAATTCTATATGTAGGCGGATTAGATGGAATAACTTCACTAATAACAAATACTTCTGTTGACCAATTAGGTGTATATCCTTTCTCAAATAACCCTTTCGACTTACTTATACGAACATGATCACCTAACTTGTATTTGGGCTTAACACGTTTATATTCTTTTTGATACACTTTCTCCAATATTATTTGCTCATTCTTCTTGTTAACTTCTATAGCTTTTAAACCAATTGTTCTATGAATTTGATGATTATACTCTTTAACTAGTGTTGGTAATATCTCTATCCATTTGTAATTCCCTTGTGTCGTGAACCTTTTCCACATGTTCTGCTTAAGTGTTCGATTAAATCTTTCAACCACAGAAGCTTTCTTACCACTATAGGTTGAGTAGTGATTAATCTTATTTTCATCCATCAACTTCTTAAACTCTTTATTGTAAAACTCTTTACCTTGATCTGTTTGTAAGTTACTAGGTTTTCTCGTTCTTAATATGGATTCGAATGCTTCTGTAACATTCTTACCACTCTTATCTTTAACAGGAACAGCAAACGCATATTTCGAGAACACATCTATAGTCGTTAGCAAATACTTATAACCTTTATTGATTTTGGAAACGCCTTTTAATACTCCGCTATCCATTTCTACAAGATCAGCCTGCCAAAGATCATCGATACCTTTTATAACTACGCTTAATCTATCAAAGTTTTTTCTAGATGGTTTGTGAATTTCTTCTACAATGTCTTCTCTAACACCTTTACCCTCTTCTAGTCAATCAGGCTTTTTAACGAATTGGGTTTTAGTAACACCACATACAGAACAAATACCTTTCTTTAGATATCTTCCATTCTTTGTTTGTTCAATTCTAATACTATCTTTCTTCGTATCTGTCGATTTCTTACACTTAACACAATACATCCTGTTTATTATATAGAAAATCAATAACTATCGCTGTTTAATATTACGCTATCAACATTCTCACCATCATCATCACTATCTTCGTCTTCTCTTTCTACATGCATAAGAAGCAATAGTAATTTACCATGTTTCAGACCAGAATCTTTAGATGGTCTAATTGCCAAATTATCATTTGTATTAAAGTGCAATGGAAAAGTTTCAACTAGAGAATCATTTAAATATATATCTATATAATACGTATTGTAAGATGACTCTATATGCATTATTCTACCTTTATAAAGAAATTTGTATGTGATAGAGAGATTATGTATTAAAAAGAACGGAGTTTTAACATTTTCTTATATCAATCGACTATGAAGCTCTATAACATAACTCCGTTTGATGAAGTTAAGCTCTTCTTTCAACATAGCAATATCTTTTCTCACAACTGCATTATCTAACTCTGATGTCATTTTAACATTACCAAAGATATCCAAATTTATTATATAGCAAACGTCTTTAGGAAAGCTCTCTCTCTATGTACATTACAACAAACAATAATTGTCCTTCTTCCATAGCAGAATTTTTATTTGGTTTAATCGTAATTATATCGTTCTTCTTAAAGTCAAAAGGTATCTCTTGAATCAAAGTATCACCCAAATATATATCTAGAAAGTATTTATCCAAGCTTAAGTCCATGTGCATTATTTTCCCATTATAGAGAAATTTGTAACCGTTAGAGAGATTAAATATTCTAAAGATTGGCTCCTTAACGTTTTTGGCTCTTAATCGATATAGTAGAGGCATGGTTTCTTTTTGCATAATCAATCTAGCAGTATCCATCCTAACCTTTTCAATATCTTCTTTCTTTATGTATGTGTCTTGTAACGTTTCTAATGTATCTTCAAATCGTTTTCTATCGTTCTCTAATTGGGCTTCTATTGACGTAAGTTGACTTACGCTAACAATATCATTTAAATTTTCCAACAATTTTAATTTTTCTTCACTAATATCAACATCACCTTTTCTATCTTTAACATTACCAAATATATCTATACTCATTTATTATACAGAAAATGCCCATCCTAATTTTTCAAAACATTTCTTTAACATCTCTATTTGTCTAGGTGAGCGTTTAAAATCAATATCAACATGAACATCATGCTTTTTCAACAGATAGTGCAGTACACATTTCAAGTTAATAAACAATGCTCTTTCCGGATACAGCTCCCTAAAGACCTCGTGTAAGTTTTCGAAGTCGTCTATAACTGCTTTCTCCATATGTTGTAATTTTAATGGTTTTTGATCGGTAAGGTGATAGTGTATTAAATAGACATCATCATAATATTTTGTGTATTTGTTTTTCTTTAGTACTTCTAGAACATCTTTTGTTGATATTAAATCTCTTGGTATATCTCTAAGTTCATCATTTAACACCTTGAGCACCTCTTCGGGGACAATTCTATCCTGTAAAGCTTGCAAACGAGATAGCTGTAACTTAAATCTTTTTATAGTATCATACCATGGTTTTCGTATGCAAGCAGCTTTCGTTTCTTCACAAGTACTGTAAACCCAACCACTCTCTACAGAACAATCGTCACAAATGTAACTACTCATACCTTTTGTTAATGACTTACTACCACAATAACTGCATTGTGATGGCCTAGAGCTATAATTCGACAACAAGTCCTTTAAGGTAATTATTGGACGTAACTTTCTCAACTCTTCTTCCGTGTACAAAACTTTTGGTATTAACCTTTTCCATAGATCAATAACATTATGTACGTTGTTTTTATCTTTTAAGTCTATCTCGCTAACATCCTGAAAATACTGATAAAAATTATATATATCTAGTGCATCTAGTTCATCCTCATGCTTCTCAAAATAATCTAAAAATCTATTGTGTATAGCTTCCATAATTATCTTAAACAAAACTTTTATGGATACAAAACCATAAAAGCACTTAATCATTTTTAATCATATACATAACGTCGCTAATAGAATACCCTTGATTTAGAAGATTTAAAACCTTAACACAAAGATGACCGCATATAACTGAGTTAAAGTCTTGTATTCGTTCGTCATTGTAGAATAAGTTTTCAGTACCAAGATATTGTACCAGTTGTTTAGGAGGAACAGCACCATAGGAATCGAACACGTACTTTATGTTGTTATCTTTCCAATAGCATATCCAATGAGTACCAATGTTTTCTGATTTATCAAGGTTAACTACACCACACTCATTTACATAAGGTTTTTGTGGAAGTTCATCACTCATAAATACACCTCTAAATCGTTTTATCTTTAATTCTTTAGCCAACCTCTCTATATCGAAGTTGGTCAATGGTTTTAGTTTTTTGACTTCTTTGGTTTACCTGCCCCTTGCTTTTCTCCCATAGCCATATTGTGTCTTTTTTGTTCTTCAAGTTCTTGTTTATTCTTCTTAGCATCCAGTACAGTTTTAGTAATCGCTGCTGCACCACCTGCTAATGAGCCAACTGCTCCTAAAGCTGCTAGAATGGCTGGAATTGTAAAGATAAAACCGCCAATATGCTCTTTCTTAATCTTTTTCATTTGTGCAGTAGTTAAAGTTAAATCCATTCCTTTACCTTCTTTAATTTTCTTGGCTTTATCGTTAAGTTGTTTCTTTGTTAATACATGATCAATATTTAAATCCTTTAGCTCGTTATAAGGAACACTAAACATACAACCTTTGATAGAACACATCTTCCTATTTATCTAAGAGAAAATCTTGGTTTGTAAAAGTACAGTTGTTGTTGCCCCACCAAAATCAATTAAGGAATCATTCTCATCTGTTATCCTTATCTCAAAATTATCAACCTTGTCTTTGGATGTAGGGAAAAATAATGGATAAGTAGGCTCGTAAATAATACTATGTTTGAACTCAACATCTGTTTTGAATGACGCTAAAATTCTTGTTTCTCTATGTGTGTATTCTGTATCTTTAACAAACATGCCATCTGCTATATTACAGTGAACATTTATAGTATCAAACGGATGAAACTTTGGCAACTTACTTCCAATATGTGTTTTGTTCTTTTCTAAAACTTCAAAAACATTAAACCCGATTACAGTGCCTATACTCCCAATTGTAACATCATTACTATCAGTTTCAATTTTAACTCTATTTCTTAAATGATCTTCTGATAATGTTATGTTGATGGATTGAGATTTTAAATATTCATTAAGACTGTTTAAGCTGTATTGCCCTTCTGGTATAAAAACTTGTCTATCACCATATGAGAAACTGTTTTTTTGTGTTGTTATGTTTGGTGTCAGATATGTACTGTAAAACCCAACTATTCCTATGCTTAAATAGTTGCTCTTGTTGCCTAATTCGTAATGGAGTTTCTTCTTTAAAACATAAGTATCACTCGTTAGCTTAAATACCTTAGCCATTTATTATATAATAAATGAATGAGTTTGATTTACCTAGAGATATTCCGAGAGAGAAAGTAATCAAGTTAATAGATGTCATTCGAAAGTTAGAATACAGTTTAAAGAAGAAAAAGAGAAAACTACAAATTGTTAAATACGCATACTACACTTTGATCATATTGTCGGTTATACTTTCTGCAACAACTGGGTTTATTAATATTTTTATACCAGTAACAATTTACTCGATATTAACAACGTCTCTTGCAACTGGAAGTGCTATAATAACAGGTTTGTCTTCGAAGTTAAACATAAGCAAAAAAAAGACGAATATAAAACCATTGTCACTTGTATTAACTCATTTAAAGAACAGTTAGAGATGATAATAACGTTGAATGGTGAAATGGATGGTGAATATATAAAAGATACGTTGCTTAAGATTAGAGAACAACTTAAAGATATAAGATCATAAAAGGTGCCCCGCTGTATTCCAATGTTCAAAATGTTCTTAAGGGTGAGCAAAACGCTCACCCTACAGTTCATTCTCAAACTGTTTGAAAGGGGGTCCAGTGCTGGTGGACCCCTGATTTTCTCTATAATAAATGAGTAAGAAAACTATTAATTGGGATGTAAAAGAGATGATAAAAGAAACAACAGCTAAGAAAAGAAATGGAGAACTTATACCTGATGATGTTCGTTGCCTTATCGTGGGTCCGTCGGCGTGTGGTAAAACGTTTTTGCTCTTTAACTTCTTATTACAACCAGGTTGGTTAAACAATAATTACTTCTACATATATTCTAAAAGCATGAATCAACCAAAGTATGAGCAGTTAAAAGATCGATTTGAAAAGGCAGAACTAAAGTTTAAGAAGCAAATAGCAACGTTCTTAAGCGGTAATGATTCTATTGTACCTTTTGATGAATGTGAAGAATACTCTGTTGCTGTGTTTGACGATTACATTTTGGAGAATCAAGATACTGTTAGAAATTACTTTACAAGAGGTAGGCATAGACATTTAGACTGTTTCTATCTTGCACAAACACATTCAAAAGTACCTAAACAGCTTATAAGAGATAACATCAACTTCCTATGTATATTCAGGCAAGATGATACTAATCTCAAACATGTGTATAATGAGTTTGTTGGAAGAGATATGTCTTATGATAAGTTTAAAGAGATGTGTTCAAAATGTTGGCAAGAAGATTATGGTTTCATAGTAATTGATATGACAAGGAAGGTAAACAATGGTAAGTATAGGAACAAGATAAAACACTTCTTGAACGTTTGATGTTTATTGACGTTTGACGTTATAACGTTTGACGTTCTTTGACGTTTATTGACGTTCTTTGACGTTCGTTTGCTATACAATAAATGGATGAGAAAGAAATTGATAAGAATATTAATTTGAAGGAGTTCTTGATAAAGGGCTTCAAATCTTGGAAGAAAGAAAGAGCAGGTATATATGATAAATTTAAAACACAAGAGCAACCTGTAATTGATGCTATTCAAAACTTAGGAAGTGAGATCAAAGAAGTAGCAGAACAAAATAAAAATCTAATAACTGAACTTGTTCCAGTTGCACATAAGACGGCCTCAATAGATCCTAGTCTACTAGAAACAGCTAAAAAGATAACTTATGATAGTTCTCCAAGTAGTAGTGATACGCCTATAACGGGAGAAATAAAACAAATGAGAAAACAAATTAAAGACAAAGTGGAAGGAGTAGAACCTTTAACAACAGCACAGTCATTTGGTAAGATTGCAACGAAATATTATAGTAAGCGAAATGATACTGTGTTTGGAATAAGAACTGTAGAAGAAGATGGAAAAATAATAAACAAGATAGGAAATTTGGAAGTTAAAGTGAATGGTGATGATTTGATAATTAATGGTAAAACTTATAAAGGAACGGAAGGTCTATGGGAATTGTTAACGATGAATACTAGTAAAACCATTGAAGATTATGATGATGACAATTTTGAACAGTACAGGGAAATAATAATAGATTCAGATGCTGCCTTCCAAAAATATAATCGAGATAAAAAGGTAGCATCTAGTAGAGGTTCAAAGTACATTAATATTATCAAGCCTATTTGGGATAATTATATTAAACCAACTTTACCTCCAACTCCTAAAAAGAACACGACACCTAAAAGGACTGGTGAAGGGATTAAACAATATACAGAGATACCTAAAGAATATATATGGATAGATGGTGTGAGAAAGTTAATTGATCGGTTAATAGTTATAGATGGAGAAGAAAAGGCTGGAAATCATAACTTTTACAATGAGAAAGTAGGTATAGTGAGTATGATTAATAATAAGCTTTCACAATTTATTCCTAATGATCCAAAAGGTATAGGTTATTTGATTAAGATCTTAAATACATTACCACCACGATTCTGGAATGATGAGAAGCTTGGAAAAGGATTAGTAAATGATTTGATTAATAAACTCCCATTTGAATTACATATTCCAGGTTTTAGATTTTGCGGGCCTGAGACTAAGCTTCAAGAAAGGTTAGAGAGAGGTGATGAAGGTATTAACCCATTAGATTGTAACTGTACCAAAATTCTGCTTATAATATTTTTCGTATAAACGCAAATTCTGCGTTAGAGCGTGATGCGACATTCGTCTGAATTCGTACTCTTTGTGCAGTGTATGCTTCTTGTTGATTGTGCTGCCGCCTAGTGGTGTTAAAAAGACAGGATAGAAGAAGAGGAAGAGGAAAGTTATGAGAGGACTACTAGTTTTTCGTTGTGTTGTGTTGGTGTGTGTGAATGTGAGTGACTCAGCTATTTTGCTGATCACTACATTATCTCGTCCTCAGATGTTGTTTTAAGTGAAATATTAGTTACCTTGTAATTTAGACATTCGTCACTGTCTTCAAATATGTAGAAATTATTAACGAAAGCAGTATTATTAACTTGATCATTTTGGCAATTCTTATGCTACTCATTATCAAAACAAATTAGCCCCAAGTGGTATTTTATAACAACAAGGGGGCGTGTTGGAGACTAAAAAGAAAGCACAAAAGGACTTGGAAGGTGGTACAAAAACGCAACGGACATGTAGTAAACGACCAACACAAAATATCCCAAAACTGGTCAACTCCTGATCAAAACCACGACATAATGTCATCAATGTGTTCATTTGCAATAACCGTCTACTAAATTCTCAATATTAGAAGAAAGGACGATCTTGGTCAGTGGATTCGACGGATATATAGTGTTCCAACCTAAAATGTGATCACGTCTTTCACCAAGCCATGGCGGACAATATAACGAAGTGAGTAACAAAGTGCACTTACAAACTCATTACGTAAACGGGGCGAATAATATAAGGGAAAGATTGTTTATCTCAGGTACGTTTATTCATTTTAAATAAATGGCACATTAAGATATACATTTGTCAGTTTTTCTTTTACAGATTGCATGACGTAATAAGAAGGTGATTGTTGGATAACCTGTGCATGGTTCTTGAAAGTAGGTGATGCTCTCGTCTATTTTCACAATACGTCTTAGATCTTCACCCAGGTGGTTCCCGTCCGAATCTGGACCGTAACGGTGAGGTGTATCGCACCTTCCTTAAGCGATCATCGTGGGGACGAACTTTCCGTACCCGTGGATAAAATAGTGCAAAGCTGTATTATTTATGGGCAGGGAATAGGGAGTTCTTCACGGGGGCCGATTGAGGACGGTGTGCACCATGCAGCGCTATGCTGCTCGAACCCAGAACCGTAATAGAATGGCTAAGCCCTTCACAGGGACTAAAGTCTCAATTGAAAAGGTACACGGATCGAACCCTTCACCGTAATAGAATGGCGTTTCCCTCCAGGGACGGATCAATTAATGATTATGCACGTTTTTATTAATTGATTCGTAACGGATGTAACATCTGGGAGAAGATCTGGGTGTAATATTTGACAGGTTTTATTTCTCATGATATGCTATATGCGCTAAATTGGTGTTTGTTGTGTTGTATACTTGTAACTTGCAATCATGGCAGAAAGTGAAAATTTGAGTTTGCAAACTTTGCTTGAAGCTATTAATGACATTAAGCAATCACTTAATGATGCTGTTAATGATACTAAAGAACAAATGCAATCACTTAATGGTAGCGTGAATGAAACCCAAGCTCAGATAGAAAAATTTTCTTACGATCTTACAGGTAAATTAGAAACGTTAGAACATAGAACGGATGAGCGAATTCAGACACTGTCGACTGAGTTAGTACAAATGAGAAGTGAAATAGACAGGGTTAGTCGTACTTGTGCGGATAACTTTGAAAAATTGTCAGCACAGTTTCAGGAGAAATTAAATGTGCAAGAAACGAAGGTTGATGAAGTTAAGCTTGCCGTGAAAAATAATGAAGACAAAATACGTTTTGTCAATGCTAGAGCTAATCAGTTAGGAGATCAAGTTAGGGACACTGAGGAACGTATTATAATGATTGGAAATAAAGTTAAGGATTTAAGTTCCGATGTCGATTTAGTGAATGATAAAGCTGAGCGAGCGCAGGAAAAAGTGGGTGAACACGAAAGTAGAATCATGAAATTAGATCAAAGTGTTCGTGAAATTTATGATGTAAGTATTGCAACACGAGAAATAGCTCATCATACTCAAACGATAATAGATGATGTTAAGGGTGAAGTAGAAAGTAAATTCGAGATAGTAAATCAAGAGGTCAGAAACTTGCGCGTGAGTATGATTGAAAGTCAAATTAGGTCATCTACGTTCGTGGGAAATGTAAAGCCCGAGGTAGAAATTAAAGAAGAAAAAGTTGATACCAGTGTACGTAAAAATACCAACCCTTTTCTTGACTATGATGTTAGTTCGGTGTTAAGTGAAAACGATTCTTCGGACTCTCGCAGTGATAATAGCTTTGTTGGGGTAAAAACAATCAAACGGAGGAAAAAGCGAGAAAGAAAAGTAGCTTTGAAATTACGAGATTTAGAATCTTTCGAGAAATTCTCCGGTCACGAGAATGAGTTGACTGCCACTGCGTTCTTACGTAAGTTTGAAGATCAAGCTTCGCTTATGTCAATTTCTCGCAGTCAATATTTAGACATTATCAAATTTTTGTTAACTGGTTCTGCACAAAATTGGTACATAAACAATTGTGGCTTTTTCACTTCTTACGATCGTTTTGCCGAATTGTTCAAATTAGAGTTTGAGAATGAACAGGTTCGCGCTAACAAGTTAATGGTATTGCAATACAAACCCTATGATGCAAAAGTTGACGGAAGTGTGTACAATTTCGTGTCATACAGATGTAATAAGATACAAGAAATCAATCCCGACATAAAAGAATCGTTAGCTATCAGTATGATTCTCAATTTGATTCCACCTTACTACCGGCGTCAGTTAACAACTTTGTCTACTATGAATTTGTCTTCTGTATTGTCCGTTATACAAAGATTAGAAGCAATTCCCAGGTCTGATAATCGTAACAACAGCAACAATCATAGGTTTCTGAAAGTCAACCAGGTGTCCGTTAATAAGAATGGTAAGCGTGAAAGTAATCAGAATAATGTTAATGATTGTGATGAGTCGGATCAGGTGTGCTCGAACGAAAATCCAAACAACAGAGGTAATCGGAAAAGAAAAAAATCCTTTCGTAGAAACAAAAAGAAAAAATGGAATAACAACAGTAGTTCTGATAGGCATGAAGAAAGTGTGTGTTTTTGCAATCATAGTACAAATGTAAGCAATAGCAATGCTAAAGTAAATCAAAATGAAACCACTAGTGATATGACTAATAGGTCAATGAATGGTAATTCCCAAACTAGAAATTCACCTCAGACCGGTTACAGTAATGGAAATTTTGTCAATCCTTCGAATTTTGGTAATCCTACTGGCTTTAGGCCACCAAGACCGAATTTTACGAATGTCACTGCAGGTAATTTTGGGTTTCAAAATAGATTTCCTCCCCCAAACTAGAAGCACCCTGCCTGAAGAGTGCTCATAGCAGGGAATTGATTCAAACGTGTAGTAATGAGTTAAATAATGCACTCCTTCCAAATAGTCAGACTGTTTTTGTAAAGCTTGATAAAAATCTGATAAATGTAGTACAGTGGGATGATGTTTTCTCGTCTGATGAAGAAGAAACTAAAGATTTTTGTAAAACTAATGTAAGTTCATGTGCCACTGCTGAAATTCTTGTCAAAATCATGAATGAGAACATGTACGCTCTGTGCGATTCAGGTGCTTCGGCTAGCTTGTTGAGTTATAATGCGTGGAAAAAAATATCTAATATAGTGTCAAACGCTGTATTGCAACCCGCTCCTCAAATTGTTCTAGTAGATTATAGTGGTAAAAGAACAAAATCAGTTAAGGGCGAGGTTACCCTCTGTGTAGAAGTTGGTCCTGTAACTTGTGATGTTAGATTTATTGTTGTCAATGACCTTAATTGTAATTGTCTGCTAGGCAGAGATTTCCTATCGCTAGTTAATGCGAAATTAGACTTTGGCGAGAAATCCGTTACTGTAGGTTATGACCCTAACACTTGTAAGGTACCAATGAAAGAGTATGAACACGGATTTGGTAGTGACCCCCTTCTGAGTAATGAAAGTAAAGGTAAAGTAAAAATACTTACTAGAGAGAGTGTTAATAAGGTTGGTTCTCTTTTAAATAATGCGAAGTGTGTTGACGCTAATTCCACTATTGAAAGCGAAAACGAAGATGTAGTCGAACCTGTGCTAGAGTGTCCGATAATTCAGAGTTTAGAAATTCATAAGAAACAGCTGACGCAGGAATGGATGGATAGTTTGTTAGAAAATAGTAAAGCATTTGAGCATGTAGATAGATACACTACCAACAATGATTTTAACATAGAGCAAATTAAACAAGCACGTTTGAACGAAGCTGCTGAAGTAAATTTTTTGTATCATTTTTATGGGGAACAAATACATAAATTGGATGAGGAAATTCAAATGTCTCATAATAATGTAAAAATAAATCTGGATGTTTGTAATACAAGTAAAATTACTCGTAATACCCAAAGTCACTTTCCTTCTGTTACTGAAATTAGAACAAAAGTTCTTGAAATTGAAAATTTGTCTAATGTTCAAAAACAGCAACTATACGATTTATTGGTGAAACATAGATTGGTTTTTAGCGACTTGCCAGGTAAATGTAATAAATTTGAATACACCATCGAAGTTGAAACAGACCAACCGATTGTAAAACGTCAGTACCCATTACCTTTTAAGTACAAAGAAAATATTGAACAGCAAATAGCTGAATGGCTAGAATGTAACGTAGTGGAAGAATGTGTTTCTGTGCATTGTCATCCTTTGTTGTGTGTAGCTAAGAAAAACACTAGTAAACTTCGTACTGTCGTAGATTTAACTCAATTGAACAAATTTGTAAAATTAAAGCAGTTAAAAGTCAATAAGATCGATGACCTTCTTATCAAATTTCAAGGAATCCAATTCGTGTCTTGTTTAGATTTTGTGGGAAGTTATTTACAAGTATGTTTAAGTAAAGAAAGTAAACAATACACAGCTTTTTGTTGGAATGGAAAAATGTATCAGTATACTCGAGTTCCGTTTGGTTACATAAACGGAGGAGCTGCTTTTATGTTGTGTTTGCAAACTGTCCTTGGGGCAGGTTTATATGAAAAAGTAGTCTCGTACATCGACGATGTCTCTGTAATTTCTATGACTTTTGAAGAACAGTTACAGTTTTTGGATCAAATCTTTCAGAAAGTTTACGAGGCTGGCATGACATTAAATCTACAAAAGTGTACTTTTTGTAACACGAAATTTAGTTTTTTAGGGTTCGACATCAGTCCGCAAGGCATAACAAAAAATCCTTCTTATGTACAGTGTATTAAAGACCTACCAAGGCCTAGAAATTTAAAAGAATTGCAAAGAGTTTTAGGTTTGTTTCAGTGGTGCGCCAAATTTGTTGAAAATTTCGCTCAAAAATCTGAACCTTTATTTGGTTTGTTAAAGAAAAATAAAAAATGGATCTGGGATCAATCTTGTGAAGATAGTTTTAACCAATTGAAAAGTGAATTGGTTCAAGAGGTAATGCTTGCACATCCTTTGTTAGATCATGATTTTTGTTTAATTACAGACTGTAGTTCAGTTGCTTTAGGAAACATTCTTTTTCAAGAAGTGGATGGTAAGAAACATATTTTAGGGTTTTATAGTAGAACGTTAAAACCTGCTGAGAAAAATTATACTGTAACTGAACGTGAGTGCCTTTCAATTGTAGTCGCGCTCAAACGTTGGTCTCAATTGTTGTATGGAAGGCATGTAAAAATTTACACGGATCATAACTCATTGGTACACTTGCACAAAATGAGACAGTGGAATTCTAGACTTGCTCGTTGGAGTTTGCAAATTCAGGGATTTGATGTACAAATTGGATATATTAAAGGTCAAGATAATCAAGCTAGCGATGCATTGTCACGTATCATTCTGTTTCCTGAGGTTGAAAAGTATGAAGTTAATAAGTACGAAGTGTTGCCATCTTGTTTTAAAAATTTAACTGTCCAAGATTTAATTAGCAAGCAAAGAGAACATCCGGAGTATGAAAATATCATGAAGTACTTAGAGAATCCCAACGATCCTTACGTTAAGGTTAAGAATCGAAATATTGGTGAATTTTACAAAATTGAAAATGGAATTTTGTTGAATCGTAGTTACCATTTTCCTAATCAATGGAAAATTTGTATTCCTCCTTCACTTGTAAACGATGTAATTCAAAATTATCATGAACAAGGTCATTTTGGTTTTGAAAAGGTTTTAGGCTTTGTAAGTGATTGTTGTTACTGGAAGTCCATGCGTAGAGATATCAGCAATTATTTACGTGACTGTGTTGTTTGTAAACGTACGAAAGTTGAAACTTCGCCACCAGCTAGACCTTTACAAACTGTGGCTGTAAAGAATGTAAGAGACATGGTCTCGATCGATTTGTTAGGACCTTATCCACCTTCTCATACTGGAAATAAATTTGCATTGTCAATTTTAGATGTATTTAGTAGATATTACACAATGTTCCCAATCAGAAATGCAACGACTAAATGTGTTTTGAGATGTTTAGAATATTACTATTTTGTAACCATGGGAATTCCAAAATCCATACTAGTAGACAATGGTGGATGTTTTGTATCAGCAAAATTTAAATCTAAAATGGAAGAATATGGTATTAAAATTCATTATGTAACACCTTACCATCCAAAGAGTTCAGTTGTAGAACGTATCCATAGGGAGACGAATAGGTTGTTCAAATTGTTGTGTAACGAGGAACATACTTCTTGGGAAAGATACATACCTCAGATTGTCATTTTGTTAAATTATTCTGTGTGTAGTAGTTTAGGTGTCAGCCCTGCTAGTCTCCATTTGAATGTAAAAGCAAATTATTTTGTGTTGAAGCATTTTGGCATTGTAACAAACGAAAGCTATGATGAAAGTGAACCTGTAAATTGGGAAAATAAACTCATAATGGCTGACTACCGTAGAAGTGAAAAAGTTAGAAAAAGAAACGAGAAATATAATGCGTCCCAAGAAAGAAAATACAAAATAAAAGAAAATGATTTGGTATTTTTGTTGCAATCACATTTGAGTTCAGCAGTAGACAAAAAGATCCGCAAGTTTTTCATGCTTTACAAAGGTCCACTGTTTTGTAAAAATAAAATTTCAGACAAAGTTTTTGAGCTTGTAGATCCTTTAACTGGAGAATCTTGTGGCGTACATTCTATTGATCGTATGAGAGTGTGGAGACCCACTCAAAAAACTAGGAACATCTGGTTAGAATTAGCTAAGAAACATATTCATGAAAAAGAATTTGATTCTGTAAAAGAAAATAGTGAAAAAACCGATTCTTGTGAGCCAGAAACTTTAGTAAATGTAAATTCTTTGAATATAACGAAAGTTAGTTTGTCTGTTTTCAACGAGAGCGAAAGTAATAAGTTTAATGTTCAGTTGTTGTTGAAAGAACTATTGAAATGTGATACATATTTGCAATATTTGAACGACAAGCTAGATTGTCGATATCGTACTCTTGTGTTAGCTTTAAATCATTTGCTGAATCCTAAGCTAAACAGACGTGACATGTAAAAAAAAAAAAAAAAAAAACTCGTTTACATGAATAATTGTATTGTCTTGTTGATGCTTTGTGATAAGTCATCAAGGCTAACTGTAAATTTTTAAAACACCTTATGTACGAGGTGAATTGTATAGCATTCATGTGTTATTAAGAATATAAATGATGATATGCTCTGATGTAGTCAGAGTAAAAGTAAGTTTTTATGTGTCAGTGGAACACTGTGACACGAGAATTGAATTATGAATGGCAACCTCCCCCCCTTTTCATTTATTTTTAAACTTTGGGTACATTTTTCTATGTTGTTTTATATTCCTACCTCACTAGAAGGTCTTGTTGCCATTCCAAAGGGGTGGGATAATAATAATATAAATGTATAATGGGGAAGGGAGACTTAGAAACTTAAGTGGATAGGCGCTTATTAGCGTAAAAGTGTGGCAGACTTACTTCTATCCGGCCTCACTCTTATTGTTACAGTACAATAGAGTGGTAATAAATTTGTTTCATGTAATTATTTGTTTAAATGATGCGTATTCTTTGTATTTGTGAATAACAATTTTGTTTTCGTAACTTTCTGTCAGAATAGCTTGAGAAACGCAAGTATGTTTTGTCATTTATGCAATTTAAATATCATGTGTGTAGAATAAGTCTGTTCATTTACTTTCGTGAAATATTGAAATATATTATTCAAATAATATTTGTTTTATCTGTTTGTTGAAAAGTTGAGCTGTCCATGATAATTATTTGTTCGTGTTCTATAGTTTTCGTATAATATCGTAAAGTAAGTAATGTGAATATTTTACTTCTAAATAATGCCATGATTTCATATAATGTTTGTGTTAATTTTCAATGGTAAGAGCGCATATAGCAATATAGTAATTTGCATATTAAAGGTATATCATGAGAATTATTTGAATATTAATTGTGAGTCATGCACCTATAAATGTTTAATTTAGTAGCAGTGCCGAATGTAAGAAAAAAAAAAAAAAGAAGAACTTTAAAGACTTTACATATTAAAGCCCCATGAAACTTTTATGTAAGAGTATAAATGCCCCACGCGTTTGTCGTTTTTCTACGTTAAATGAAACTTAATGAAACTTTTTCATCTAATAAAGTATAACTCGGCGAAAGTTCTTATAAACTTCATTGTGAACTAATGCTCATCTTCACTTTGGAACAGTGGTGAGTGTTGAAGTGGAATTACAGTCAGGGTTCTTGAACGTTTACCATTATCCAATGGCGCACGTACATTCCTTTCGACCGCCAATGTAACTGTACCAAAATTCTGCTTATAATATTTTTCGTATAAACGCAAATTCTGCGTTAGAGCGTGATGCGACATTCGTCTGAATTCGTACTCTTTGTGCAGTGTATGCTTCTTGTTGATTGTGCTGCCGCCTAGTGGTGTTAAAAAGACAGGATAGAAGAAGAGGAAGAGGAAAGTTATGAGAGGACTACTAGTTTTTCGTTGTGTTGTGTTGGTGTGTGTGAATGTGAGTGACTCAGCTATTTTGCTGATCACTACATTATCTCGTCCTCAGATGTTGTTTTAAGTGAAATATTAGTTACCTTGTAATTTAGACATTCGTCACTGTCTTCAAATATGTAGAAATTATTAACGAAAGCAGTATTATTAACTTGAACATTTTGGCAATTCTTATGCTACTCATTATCAAAACAAATTAGCCCCAAGTGGTATTTTATAACAACAAGGGGGCGTGTTGGAGACTAAAAAGAAAGCACAAAAGGACTTGGAAGGTGGTACAAAAACGCAACGGACATGTAGTAAACGACCAACACAAAATATCCCAAAACTGGTCAACTCCTGATCAAAACCACGACATAATGTCATCAATGTGTTCACTTGCAATAACCGTCTACTAAATTCTCAATATTAGAAGAAAGGACGATCTTGGTCAGTGGATTCGACGGATATATAGTGTTCCAACCTAAAATGTGATCACGTCTTTCACCAAGCCATGGCGGACAATATAACGAAGTGAGTAACAAAGTGCACTTACAAACTCATTACGTAAACGGGGCGAATAATATAAGGGAAAGATTGTTTATCTCAGGTACGTTTATTCATTTTAAATAAATGGCACATTAAGATATACATTTGTCAGTTTTTCTTTTACAGATTGCATGACGTAATAAGAAGGTGATTGTTGGATAACCTGTGCATGGTTCTTGAAAGTAGGTGATGCTCTCGTCTATTTTCACAATACGTCTTAGATCTTCACCCAGGTGGTTCCCGTCCGAATCTGGACCGTAACGGTGAGGTGTATCGCACCTTCCTTAAGCGATCATCGTGGGGACGAACTTTCCGTACCCGTGGATAAATTAGTGCAAAGCTGTATTATTTATGGGCAGGGAATAGGGAGTTCTTCACGGGGGCCGATTGAGGACGGTGTGCACCATGCAGCGCTATGCTGCTCGAACCCAGAACCGTAATAAGATGAGGCTTGTAAAGAACACGATATATACTACAGAGACAATAAAGATACAGAGTCAAGACATATTGCAGATAAGGAACTAGAAACTAAAGCATGGAAAAGAGCATTTAGTAGTGATGCGTCAATTGGTGAACGATTAGCTGCTTTTGGGGTTGGTACTGCTATGAATGGTAAGGTTAAGTTGGGATGGGGATTATAAGTTTTTGATTGTTAATATGCATGAGTCTTTTATGGGTATATCCCATCAAAGCGCCAAGGGGGAGTTTTAACCACCACCCCCTTACAGAACGCTCATCCTCAAACAGTTTTTATCAACGATGTTTCAAGATTTTCTTTATAATAAATGGATAGTGTTGAGAGTTACGAGTTACAGAGTTTTAAAGCTAACACAAGAACATTTAATAATTTGAATGAAGCTAACAAAGATATTGAGTTCGATTTCAACGTGGGGGATGGTTTCATACATCCACACAAAGCAGATTGTCATATGACTTTTGAAGTTGTTGGTGCATCAGTTGGAGGAACATTTGGTGCAAACGATACTATAAAACTTGTAGATAACTTCTTCCCATTCTTCTTTTCTCAAATTGAGGTTAGAAAGCATGGAGTTGTTATAGATAAGGTTGAGCTACCTGGGATAACATCTACAGCTGTCGGAACATTAAAGATTTCCAAGCCAGAAGTTGAATATCTAAAACAAGCAGGATTTGAAACAGATGATAAACTTGGTCTAAGAAAGAACTTTAGCGTTTTGTATCCATTAAGATTAATTCCAGGCTTCTTAAGTGATTATAAAGAGGTTATGTGGAAAGGTGGATTGAGAATAACATTTACAAAAGCTAACAACAATAACGATGTTTTGTACAAATGGACTGGATCAGGAGCAGCTCCTCACGATGGAAAAATAACAATAAAAAGTATGGAGATAAGAATGCCTATTGTTGAATACGAATCTAATTACGAAAACAAGTTAAAGTTGAATATTCTTAAAGAACCAAAAATCATGTTTTCATTCCATACTTATCAATGTGTTCAGAAGGCTGTTGTAGGTTCTTTCTTGGAGTTTGATGTTACTACTCAATTTAATTCTAGACAATTTGATATGCCTGATTTCGAAGTTGTAATGTTCCAAACTGATAGAAGTGGTAAACAAACTGCAGATGCAAGTAAGTTTGATCATTGTAAGGTAAAGAATATCTATCTTAAGAATGGGAGGAATGAGGTATTTCCAAAAGAATCAAGAAACTTAGATATTGCTAACAAGGATTATTTCAAGATGTACGAAGATTATACTGCGTTTAAGAGAATAACATGTGGCAACACCGAAATGTACTATGACCCTAAAGAGTTTATAGATAACAGACCAATGTATGTGATTAATTGCAGTAAGAGGAAGAATGTATCGGTAAATGAGAGAACAAACATAAAGTTTGTTGTTGACTTTGCAGAAGCTGTGGTTGCTGATACTATATGTTATGCGATTTTAATTGGACGAAAGAACTTCACATATGACTTCAAGAATGAGAAAGTAGTAGAAGAGTTTTAGATAGTTAACAAAATATCAACGGACATAAGAGTATCGAAAAGACACCCTTGCATCCTCAAACTGTTTTCATTAGCGATTGTTTTATGGAAGTTTTTCCATCAAACGAAATTGATAAAAATGATTAAATATTTTTTGGTGAAGATAAAAATTGAAGAGTGACCGTTGATTTTCTATATAATAAATACGATGGCAAAACACGTTGATTTTTTAAACAAGCTTGGAAGTCTTGAACAAAAAGAGGTTATTGGATTAAGAGAATTAGAATTAAATACAGAATATAAAATTGTGAAAATGGAAAAGATTAAAACTAAGTTTGGGAAGAGCATATTAGCTGAGTGTGAGAAGTTCAAGGTTTTTCTTCCACCTAGATTTACAAAACACTTAACAGATAAAATGATTGAAGAGATCGCTAAAGATGGAATAAAAATCAAATACACTGGTCTAAAAGGTAACTATCCAACTGTTGAGTTCTGTATGTAAATCCAAAAATGAACGAAAATGAACAAAAATATGTTGTCAGAAGTAAAAAATGGAGTGTTTAGAAATGGATCCCCAAAAGAAGTTCATTCTTACTAATAACTTCAATGTAATTGTGAAAAATGTGCAAACCGAAGTTCAAGTAGTTTTTGATATTAACGGTTGTCTATTCAACTTGAATTACGATCAGTGGACAGAGTTTAAGAAGTCATTGTTTCCTATAGAGAACGAGGTTAACAGAAGATTCCATTATCAGTATCCGAACTTGTAATTTTAAGTATGTTCTAAGTGTTTTATGGTGATAAAGCCATAAAACTAAGACCTTTGAATATACACAATGCATAAGGAGAAGCAGTACTTTTGAATGTTATTTAAATTTTAAAGATACATGTATAAATAAGAGATTTATTTGAGTTTTTTGTAATTATATCCTTAGAGTTATGCAATTTATAAGACATTCGATAGATAGGAAATTTATTTGTCTATTGACTGCCGTTTGAATTTTGAAAATCGGTTAATAAACAACGGAGATATAACAAATTCGGGATAGTATCCTTAGATGTATGCAACCCGCAATACAGCCAAAAGATGGCAAATTTATTTCTCTGTTGAATGTCGTTCGAATTTTGAAAATCGGTTAATATTCGGTGAAGTTACAGAGAATTTTAGAAAAAATCAAAATTTCGGGAATTTTTTACGGGTTTATTTTTGAGTTTTCGGAAAAATGTTATTCCTTAAAAAAGTCTTAGAATTTTATGTAGATTATGCTAGTATTTTTTATTTTTCAAATTTATGAGTTTTATTTTATGCAGTGTATACCAATTCATATTTTTTTTCTGAAATTTGCCAACTTTTTTATTTGATGAGTTAGCACATTATAACTATGGAGACGTAAGACTACCCTATTAAAAAAATTTTGGGTAAACACTATAATAATGGGCAAGTGAGTTGGCAACACTGACATTTTTTTCTTTTTTTTTTGAACATTGATGTTTTATCTATATTTGCTAGCTAGGTGGACATTCTAAGAAGTTACTCAGTTACTCAGTAGATATTGCTGTATATCATGTAGTTTATCACTTTGCTAATAGATGGCGTTGCTTGTAGAAGTATTTGTTCATATATAAGGACTAATTTTCACTTGATTTCTTGAGCGTAGTGTTAGCCGAGCTCGCTCGCTTGCAGTCTGGCCAGCTGTAAGTAGTTATCGGCGTGGACGTCGCAGGTTGGAGTCACCTCCAAGCCAGAAGAAGGATTTTCACTCTCTCATCTATAAGCAGCAAATCAGATTGAGTTGACGTGAATGGAGACTAGCGCTAGTCGGGAAAAGAAAACGAAGGCACAAGAGAAGCAGCAGCAGAAAGAGAAACGGAGGCACAACAGAAGCAGCAGCAGCAGAAGCAGCAGCAGAAAGAGAAACAAACAGAAAAAGGAGCCTGAGAGGCAGCCAAAAGCAAACCAAACAAACAAATAAGAGAAAGGCGTAAGTCCTCTCAGGTCCACCTGTGCACAGGTTTTGCTGCTTTTTACTTTGAAAATTTATTTATGATTTTAAATGTCATAAAAGCCTATGCGACATACTAAATTTTATCTTCTTATAATTCAGCTATTTCTGAACCGATTTCGATCAAACAAAAACTATTTTTTCAATCAAAGACAGCCCTATAAGGTATAAGTTTTAGATGTAAGTTTTTATGATTTTAAATGTCATAAAAGCATATGCGCAGTGTACAATATCTAATCTACTTTGCTCTCACCTTCTTTGTTAAAGTTCAATGGTCAGTGGCGGATATGTAATTTTTGGTAGTTAGGGGGTGGAGGGGGAAGTGCGCTAGTAGTTAGGTAATCAAACTACTCGCTATCACTAAAGGTACTGCCTTCTGAGCTGTGTGACAGGAAAGACACAGGGGATGAAGAAGTAGGAGATTTCATCTTCTGTTCCTTGTACAATTTATATTTTGATATAAATTTCATTCGTGGTCCAACTTTAGGAATTAATTCCTTTATTGCATCCACAGTTAAATTTTCGAATGCCTCATCATCGATTTCTTCCTCTGAAATAATAACAAATGTTTATTCAATGAAATACACAGATTGGACAAAGCTCCTATTTAACGAACAATATAAAGATTATGTCGGAATCTATGGTACACGATGCTGGGTGAACATAGATTTTGAGCTCCTTTCGGGAATCGAATCCGTCACTCCTCACACCACAAGCGCTAGGCAAAACAAACTGGATGTGAAGAAGCTCTAAGGAAATAAAGAAATATGAATAAAACTTCCTTGAAATAAGAAAAAATTGAATCCTGCAACACTTCATTCTTTTAATTTAATTTTATAAAACGACATGATAAAATTAGGCTGATTATACAAATATGTTCAACTTTTTGTCACGTCTTAGCTATTTTCTTCAATGTCATTCAAACCGGTTACCATTTTAAAATATATGTCCTGAGCGACATCTTTCCCATACTCCTATCTTTCAGTTGTGGGTCAGCTTCTTTAAGCCAAATGGCTCTTTAAAAAAAAAACTCTTCGGAAATACAGCTTAGTGATTGCATGTACAAAAAGTATTTATCTTACTTCGAAGTTGGGATACAAATAACTGAAGGTCTGTTCTGAAGAGGCAAAGTAGAACTAAGGAGGTACTGTTCTGTGCCTTTGCTCTTGATATTATTTCTTCATTTGTTTGGTCTTTCGGAAAATCTTACTTTTGATGACTTCAATGTGTGAATGGAATGAAGGATCTGTCAATGCTAATGAGGAAAGCATAATTACTATTGCAAAAATATCTTTAATTGAGTAACCAGAAATGAAGTATAAAAATCTAGCTTCATGTACCGCAGTTATGCCCTGTATGTTGATGGAGAAGAATCAACAAAGAAACAGCTGCTAAATTAAGAAAACCAAAGACAGGTCTTTTGTAATGGAACACCAAATCTTGGGAGTTACAGGTATTGTGATCTCAGAAATAAGCTGAGAAAAGGTAGAATATGCTTTAAAGAAAATGAAGACAGGGAAAGCAACTACAAGCTAAAACAAGGGTGCTTAGGACCAGAAGTTGTCCTACCGCATACTATGGGATTTAATGAAAACAGTTTACAGACAAGAGAAAAATGCCAAGTCAGTGGAGAGAGAGAGAGAGAGAGAGAGAGAAAGAGAGAGAGAGAGAGAGAGAGAGAGAGAGAGAGAGAGAGAGAGAGAGAGAGAGAGTAGTACTGTATCCATATACAAAGAGAAGGAAGATGTACAAAATTGTGAAAATTACCGAGGAATCAAGCTGATGTCACATACAATAAACACTTGGACGATGAAGATTTAGAAAGGAAATTAGATAGAAAAACAACACTTGAATCCATGCCACAGATGAGTACAACTGATACAATCAGTGGCGTCATTAGCTCTTAAATATTAAGGGGGAACAAATGATATATCTCACATGTGCAAGTTATTTTCTAATTACATACTATGATTTGGTTTAATTTTATCGAAATAAATTAATGATATACCGTAACTCATGCAGTGCAAATAATAATAAAAAAATAAATAAATAAAATACTGGCCAGCTGGTAACTTTATACACGACACAGAAAATTATGGGTGGGGGCCATGTCCCCGTCACGCTAACGACGCCCGTAGATGCAATCTTATTAAAGCAAACAATGGAAAAGCGTCAGGGAAAGCAATAAGGATGCAGTATTTACTGAATGGGCAAAGACGTAAGACAGAGCACCAAGTCAGGAAGTTTGGAGGTATATGAAAGGAAAATGGAACTCCAGTAAAGTACAGGAAGATTGTTCAAGATCTGTATACAAGAGCTAGTGTCCCGGTAAGAAGCAGTGTAGAAATAATACATCTTACTGCATTTAGAGTTGGACTGCACTATGGTTCGGAAGTGAAATCTCTATCTGGTAGCCCAAAACGCAACAGCCCAATACGAGCATAACCTAACCGTAACTACCCTACGCCAGACGTCACAAAACTATCTGGATATGTAAGTCCCTCAATAATGAATAGGCACGAAACGAATATAATTAAACGTAACTAACTCAAGGAAGCAGTCACAAAACTAGCTGTGTATATTTTTGATTATTGTCTATCAGAGTTGGTTGGTGTAAACCAAGATGGTTTAAATTTTTAAAAAATCCAATTGGTTTAAGCCAAAAATATAAAATAAATGGTTCACAGCCAGAGTGAACACAAATTATTAGTATCTTTATTCACTTCTAAGCAATTTAAATTAGGACGCTGTACTTCGGATGCAGTGAACTACTTGAATTAAAGTAATCTTCTGTAATCTGTATAATGTTTTGAAATTGTCCATTTATTTCAATTATGAAATGAAATATTAATTTAACGTGCCACGTTTATACACCGAAGCTAAGAGAGACGGTGATGATGAGTAATGACTGAAATGGTGGAATGGAGAAAGTAGGAGGAAATGGGAGAACCCCGAAAAAACCTACGCACACGATTTTGTCCGACAGACGGCCCACTGGCGCGAGCTGGGATCGAACGGAGGGACGCCACGCACCAGAGGTGAACGCTCTACCACTGAGCCACCGTGGCCCCTTATTTCAATTATAAGTCTGTAAAGTGATTTCACTTATGCAGTTGTGTATGTTTTTGTCCTAAAGTGACGCAAAATATGCAAATCGGTTAAACATATTTCTATCACGTGTCCTAAGGTTTAGTCTACAAACTCATCGCCTTCCTACTCAAGGGATCCCGAGTTCAAGTCCAGGTGAAGAACAATTTCTCTTGGATGTAAACCGAGTAGTGATTCAGGTCCAAACTTAAACTGTATTTCCCGTCCTTCATAACCTCACTGTTGAATAAGGATATATGGACCAGACATTTTCATTAATATGTAATCTCAACAAATAAAGTTTAAAGTGGAATAACGATGACCCCTACTATTTTTTTTTTTAAAAAAGGAATAAAGTAATTTGAGGGTAGTGGTGCTATTGAGCTCGATTTCAACCTCAAGAAAAAACAGTAACCCGGTCAAACTCGAAGGCAAATGTCAACTAGCTCTGTTTTCCTCGCAATCGATGACTTCCAATTCCAACATGTGCAGCAGTTGTGCGTGTTACTGAAGACTAGCCTTCGGCTAGCTGGAGGTCTCGCACC
Organism: Thermobia domestica; assembly: GCF_964235325.1. NCBI lineage: Eukaryota > Metazoa > Arthropoda > Insecta > Zygentoma > Lepismatidae > Thermobia > Thermobia domestica. The sequence goes on along the minus strand of NC_137460.1, from coordinate 296,019,022 downwards.
TAGATCACCGTTAACTCCGACTACGGTCTCGCATCTTATAAACCCACAAGTATGCCAAATTTCATCCGCAGATGTTCAGGAAAAGTCTAAGCATTTTGAGATGTAGAAGATATGATATTAAATAACTGTGAGTTTTCAGTTTTCTAAAATAAATAATATATAAATAAATAAAAATAAAAAAATAAAAAATCCCTCTATAATTAGATATTATTTTTGGTCAATAACATGCATATCGCTATCAAAAGCTTGCAAGCATACAGAATTTCAAGCTTTTGTTCCAATTTCAATTACCTAAAACATGAGATTTTATGTCCAAAACAAACATGCATTTAAATAGCACCGGAAATCTTTCTTTTTATTTTAGAATTACCCTAAAAACTAAAAATATTTACTTTTGATATTTTTTTGTGAGTTACTTCCAGAAGGCTACAAACATGCCAAACTGCATCACTCTAACCTTCGGTCTACATCATTTCACTTAATAATTTTGGGCTGTAGAAGGTATCTCCGTATAAATAACAAGGGAAGATTTTTCACTTTCCCAAACAACCTAACTGAACTAGGAAATGTATAGTTTTGGTGATTTACTTAGTTAATTTTATGAAAACCCTACATGAATACCGAATGTAAAGTTTTTACTCAAATACAATTTCCTAATACTTTATTTTTAAAGTACACCGAAATAAGATGGGATTTTTACTCATTCTTCCCTTTCATCTACTAAAAAGAAAAAAATCCTGTATATTTTTCTCTGAAGGCTATATGTATGCCAAGTTTTAACTTTCCACGTCAACCGCCAGTTCCATTATTTTGTCAGTTAATTCATGTAATTTTATGAATTAGGTCCTATAGCTAAATTGCATTAGTTAATTGGTTATAAAAAAAATGGCACGATGAAAAGTTTGAAACTTCCGGCTTTTATCCTAACTTAACGTACGCTCTAATGCAACGTGTGAACCAGATAATTTCTAGGGGAAGTTCTAGAACACAGGTTCCCCATATAGGTTAGCAAGGTTGGTTTCTTTCTGTACCAAAATTTAAATTTTATTTCACAGAATATTGCTAGCGAGCGTAAGCAAGTGAAAGCGGGTTAGAAGACCGCAGGATACGTTGTTTTCTGTTTTTATTACAGCTAAATGGGAAGTGGGACATGTGTTCTAGAACCTTGTAATTTCTATGACGTTTATATTTTCTTCTCGCTTATTACAAAGCTAAGGCATTACTGCCGCATCGCCGGACCAGTATTAAAATCGAAAAAAAGTACCAAAATGTACTGTATACGGTTATATTTCGTTGTATTACATTAACTTACATTAGATTACCTCACATTAGGATAAGGGCATAAAAAACTACAGTGCAAAAAACACAAACCAACTTGTGCTAGGTGGCCACTAAGTGCACGAATGCTATCTAACCGAGCCAAGGCAGGGCGGAGCTAGCGGATCAGCGCGGTAGTGTGCCCGAAGGGATCAGGCGCGTCAGCGACGTTGTGTACACGCGTAAGCGAGGGTACTGAAAACATCTGGTTTCCGCAATCATATACATTTCAATAGCACTTCCCATTGTATCATACTAATAATGCTTTACTTGTAGAAACAGAAGTCACTTACCTTCAAAATCGTGAACAACAGTTTCTTGTGGTCTTCTTTCCTTAAACAAGTACTCAGCTAAATAGCCCTCTAAATGGTTTTCCTTCTTCCCTGACGCTGTAAAATAATACGCTCCCTTTCCTTTCTGTATTTTCAATTCATTTCCACATTTTCCACACACCATCAACCTTTTCAGTATACAGGTCTTTCACAAAATTTCAACAACTGTCGCTCGTTATTTTTGAACAGTTCTTTGTACGTAACACACGACATGTAACAGCCCTGACATAAACGAGCTATTTTCATACTCCTCTTCGCGCCACTACATCATAAGAACTATATCTCTCCGCGAAATGGTCCATCCGCCTCCACATACAGTGTCGCTTACAACATCAAAAATAACCAATTTCTTCATTTTTACTATTCCCCTTACATGACTTTCACTCATTCTTGCTCATAAACAAACAAAAAATCTCCAACTGACCCGGTAAATTTTCTAAAACTGTTCCGGTGATACAGCAGTTAACACCAAAGCTAAATAAGCTTCATTTCGTGGGAACAATCACATACAAAATCATTATGAATACTTGACTAATTTCAGTAAACTGTGAGATCAACTAAGTTCATATATTAGTTTCATTAGCTCATGGTCCCTTGTACGAAGGTACTGAATGGTTAAACTTAGGTCAAGCTTCTGTACTGCTGAATCGGCTGACTGGTAAATAATTTGTGAACTACTGGTACATCATTTAAGGAATTAGTTGACCTCTGACCGTGTATGATCGGGTTAGATCACTTCTTGAGGTCAAAACCGAGCACTCAATCCAATCAGCGCCCCACCTTTACTTAGTTTTAAATAGGGACTTTGTTTACTCCACTTTAATTTAACCTAAATATATTTTTAAAAAATGAACTGGTTCAAACAAAATATCAGATTTAAAAAGAAAATGGTTTCTGCAAAACCTGTTATTTATGTGCTTTGAAGTTTGACATCACCATCATGAATTAAATTAAAAGTGCAAAGGTGGTGTCACTTAGTGTAACACAAAGAGAGAGGCCTTCTGTAATAATTTGAAAGAGACAGAAGCACACTTAAAAAGCATTAAATCGTAACCTATCGTGTTTTCTTGTTGCTACACATACCTAAACTAGCCTATCTAACCATACTTTCGCTCGCTGTCGCTTGTTTAGCATTAATTAGTAAAAATTAAGGGTGAATTATTATTAAAATTCTTGATCCCACCTGTGCTGTTTGTAGAAAGTAATAAGGGCACAAAGTATAACAATTAAGGGGTTAAATTCCAAAGTTGGACGTCCGTTTTCAGCAAAATTTTGAAACTTGCACGGAAGATACGTATAATTTGATCGTTTGTGTGTTTGATAATATATAAGGATAATACAACAAAACTCTCTGTATTTGTTATATATAATTGGTTATAAACATGGGACTACTAAGCGAGCGAAGAGAACTACCTCGCGCAAGGTAACCGAATAGTTGCAATGTGGGAAAGTAACGAGCATTCATAATATCAATATTGCGGGTAATATACCGAATCGCTGTATGGGATGTGAACTGACAGTGTTGAATTTCGTGAAGCTTGTAACAAGATGAATTGGCATGAATTTTTAAATCAACCCTCGTATTTCCCCAGCGTCAATTCTTAGAAATGAAACGCAACCAGTTAATAGTTGGAGTAGAACAATGCTCAGGAATTTGTTACCCAAAAGGTGCCTCACTTTTCCAGACAGCCCTGCTTCCTCCCGTCAGTCCATATAAGGTAGAGGAATTTTGCTACTCTCGCGAGCAACGCCCACGCACCAAGCCCTCATGACGATGACAGATTTTTACGTGACAATGTAAGATCTATCAATAGTCGTCAATCGCACAACTTATGGGAACGATCAGTGTTTTTAATGTGATTTTTATTAACTTATGAACCATTCATTATATATTATTAACAATATAATAACGCAGAAACTCAATGTTTTCTACGAACTATATTTTAGTTTGTCAGTCTATTCTTGCGCCGCTAACTGGCAACTATGCGACGCAGGAAGAGGACCGGAGAGAGGACTTTCATTCTCTTTCAAGATTTGAAGGTGCAAGTGTTTCTACTTTGAGAACAGACAAGATTGTTCTCCATATACTCTCTAAGGAGAGAGTATCATTCTTTCAAGATGTGAAAGGCAGAGTGTTTTATAATGTCAAGCTAGTGCAACGTATTAAACTCACACTCTCCAATATTAATTTGCATAAAATCAAAGTAAAAAGGAAGAAATGCAATGAAAATTTGTACTGTGCTGGTCCTGATAGTCTACTGTTCAAATAATAGTTTTTACGCCTCCTAAGGAAAGTAAATATATTTTGTGAACTTTATACAGCGATGTAAGTGAAGTGTCTCTAGTGAACTGCATAGCCACTAACCGATTCATCATATTCGTTCGGTCGAAACTTCGCGCATTATTTCGGTATCGTATCGGTTCGTATACCACAGTGATTGGGCTATCCTTTTGTTTAAGTGAAATTCTGTGTTCTTGTGTTCTCACACGTTTGTAAACGTTTTATTTTCATTGAGGCTAAAAGTTAAATATAAGTGTTTCACAAAATACATCTTTTTCTAATATGCAATAAAAAGTAATATTAATAACCTCAAAGTGTGTGATTTCTATTGTATCTTTATCAGCGAATGGAGGATATTACCTTCTAATAGTGTATATGGCCTAGGGTAAAATTAAACAGGTAAGGTACTTCTAAGCAGTGGAGAACAAACATTACTTTCGTCTCCCACTATCCATCTGGCGTAGATCACGCATTGCTATCCTACCATGTATTCTTTTACACGTATTGACCAGTGTATCTTGGAGCTGACGCAACAGCGACGGTGGGTATACGGCTTATGCCTCTGATATGTATAACGCCCGAATCCTAGGACCGTGGAAGTGGTGTTATTTGTTTCGTTACCAGTTCCTTACTATAATTCATTAAGTTGTGCAATTGAATGATGTTCTTAGGAAGACTCCAAAGACATCCAAGATTCGAATCCCAATATAATTAATTGGTATTCCCTCACGGGAACAAACCCCAAATACCTTATAAATGTCTTCTCGAACTGGAACAAACGAATACAGAACCCCAATACCATTATATCTGGCTTTCCCGAACAGGAACAGGTAATGAACGAACCCGGCACCCTTATAAGCTCCCGTCGAAGGTTACTTCTATTATAGATCCTAACGTAACCTAACCTAACCTACACTTTCTCCCAACTCGCGAAATTGAAAAATTATACATTTTAATAGCTTTTACGCAATTTTGTTAGAAAAGTACCGGACGTCCAACTTCGGAATAAATGCCCAATTAAGTAAAACTCAACGCAGAAATATCAACATAGGATCACTATGATCCTCAAGCATCAAATCGTTCTGCAGAAGCTTAAGCCTCTTCCAAATAGTACGAACTCTCACATTAATAATAACCTTTCTCTCAACTTTTCACACAAACATCTTACAAAAAGTCTTAAATCATTATTATACCTTATATAATTTCATCTGTACATTTTCGGGCTTAAGTTTAGAGTTGCCCCTGCAGTTTCCAACCTACAAAAATGCAGTTAAAACATTAAAAATTGTTAAGTTAGGTTAGTTTAGGTTACCTGGTAAGACTTTAGTTAGACTAGAACAGTGACTGAAACAGGTTCCAATATCGTAATTTCGAGTAAAAACGGAGTAGAAACTCTAAACTTATCCTCAATTGCGTGAACACATCGTGTCTCTATTTTGAAGTATTTTGATTCGGTGATAATAAAAATAATATTTTGGAAGCGTCATAAATGCTTAATAATACACTATTTTGTACAAGGGACTTTTCTTGCTTGTGCGCAATACAATTCAAATAAACATTTAGAAATACATATCTTCAATTTACATATTGAAACTTACTGACTATCCACTTACCTTGAAATTTCATTATTAGGGTTTCTAAACCCCAGTCTTTTAGAGTATTTTGATAATTCATGCTTTCCACTATAGAATCCATCATTATGGCGGCTACATGACAACTCGTAAAAGGTGGGATTTCGCATTGTTGCCATAACAAGAGTTTTATATTATAATAGCCATTCTAACCATAATGCTATCGCTATTTTAGCAATACTAAATAATCTGGTTATATAAACAATATGCATGATATTATTAACCATACTAATATTAGCAATATTTTTTCTTACCACAGCCATACTAAAAAAATAGGTGTTGTATAAATAACAAATCAGTATTTATACATCAACAATACTATCAGTGGCGTATTTACGATTTTGTTTCGGGAGGGGCTTTGCTAACTTTCGGGGGGGCTTTGCTTGGAAATGTGAAAATTCTGCAAGATATTTCATTTAATGTACTGTACTAAGTAAGATTTCGGGGGGGGCTTAAGCCCGGAAGCCACCCCCCTAAATACGCCACTGAATACTATAGTCAATATTAATTTACCAACTAGCAATACTCATCAACAATGCTTTTATTGTCAATTCAGCTATACCATTTTTTAGAGTGCATGTATGTAATAGTTTATTAATATTACAGTAACCTATAAAGAAAAAAACAATATTGAAAGATAATAAACTATTATTTCAAAGCTAAAAAGAATTAAATGACCAGAGATAAGTTGAAAATATAGGAAGATATGTTTTTATAATGAAAGGATACCCAAAAACGATATCACAAAACATCATTCCCATTAAAAATTTTGGGTCCGAATTCAAAATTGCGGACTTCAAAATGGCCGTCATCATGCTATTTCTCAGGGTCAGATGTGGATTACTTCCAATCCCTGTATCCAAGATTTGGTCCCTTTCCCTTTAGGCGCTTTAAAGTAAGAAGGGTTTATTCCAGACTTTACTTATATATTAACATATTAGATATGCATTCAAACTTAGGTCGCTTCGGGGTTGGTTAAATATTCTTCGATTGACCCCATTTTTTTTCATGGATGAATTGGGTCCGACATGGAACCAATGTAGGTGTAGGGAGCAAAGAAATTCGTAAAAAGAAATTCGCCATGTAATTAAGGACCACCCTAATATATCTATATCTATCTATCTATCTATTATTCTATCTATCTATCTCTATATATAAATATATATAGACTGTCCCATAATTCGTGTGTAAACTTTAATTTTATAGGACTCAGCACTCGTAAAAGCTAGAACTGTGAAATTTGCAGGCAATTTAGAGGGTCAGAAGATTTGTTTCATAGCAAAACGAGATCACGGGTGTTATTGTTTGCGGAGTTACTAGGCCAAAGGTCAAAATGCAATTTTTTCCTTATAGGTTTGCAGTGTTAAATAGTAGTCTCACATGCCATTGTTTGAATATTCATCTGCGGTAGCAAAAATTGGTATGTCGACACAAATTCTGATCCGAAACAATGTGATAACGAGAAATGTGGGCAATCGTGACCCGGTGACCTCTAGCAGGTCATCTGTGACCCTTGAGGAAAAAGCTCCATTTTCAATAGCTTATTGTACACAACTAATTCAGTTGAAGATAATGTTAAAAAATCATATGCACAAAGGATCTACCGAACATCCTTCTTAGCAAAACGAAGAGGTCAGCAATATCATCAGAGATCAAAGGTCACTTAATTAGAATGTCATATTTGATGTGTTAACAAATAAGAAACTGAGACATTGGAAATCATGATTTGAAGTGCCATAGAACACATGCATAAAGATCCTTCAACGAGTGTGTATGGGCATGGGGAAAAGGTCATTGTAAGAGGTCAAAGGTCACGCAATTAAAATTTCATGTTTGATGCGTTAACAAGTATGTAACACTGATGTTGGAAGTAAGGATTTGAGCTGCCATAGAAAATATGCATAAAGTTTTTTTTTTCAATTGGTGCGTATGAGGATGGGAAAAAGGTCAAACATGTCATAAAAGGTCCGAGGTTACGCAGTTAAAATGTCCTGTGTGATGTATTAGCAAGTATGAAACTCTGATGTTGGAAATAAGGATTTGAGCTGCCATAGAAAATATGCATAAAGGGTTTTTTTCAATTGGTGCGTATGAGGATGGGAAAAAGGTCAACCATGTCATAAAGGGTCCGATATTACGCAGTTAAAATGTCGTGTTTGATGTATTAGCAAGTTTGAAACTCTGATGTTGGAAATAAGGATTTGAGCTGTCATAGAAAATATGCATAAAGGGTTTTTTCAATTGGTTCGTACGAGGATGGGAAAAAGGTCAAACATGTCATAAAAGGTCCAAGGTTTCGCAGTTAAAATGTCATGTTTGATGTATTAGCAAGTATAAAGCTCTGATGTTGGAAATAAGAATTTGGGCTGCCATAGAAAATATGCATAAAGGTTTTTTTTCCAATTGGTGTGTATGAGGATGGGAAAAAGGTCAACCATGTCATAAAAGGTCAGAGATTACGCAGTTAAAATGTCATGTTTGATGTGTTAACAAATATGAAACTGTGACTTTAGAAAGAATAAATGGAGGCCCTATAGAACACATGCAGATAGGTCCTTCCAAGGGGTGTGTATGGGCATGGAAAAATGTCAACAATATCATAAAAGTTCAAAGGTCATGCAGTTGAAACATCATAGTTGATGTGTTAGGAAATATGATAATGTGGCGTTTGAAAAATGATTTGACCTGCCATAGAATACATGCAGAAAGGTGGCCATGGAATATATGCTTATATAATGGTCATCAATCTCATAAAAGGTCAAAGGTCACGAAATACGCAGTTCATAGTTCGTATATTGGCAAGTATGAGACGGCAATGTTTGAAAACTAATTTAGTTGTTATGGTATTTAAAACTAAGACTGTATGTTTGGGTTCTCGGGAATCTGTTATTTTAAATAACAAGAATACTTAATTTTAGGAAGTCATTATAGAAGGCGCACTATTGTATGCAAGACATTCTAAGGCATTGTGGATGCACGATTTTCTTTCGTCTAATAGATTCTAAGAAACATTATTTGGGTAGCATTTTCCAATGAAAATATCACACGTAAATGCAAATCACTCAGTTCTCCAAAAAAAGATCCTGAGAACAGACTGTACTACAGATTGTTCGTTATTTCTTTGTATCCATATCGAAAAGGATAATGCATTGAAAATAAACTGTTTCCAAGCAATGCATTGTGTTGTGAATTTTGAGTGGAGAACAAAGATGTCCTGTATTCTCATGAAAAATAAATATGGCAGTCTTAATATTGCCTTGATGCTTACGTAGGAAATTAAGAAAAAAATAAAAATAACTCCACTGGAAATAAATTGCTTCCCCATATGTAGGGAGAGACGCACTCTTATCGTTTATTTATACCCTTTCGTGACTGAAGCATAAACGATCTGTTTATGTTTTGGGTTCACGTCAAATAATCAGTCTGTTTCGTTCACAAGGGTTTTTTGGTGCTATTAGAATGCTAATCTGGTTGGACAGAGACAGTGTGGTAGTAGAGTGTGGAGTCGAGCTTAAAATTAAATGAGTTAGTGAATCTTATGTGCCTTGTGAGTGTGTAAGAAAATAAAAACTGTTGTATTTATTTTCCCTATACTCATAGGCCTACATGTTTGGAAGTATGTGTGTGTGTGTGTGTGTAATTGTGTAAGTCACAATGGATACTCTAACAAAGGAACAACTTGTCGAATTGCTTGAGTGTTACGTTCTTAGTAGGAAGTAGGTTACAAAAACGCGGAGAAGGGCGTTTGCACAGTGGAGTGTGAAAACAAGCAATATCCAAATTCTTCGTCTTTACAAACAGTTTCGGAATAACTGTTTTAGCAATTAACATCTTTCTCAGCGACAACGAAAGGCAGGACCACCTGTATAACCCCACGCGACTTCTTTCTGTAGGGCTTTCTTAAGCAACAAGCTTATAAAACTCCTTCAACAACACTTGAAGAACTTCGACGATCGATACAGCGTGCCGTTGAACAGATAACTCGAGACACTGTTGAAAAAATCTTCACAAAGACCCTTGCATACAGAGTAAAGTTTCGTTTAGCACATCACGGAGGTCACGCGGAATAAACTACAATCTACTAAAAATATTTACAGTCTACAAGAACGTCAGTGTTTGTTGTACAGGTAAGACAATATATTTCAAATATTTATTTGTAAAAAAAAAAATAGCAATTAATATGTTTCAATAAGAAAAAAACATTTTGAATGCAGTTTTGCGAACCTAAGTAATTAACAAAAGCTGGAACTCACACTATTTTTTATTCATTGTTTTAAATATCACAGAAACAGATACATACAATTGCCTGCAGTATCTGAATTACAAAATTAGGCTTCTTCACCTTATGGCAATACTGACTCCATTATGGTCATGTACACTCCTTGGAAGGACCTTTCTGCATGTGTTCTATGGAAGCTCAAATCCTTATTTAAAACGTCATAGTTTCATAGTTGCTAACACACGAAACATAAAATTTTACCTGCGTGACCTTTGAGATTTTACGATATTGTTGACCTCACACACACACACACACCAATTGGAAGATCCTTTCTGCATATTGCATATGTCCTGTAACAGCTCAAATCCTTATTTCCAACATCGTAGGTTCATACTTGCTAACATATCAAACATGAAATTTTAACTGCGTGATCTTTGAACTTTTATGACATTGTTGATTTTTTCTATACCCATACACATCAAATCGAAGGACCTTTATGCATATTCCATGGTAGCTCAAATCATTTTTCAAACGTCGCAGTTTCATTGTTACTAACACATCAAATATGACATTTTAATTAAGTGACCTTTGACCTCTGATGATATTGCTGACCTCTTAGGTTTGCTAAAAAGGATGTTCGGTAATCCTTTGTGCCTATGATTTTTTAACATTATCTTCAACTGAATTAGTTGTGTACAATAAGCTATTAAAAAGGAAGCTTTTTCCTCAAGGGTCACAGATGACCTGCTAGAGGTCACCGGGTCACGATTGCCCACATTTCTCGTTATCACATTGTTTCGGATCAGAATTTATGTCGATGAGACTACTATTTAACATTGCAATCCGATAAGGAAAAAAATCGCATTTTGACCTTTAGCTTAGTAATTCCGCAAGCAATAACACCCGTGATCTCGTTTTGCTATGAAACAAATTTTCTGACCCTCTAAATTGCCTGCAAATTTCACAGTTCTAGCTTTTAGGAGGGAGACATAGTTTTATGTATTATACAACACCACCCGGTGAGTAGTGTTGCCACAGCACAACAGAGATGGACAAGACAATGCACATCGAAAGTACCTTAACGTTGGATACTATGATACTATGGTCATGGTATGACTTGTTTTGTATGAATAGCAACGAGGTTACAAGGGCTTGAGAATTTGAGATTTTCCAAAAGGCTTTATTTCGAAAAAATGCTTTCGTAAGTATCATGTCTAGTTACTTGTGTGGTATGCAATTGACAAATCATTTTGCCGTTTACAGCACTTCGATATCCCAAACCTTTCTGGAGATATGATAAACATTGATGGAGTTCGCAACACTGCTGAAAATGACGTATTTGTGCACAATATTAAAACTGATTCTTGTTTTCTTTCTCTTTTATTGCATTGCAGAAATTACTTCTGGTAGATGGAATTACAAGTCCTAGCAATTACATGATTTAAGCAGTGTTGCAAAATCAGCAATGTTTTGATATCTCCGGAGCGGTTTGAAATATCGAAGTGCTGTAAACGGCAAAATGAATAATTTGTCAATTGCAAACCACACAAGTAACTAGATATGATACTTATCTAAGCATTTTTTCGAAATAAAGTTCTTTGAAAAAAAAAATTCAAATTTTCAAGCAGTTGTAACTTCGTTGCTATTTATTCAAAACAAGTCATACCATGACCATAGTATCCAACGCCAAGGTACTTCTGATGTGCATTGTCTTGTCCATCTTCGTTGTGCTGTATGCATGACACAGGCTTCCAAACTTTAGATGTTTGTGATATTATAACATCCTTAGTTTGCAACACTGAGCAATAAGTGTGATATTTTTAGTTTTCGTTTAATACGTTAATTTGAAATATGTAATATTGTGACGTAATGCCGTTTGAAAAATATAACTTTATCTTTGGATGGCAACACTGTTCACGAGGTGGTGTTATTTAATACGTAATGTGATGTCTCACTTGTTATAATTTTGTCTTGCAAAGTTTTGTTTTTCTTTTTTCTTCTGGTTTCTCCGTTATCACGGATGTTCCAGATAAATTGTAACCCGATATATATATATATATATATATATATATATATATATATATATATATATATATATATATATATATATATATATATACAGGGTTTTCATAAAGTCTGGACGAATTTAATTTAGTTTGCTTATAATTTTCATAAAAATGCTCATAATGAAATCAAATAAAGTGCAAATGGTAGCGGAAGGATTAAATTTTTAGTTGGCAACACTGTTAGATAAGCGGCAACTCTGAACACGTTGAGAGAGGAAGAGGGAGAGCAAGAGTCAGTTTCTTAACAAATTCCATCCATTGTTGTATCAATGTTGATTATCAAAAGTAAGTTGTAAGCTGTATTGGTGTGTGTGTCTTTTAAAGAAATAAATAAATGAAAAACTCCTCTGAGAAGACTATTTTTTTTACCGTATCAAAGATGGCGTCGGTGAAAGAGAAAGCGCAATGTGTTCTGTGGTACGCAGAGCTAAAATCACCAATTCTGGTGTGTCAAAAGTTCACCAAAGAGTTCAAAAAGCCGGTACCGACTGAGAGTGCAATCCGAAAGTGGCATGCTAAGTTCTTGGAGACAGGAAGCGTCCTGGACCGTCCTCGAAAGGGAGGCCGCCAACATCGCCTGCAACAGTGAGCAGGGTAAGGGAAAGCATCATCAACAGCCCACAGAAGTCGATTCCTGGACGGTCCACGGAACTCGTAATTCCACAGACAACCGTGTTTAAGATAGCCAAGAAGATGATCAAGGCCAAAGGTTACAAAATCAAGATAGTCCAGGATCTGCATGATGAAGATTTGGACATCCGGTTCAACTTCTGTGACGCCATGCTCAAGCAGTTGGAAAATGGCGACGTTGGGACCAAACACGGCGGAACGCTGTGAGTGGATTCCAGCGCCGCCTACGCGAATGTGTGGATGTAAATGGCGCCCAGTTGGAGGTGTGGTGGTGAATGAACTGAACTGGTGCAGATTACAGGTAAAAATTTAATCCTTTCGCTACCGTTTGCACGTTATTTGATTTCAATATGAGCATTTTTATGTAAATTATAAGCGAATTAAATCCGTCCATACTTTATGAAAACCCTGTATATATATACAATCTAAGAAGGCATACATTAAAAAAACTTTATGACTGTAAAAACTGTGATAATCCTTTTTCCCGGAAAATTACTGTTAATAGGCATGTATCATTAAATCATAGATGTGAATATAACTAATTATTGTAATTTTCAAACTATGCAAGCGAGCCAATCACTTATAAACTGATAAAAGAGGTTTGGTTTCTCCTCTTACGGGAACACACGTAATCAGAAATTCCCAACACACATTAGCACACAATATGAAATATTCAGGGTATAATAGACCGAAATATACCAAATGAAATTAGGGTTCTGAAATTCTGTGTACAAACTATACAATCTCATATGAGTAAATCTAAACTCTATCTTGAAAATTCCTAATTAATTTTCTTATGATCGTATAAGAGTTGTCACGTAAATGTGTGTGTATTGTGATCATGCCGTTATCTTAAGGTTACTGTTTCCTTCCCCTTCTCCGAGCACTTCGCCTTTTCGCGACCAGATGCTCACTTTTTCATTTAGCAATCACTGCTGGCACCTCTACTGGGAAGAACTGAATGATCGTAGTGCTCAGTTTGAATGTGTCCTGGATATCCACACTTGAAGTGGGCGGGGAGAGGAATCCAACAGTTCTTTTTTCGTGCACCTGCAGTCAGTCAGAGCCTATTTTTACAAGCCGTGTTGTTCAGCCGCAGGGCAAAACTTCAACTGATGATTGTCATAGGCCAAATTACGATGAATTTCAATTAAATTATCATAGTATAATTATTTCCTTGATGAATTATCGCTACTTTTCAGTGGAAAAAAGGATGAAATTTGAAAGACCCAAATCAAGGTAAGTAGATTAACGTAAAGGAAAAAAAGAGTAAAATTTTCCGTATAATTATGCGTACAATCCAAACATAAATTTCCGTGTAATTAAGCTTACAGTACAAATTTTACGTCTATTTTTCTCACAACTTTATGGGTTGATTGGCCTGTGCTGTAAGCGCTCCGTATAATTAACATAAGCTTCAGCAATTATCATAGTAGAAAACAATGGATATATGAACCAAAGCACTGTATTTTTTGTTTCTAATTTTTTTCTTAACTAATATCGATCGTTTTCGATCCTTTTTACAAACCAACTCACTACCAATTTTCCATATATAGAAAGTGCCCCCCTCCATAGAGGAGGATTTTAAAAAATGCTAGGACACATTCTGTTTATTTTCAATAAGGAGTAAATACAGTGAATTTCAGCTCCGTAAGTTTAACGGCTTGCGAGATACTCATTTTTTTTTGCAAAACTTCGGATCCTCACTACCTCCTTAGGATATTATGTATTATAATGAAAGCAATATAACATCCTAGTTTAGATTAAGGCCAACCTATATACCAAAAGTCATTTCATTTGACTTTGCAATTTGACCATGATGATCAGGCACACATAGTTACATTCAATTTTTATATAATAATTTATATATTACAGTGGTTCAAAAATTTATTTTTTCCAGTAGTTAGCTCCTCTAAAAACTCACAGATCTCGAAAAAGAAGTAGTACTATAAGCCCTATAGCTATTATTACAATTGCCAATATCAATATCCAAAAGTCCTGAAGTTCATTTTTCACTTGGTTAGATATACTCACCTCAGGTAAGTAGACAGAAACAAATGGAAAAGGAAGGGAAATGAAGATCTTGAAAGTAAAACGAAGAGAAATTTAGCAGTCTTCAGAAGATACTGTCTACAACGCAGTACGCAGAGTGGGTTGGTAGAACAGACTGGATTGGTGGGTCGCAGTGGGTCATGATGGGTGGTGGGTCGCAGTGGGTCACGGTGGGTGGTGAGTCGCAATGGGTCATGGTGGGTGGTGAGTCGCAGTGAGTAACGGTGGGTGGGGAGTAACAGTCGGTCACGGTGGGAGGTGGGTCAAAGTGGTTCACATACTGTTGACCCACGACCCAGTGACCCACTCAGTAAACTTGACCCACCGACCCACTCCATCTCTGTCCGGACCAAAGCATCACTTGTAACCAGATGGTTCAGCTGATTGAATATTTATGAAGAAAATTTTAACCTTTTGAGTGAACCTCGTATAAAAGCACTCTCAAGAATTTTTCTCTCAGCCAACAAACGAATATGCATATATGTATGTGCGTCTCGTCTACGACGGAGATCGTGGTGATCCTCTCGCTTCCCCAAATAAGGAGCTAAAATTCAGCACAGAGGACAAACTTGGTCTCTAAAAAAAATGCCTATGGGTTGTCATAGCTATTTTTAAGTTTGACATCACCGGACTACATCGTGAGTCGATCCGTTGCGTAGCAACGCGAGGAGACGGAGAAAAAAGGTAGATAGTCTGACTGGTGTGACCAACTGGAAAACAATGTACAACGATTTGAACCAAAAAATAATGTTTTATTTTAATTAGTGCAAAATGTAATAAATGTAAATGGTACAACGATGAACTAATGCTATAATACGTTAAAGTATATTGATAAACATAAAAATGCAGTCGTAAGAAGATTATTTATAACCTTAAAATGTTCGTATACGATTGTTAACTTTAACGTCATCTTGACGACGAGAATCATCAAAGCAGTGAAAAGCAACTTGTTGATCGCAAAGAAGATGAAATGGGAATTCACCCCGCAACCTTCAGGACATTCCCCCTGGAATCATCAAAATGATTCTCCCTTCAGCGCCGAAGTGAGTGAACAGTGACAGTGAAATTGTGGAAATCAGCAATGTAACGAAATACAACCGGTAACACGCGACGACCGCGTCTCCCGCGTTTACAGCAATAATAAATGGGCCGAGTATAAAATCATATCATCATATTCAGTTACCCAAATTAAAGTGCCTAAAAATAATGTAATATATGTTCGTGAAGCTTTAGTGTTGTTAATTAAAGTGAAAAGTGAAATTTTGAGTATCCTTTACAAAATAATTATCATGACATAAATTTACATTTGTTAGTTTAAAGAAATAATCTAACTTAATTTTCTTTCCAGCACAAATGACCAGCGCCTACGCAACGTAATAATTTCTACATTATTAAATTGCATTAACGCTGAGAATATAACTAGAGTTAGCTTTGTGCCGGTTTCCCAAAACGTTCTGGTTCGATCTCTAAACCGTGTTGTCCAGTGGCTATATGGTCGGCTATGATGGATGATCCAAATTGTCATTAAATTCTAAAGGAGACGTATAAATTGTAGAGGATCGAATCCCGGACCATTGCAAATGTCCAAGCCCACCAAAGGACCTGTAGAATACGAACCACATACTGTTATGAAAGGGTTTATCCCGAGAAGGGACAAACAAGTATTGAACCCAGTACTGTCACAAGAAAGGCCTCCCGAATAGGAACGGACCAGGATCGAACCCAGATGGGTTACAAAAATGGCGCCCGAACAGGGACAGAATTCCTGCACCGTTAAATTGAAAGTAGTGAATTATGTATAGAAACGTTTGGTAAAACCGCATAAAAGAGACGCTAATTGTATTTTCTTTAGTAAGATAAATTGTAGTGCCTTTTTAGTATTTAATTTTGTTGCTTTGAGAGTAAATCAATCATCATGTACGTGAATTGGAAAAATGTCACCTGTTTGGCATGAAATGCGAAAAATTTGGAAAGAAACAGATTATTTAATACTAGATAGGCGATGCAGGTATAGGAGGGAACCATTTACATTGTTAGAAGTTGAAAATGCTTTAGAGATAGATCAGGAAGTATCTGAAATTCGCAAAAGAGCTAAACAGGAAATTGCAAAATTTCTTTTAGAAACGAATATAGAATATAGGGCTGAAATTGAAGATGAAATTGTTGCTAAAATGCGTGAATTGCGTAAATCTGATCTCTATCGAAAGGTCAAAGATGAATGTGTTTTCAAATTAAAATCTGTTTCGTTGTCAGATATTAAACATTAGTTAAAAGTCCATTACGCAAGTTCAGACATAGTAAGCACTGCAAAAGAAAGGTTAGCTGAAAGGATATACAAAAAACTTTAAAAGCATCACAATGTTAGTAGGAATAAGTATTCCAGCGATGACAGGAAGGCAAATTATAAAACAGTAGCACGAAAACGGGTTAGGTTTACTGATTTCCCTGAAGTTGTAACATTTGCGCATCCTTCTGTAAAAGTTAGTAATTTAGAAAGTATTCAAAATCGTGAGAATTGTAAAAGCAAAACAGTACAATTGGAAATAAAATTTGCTAAAAATAACTTAGAATTTGTTGAACATGAGTTCGTAGGTACTCCCATGAGCAAAAAAATGCGCGTATACTGTAACTCACGATTTTTCGCAATTATTCCATTTTCCTTATCTTTATGGGTAAAATTCACTTACTAGTAAGTGGAGATAATACAAAGCAATCCATCTAAAGAGATATTTCCTAAAAGTAAAATAAAATAATAAAATTATCAGCAAAAAACAAAATTGTTCGGTTTTGTGTATACTGACAATAATGTTTTCGAGGGATTTTTTGCAGAGGAGAGCGTGATTGCAGAGGGAATAACAGAATTCGTATGGGGAGAGTTGAATCAAGGAACTGAAAAGTGGAGTAAAATATTGCATTTATTGGCTTAAATCTAGGGTGTAAATTGTCTGCCAAATATAAATTAGCTTCTGTAACCAAGATGTTGTACGGAAATATAGAAACAAAGAAAAAACTGTTCTCTTAAGTTTGGAAGTGACCTGCTCTATAGCCATGAGCATTTATTGTTAAGGAAAAGACAGGCACCAGAAGTGTGTGGTCAAGTGGTTAGCTTGGCGCATTGGTAACTCTTATACTGTTTTGACACCAGATCGAATCCCACCGATCCCATCCAGTTTTTTCTTTACAAAACATTGTAGAAAGTGTATAATTTTTATATTAATAAGAACTTAAACAATATAATAAGGAAATAACTTTTTTCCCTCTGATGACGTATTTATTTAGAATTAGTGTACTATTAGTAACAGCGAATACTTTTAGTTTATGCTGTTGTATAGCTTCTTTTCTCATCCTCTTTTCTTCGAAAAGAAATTGTCACCAATAAAGTATGAAAAATATATATAGACAGAAACAGACATCTTAGTATCAAACGTGATTTATCGTGATGAAATAAACAAGTTTCCCGTTATTAAAAAAGAAAACTATAGAAACTTATTGAATTTGGTCTTCTTTAGGTTTTCAGCATGCTATATATATATTCTTTATAAGACTATACTTTATAAGGCAAGATGTGTGATCATACCCACAAATTTAGCTAGTAAGTGAAAAATGTTTCCGGCACAAATATTTTACAGGTTTAGGTGCATGAAACACCAATAGGCCATGGTCTCGACCTTCGTTTATTGCACATTATTATCCGACATATTATAGCAGGTAAAAAGCAGTATCAACCGGCAAGAAGAACTGCAAGTTGTAGTCTTAGTCTGTTTTTGATGCTTCGACCGCCTAGCACGAATGTCTATACCATGAATCATACGTCTATCATTCAGTGCAGGCACGTATCCAACTTTTCTTTTCGGAGGGGGCGCACACTAATCCTTGTAAGCACGTAATTCTAAAGTTTCAATAATAATAATAATAATAATAATAATAATAATAATAATAATAATAATAATAATAATAATAATGCAACAATTCTGTATTTCTCTTAAACATTTCTTACTTTTCATTTATGAACCGATCAAACTGCATTGTAACACAAACGAAATCAAAAAATATTTTCTAGAGACATGTAAGGAAAACTGTCAGCTACGTATATAACATAACAAAAATAGCAAGGAGTGTATCGTTCTAATACAGTAATGTTATAAACAGAACGGAAACGAAATTGTAATACCATTTAAAAGGAATTCCACCTGGTATCAATGGCATTACGTTATATTCTTACAAGTAATACTTCCCAAGTGTAACACTCCGATTTTGAAAAAAATTGACAGGCAGATACTACACATAAAATAAACTAACACATGTTTTTATTTTCTCTGGAAAAACGGTTTTAGGGGGCAAAAGCCCCACCCAAAATTTTGAAAGTTGACGCCCGAAAGGCAAAAAGAAGTGGACCAAAGTGAACAAAATTGTGCACAGATATGGCAGACGTAAAATGATGGAATACGTGTGTTGTATTTTTCTAAAAAAAAAAAAAAAAAGCCGTTGATTGGGGCACGGACCTTCTAAGCTGGTGATTACGTCAGCTACAAAGTACAAAATTACAAATAAGTATACGTTAGAAGTTCCTAAAGAGTATGGAGAATTGCAACGAAACTTCGTATAGGAACAATTTGCAAAACAATAAATGAAATGTGTTTTAATTTGTACTGAAAAACAGTGTTGGGGCCTAGAGCCTCTCCGAAAAAAAAAGTAAATAGTACCGTAAAAGTGAAGGAAGGAGTGGACCGAATCAAATAAAATTGTGTGTAGATATTGTATAGACTGTATGTAAAATAAGGACTTTCGTGTTTTTAAGATGTCCCCATCAATTTTGGCACATCAACAGCAAACAGGAAATTAATCGGCACGTGTTTTTGTTTATGCGGGAAAACATTGTAAGAGTTAAAGTTGCCTCGTGAAATACTATAAAATACGCTATATTGTTTGTGCTTGTTGTTGATCTGCCAAATTTGAAAAAATCTAATGCAGACACTTCCGAAAGGCGATAGGCTTAATTTTCATATCCAATATCTGCAGACAATTTCATTCGCTTCGGTCCACTACTTCCGACACTCAACGCCTTGGTCCACTCAACAGTTTTTTTTTCTTTTCAGAAAAATACGAAACACGTATTCCTTCATCTTACTTCTACAACATTTGAGAACAATTTCATTCACTTCGGTCCATTTCTTCTTGCCTTTCGGGCGTCAAATTTCAAAATTCTGGGTGGGACCTTTTGCTCCCTAAAACCGTTTTATCGCAGGAAATAAAAAAGCAGTATTTGTTTATCTTTTGCTTGTTGTCTTAACACAAAGTTTTGTTCCAATTCTTCATGTAAATTTAGGCACTTCTGACATACTGTTATTATCACTTTTGATATTTCATGATCAAAGGTTTTTAGGAGTCCGTACCTCACCTAAACGTTTTTTCCAGGAAAATACGAAGCCCAAATTCCCTCATTTTTCGTCTACAATATCTATGCACAATTTCATTCACTTCGGTTCTCTTTTTCTTGTCTTTCAGGTGTCAACTTTTAAAATTTTCTGTTGGGACTTTTGCCCCCTAGAATCGTTTTTCCGCTGAAAATAAACAAAAAACCGTATTTGTTTATTGTTTGCGTATTGTTCATACATAAAGTGTCGTTGCAATTCTTCATGTCCTTTACACACATCTGACATATTGTTGCTAACAGTTTTGATATTTCATGATCAAAGGTTTGGAGGGGTCTGCGCCCTAACTAACCGTTTTTTCCAAGAAAATACAAAACACGTATTCCCTAATTTTACGTTTCCAATATCTTTCCCCCCCCCCTAAAACCGTTTTTTTGAAAAAATAAAAAAAACTTATTTGTTTATTTTATGTGTAGTATCTTCCTGCCAAATTTTATCAAAGTCAGAGTGTTACACTTGGAAAGTTTTACTTGTTACAATTATAACAACAACGCATTGCCCACAGTTTGGACACTGACTCAAAGTAATCTGATATAAAAGAACCTCAAAAGGAAGAAAATAGGTTTATTAACAAGTGCTTGAGGTTTGGAAAGGCACAGCTTGCATGACCTCACGCTGGATACGTCCCTGAGTCAATGCATTATATTTGTTTCTTGCAAAACATGATTATTAGATGCGTAATATATAAAATTATATCATAGTTTGACTTTTAATAGGTATTTCCTTAATACATCCATATTATCCGGCGTTCTTCCTGCCGGGTGTTTTATGTCGGATATGCGAAAGTCTACTGTATTTCCAAAGATAGCATATACACAGGGGCTAGAGGTCTCCACGGGCCGGAATTTTAAGAACGGACCCGGCCCGGCCCCTTTAATTTATAATCTATAGGCATTAGCAAATTAAAGGCGGAGCCAATGGAGCCCAGGCTTCGGGGCTCCCAGCTCAGGGGACCCTTTAAAATCCCTCTGTTTAATACTAAAATATAGTCATCAATTTATTATATTATAGGCTTCAGACCGATGCTAATTTTTTTCCCCGCTCGTTACGCTCGTGGTATCCCTAGATTTGAGTCTTTCCATTCATCAGCATTTAACTGTTAATAATGAATGCAATTATTTAATTGTTAATAATGAATTTAACTAAACTAATTATTGTAAACTTCGAGCACATTCAAATATTACAGCATAGTTCTCCGTAGTTCCATAAGCCTATGAGGCTGTGGAAGGCAGCAAAGAAAATTTATGCACTGGAACTATTCTTAACATCGGGCTCCCTTAAAATAGTCGGCTCTAGGTCCCCAAAAGCCTTAATCCGCCCCTGTCTATAAGCAATATTCCACGAAAAGCTGGCATTTTTTAACATAACAAATTTGTTCGTCATCAAGTTTTCATAAAATAATCCCTTTCTCCTTTAAGTAATTTCAGAGGCCACGGTGTTTCAGTGGTAAATCGTTCACCTCTGGTGCATGGTGTCCTTGGTTCGATCTACGATCGCGCCAAGTGAACCTTGTACTGGACAAACACTGTTTGCGTGGGTTTTCTCGGGGTTCTCCCGTATTATCTCACTTTCTTCATTCGACCATCTCATTCATTTCTCATCATCACTGTCACCTTTAACCTAGCCGGCATAGACATGGGACGTAGAACTTAAAGATTTCATTTCAAATAATTTCAATCAAAAAACAGTTGCAGGAAGTATGTAGTTTCGAATAAAACAAACTACTATATACAATGCTGAGTATATTAATCTTTTATGAAATTCTCGCGAACCTTATTTCTAAATCGAAGGGTAAGAAGACTAAATTCACTCTCTTATTATTATAGATTCATTTCAATTGAAGCAGTTGGAATAGTTGGAAAAAATTAAAAAGCCATACCCTATATTCCAGTGTGCCACAATCGGTATAACGCGGCACACCGGTGTGTCCAGCAAAGTGAGGAGTGTGACGCAAACTTTTTCCTATTATTTGCAAGAATATTTGTCGAGTTTCTGTTATTTATTATTATTATTATTATTATTATTATTATTATTATTATTATTATTATTATTATTATTATTATTATTATTATTATTATTATTATTATTATTATCAACGATTCTTCCATGGATCAGCTGTCTGTATACGGTTAAGCAACCTCAAGTATCATATTGACTGAATGAAAAATGAAAGTTGTGAGTTTTACTTCCCACGTTATGTCGGTTAGGCTAAAGGAGACGGTGATGATGAGAGATGAATGAAATGGTGGAATGAAAAAAGTGGGAGGAAACGGGAGAACCCCGAGAAAACCCACGCACACGGTGTTTGTTCACCACAAAGTTTACTTGGCGGAAGCAGGGTTTTCTTTTCGGAACAAGCGAGTTATACTTATTGTAAGATTACTACAGATAATATTTTTACTGAAATTAGAACAAATTTGTCTCAGTTATTACTGAGAAAATTGTCCCGAAAAATTTCAACCCTTGAGAAAACCACTTCTTCTGTATGTTGTCGGAATAAACGATTTATGCTGGATGTTAGTTTATTAATGAAACATTTCTTTACGAGATATGAACAAAATTGCCTGAGGCGTTAATGGGAAAACCATAGGGGCAATGCTCACCCTAAGAGTATACTACTCCTTCGAACGAGTCGTCATATTGTTAGGTTATTATTGATACGTTTATTTATGAAATGTGGTTGAGAAAATTTTGCAAAAAGAACGCATACCATATAGTAAATTACACCATATATATATATATATATATATATATATATATATATATATATATATATATATGTATATATATATATTTCAGAAAAATTATTCATATACGGTGGAGATTTGTTAATAAAATATATATTTATAAAAAGTAAACCGCTTTCTTTTTTGAAAAAATTGAATTATTTTAAATTTTAATCCTTCAGTAAATTACCCTTACTTTTAGGTGTCCAAGGATATAAAATTCGAAAGATAGTATCTTATTAAAACGTTATGTCTAGAATTCGGTCCAGATACGTAGAACAATATGGCCTCTATTTGAGTGCATATAAAAGCGTGACGACTCGAGAGACAAATACTTGGACAGACATCGGAAAATCATTTTTTCGATATGTAGGAGCCATTGAAATCATTGAAATCTGGTATTCGGTTTTTATAGATATCACCACACTTTCTTCTTTCGTCGCTCGAATGTGAAAAGGAACAGGCCTACACCGACATGTAATGTGATAATTTGTAATCCCAAAAATTTAATTTGTTATGTTTAATGTGTTGTCAGCTAGAAAAAAGCTTATGCATGCTACATCATTTTATTATCAGTTTTTCACGCTACTATATAATTCGGTATGATTATAATTAATATCCATGGCATCTTTTGGAAACATTCGTGTTCCTCACAAATAGAGCTGTAAAATTTAGTTTTGTTTAAAGAAAGCATTCTTTATTTCTTACACAGACCTATGATTGCAAATTGCACTTGTGGATATGAAAGAAAAGGAGAGAGAGAGGGGGAGAGAGAGAGACACAGTCAATACTCTAAAAAGAAACACACACTCAGAAACACTAGAATAGTAATTTAACATCAGCTTTTTTTTCTTCATGACAACGTACTATCGCTGTGACTGTGGACTGTGTTCGTCACGCTGTGTGTAAGGCTGCAGGTCGCGCATGTTTTGTTTTTTCCTATTCTTGACTCACAGACACACTCGCAGTGAGTTGAAGTTACCATAAACTGAAAACAATAGCTATTAGCAATAGTAAAATAACTCAGAATAAATACGTCATCAGAAAAAACAAAAAAGTTATTTCATTATTATATTGATTCGGTTCTTATTAACATAAAAATTATACACTTTCTACAATGTTTTGTAAAGAAAAAATGGATGGGATCGGATGGGATTCGATCTGGGGTCAAAACAGTATAAGAATTACCAATCCGCCACGCTAACCACTTCACCACATAGACTACCTCTTGGTACCTGTCTTTTTCTTAACAAATAAATGCTCATGGCTATAGAGCATGTCACTTCCTAACTTAAGAGAACAGTTTTTCTCTTTGTTTCTATATTTCCGTTAAACATCTTGGTTACAGAAGCTAATTTATATTTGGCAGACAATTTACACCCTAGATTTAAGCCAATAAATGCAATATTTTACTCCACTTTCCAGTGCCTTGATTCAACTCTCCCCATACGAATTCTGTTATTTCCTCTGCAATCGCACTCTCCTCTGCAAAAAATCCCTCGAAAACATTATTGCCAGTATACACAAAACCGAACATAATTTTGTTTTGCTGATATTTTTATCATTTTATTACATTTTTTGGAAATATCTCCTTAGATGGATTGCTTTCTATTATCTCCACTTACTAATAACTGAATTTACCCATAAAGATAAGGAAAATGGAATAATTGCGAAAAATCGTGAGTTACGTTATGCGCCCATTTTTTTCTTTTTTACGCATGAGGGTACGTTGTGGGAAATTGCCCCCGTGGCTCCAAAAATATACGCACGAACAGTGAAAAATGAATGTGTTGAAAGTTGTACTATTTTACCATTTTACCATGCCACCAGCTGTAGTTTTAAATCAAGCCAACATTGAATTTCTTGACAATAAATTAGAACAGGTTGAAGAAATATCTGAGTGTGAATTAAAGGCAGAAAAAGAAATAATCTCTGTTGTGAGTAACGTTAATGTTGAGTTAAACAAAGCCAAAGAATTTGTTCTGCCTCTTTCGAATAGCGTTCTAGAAAGAAGAAAAACAAAAAGAGAAAAAAGTAACGACCCAGCTGTTAAAGAGATTTCTCTATCGCAACACCCAACCATCGAGTTGGTGACGTCTACTGCAGCTGTGTGTGTGAGTCAGTAGTCAGATCTGCTTTCGTTATTGTTTGTTTGTTTTGTAAAGGAACGAAAAGCATTCTTGGATGCAATGGGTGCGTCACTACGAAAAGGTTTACGAGAGTAGTAATAAATTGCGTTAAAAATGGAAGGGAGAGTAGCCCATTCACGCATCCTTGTAGTGTATTTTGTTTGTTAAAGCAAAATTGCTTCTACGGCACCTTGCTAACCAGTAAATTAGAATTTTTTCCCCTTTCACAAAACTTGTTTATTTTTGTGTCTGTCAGGGTTGTTGAGATCCGTCAAGAGAAGAGTAGTTTTTTAAGCTGTAAGTTGAAAGTTAAAGAAATACAGACGAAACAAATGAGATGCGTTACTTTCTGCGTAGTTATTTGCACTCAAATTGTGTTTTTAGAAGATAGTACAAACGGCTTTAAGCCAGGTAGGCCTAATGGTAATGACCATAACTCAGCAACGTGGGAAAAGAAATTAAAAACCTGTCAAGAAAATTTTAGCAAGCTACGAAATGTTGTTTGTCAAATTGTAAGGAAATATAATTTACAAGCTCGTTATGGCAAAATGCACCGGCAACATAAAAAGAAAGTACATAAAGTCAAACGGAAATTAAAAAGAGTTAAGTATATGTTGTGTTGTTTTTCTAAATTTTCCAAGTTTGTTCGTAAATGTTCTTTGAGAAATAAATGTCACAATCACACCAATGCTGAGACAAGTAGTCAAAAACGTAAACTTGTTTTGTCGCACATGGTAACCAATACTCTACGTGTATTTTTGAAAGGAGTGACCGAAATTTTAAATCGAATCACGTTGGTAACTTAGCAATCAATGATTTAGTGAAGGGGTCAGATGCTGACCACGCATTACCTGTAGTCAATAAAAATCAGGAACCTTTTCAGGAAGAATGTGGTAATTGGGTGAACAAACCCCTTACGTCTAAGCGATTTGAGAATGAATGTAATAGCATAATTAAATATCAATCACCAATTACTATCAGTGATGTGCTATCAGCTGATCGTGACGTCATGGCAAAGGTCAAGCACACAGGTAAACGAAAAAACCTAGTGAAACAAAATAGGCAATTTAGTGTTCATCCTGAATATAGTGAAATTGGTGCACATAGAAAGTCATCACGAAAGAAAAGTAATTGCAACTCAAGCAGTGATAAGTTAATTAATTTCTTGTGTAATGCAATGATTATATGTATTGAGAAATCAGATTTGTGTTTTGAGCTACCGCTTTCCAGAGTAATCAGAACTGGTGAAAACTACATAGTAGTTTATATATTCACATTAGTCCCTTATTGGCAAATGAAACTTTTCGAAATTGTTTTTGTGTTGAAAAAGCCTCGAGTAGGTGTAGGATAAACAAAAAACTTCGTTATGCCGGCTTGCCTGTATTTTACGAAGTTGACACTTGCAATGATTTTTGGTAATTCAAAAAAAAAAGAGTTGTGTAACAATATAATTACACTGCTATGATTTGTAGTACTTGCATAGTACGTATTGGCGTTAGTAAGAGTTCGTGATCCACTATGTAACTTCCGGACGGCCGAAGCCTTGTATTGAAGTAGGAAACATATGCCAAGTGGCTTGCCAAGATATGAGATGAGGTTCCCTCCCGCTTTTGGGTAATATTATATTTGTGTAACGCCCGGCGTAGGCAATTTTCGTATTATACCCTTCTATATTCTTTTTAATATTAACCTTTTATTTTATCATGAACCCTCATCTCCGGGTTGGAAATAAATAGATAAAGTTTTAATGTGGGTGGTATCTTCTAAATTTAGGAGGGCAGGCGCTATAAAAGTGTAATGATCTGACAAACCATCCACTGCTCAGTCCATTCTTGGTCAATTTTAACCAGAATGTAATAAATGTAAAGTATTATGACTAATTTGTATCGTTGTAGATTTAAGTGAAATCTCTGATATCGTAACTAATATTTTGAAATATTTACGTGTATTTTTATCTGATTTTAATTTGTGTGCCATATCTTTATAGCAGTAAAGATAATTAAAATACTACTACTACCAATAAAAATAATGAATACAAGTATACATTTATTGTGTTAGTTTTCAAATGTGTTTGAAGTTTTTAATGAAAGTAAATATTGAATATGAATGCTTTCTTAGGATAGTAAGATAATTAATTCATGTGAAACTTAAAAGTACAAGGCACTACAATAGTAAATATTTTATGTTACAATAATCATTTGGTATACTTATAAACATAATATTTTGGTGTTTAATGATAAACAATGCCACTAATTAGTTATTTAAATTATCAAATAAACTATTTTGAAAGAAGATAATAACAACTTTGTTTATATTTTGATGTGTTTGAAATTGTGGCACTTAAGTATTTCAAAACGACAAATATTAAAATAAAACAGACATTGAAAAGCTTTATTAAAATTATGGCCTAACCGTAATCCGAAATTGGTCTTGTATGGCCCACGTCTTCGTTACCGTATTTCCGAATGAACTTTAAAAATTTTTCGTTGTAACATCAAAGAATATTTAACTGATATTAACCCTTTGAAGACCAGTGGAACAAATTTGGTGACAATAGTGAAGTGATCAGTGTTGTAGGGTTCTGTTTGTTTTTTTTCTCTCTCCCAAAACAAACGTCCTGTCGAGCGCCTATGTAACCATATGGTTCAGCTCATTGAATATTTATGAAGAAAATTTTAACCTTTTCAGTGAACCTCGTATAAAAGCACTCTCAAGAATTTTTCTCTCAGCCAACAAACGAATATGCATATATGTATGTGCGTCTCGTCTGCGACGGAGATCGTGGTGATCCTCTCGCTTCCCCAAATAAGGAGCTAAAATTCAGCACAGAGGAAAAACTTCGTCTCTAAAAATTTCTGCCTATGGGTTGTCATAGCTATTTTTAAGTTTGACATCACCGGACTATATCGTGAGTCGATCCGTTGCGTAGCAACGCGAGGAGACGGAGAGAAAAGGTAGATAGTCTGACTGGTGCGACCAACTGGAAAACAACGTACAACGATTTGAACCAAAAAATAATGTTTTATTTTAATTAGTGCAAAATGTAATAAATGTAAATGGTACAACGATGAACTAACGCTATAATACGTTAAAGTATATTGATAAACATAAAAATGCAGTCGTAAGAAGATTATTTATAACCTTAAAATGCTCGTATACGATTGTTAACTTTAACGTCATCTTGACGACGAGAATCATCAAAGCAGTGAAAAGCAACTTGTTGATCGCAAAGAAGATGAAATGGGAATTCACCCCGCAACCTTCAGGACATTCCCCCTGGAATCATCAAAATGATTCTCCCTTCAGCGCCGAAGTGAATGAACAGTGACAGTGAAATTGTGGAAATCAGCAATGTAACGAAATACAACCGGTAACTCGCGACGACCGCGTCTCTCGCGTTTACAGCAATAATAAATGGGCCGAGTATAAAATCATATCATCATATTCAGTTACCCAAGTTAAAGTGCCTAAAAATAATGTAATATATGTTCGTGAAGCTTTAGTGTTGTTAATTAAAGTGAAAAGTGAAATTTTGAGTATCCTTTACAAAATAATTATCATGACATAAATTTACATTTGTTAGTTTAAAGAAATAATCTAACTTAATTTTCATTCCAGCACAAATGACCAGCGTCTACGCAACGTAATAATTTCTACATTATTAAATTGCATCAGCGCTGAGAATATAATTAGAGTTAGCTTTGTGCCGGTTTCCCAAAACTTTCTGGTTCGAACTCTAAACCGTGTTGTCCAGTGGCTATATGGTCGGCTATGATGGATGATCCAAATTGTCATTAAATTCTAAAGGAGACGTATAAATTGTAGAGGATCGAATCCCGGACCATTGCAAATGTCCAAGCCCACCAAAGGACCTGTAGGATACGAACCACATACTGTTATGAAAGGGTTTATCCCGACAACGGACAAACAAGGATTGAACCCAGTACTGTCACAAGAAAGGCTTCCCCAATAGGAACGGACCAGGATCGAACCCAGACGGGTTACACTCTGACTCATTCGCACTAAAGCTATGTGGCATGGGGCCCCTTAATTGGATAACCAAGAGTAATACAGTGTCAGGCCATTACTACTCCTACAACTAGTGATAAAACAAAGTTTGACACTTTGCGATTGAAATTCTTCAACCCCTTTTAGAATACATAAACTCCCGTTTTCCAAATAAAGACTTTTTTGTTGATGGTTGTTTTAAACCCTGCTTCATGGAATGTTGATCAAAATGTACTAGTTTTCTTCGGAGACGTTGCCATACCCCGATTATCCAAATTGTTGAACCAGCCAATGAATGGCGTTTTCTTCGTGGTGAAATTTTTGTTTGTACAAGAACAATCCTTCTTATATGCCTCCAGCTGTGCAGGAACTTAGGAAAGCTGTGGAAGTAATACCGATATCAACTGTCAAATGTGAACGTGGGTTCAGTGCCATGAATCAAACATTGAATGATGTGAGGAATCGCGTGAAGATTGTAAGACTTAGCAAGCTCTTTTTTGTATATAAAAATGGTCCACCTTTGCGTTTCTTTAATACCGAAAAGTATGGAACTATGTGGATAATATTGAAGCGTCACAGTGTTACAGACATTCCTACTGGGAAAGGAAGAAATGTAGAAGAAAATTCACATACATCTCGCGTTTTCAACTATGTTTTTCTTTTAACCATTTCCAGCCCGCTGATAACTTTTGGAATCACTAATTTTTTATAATCATAAATCAAATAATAATTCATGCAGTTTCCCCGTGTAGTCATTACACTCTTCGTTTGGGTCAATCTCATAAGTTGGTACCTCTGCTTACTCGCTGTGAAGCGAAACAGAGGAATTAGGACCTGGAATCATTGCAACAGGAAATACTGTGAACATATGTTTTTCCATCACACACAAAAATTCGGGCTGGAAAGGGTTAAAAAAGACAACTTTAGTTTCTTGTATGTACGTACTTTTTGTATTGCTCTACCTTTACTACATTTTCTGTTATTGTTTTGATACTTTTTATAATTGAATGTTTTGCTTAACTAAATTTTGATTTGGACATAAAATATTACACTGATTAGAGGAGGCTCCAGGAAATATTTTTGGCCATCTCACAACTTTGAAGCCCCACTGCCCATAACGTTAGTGCAGATGCACAACACATTGTGATCCACCTATTGTCCAATGGTAAATTATCAAATCAAACTCTGGATTTGGGAAGTTATTGGCCTTGACTGTTTAGTAGGTACCATCCTGGCGTTTGCCTACCAGTACTGAGGAAAACTTAAAAACCTTAGTCTTGATGTTCTTCAGTGGAAATCGTCTTCCCCTCTATCCTTACAATCAACTAATTATTGTTTTCTATCTCTGGGTCAGAAAGGTTACCAGTATACACTTTGACAATTCACTGTATTTGGAAGTTATTTATGAATGTCCCAAGTGGCTTGTATTTTTGTCACCTTATTGACTTGTCTACTTCGTTGTAACGGTAGTTGTACTTGATTTTCGTGTTCTGTTACAAGTTCATATCTCGAAAGAGTTGTTATTTAATGAAAACTGCCAAACGCATAGCATAGCGTTAATATACGTCGAAACTACTTGCATTTGACCCTTAATGTATAAGAGGATGAAATTGTATAATTAACTACCAGAAATTTTGCGGACGAAATCTCTCGATAAGTTATAAAAAAAACTGCAAATATTTCCTCATAAGATATTCAATATAGTGTATTATGAAATGGGAAGAGATCTTTGTACAGTTTTACTATACGAATTCACTGGTTGTAAAATGTACGGAAAAATTTGGTGATGCTCTTAATTTACCTATTTCATGTCGAGAACAGAATCCACCAAACCTCTGTGGGAATGCTAACCTGTTCTACTACTAATACTACTACTCCTTCTGGATGGGTATATTCCCAAGAATATATTTTTCGGGAGTACTCCCTGGGAAGATTCCCCAAAAGGGGAATTTTTCGGAAATGTTTCCCAAAATGGTAATTTTAGGGGAATTTAGGCACAATCACAAACAAAATTGTATTCTATTACTATATTATGATTTCAAATCTAAATTCGATTTTTTAAACAGGGTATATCATTACTGTTGTCTCCAGAGGACTCTTCAAAATGTATGTTCTGAACTTTATTAAATTTTTTTATTGACATTTTATTAATATTTTATTACATTTAGAGAGTATTATACGTTCTATGCAAGTAAATATGTGAAAAAGTGGTATAGTATATCCACATACTTATATACTGATAAACAGTTTAAATTTATATGTAAGTGGATATTCTAAATTTGACTCTACTACTGATATTATAAACATATTAGGCCTTATGCAGAGTCATTCTGACGCCTCATTAGTGCCAGTGGCGGCTAATGTTAGTGTTGCAGCGTTGCGCAACGACCAAAGTATTTCAAGAAAAAAATATTATTATCATTAGTAGTAAAGAACAGAAAAATACTTTTTAATACTCGCATATATACACTTTAAATAATATATTTTTTTACTTCTGTAACTGTCCATTCCGTTAATTCGTTTTAAAAAGCGAAAAATTATCCCTCACAGATTCTCTATTTATATTGCGTTGCAGCGAGCATATAACGACCAGATTCCTTCAGCTCGGCAATTGGAGCGAATGTTAAGTCTCCTTTTCCCTATTTCAGAAGTTAAAGGGACTGGTCTTTGCAGCGCTTCTGCAACACAGCACGGTTTCCTGTGAACGAGAACGTTTTTCGTACTAAATAAGATATCTGAATTTTATTTCACTAGCAATTAACAAATGAAATTTGTTTCTATGCATTCATATTTTTAAATTACAGGACCATACTGAAGCAAATCAATATAATGACAATTAAAAAAAAAGTGATTGCAGAATTACAAAATAAGAAAGAAAATATGTAGTAGAGCAGAAAACAAATGAAAGTAGATCCGCATTTACAAGTTAATTCTTAGCTTATATTAATAATGAAGGCTTCTTTCACAGTAATTTGTGATTCAAATATTAATAAGTCAGTATGTAGAATCATCCCATCCCTCTCTGGATAGCCTAGTATTTTATTATAAACATATTTCTTTTATAAAATAAGTATATTTTATACTCTTGATAAAACTGTATGATGATGGGGAACACCACATAGAATTTGGGACTAGTTAGCAATGCTCAGGGGCGTAGCCACGTGGGGGTCCACCGGGCCCGGATCTCCCAAAAATTTCGAAACTTGACTAACATTTGTAGACTTTCCTAACGAACTATACTTGTTTAACAGAGAAACGATTGATGTAGGCTAAATATTTTATTTTACGCCTCATCATGTACTCTCTCTTTTCTTAAAAACAATCGTTCTATTTTTTTTAAGAATATAGGTGACAGTTATTACTTATCGTCTTTTCGGATGCAGAATAAGAAAGGTATATATTGCATAAACGTATCGAACCCCTCCCAACACACATTTCTGGGTGTAGAATTGGCAGTGTTGTTTGTTTTGATGTTCTTCAACTTTTACCTTCTGTTAGGTATACTTGCTGATCCTACATCTGGCGGGTTTCGAGGTTTCCTTTCCAGAACATATGACATTGATAAGCATTGTTTCGCCTCATGTGGAAGTATATTGTGTTCATCTTACATTGCGTAACAACCAAGACGGATGATTTGGAAAGTAGTCTTTCTTTTACGCACATGTGTGTGTGTGTGTGTGTTGATGTATGAATATGTAACATTCAGAATTCATATACCAGTACCTCTTTTGTTTTTTATTTATTAGATTTAATTTTGTTGTGTGAGCTTTAATTCTGTAAATAACCTACAAATTCGGATGAATTGTATACCGTGACTTCTGTAAATAACTTACTAAAAACATTGACCAGCTTTCAACTGAGGAAAAAATTGTAATTAAGTCTTAGACAAAACAAGCAAAGGACAAATCAGGAGAGTGTTCGAAAAAAATTCCAGTTTAAATTTATAGGATGTTTTATGGCAGTAATGCTGTTTGCACTCTATACATTTCCTCAATTTATTTTAAATTTTCCTGGATAAACTGTGAATAAAGTGTGTTCAATGGACATTTTTTTTATAACACTAATCTCTGTTACGAACTCTCTTCAGTCAACGCTGAAGAGGAATTCGGATCACTGTCAGGGACTGCGTTTGATAGAATGAATCGCTCGCAATAATCTAGAAAAAATATTTAGTGAATCTACAAAGCTTCTGAAATTAATATTAACTGTACCTATGGCGTCAGCAAAAGACCAAAAGTATTTTTCTACATGAAAAAGAATTGACACTTTCAAGGAATTGTATGTCCCAAGAGAGGTTATCACTATTGGTTATGCTTTCCATCGAAAAAGACCTGACAATAAGAATACCAGAGTTCAACCAGCATGTATTAGACAGATTTGCTCCAATCATAGAGAGGAGAATGAACTTATAATTAATTAAGGTGATTAATCGGATAAAATGTTGTGCATTTTTTATTTTTTTAAAAAACAGAATTTTATTTAATTTCACATGTCACATAGCATTTGCATCTAAAGTTATGCTGATTAGTAAATGAGTCCACTTTATATCTTCTATCTCTTATCGTTCGTACTGCAACACCAGAAACCACAATTCACCGGCCGCCACTGATTAGTGTCATACTAAAGAGTTCGACCAACATATATTTCCTGTAGTAGTCAGACCTTTAGTATGACGCTAAACATACGTGAAAACGACTCTCCATAACACGGATTAAATTTTTAAATGTTTTAAACAAATTAGGTTGGGTAACTGCCAGAAGGCACATATCTCACCATTTTATCAACATCTGCACACACACATTTATCTTCACAATATTTGCAAGATACTGACATCTTTAAAATTTTGCACGTAACATTGCCACACACGACCTTTCTTTTTACCCATTTCTCAAAATGTCATGGGTTAATTCACACGTAAGAGAAATGCGAGTACCTCTTCAGAAGTTCGAGTCAGGGACAGGAGACAGGCTGACGTCTATTACTAACTGTAGTTCGGAGTGCATTAATAATACTTAATATCTATTTCTACATTATTTTACAAACTAGCTCCTTTTCATCATTTGTAACTTAATACATTTCTACTTTTTAGTGCAAATGGAAATGGAACTTAAAAGATCCTTTTACTAGTTATATAAAGTACAGTCAACGAATTTTAATTTTCAACCTCAAAATTATTTAAAAGTTAAAAGTAAATCATAATAAATGAAAACAAAATAATTTGCCCCATGGTTCTTAGAATTTCAACAATAAATTAAAGAAATGGAAAGAAATTCTCTCCCGGAAATTTACATACCATTGAAAAACACAGGAATGTTCCCATTTTTTATTTTCCTTCTCACCGGAAATATTCCCACTGCCCATCACTAGATGCGTAATGAAAAACTGAACAGATATTTGTTAAATACGGGATATTACTATATATAGAAAAAAAACTTTATCCATAGCCGGATAAAATTTGTAAGTATCATCTATCTATTTATCTACCTATCTACCTATAATCTTTGACAATGTCTATTGCAACAAATGTTGACGAAGTGAAAAAATCTTACATTAGAATATTTTTTAGTACTAAATGCTAACTATCTGTTTCCTACCCTGCTTTGAACCAACATTCTGGCTCGTAGAAGGAAACAACGAAGAGTTGAAACGTGTTCGGAGTTTTGATTTCGCTTCGAAAAAAAATGAAATGAAATCTTTGAGTTTTACGTCCCACGTATATGCCGGTTAGGCTAAAGGAGACGGTGATTATGAGAGATGAGTGAAATGGTGGAATGAAGAAAGTGGGAGGAAACGGGAGAACCCCGAGAAAACCCACGAGCACGGCGTTTGTCCACCACAAAGTTCACTTGGCGGGGGCTGGGATCGAACCCGGGACCCCAAGCACCAGAGGTGAACGCTCTACCACTGAGCCACCGCGCCCCCAGATTTCGCTTCGAATGAGTGCACACCTGTGCTAGGATTACAGCCGATTTCGAGTGAACACTAGTTACCTTGTTCTCGCGTTATAGTGTACTTGACTTGTGTAGTGTTCTCAGTTTCTTTACTACGTGTGTTGTGCATTAGTGCAAGTTTTTTTTTATTTTTTTTCTCTTTCGTCGCTGCCAAATATGGCAGCCTCCTCAGACGGACGGACGTAGTGCTTCCATCCACTAATATGGACACTTCATCGTCTATTAATTCCAATTCTCATGTATCAAATGTGCCCTATGCACATACTAATAATAACAGCTATAAAACTCACCATCTAGGACCTTATGTCGTCCACGTGTCCTCCACGTCTGCTTTGAGCAAACAACATCCTATGTAACTAGGTAGACTCTTATATAATAATAATCTCACAGATGTAACTGATATTCGCACTCTTGGCCCTCAGGGTTTAAAGGTCTTTTTCGTACTGGCAAAGCAGCCAACGATTTCCTTCAACATCCTTTATTAGCGGCACATAATTGGCGAGCTTACATTCCAAATTACGCCGTTTCTTGTCAGGGTATCATACGAGGAGTCGATCCGTCCTTAACGGACGATGAACTCATCACTGCGTTACGCAGTAGCGCTCCAATCTTACATCTTCGCCGCATGTTTCGTAAACGTTCTTCGTCTGATGCTTCCTCAGTTCCCCTACATCTGACTCTTCTTTACTTCCAACCTCCCATTCTCACTCTTCTGTTATGGATTCTACATTCTCTTCCATCCCCACCGGAACAATCGTAGTTACTTTCGATGCCGACACTCTCCCCTCCCATTGCAACCTTTTCTATTTTGACCTTTCTGTTGAAAGATATATTCCGAGACTAAAGCAATGTACTAACTGCTTATTTTACGGACATTTTAAGCAGGCCTGTCGTGGTAAACAATCTTATGTTACGTGCGGCCTACCCGGCCAGCCCTCTTCCTCCTGCTCTGCACCTCCCAAATGCAAGAACTGTGCTGGTGACCACGTGGCTACCTTCCCTCAGTGTCTTGAACGCCTTATACAAATTCAAATTAATACTCTGCTGGCTACAGAACATCTATCCTATACAGATGCCAAACGACGCTATTTAACCACGACCCCTGCACAACGCTCCTTAAAGGGAGATCTACCTTCCCATTCTACTTCGTCCTCTCTTGCCAATTCGAGCTTTACTCCGTCCTCTATCCCTACCTTCGCTTCCTTTTCATATTCAGCTATCCCCCGGCCTTCCACTTCGCATTCTCCTTCCTCTCCTTCCTCTCTTAGTCCTCACTCTTCGCCTTCTCTTTCTGCCCAGCTCCCATCTCTTCCGCCTGAACGATCCCCTTTAGCATTTTCTCCCCTTCCCAGCACCGTGATAGCTTTTCAGAAACCGTCCAATGCGGCAGATCCTATATCTTCTTTTTCCTCCGCTGTTTCTTCTATCCTTCCTATTTTAGAAAAATCGCAACAAAGATTTTCTCCTCCCGACTATAAATCTTGCATCACCATACTCAAGCTATTACAATCACATTCACTATAACATTATCTGGTTCCTGCTTTTCTACTCCCTTACAATGGAACATGAGGAGTTCTCGCAGTAAAATGTATGCCTTACATCACCTCATATCTCTGTTCCATCCATCATTTCTCTTACTCCAAGAAAACTGGCTTACAGATTCCTAACGTTTTAACTCCCCTTCTTACCATTGGCTTCATGATGTTCGCCCAGACGGTCGAGGGGGACTCTCTCTCGGCATTCATAATTCTTTCCCTTACGTTCTACACCCTCCTCCCATCCAATACCCAGGAGTTCAATGTCAAATGGTCACCGTTCACTCTCTCACCCTGGTTAACCTTTACATTCCTCCTCACGTTCACCTTCCGGATCATCTCTGGCTCTATCTTTTTAATTTCCTTTCCCCTTCCTGGATTGTAGGCGGTGATGTAAATTGTAACCACCCGTTCTGGGGGGCTCCTTTTTCCAACCCCGCTGGCTCTGCCCTGTATCGCCCACTTCCCACCTTACCCTGTACTCTTTTGAATACTGGCACTCCTACACGTCTTCCCCGTCCCCGTGAACTTCCTACCGCTCCTGATCTCACCTTTTGTTCTCCTGCTTACTCTAGCCACCTTACATGGACTGTTTCTTCCGACCCCTACGGCAGTGATCACTTCCCCATCATTTTACATAACTCTACATCTCCTCCCTTTCCATCCTCTTCCCCTATAGGTCGCCCATATTCTACTAACCTCGATTGG
Organism: Thermobia domestica; assembly: GCF_964235325.1. Classification (NCBI taxonomy): domain Eukaryota; kingdom Metazoa; phylum Arthropoda; class Insecta; order Zygentoma; family Lepismatidae; genus Thermobia; species Thermobia domestica. The sequence goes on along the minus strand of NC_137460.1, from coordinate 295,982,005 downwards.
TCTCTTTATTCTGCCTGTTTGATCATTTCTCTTCCCCTCCCTCGTCTAGTGATCCTCTTCAGCTTCACACTGCTTTCTGTTCTCGCCTTTCCCAGGCAGTATCACACTCCCACCCTGATCCCTCTCCCTCCCTTCGTTCCTCTATTGTCCATTCTCCTTATCCTAAATGGTGGACTAGGGAATGTCAGCAATGGATTTTCCGACGGCGTCAAGCCCTTAAAACATCCCTCGCCACTCGCTCCTATTCCAATTTCCTAGTATATCAAGAAACCCAAGCCACTATGACCCGTATTCTTCAACAAACCCGTCGTAATGCCTGGCGACAACCCACACAGCAAGGAATATTTCCTCAATCAAAAGAAAATATTTTCCTTGGTTTTCAAAAGGTTTTCCTTCTCTGAAGATTTCCATGCTGGTTTCCCCAATGTATTCCGAATATTTCCCAAAAATATTTTCCCAAAAATGTTTGTAAAACATTTTAGAAATTACCTGGAGTACATTTTGAGAATGCTTGCCGGAAAGTAAAACCAGGAAAATATTCACAAAATATATTAGAAATATTGTTTTGGATCTAATTTAATATGTTTTCACTGTTGAGAAGGGAAATATTTTCGAAATGATACTAAAAATGTTTTCCATATATGATACGGAAAGCAATCAAACGAAATATATTCCACATATTTAAAAAATGTTTTCTAATTCGTTATTTGTAATATTTTCTATTTTTACGAGAAAACGTATTAAATATATATTTTTAAAAACATTTAGAATATTTTAAAAATAAATTATTTCGTAATATAAGAAATATTTTTCAGAAATGTTTTTAAAAGGTTTACTTAATTTTTACAAAAGTATTTTGGTAATCTTCTCCTATAACTTAAATTAAGTATTTTCGTATGATATTTTAGTATTATTTCCAGAATATTTTATGGAATTTTGAATATAAAACTTTAAAACAGTTAAAAGAAAACATTAAAAATGAATAGAAAATGTTTTCCATTGTGTTTTGGAAGATATTTTGTGTCTTTAGTGAACAACATTTTCTGATATAGGTCTATTATAGAAACATTTTTACATGTTTTCAGAATATACTCTTCCGTTACTGGAGAAAACATATTCCTTGTTATATCTGAGAAGTATCCCAACTATATGCCGGAACTATTTTTTAAAATGTGTTTGGAGAACATTTAATTAACTACGGGAAGCATTGGCGTTAAATAAGCTTTCCGGGCTTAATCCTCCCCCGAAATTGTTTTACTATATTAAAGTAAATGAAATATCCTGCACAATTTTCACATTTTCAGGAATAAAGTTAGCAAAGATTCCCTCCACAAAACAAAATCGTAAATATGCCACTGAACAGGATGTGCATGTTTAGAACGTTAGTAGGAAAATAATGTATGGAAAATTTTCACAAATTGTAATAGAAATATTGTGTTGAATGTAATGTAATATGTTTTCAATGTTGAGAGCAGGGGTAAAAGTGGATCTGAAAAGGTTGGGGGACGGTAGGTAGCGGATGACGTCACGTCGTTCACCCTGCCTATCTTTGCCCATTGTAATTTTTTTAGGAACTGGGTAGACGCCGTATATATTTTCTCGAGGTGGGGGTGGCGTCCCCCCGTACTTTTACCCCTAGTTGAGAGAGAAAATGTTTTCTAAGTAACACAAAAAATGTTTTACATACATGATAAAGGAAACAGAATAGGCCTATAAACAGAATAAAATGTTTTCCAACATGTCATTTACATTCTTTTCTATTGTTACAAGAAAACATATGAAATATAATTTTTAAAATATTTCGAATATTTTAAAAATAAATTCGTTCGTAAGATAAGAAATATTTTTAAAACTCCTATTAATTTTGTATGGAAATGTGTTTGTTATCTTGTCCTGTAACTTAAATGAAATATTTTCATGTAATATTTTAGAATTATTTGCAGAATATTTTATCGAATGTTGAATAAATTCTCTCACGAGAGTATCGTAGTAGCATTATTACCAATCATTATACTAATTATAGCAGCACCAAAGAAATATATTTGTTAAACATTTGAAATTTATGATATCCAGTGTGTGAGATTGCTAATTAGCATCGCTACATCAACCGTCATTTGTTTATCAAAGGTACCAGCATTCCTTGCGCGCTATGTTGAATTCACAAGTCAAGACAAGAAGGAATATTTAAAAAATAAATAAATAAAATAAAATAAATCTCACTATATTCAGTCATGTTGAAGAAGATATCTTTATATAGAAAAAGGGTTATAGTTAAGGAGCCAGGAATTATTCATTGAATATCTACCTACTTAAAAAGTTGGTAATATACCCAATTTTAATTAGTTAATGAGTGATTTGAAATTAAAGAAGACTTTTCCGAAGTCGGAGGCACACTTCAACTCTGTTAATAGTGAAGAAGAAAGAAAGAAAGACAAGAAAAGTCGGTAAGTATAACGATTACATAAAATAATTTAGTTTTATTGTCTTTATAAGTGATTGAGTGTCTGTATAGTATACATGAAGCTGCATCAGTTCCCGAATAAGCAGGACGCTCATACTTTTAGGGATTATTCATTGAGTATGTACGAACTTACAAAGGGGGTAACAAAGCGACTTTTATTTACTTATCGACTGATACGAAAATAAAAAAAGAACGTACCTGTTCTTTATATCTGCATATCTGCATGTGTAGTGCCCTTGTACTTTATCTATGACTATGTGTGTGTGGAGGGGGGGATTTAAGGCATATCGCATGTCTTGTGCACATGGGTACTTCTTATATTGCACTACGTAGAAAATTTATGGTATTTCATGTAGAAATGGTAATAGAACACAAGAAACGCAGATCAGGGTGTTCTCATGTATACTATGTATTATCGAGAAATTTATGTTTACAAATTAATAAAGGTATGGGATGCTAGATTTCTATTTTTCATCTCTATACATAAAATACCGTGAAGGTTTACTTTTGGCTCACCAGTCGAAATAATTGCTGAAAAATAGATTCTTTTAATAATTTTCTTTTTATTGTCGGATTGAGTATAGCCCGCTCCCCCCAATGATTTTTAACGAATCATAGTGATTCTAACGATTCATACTAGTTCATAATGAATCGGAATCGCATGTTATAAAGATTTAAGATGTAAATCTTGCGGTAAGGAAGCTTTAGTATAAGTAGTAGTAGTAGCTTTAGTAGCGGTAGTAGTAATAGTAGCAGTAGTAATAGTAGTTAGTAGCAATAGTAGTAGTAGTGGTGGTAGTTAGTAGCAATAGTAGTAGGAACGGGTTAGAAGCCCCGCAGGGGTTGGTTTGGTTCTGTTCTCGATATAAGTAGTAGTAGTACTGACTCTTCCAGTTCCGGTGACAAAGAACTGGGGGGAGCGGGCTATACACAAGCCTTATTGTCTCCTAAAGATTTGCGCTAGGCGATTTGAAATAAGTCACATGGAATAGATAAAATTCAAAAGGAGCGTCAGAAGTAATTGTCGAAAAAGTATAGTTATTCTTTTATGATTTGCGTATATATATACGTTGCGGATGTATGACGTAAAAACTACAGTGCAAAAAATATAAATCAGCCTGTACTACGTGTAGGGATGTAGAACACAGGTTCCTCTTCCCATTTATCTGTAATAAAGACAGAAATCAACGTGCCCTGCGGGGCTCTAACCCGCCTTCACTTGCTAACGCTCGCTCGGCAATACTATGTGAATTAAATATTTTACTTTGATACAGAAAAGAAACATCTATTAACCTATATGGGGGACCTGTGTTCTAGAAGCTTCCCGCACCAATACTGTCTGAGTCAGAGCATTGCGAAGTTGGAGGTCAGCAGGAGCGAGGGGATGCTTCCAAAGGGAAAATATGCGGGCAAGTCTTTACTTTAGTCAAGGCAGTGACAATGACCAATTGATCTGAACCGGTTTCTGCAGTTACAGTTCCCAAGAAGGAAAGAGAAAACAACGTGCCCTGCGGGACTCTAACCCGCCTTCACTCGCTAATGCTCACCTCTGGTGCTTGGGGTCCCGGGTTCGATCCCAGCCCCAGCCAAGTGAACTTTGTGGTGAACAAACACCGTGTGCGTGGGTTTTCTCGGGGTTCTCCCACTTTCTTCATTTCACCATTACATTCATTTCTCATAATCATCGTCTCCTTTAGCCTAACCGGCATAATCGTGGGACGTAAAACTAAAAGATTTCATTTCATTTCATTTTTCGCTAATGCTCATTCGGCAATACTATGTACTGACATAATATCACTGCCTTGTTCAAAGTAAAGAGTTTAAAAAGATGCGTACATTACCATTTTTATGACAGGTTATAATGATTCTGCGTGCAGTTTTACTTCTGGTGTGCCACTCGAAAGCAGTGTTTCTTTCAAAAGTAATGTTCCGGGGGCATTGCTCGTGCTATTCTAGTTATTATTATAAACGTATTATTTTGGTCTGCTCCGGGAGCCACTGCCCTCCCAAAGACAAGTCTGGAAGAAGCACTGCTCGAAATACTTAGTGAAATATAATTATTTCGCTACTTTCCTTCTTGTTGTCTATTTAATGATTTTCGCCAAGCGACGTATAAATTTTTCACTTATAAATTCAAGGCGACCGTCAGAATTAATTGTCGAAAAATTACAATTCTTTTACGATTTGCGTATTTATACTGATTCCTGATGTGTGGATAAGAAGCCCAAAAAATACAAACCAATCTGTGTTACGGGGCTACTAAAAAGCACGAATGCCATCTAACCGAGTCAGGGAGGGTGAAGGCGGGGGGGGGGCGAGGGGATGCTTCCGAAGGGAGTAGGCACGTACATTTCTATTTTGGTGACGGGATAATTGCGCGTATATTACCATTTTAATGACGTATTTACGACTTTTTTTTTCACGGGAGAAGGGCTTGGCTAACTTTGTTCTCCAAGATAATTCATTTACTTTAATATAGTAAGTACAATTTCAAGGGGCTTAAGCCCGGAAGCCCCCCTTAAATACACCAGTGGGTTATAATAATTCTTGGGTTCTCTCGAGCAGACGTTTACGCCGAGAACAAAATTTATAGATAAAATATGATGTGAAATATTTTTCGTGAAGGAATGAGAGTGTTAATGTAAGTTATTTCTGTCATTGCACAGCTTATTGAAATGGATTTTGAATGCAAATAGGGTAGAAGTAAGCGACGGGAATTTCCGGTTCATACGTCAGTTGTGTACATCTGCGATGGCCGTAATGTAAACTTTTTTTTTTTTTAAAGAATTGTGTAATAAAGAGAGAAGGATTATAAAGTTTCTACAGTCATGGTATGGTGAAGCGCGTAAAATCAACTGCGCAAAGTGTGGAAAAGATTTATTCAAGAAGAAAAATTCAGAACAGAGGCAATAGCCCTACATACACTATTTTCTGTCGTAAAGGTAAGAAAGAAAGGCGGTGTAACACTCGTGTATTAGCTGTGAAAGGTATTTTTTTTTTTAGGATCGAAATTAAGTGTTTTTGAAGATAAGAATAATTACAAATATTGTAAATGTTTTGCACCATCCTCTTTATGCGTGCCCCCCTGCTGTGCTTCTGCCCTGACTCAGATAGCATGCGTGCTTTTTTACTGGCCACCTAAAAGAAGTTGTTTCGCTTTTTCTTTTAGAGCTCCTCATTTAGTACATAGGGGGGCGCGGTTGCTCAGTGATAGAGCGTTCACCTCCGGTGCTTGGGGTCCCTGGTTCGATCCCAGCTCGTGCCGTGTGGACTTTCTCGTGGGTTTTCTCGGGGTTCTCCCGTTTCCTCCCACTTTCTTCATTTTTCATTATCACCGTCTCCTTTAGCCTAACCAACATGATCGTGGGATATTAAACTTAAGGATTTCTTTTCGTTTAGTGCATGTTCTGCAAAAAGAAACCGGAAGATGCAAGAAATGCGTCAAAATTTGGTAAAACAGTCTGCTTGAGTATTACCTAATTCTGCCTGCAGGTTTACTATTGGCGTGCCGCTCGACATGTAAATATTTCACCTGGCATATATAAAATTAAAGGGGGCCATCAGACTAGATTTGCCGAAAGATTACAATTATTCTTTTGCGATTTGCGTATATATATATATATATATATATATATATATATATATATATATATATATATATATATATGTGTGTGTGTGTGTGTGTGTGTGTGTGTGTGTGTGTATTGTATTGTGTTCAGGGTTTGCCCAATTGGGCCCAGCCCGGAAAAACCCACCTAGGTTTTTGAGCTTTTCGTTGGTATATTATTGGTGCAATTAAGGTGATCAAGTGATTGGAAGTGGTTCTTATTAGATTTTGGACTTTCCTTGGGCGAATTAGTTGCTTTCGCGCTAAGATATACAACATTCAACGTAAGACCCGAGGGCGCGGTGGCTCAGTTGTAGAGCGTTCACCTCCAGTGCTTGGGGTCCCTGGTTCGATCCCAGCTCGCGCCGTGTGGACTTTGTGGTGGCAAATACCGTGCTCGTGGGTTTTCTCGGGGTTCTCCCGTTTCCTCCCACTTTCTTCATTCCACCATTTCACTCATTTCTCATTATCACCATCTCCTTTAGCCTAACCGCATAACCGTGGGACGTTAAACTTAAAGATTCCATTTTTTTCAACGTAAGACCTTTATAAAGTTGTGAATGCACTGAATGCATTAAAAAAGCCGTACCTTAGATTCAGAGTGGAAAGAATCAAAGAAGTTGTCATTTGAAGAGGGATACACTATGTTTAAATTCTTGTAAAAAAAAAACCTTTCTGGCGCCCTTTTTATTTTTTCTTCGCTTTAAATACATACTATTGTGCCATGAATACTTCTCAGAATCATCTTCCTGTAAACTTTATTTCCCAAAAGCGTGTACTACAAGCGCTGTTATAACATTCAAAACACTTTGAAAATCCTTATTTTAGCAAAATGCGCAATTTTCCCATCTTCAAGTGACACGTTCCATTTAAGTGTCCGTGGAAGAGAGAGTTGAACATGTATAGAGTATATTTGAAGGGTAAGGGGAAAATAGAAGGAATGTCACAAAATTGTATTTTTGAGAAAACGGTGTTTTAATATTGAAAACCTCGTAAAAAGGCATAGGCTTAATCAAATCTTTTGCCTGTTTTTACATAGATATTTTTACATCTACGGATGCATATATATATATATACAGGCAAATAGTACCAAAAGTCACCATCTCATAGGACAAAGTACCCAATAAAGCACACACATGGACATTCCTTGTTTTTTCCCCTTACCTTTCATTTCATCCTTTTACTGAATTGTTCTGTCATGTTGGTAGTTTTCTTGAGCATTTCATGATTCATTCCTATATTCGCGATTTTTTGTATTCTTTGCAATGCAACGTATCAAAATTATTCATTTGTATAAGGCAAAATAATATGTATGGCCTGCTCCGTGGGGAAAGAAATCAAGCAAGGTAGCGGTCATCAAGGCCTTAGTAACCACCTCGGCATTCACCTGGTGCGACTGAGGGAAAAAGAATGATCGGGTCCAGATATGATATCAGAGCCTCCAGAATGAGACGCTAGTTCTTCATCAACTCAAATGCTGCCATATGTTTTCATTTTCTTTAGTATTAGGTTTAATATTTATAAGATGCTATACTTTTTAAAAATAAATGTTTGACCGCTTCAACATGTTACAACGTCCGTAATTAAGCTACAGTCTAAGGTATGTCACTTTCAGCTGTAGCTGTTGTCTTCCTTGCCGTTTACATTTTCTTCAGGATGTTACTTTTGTAACACAATATTGTCTTCACAAGCTGCTGTAGGTCCTACACAAACATTTTAAATATTTTTGTAAGTTTAAGATGTAATAATTGATCTTTAATCATTCCCTGCTGTTATTATGTTATTAAACGCTGCCTATTATTTTTATTTTCAGAAACTGTGTAACACAAGAGAAACGTAACTAACGATGAGATCGCGTAGATTATTGGGATTTGGCTTCAACATGTCATACAGAGACGAACAAGAAGATCAGTTAAGAATTCAGCTGCAGTTCCACAGAACTTTAACTGACAATTCGCAGCGTCGAATTTATAGTTAGTTGTGGTAATCAAAAGTGACATTATAAAGAAGCAAATACGTTTTCTGGTTATTCAACAATGTGATATTTCTTGAAAGTTGCAAAAAGTGACATTTCGTGAAAAGATCTATTCCCCATGCGCCGTAGATTTGTAGAACATATTTTCAGCAACATATTTTACATAAATATTCTTGTTGATTTTTTTTAATTAGTGTCAGTGACATAATTTTCTAGAACAAGTGTTGAAGATTGTTCTTAATGTGATATTTGAGAAGATTGTTCTTAATGTATAGAAACAAATAATACGAGCAGCATGAAGATGCTGCTGAAGAGTATTTAAATAAATAATGCCAGAATAGTGTACATTTATATTTTTATTTAACTACTAACCGATATAAACTTATATAGATGTATATTTATTATAGTGTACAGTGTAAATTATAACTACATAATGTTAGCTTGCTCTCATAATTTTAAGCTGCTTTTATTATTATTATTATTATTATTATTATTATTATTATTATTATTATTATTAACTCAAAATCTTATTTACACACAGAATGCTTCAGGGTGTTCCACTGCTACTACTGGTATGTGGCCACGCCGTCTATGTACGTTGGGGTGTCTTATGTGTCTTGCGAGGTTCAGACTGCAAATTAGAGCCTTCACAATCATCGCGTGCCAATTTACAAAGCGGCTATATTGGATTTATTATTTTTAAGATAGGAAAAGGATTGCCAACAATTGTTTCTTGAAATGGATGTCTAAACTTCAATCCTTTTCGTATTAAAAAAAAAAAAATCCAATACAGCCGCTTTCAAAACTGGCAGGCGACGATTGTGAACACACTGATGTGCAGTTTGAATGTCGTAAGTCACATAAGACACCCCAACATATATGCACGGCGTGTCCACATACCAGTAGTACCAGTGAAACACCCAGAAACATTTTGTGTGTAAATAAGAGTTTGAGTTTAAAAAAAAATGCTTAAAATTATGAGAGCAAGTTAACATTACGTAGTTATAATTTACACTGTTTATTATTATTATTATTATTATTAGTAGTAGTAGTAGTAGTAGTAGTAGTAGTAGTAGTAGTATTTTATTTTTATTTTGTTTTTAGTTATTTATCTATTTATTTATTTTTTTGATCTGAGTCTGTGGGCCGCAATGGTTCCTCGTCATGAAGACAGAGTGAGGCAAAGACGTCTAAGCAGGTAAAATTGTACAGAAGAATCTTATGCTTTCTTCCAGCTGCTATGTCACAGCCTGGCCGCCTTGTTTTCAACCTACTATTTGTTCCCAGCAAGAAGCCGTTATACCGTATATGCAGAGTGACGCAAAAGTCCGGAGCCCATAGGCCAACTCGGTTACTATTGCAGGTATGGAAACACGGTAAGATATGTAAGGACTCTTTTAAATTCCAGCAACACTTTTGTTTTTGTACTAGTGTACCGCTCAATAAAGAAAATGCGTTACCATACATCATGTCGGGCTACACGAATGAAAGAATGTGTGGTTTGAAATTAGCTACACCGAGAAGAATTGAAAGGAGACACAGTGAAGGATAAACATGCAAATGCAACATCCACGCCAGAGGCGTAGCAACCACGGTGTTGAGGGGGGGGGGAGCAGATACGAAGGACGTGAAATTGGGTCTTGCACTATATTTTTCATTGTGTCTTTCCGTTCCCTTTGGTCCAAATAATTTCAAACTTTCTTTCTTTCATTCGTTGTTGTCCAACAGTGGCAGCGTTGTACTTTTCGTTACTATTGGGCGGTATACTAATATAAAAACAAAACTTGCTGCATTTTAAAAATTTCCTTCTGTATCTTACCTTGTTTTCGTATCTGCAGTAGTAACCGAATTGGCCTATGGGCTTTGGGTTCTATCATGTACAGAAAATATTCTGTAAATATTTTGTCATGTACAGAAAATATTCCCTAAATATTTTGTCATGCACAGAAACTATTCTTTAAATATTTTCTGTGATGTACAAAAAATATTCACTAAATATATTTTGTCATGTAAAGAAAATATTTTGGCATATGTAGGAAAATATTGTCTGCGTTATTGGTAAATAATTTTAAAATATTCCATGAGAAACATTTTAAAAACCATTCCGTTAACATTGTATAAAACGTTTCAAATACTTTTTCAGTAATGTTTGGAAATCGTACAGAAAACATTTTTAGGAAAACTTTTCTAACGGCGTATAAAATATTTCTACAACGTTTTTGAGTGTATTTAGAGAATATTTTCAGTATTATGTGGAAAATGTTTTCAACAACATATGGAATATATTTCCTTAAGGGAAGTAGGATACATTTTCTGAAGGAAAATGATGGCACGTTTTAGAAACGTTTTGAAAATATTTCATTGCTGTGTGGGAATATTGTTCCAACCTACGTTATGGTTTCTCTTTATCCTCCATTTGGAAATTTTACCGGTCCCTTCGTAACAAGACGTGTCGTCCTCCCTCTGGTGAATCTATTTCCTCTTCCTGGCTCCATCAATTCCATTCCCAGTTAGCACCATCCACGTGTCTCTTCCGTCCTCTCTGGCTCTCGCCTCTATATTCTCCAGAACCATCTACCCCCTATCCATCTTCCTTTCACTATGTCTGAACTTTCTCCTATCTTATCCCGTCTACTCAACTCTTCATCTGGCAAACATGGCATACATTACCTACACCTACAACATCTTCCTCCCCTGTATCAGAACTTCCTACTCACCTTATTTAACTCTGTGTGGTCTTCTGAACGAATTCCTCCTCCGTGGAAAGATTATGTTATTATTCCCATCCTCAAACCTACAAAACAACCTGGTATCGCTGATCACTACCGCCCTATTGCCCTCTCCTCATGTCTTTTAAAGGTCTTCGAACATCTCCTGAAACAACGCGTCCAATGGTTCTCTGAACACCACCTTTTATTTTACAAACAACAATACGGTTGTCGACTTGGTTCCAATGTTTCTGACTGTCTGTCTGTTCTTATCTCTGATATTTGGCTTGCTTTTTCCCGTACCCAGTTTGTTTTTGCCGTCTTCATTGACCTTTCTCAGGCTTATGACTCTGTTCCCCTTTATGATCTCATAGATATGCTTTGGCAACACGGCATCCCTTCGAAATATCTCTGTATTATTTACAACCTTCTGGTCTAACGCACATTGTATATTCGCCTCGGTTCCCAACTCTCTGAAGGTCGCACCACTTCCCAAGGACTTCCTCAAGGTTCTGTATTATCTCCTCTTTTGTTCAATCTCTTTCTGGCACCTGTTCTTCGCCAAACCAGTAATACTGTACGGGTTCTTTCCCATTGTGATGATTTAGCCTTCTATATTACTTCTCCCTCCCCTCAACCTGCTATACCCCAACTCATTTCAGCTCTCACAACTACTCCACCTGGTATTCCCAACATGGCCTAAGAATAAACTGAAACAAAACCTCCTTCCTCATCTTTACTCGCACTCCCGCCCTACCCTCTCTTACTTTTACCGGTATTACTCTTCCTCGCCGTCCTTCTGTTAAATACCTCGGAATCGTCTTAGATTCTTCTTTACGTTAGACCCCCCATTATCATCTTATACATCAAAAAACATCATCCTTTTTACGCTTAGTTCTTTCTATTTCCACTTCTACTTGGTCTACAGATTTCCGTGTTCTCCTCCTGTTACAAAAACAGGTTTACTTACCTATTTTAACGTATGGTGGTTTTTTCTATCTCCTTCTCCTTCTAGAGTCTTTAAAAAATTCCAATCCCTTCAATATACTACTCTCTGCCGTACTCTTAGCCTTCCATCCACCACTGCTGCTACTGCGCTTTATTCTGAGAAACGAGTGCCACCTTTAGCAATTCAGTTGAAACACCTCTCTGACAAATTCTGTCTTCAACGTTTCCAATTTACACGATCCTCTCTCCTCCCTAAACTCACTCTGCTCCGATACCTTCATACAGGCCGCAAACGTTCTCCATATCTCTCCCTTTTATATACACCAGCTATCTAGATCTTGCACCCCATCTGTTACACATTCAGCGCACGTACATACTCCCTTGCTACTTGCACGACTATCCAGTTTTTTCCAATATTTTTCTATCATTTTTCCCCAATACCCTCCCGCGCACCTTTTCTCTCCCGTATCTTCCGAACATTGTTTTTCCTCATCCATTCCTCCTCTCCTACAGCACACTGTTTATTTGTACTGCGATGGTTCTGGCCAGGGCTTGCATCTTGGATCAGCCTTCTACGATTCCTCTCTTCAGCAATGTTTCAGCTTTAAACTGCCCCATTATATCTCTACTTTTCTCACTGAAGCTTATGCCTTTTTGCGACTCTTCTTCATTCCCTACAGCATCAGTATACATCTATATGTATCGCCACTGATTCTAAATCTCTCCTCCAATCTCTACAATCTTCCCCTTGGACTTCCAAATCATCCTGGCTTCTTTATGAAATCCGTCATCTTCTATACCGTCGGACTTCCCTCAACTATACTACTTGCTTAATTTGGTCCAAAGGCCATGTGAACATCCTTGGGTATTCTCTAGCTGAGGCCGCAGCACGTTTCGGAGCGCTGCACGGCACTCCCATAAATCTTTCAGTCTCGCCTATTGACTTTTTCCACAACTTATTACACTTCATTATCAACGCTGGACTGTTTATAATGACTCATGTACAAAGGCACGTTGGTACTGGCACCTTCCTTGTTCTCTCCGCTCTGCATCTTGGTTTATTCAGCATACTTTCTCTCCATCCTACCTCCATTTTCTACTCCGTAACAGACTTCATATTCTATATACTCCCCAACGCTTATATCTTCTCCGAAAACGTACTACTCTACTTTGTAACTGTGGTCTCGATACAGGCTCCATCGATCATCTCATTTTCTCTTGCCCTCTCTATCAACAATATCGCCCGCCATTTCTCTTTATTCTTCATAAATTTCACGGTTCTGGTCCTTTTAATGTAGATTTGCTCATTTTCACCTTATCACCACCTGTTCTTACTGCCTATTATCTTTATTTACAAAGATCTATGTTATTTACCATCTTATAAGCATCTTTAAAGATTCATCTCAAGTCATCATGTGTTTCTTTTGCTAACATCGTCTATAATTGCCGGTGTCCTGCCCTTGCTTTACCGTATCCATGCATTACCGGGGGGTACAAAATGTGCAGCCAAAAACTACCCCCCAATATATCATATTGACAAACACTTTTATTCTTTCGTTCTTGTAGAACCAGATATATTTCTAAAAGGACGCCGCCTTTCCAGCCACTTTCAGGGTTGCCAGTAGTATAGAGGTTGAAGTAAGGGATAGCGTGATCAACTTGTACCCCCCAATAAATTATAATGACAAACACATGTGGCTCTCACAGAAGATACCGTCTATAAATTCCAGTTTTAAAGAAAACACAGAATAAACAATAGAGCAGGAAAAAGGACAAAGAAGTCTAGGTACCTGTCCACGCGGCCATCGGCTTTGCAGTTGACGTCAAAGACACCCAGTGCGGAGTGTACAAAGAAAATTCTTTTTTCGATTCATAGCCACACCCCTAAACTCTTCGACCTTTTAACCAATAAAATTCCAGCATCTCATGTCAAACTATCGTCAACTCCACGTGGAATAACCTTCCTTTCTGAAATCATGCTTTTGTGTATATTTGGTTTGTAATGAGTGACATAAGTAATGCGGGCGAAAGCCAAGAAAGATAACTATTTCGGGCAGCTCAAATAATTGCATATTTCTTACCTGCTCCAATACTTAGAGATTTGCTGAAGCTATGATGGCTAATGTTTCTTGCGCCTCGTGTTAATTAGATTTGCCTTACAGTAAGAATAGCTTCATAGTCCTTCAATACATATATATATATATATATATATATATATATATATATATATATATAGGGTGCGAATTGGCGGGGGGGATGCCAGGGATTTCCCCCCCTGACAATAATCTTTCCCCCTCTGGAGAATTTTTGAATGGACATGAAGATAGAAAAAGGGAAAAACTTTACTTAATAGTACTTTTTGTACTTGTTAGTAAAAAAAATATTTCAAGTGTGTCTCAATTGGTGTTATGCCGATGTGTGTTTTCCCGTATCTCACTCGAAAGGGGGAGGGACAAGTTGCTGTGACCGAGATCCTTCAATAGTTGGATGCAGACATGTTGCCACATTGAATTATTTCGCGGGTTTCGCTGTGCACTTTAGCCATTCTAAGTAACCTACGATCTTCACTCGCCAAGAACAAACGACTGATTGACAAATTGGAAATACAGCCAAGGTCATTGACTTCCTTCCCCAAGTAAAGGGATAGTTTTCTCCGCAAGAGGGCTGCGGGGGTGGGTACGAAGTATGCAAAGAAACTCGAAGGGGGTGGAAAGGTCACCAAATGTTTGAGTCTGCAGTTACTGGAAAAGAATCCGTGTTACTTGGAAATAACTTTACTCCAATCGGAAATTATAATTTCGTATTTTTATTCCATTACCGTATATATATATATATATATATATATATATGTGTGTGTGTGTGTGTGTGTGTCTGTAAAAGAGGACTGGGTGCGCATATGGGTGAAATTCATCCCCCCCCCTGGGAAAAATTTTCAATTCGCACACTGTATATATATATCTGTCTTGTTTTTCTTTCTTTTGTTTAATTTGTAAAGTACCGTGTGAATAATTTTAAAAATATTTATTTTATTGAATGTCACTGTGTAAAACAAAAGTGCTGGGTTTGAAAGCATAAAAACTTTATTTTTTTCATTTAATTATTTCTTTAAATACTCTTTCTTTCTCTAACTGAATTCTATTTTAAGATAATTACATTATTTTTAAATAAATATTTTAGTATTGAGTATAAGAAAAGAGACAAATGATTGGGTAATGAACCAATTAGTTACAATAACCCGTAGCATTAGTTACAATAGTTACAATAGCCCCTAAATAGACAAATAGCCCATATAGTAGTTAAAGTTTCCAATTAATTATTTTGATATAACACAACTATATCCAAATAATTAATTGGAAACTTTAACTTTTCTATATAATAATTTCAATTATTAATGTTAATGTCAATATCAATGTTAATGTAATACTATCAATATCAATATCAATATTAATATCAACATCAATGTCAATGTCAATGTCAATGTAATAATATCAATGTCAATGTAATAATATCAATGTTAATGTAATAATATCAATGTAATAATATCAATGTATATTATTACAATGTCAATATCAATGTTAATGTAATAATATCAATGTTAATGTCAATATCAATGTCAATGTAATAATATCAATATCAATATCAATATAAATATCAATATCAACATCAATGTCAATGTTAATGTTAATATCAATGTTAATGTAATAATATCAATGTAATAATATCAATATCAATATCAATGTAAATGTAATAATATCAATGTCAATGTCAATGCCAATGTAATAATATCAATGTCAATGTCAATGTCAATGTCAATGTAATAATATCAATATAATAATATCAATATCAACATCAATGTCAATGTCAATGTCAATGTAATAATATCAATGTAATAATATCAATGTAATAATATCAATATCAACATCAATGTTAATGTTAATATCAATGTCAATGTCAATGTCAATGTCAATATCAATGTCAATGTAATAATATCAATGTAATAATATCAATATCAACATCAATGTTAATATTAATATCAATGTCAATGTCAATCTCAATGTCAATATCAATGTCAATGTAATAATATCAATGTCAATATAATAATATCAATATCAACATCAATGTCAATGTCAATGTCAATGTAATAATATCAATGTTAATATAAATGTCAATATCAACATCAATAATAAATATATTTAAACATATATATTATATTATTTATTTAATAATTATTTATAATATTAATTAATCTACATATTAACCAAGTATGTAATATATTATAGGAAGAAGTTAATATATAGAACATGTATATACTAAATTAAACAAATGATATTATAAGATATAGTAAATGATTTAATAAACGTTCATGTTTAAGTTGGTTTACGTTCGTTTATGTTGGTTTACGTTCGTTTAAGTTGGTTTACGTTCCTTTATGTTGGTTTATGTTCGTTTATGTTGGTTTACGTTCGTTTATGTTCGTTTATGTTCGTTTACGTTCGTTTATGTTCGTTTATGTTCGTTTATCTTTTTAATAAAATGATCATTAAATAAAAAATACATATGTGAACAAATGACGTTAGAACTGATTAAAATTCCGTGGTATTATTGTGGGATGTATTATAAAGATAAAGACTTAAAACATTACATTATAAAAGGTAAATTAACTTTTGAGGATGAAGAAGAACAAGAGTTAATATTTTTATTTGATTATTTAGGTTATAGTATTTATCAAAAGGCTTATGTGGAGATAATTAAATATACAGAAAAAGAATTAGAAGAATACCTTTGGACGCAGTGTAAGTTATCGAAAGAGGTGGAAAGAAGAAAAAATTATAAGTTTATGTTTAAATGTAGATCTGATCTTTATGCATACAAACTAGACAAACCAGTATTTAAACAACGATCTTGTGATTTGTTACCTATTGGTTGGCAGTACATTCAAAAACAAATATCATTAAAAGAAGGTATGGAGACTGATTGTTGGCCGATGCTAAATAAATTTTCAGAAGATAACCCTTTTTAATTGTTTTTGTATTTGCACTTTTATGATTAATCATAAAAGAGTTTTAATAACTAAATCTAAACAAAACACATAAGATAATATAATACTCAACATTGATATTAACATTGACCTCAACATAAGATTAATATAATACCCAACATTGGTATCAACATAAGATTAATAACTAACTCTAAACAAAACAATTAAACACTTAAATGCATAACTCTTTCTTTATTTCTACTATTCCCATGTTTAATAGGTCCTGTTTTCATCTTAAACTTTAAATGTAAGTCTGGTTTACGATTGTTTATTTCTTTTTCAATCCAAGAATTAGAAACATATAAATCATCCAAGTTTGAAAATTTAAAAATGTATCGGTCTTTACTTCTAAATGTTACTTTCTTTAAAGCTTCTACAGTTAACTCTTGGTTTTTTCTAATGATTCTAATCTTCTACATTGACTTATCTTAACATCTATTTGTATTGTTCCCATTACTAAATCATTGAATTCGTTTAAATCATCTTGTGTTAATAAGAAAATATCTTTAGATTTAAGATTTGTATTGACTAGTTCTAGTGATGTAATATTTGTAAAAGGAAACCCATTAAAGAATGTTATACCTCCTGTTTTTAATTTTGCAAAATCTTTATAGTTGGAATATAAGCAATTTTTAAGTTTCTCCATTTTAAAAGGGCAAAACCTAATTCGTTTAATAAGTCTTCGTTAGAATGTAAATCGATAAGGTTTTGTTTATATTTAACTTTAATTGTTTTAACTGTTCTTTCTTCTTTGTTCTTTACTAATGCACCTACAATATTAAAATCTTTAACCTTTTTAACAGTAAAAGCAGAAATGTAATAAGTTAAATTAATATCTAAATCTTCCCAAAAACTAGTAAATAATTGTTTTAGATCTTTTACTTGTTGTTCTTTTTCTTTAATTAGTTGTAACATATTTTTATACTTGTCTTTAAAATGTTTATTATGTTCTTTATATCGTTCTCTATATTGTAAACCTTCTTGTTGTATTCTAATTTCTTCTAATTCTTTGTTTCTTTTCTTAATGGAATTTAAATACACTTTTCTTGGTGGATCTATTGTTCTTATTGGATATGGTAATAATTGGCTATTAATATTAATTCTCTTTCTAAACACTTCTGGCATAATGTTTTCTGTATCTATTAAACCTAACTCACTTAAGCAATACTCTTTTGATATGGTAGAGAACAGCGTTTTAGATTTAGTAAAATAAGTTTTACCCTCCTTTAAATAACAATCTTGTGTAATAGAAATTTTGCTTATACAATTGTTTTGATTTGGTTGTGTGTCTATAATTGTAATAATATTTATAGGTAGTATGTTTAAACTAAAACTAGACAATACAAATTGGATTTGTTTTTCTTGGACTTGTTTATCTTCTGCTGCGGAGAACCACAACATACATAATTCAGTGCAACATGTAAACCTATACCTCGGTAGACCATCCCTAACTCCTACCTTCAAAACTTTTTTTTTCAAAGGAGGAACCACTGGACAACTCCACCGAAATACAAGTTTACTTTTGCACTACGGGTAATGGAGCAATTCTACTTTCCAAAATTATAACTTTAATTCCTTTTATCTTATTCCAAAAAAAATGCTTTTTTTTAATACCCAATCAGTGGGGTAAGGATCTAATCTACTTCTTGAAATTGTGAATTCCCAAATTCAATGTAGTTAACAATTTATTATAACAAATGAATATAGAAAACAACAAGAATAAACATGAATATATATAACGGTATAAATTCCGAATATTGATACTTAACTTGAGCACTTTAATAGAACAAACAAATCCAGCCTTGAACTGGGAACGAATACTAGTTTCAATCAATCAAACGGTAATATTATACAAATGCTTACCTTTTTTTTCACAAAAGTTATTTAACAACTTCTTTACCTGTTGTTGTATGAAATCCTCCTTCAAGGTTCCGATTAAGGAGAGGGCAAGCAAGAATTCTTAAAACACTCTGACTTTCCTTTCTTTTGAAACTATCATAAAGCTTACCTTAAGAGAAACAGTGAACAGAGCCAGTGACTGAATCCTCTATAAATTTTGAATAAAAATAAAAATGCCAAAAGAGATTAACATAGAGGACCCTTTCACTAACTCTCCCACCTCCTCTGTAAGTCACACATAATAATTCAGATAATGAAACTGCCAAAGAATTCAATAACTTACTCGCAAGGATTAGAACAAGACTTAATATTTTAAATTGTCACTATTTTCACCTTTCATTTGCCATATTTCAATCTTCCAAAGCACTAGTTTCAAACAGAAGTAATTACTATTAAAAGTCAGTCACTATACTTTACGTGTTACGTTCCCATTCTTATAAATGTAAAGAACCCATTTCGAACTACATTACCCTACCTCGTTCAACAGACAACAGGACGCCGCCTCGTGTTTTGCACGTAGAGGAGGCCTTCCCGATGACGTCAGCTACTCAATCGCGCAGCCTGACTCGGGAGAGAGCCATTACGCAGTAGCTTGAGAAAACAGGGTTGCCAGTCTACTTTGACGGAAACATTGAAAGGGGGTTTCATTTACAATTAGATAATAACACAATGATAATAATTAATCGTAACATATATAGTTCCCTGGGGTCAGAGGGATAAATTTTTAAACCATAACAAAGATTAATTATTAGAATTGTACATTACCCCAATTCCATTTTTTTCCTTTCTTTTCAAACCTCATGGTCGTTCCTTGTTTACAATTCATTCCCATTCACAGGAGTACATGGAGTTACCAGTGACGATTACAAAACGAGGACAAACACAAGGATGATGGATGATACCTTTTTCCTGCAGGAATAAAATGAAACATAAAAAAACAAACACCAAATGTTCCAACAATCATTGTATAAACAAATATCATCACTTAACATTTTAATTGCCTATATTAACTCTATTTTCTACATTTTCAGCTGGGACATATTCTTTACAAAACCTAACATGTCGTTTAATTCTAATTTGTGGGTTCTCAATGTTTTCTAACCAAACAGTATTGGGTGTTGGCTTGCTGAGGACACGGAAAGGCCCACCATAAATTGGCGCGATTTTAGGATTAAAATGCTTTTCAGCAGACAATTTTAACATCCGTTTTACCAAAACTAAATCACCGATTTCAAGGTTTACTGGTACATGTTTTTGCGAATAAACCCTTTCGCTATGTTTCCAGGATCATTCAATGTTATTACAGATATTCTCGAATTTCTGGTCTTTATTTTGATCTTCATCTAAAATCTCAAGATCCATCAACCATTTAGCATCCAAAGGATGAAAAAACTTCCGTCCCATAAAAGCTTCACAAGGTGCAACTCCAGTACTCTCACTTTGGCTCATGTTGATAGTAAACGCTATTTTTGATAGTAAATGGGCCCAGTTCCTTTGACTCTTATCAACATATGCCTTGAGCAAATTTTTCACCGAACGCACCGTTCTCTCCGATTGATTTGGAGAAGGGTTATATGGAGAGGTCTTTATCCCCTGAATACCATACGTATACAAGAATTGGCTGAAGTATTCTGAAGCAAAATAGGAAGCGTTGTCACAAAGGATTTTCCCTGGAAATCCGTAGCGCAAAAACAGTTCAAGCAATTTAGAACAAATAATTTTTGATGTTAAACGTCTCAAAGGCTCTAACATAATAAATCTGCTGAAAGAATCAGTTACTACTAAGATATATTCGTAACCTGAACTTTTAGGAAGACGCCCCGCCGTGTCAATATGCCAAACATAATTTGGATGTTTAATTTTCCTGGAATAATAAATTCCCATTGGTTTCGAACCACTTTCTTTACAGGTTTGACAAATATGGCACCTTTTTATATATTCTTTTATGTGTTTAACCATATTAGGCCATGTATACCTAGAAGATACTTTCGCTATTGTTTTTCTTACACCCATATGACCACCATTAACTAAAGGCTGGTGCGTATACTCAATTATAGAATTTATTAACTTTGGAGGAATAACAACTCGAAAACCATTTCCACCTTTCCCTTTTGTTTTCTTCAACAGGATATTTTGTTGAAGTTTATATTGGCTTACCTCTTCCTTTCGTTCTAGCTTATCAATAATCTCTTTCAGATGTGGATCTTTTCGCTGTTGTTCAGCTAAGGGTTCACTGAAATTAGGATACTTCCAGAAATTGAAAAATGAAACATTTACATTTTTCCCTCGATCTTTTACCACTTCTACTACATTTTCATCTTTGGTATAAAACTCTAAATGATTTCCAACCCTGGACAGAAAATCCGCGACTGTATTGATCATACTCCTTATGTGAACAATTCGGAACTTAAAACGAGCTATTTTCTCAAGTAAGGTTCCATAACGTCTCTGGCGCTTATGATTGGTTAAAAGCCAAGTTAAACTTTTAGAGTCCGAATAAACTACAAAAGGATTATGTAAATAGTATTCAAATTTTTCCAAGCAAAGGCATAAAGATTTCATCTCCAATTCGTAAATGTTCTTACTCCAATCTGATGGAGGAATAGCTTTTGAGAACAGGGAAACAGGTCGTAAGTTTCCATTTTCATCATATTGTGAAAGGACCCCAGAAAAATGACGAAGACTAGAATCGCAATGAATTACGAAACTAGAGTTCATATCAGGGACTCTTAAAATCACATGCTCACAAAAAGCTTCTTTTAAATTTTGAAGAGCTTGATCATGAATCTTTGTCCATTTAAAAGGATGTTTAGTAGACCTCAGTTCTTGTAATGGTGCTATTAATTCTGAATACTTATAAATAAATTTAGAATAGAAATTAAAGAATGAACAAATTCTATTGACTCCTTTCCGATTCTTTGGCCACGGTATATCCTTAATCGCCTTTACTCGCTCAGGATCTATACTCATATTACCGTTTTCAAAACGGAAGCCCAAATACTTAATACTAGTCTGAAATAAATGCGTTTTCTTGGGAGAAATTGTAACACCCCATTTCCTGAGACGAGATAATACCTCTTCAACCAGTTTTTTATGGCTTTCAACATCCGAACTGAACAATAAAATATCATCAAAAAATATTTCAAGATTTTTACCAACAAGATCATGGAACACCTTATTCATTATATTACTTAGAACGAATGGAGAAACTGTTAAACCCATGGGACAAGCTGTAAAACGATAAACCTTATTCTTGGTTACAAAAGCAGTGTAATTTCTGCATTCTTTAGACAAGGATAACTGATAGAAGCTGCTTCGGATATCGAAAATTGAAAAAATCGAATGATTTGAAATGCTAGAAATTACATTTTCCATATTCGGAGACGGAAAACTTTGTGCAATTATTCTCTTATTAGTTTCGCCATACGCCACTACGAGCCTCCTACTCTTATCAGCATTTGTAACCAAGAAACAGGGAGACGTAAAGGGGGAATAATCAATTTCTTCTACAATTCCCTCTTTAACCAAATTTTGAATATATTCCTCAAGTTCCTTTTGTTTATTAGTGGGGATTTGGTACGGTTGTTGACGAATCGGAGTGTTATCTGTCAATTCAATATTATATGTAAAATTTTTAACTCTTCCTATCTTTGTTGTAATTACATCATTAAATTTTTCTACTAAGTTATCAACATAATTTTGTATTTCAGGATATGTCTGTAAAAGTTCTGATGAAACAGTATAATTACCTTTTCTTTCTTCCCTTTCGGACACCTCCGGATGTAAAACTGAATGGTCAAACTGCACCTCCAATTCCGGATCAAAGGAAACTCCAACTGCGGCATCTCTCCTACAGACACCTGGAGCCACAGAAGTCGGCAGAGTAGACGTTGACATTCCAATCGTGTTCGAACAATTTTGAATAAGCCTAGGGTGAGGTAAAGTTTTCGGCGAACTAAAGGAGCGTGCTGGTTGCTGTCCACTGACCTCTTCCCTAGAAGTAGATACGGAAGAGCGAGGGGTAACTGCTAATAACGAGGTTTCTCGAATAGGAACAACTAACTTTCGAGATTGGACCTTATACACTCCATTGGAGATGTCAATAACGGCATTAAATTTTGAATGAAAACAGTTCCCTAGCAAAATATCAAAGTCTGTTGCTTCAACTATGTAAAAGTTCTCTGAGAATTGTTGTCTTCCCATTTTAAAGTAAATTCGAACACGTTGATTTACCGATACTTGTGTGTTTCCTAATCCAGTAGTCTGAACACTTACATTTTCCACTTTAATTTTACACTGTTTCTTCAATTGCTCAAAATATCTTTTACTAATGTAATTGCAAGTACTACCAGTATCCACTAAACAATTTACACACTTCCCTTTTATATAAACCGGTACAGTAATTAGTTTATACGAAAAGGGGGTATTTTCCAATAAGTTCTCTCCTTCCCTTGACCAATTACAGTTTTGAACACTATCCTTTACACATGTCTGACTATTCCCACCATTATGTTCAACATTACCAATTAATTGAGGGGGGTTATAATAACACCTTTGAGTGGGTTGCCTTGATTGCATAATTACCTGATCTCGAGTATTTTTAACACCGACCATAGCAGACGATTTCCGGGATGGTACCATATCCCGATTTCCCCTAACAGGTGTTCGCAGTTTATAATAATCGGCCTTATACCTATGCAACATATCATACCTAGCTGACAAAGACATTAATTGCTCAAACGTATGAGGCATCCCATGTTCTACCAAAAACATATGGGCAGAAGGACAGACCATGTTACATATTAGATCGCACACAGCATTTTCGCTAAAGGACATGTCAAGGACGTTAATAATACTTAATTTAAAATCTGCAAATTCAAAAAGCGTTTGTTCTTCACTCTGCATTGTGTAAAAATATTTTGACATGAACTGGGTACGAGCAACAGTAGACATAAATCTGAGCATAATTCTTCTACAAATAGTTTGCCACGAATAAGAACCACCGACAAGGACCTGTATCATTTCCTGAACTTCACCTCTAGAACGTGAAAGACAGGCAATGAGAACTAAATCTAAAGGTAAATTCTTACTTCTCACAATACTATCCAATTTCAGTAGAAATTTAAATGTTAGTTCGGTATTAGAACCATCTATAATAGGAAGTGAATTTATTTCATTAATTAGAGCTCGATAAACACCGTCTGAAGCTTGTTTACTGAAATTTAAAGTCAAATTATTTGAAAAGGAGGTATTTTGAATAGTACTCCTATTTTCATTACAGCCTCCGGCTCCGCCACTGAGATTTTGTTGGGTTAGTGGTTGACTAAATCCACCCCCACGTTCAAATATTGGGTTTTCAAATTCATATGAGTACCCCAAAAACTCATCACTACTTGTACTAGAGGTTTCTCCCTCATTATTATGTCCCGAAGGAAAATTTAAATCTCTGGCCCTCCTATCGTAATTCTGTGCCATATTGCTAACGTCCTTCACAAGACAAAAATATAGTAACGATACTAGAATAATACAAAATGACCCCAATGTTAGGCACATAAAATAGTTTTGCTTCTAACCAGCTGAATTCTAAACGTAACACAAATTTGGGGGGGGGGCAATTCTTACAAGATCCTTCCCACATACAAATTTTTTGGAAAGCAGGCTGTTGTCTGTTGAACTTTTAAATTATATATGCTGCGGAGAACCACAACATACATAATTCAGTGCAACATGTAAACCTATACCTTGGTAGACCATCCCTAACTCCTACCTTCAAAACTTTTTTTTTCAAAGGAGGAACCACTGGACAACTCCACCGAAATACAAGTTTACTTTTGCACTACGGGTAATGGAGCAATTCTACTTTCCAAAATTATAACTTTAATTCCTTTTATCTTATTCCAAAAAAAAATGCCTTTTTTTTAATACCCAATCAGTGGGGTAAGGATCTAATCTACTTCTTGAAATTGTGAATTCCCAAATTCAATGTAGTTAACAATTTATTATAACAAATGAATATAGAAAACAACAAGAATAAACATGAATATATATAACGGTATAAATTCCGAATATTGATACTTAACTTGAGCACTTTAATAGAACAAACAAATCCAGCCTTGAACTGGGAACGAATACTAGTTTCAATCAATCAAACGGTAATATTATACAAATGCTTACTTTTTTTTTCACAAAAGTTATTTAACAACTTCTTTACCTGTTGTTGTATGAAATCCTCCTTCAAGGTTCCGATTAAGGAGAGGGCAAGCAAGAATTCTTAAAACACTCTGACTTTCCTTTCTTTTGAAACTATCATAAAGCTTACCTTAAGAGAAACAGTGAACAGAGCCAGTGACTGAATCCTCTATAAATTTTGAATAAAAATAAAAATGCCAAAAGAGATTAACATAGAGGACCCTTTCACTAACTCTCCCACCTCCTCTGTAAGTCACACATAATAATTCAGATAATGAAACTGCCAAAGAATTCAATAACTTACTCGCAAGGATTAGAACAAGACTTAATATTTTAAATTGTCACTATTTTCACCTTTCATTTGCCATATTTCAATCTTCCAAAGCACTAGTTTCAAACAGAAGTAATTACTATTAAAAGTCAGTCACTATACTTTACGTGTTACGTTCCCATTCTTATAAATGTAAAGAACCCATTTCGAACTACATTACCCTACCTCGTTCAACAGACAACAGGACGCCGCCTCGTGTTTTGCACGTAGAGGAGGCCTTCCCGATGACGTCAGCTACTCAATCGCGCAGCCTGACTCGGGAGAGAGCCATTACGCAGTAGCTTGAGAAAACAGGGTTGCCAGTCTACTTTGACGGAAACATTGAAAGGGGGTTTCATTTACAATTAGATAATAACACAATGATAATAATTAATCGTAACACTTCTTCTAGTTGAATTTGGAAACCCGTAAGTTTGTTTGTGTGTAGGTTACCCCAATAAGCATATGTAAGAAGTTTGTGTGATTGATTTACTATTAAGCAACTGTTTTGTAATATATCAGTTAATTTTTGCCACATAACAGACAATGGAACACGATAAAAAGGAGCATCTTTAAAATACTCAGCACTTTCTTTTAATAATTCTAAACATCCTTCTATTGGGTCCCATTTTGTATTTGGATTAGTATTTGTTTGGTCTTGATTAGTATTATATTTGTATATTGTTGCTTCTAATCGTGTTATACCTTTTCTTTGTGCTTGTTTAGATCTAAATGTTTTTCTAAGTCTTTTATCTGGACAATTTATAAAATCAATAATGTGATTACCAATTGTTTTTGTTATTCCAGGACTTGTTAACTGGCAAACAAACTTATTATAAACTTTAACAGAAGAATTATCAGACACCCATCTAAGACAATCTATTCCAACTGTATGGTCGTTGTCACAAATGATTTTTGTTTTTTTATTTACTTTATTGGTTGTATGCTGCATTCTAAAATTAAAGTTTTGTAAGAGATAGTTATTTAATTCTTCCTTAAAGATATACGAGCAAAGTCTTGTGTTATATCTAAATCTAAAAGGTAAAAATGTTCGACTTCTAATCGGTTTAATATATTTGGTAATCGTTCTAATAATAATTCTATTGGAACATCTGCTAACTCAACTTTATAAGGTATTCCAATTGGTTCTTTATATTTCTTATTTATTGTTTTTAAATGTTTAAAAGCAACTTGTTGTGCTCCTTGTGCTGTTCTAATCTCACTATTTAATAAGAATGGTAATTTTGCTTTAACTCCATGTAATCTTAAACAAAACTCAGAAAATTGGCTTCGAATAAAAGTGCTAAAAGAACTACATGCTTCCTTTTAGATCAAAAACTTATTATTTATTTTTTTACCTTCACAACACAACTCCCAACTAGAAACTTTAACAAGCATAATATTATCACAAAATGGTTGTGTAATTGGCTCAAATGATTTAAGTCTTGGTTGTCCTTGTGCGTATATAATATCTCCTATGTTTGTAAGTAAATTATTATTATGCATGTTCTCAATAAGTAGCCAATGATTTAACCGTTCTACAGTTGATTTATCTTTACCTAACAACTCTCTTAATGTGTAAATAGTATTAGAATTATCCTCCATTTATTATAAGAAAAATTAAAAACTTGCTAAAATCTTTCGTCAAACTTAAAATCCATACGAACATTAGTTAAGAATAAAAAAGTATTTGTAGTAATTATGTAAGCAATTTTGTTGTTCGAGAATTAATAGAAGTGTAATTTTTCGTTGAAATTTCGTTCGTTGAAATATTTTTTACCTATATGAATGGCGAATTAACAGATGAAAATGTAAGAGATATTGTTAACAGAATCAATGACATACTTAACGAAATTCGAGGCTATTAGAAACTGATTTTTAAAAAGTTTTAATATAATAAATACGATGGCGAGTCATATTGAACTTTTAAATAAACTTGGAAGTCTTGAACAAAAACAGGTTATTGGATTAAGAGAATTAGAATTAAATACAGAATATAAGATTGTGAAAATGGAAAAGATTAAAACTAAGTTTGGAAAGAGCATTTTAGTTGAATGTGAGGAGTTTACAAAACACTTAACAGATAAAATGATTGATGAGATCGTTAAAGATGGAATAAAAATCAAATACACTGGTTTAAAAGATAATTATCCAACTGTTGAGTTCTGTATGTAATTTCAAATGATGATCGGTTTTGTGAATCCAAAAAATAATAAAAATGATCAAAAATATGTTGTCAGAAGTAAAAAATGGAGTGAATAGAATGGATCCTCAAAAGAAATTTATACTTACTAATAATTTCAATGTAATTGGGAAAAATGTGCAAACCGAAGTTCAAGTTGTTTTTGATATTAACGGCTGTCTATTCAGCTTGAATTATGATCAGTGGACAGAGTTTAAGAAGTCATTGTTTCCTATAGAGTACGAGGTTAGCAGAAGATTCCATTATCAGTATCCGAACTTGTAACTATTAATATACTAATTTGTAACTATTATGTAATTATGTAGAATTTAGTTAACTTTTATGGTAAAATCATAAAAGTGTTTTGTAATTTTATTTTACTAAATTTAGTGATTTTTATAACTAGATTTAGTGATTTTTTTTGTTTTTGTAACTTGATTTAGTGATTTTTTATAACCAGATTTAGTGATTTTTGTATCTAGATTTAGTGATAGAATGCATTAGAAGTTATTATGAGTAAGATAGAAGTTATTTGAGATGTGATAGAAGTTATTTGGGATAGGGAGTGCGCTGCAAATTATTAGGGGGTAGATTAGAAGTTATTAGAGATGATAGGGTGACATATAGTTAAAATGGGCTAATAATGAATTTGTCTGCAGAATCCCCATTATCTATCTACTCATGTACTATACAAACGAATGCTTGCGATATTTTAATTTCAGAACCTCAACGTCGCAATGAATACAACACAACAATTTGTTTCCGTGATAATTATTTTATTTATTTTTTAATATCAGTTCTATAAGTAGTTCAACCTTCGACTACGAAACTTTCTCGCAAGTTAAGTGAGAAGCATTTAAACAATACAATATACGTTAAAAAATAAGGGGGAAAAGAGACAAAATAAGTTGTAGATCACCACAATGACCTGCTGTAGCCACGAGAAATCAAACCATTCACATGGGAAGAAAATATTCTTCTGATTGGGGAGCACTTTTGGACAGTTCTCTTGCTCTGGAAGATTTTTTTTACAAACATAAAATAAAATGCAAAAAACATATGTTCAAGACAAGTCTTCAACATACACGTGTTTAAAACAAAATGTTTAAAACATAAACAAAATTTGTTTTAAACAAAATCAATTGTTTAAAAAAAGTTTTAATCATTTGTTTTAAATATTTTGTTTTAAACAAAACAACCCTGGATGTTAGTAAATTTGGGACGAAGCCCAAACTAGCAAAAACTTGAACTAATTACATGAACCTTCGATTGTGCCACCTGCAAAGTCTATAAAAGAAGTGACAATTCACAGCAACTAGGTAACTAAGAAAATGTTAAGCTAAGTCAATTGAACGTAACGGCAATCTTCTGAACAAAGGATTTGCCAACTTGATCAGAAGTAGTGGCTTTTGGGGGGAGGCTTCTCCTTTCTCCCCCTTTCTCTCTGCTGAGACAAGACTTAGCTTTTTCGGCCCTCCTGAATAAGTCATAGTCCCCCAAGATAAACTTCCTGGGTACACCCCTGTATAATGAATTAATTATATTTGTCACTATTTTATTTGTCAGTTTCGTTTCTATGCAGTTTGGATCGTACGCAGTGTGGATTCTACGCAGTGTGGATCGTACGCAATTACGATCGTACGCAGTTTCGATTCTACGCAGTTTCGATCGTACGCAGTTTCGATTCTACGCAGTTTGGATTCTACGCAGTGTGGACCCTACGCAGTGTAGATGCTACTCAGTTTTGACGCTACGCAGTTTCGGTCGTATATAGTTTTGATCCTACTCCGGTTTTTCCCTGTATAACTTCAAAAAAAATACTATTACTTAATATTCTGTGATTATAAAATATTTTTTTTATTGTTCGATCATATGACCTTATCTGTTTTCGATCCTACGCCGGTTTTAGTTAGGATCGTGCGCAGTTTCGATCGTACGCAGTTTGGATTCTACGCAGTGTTGATGCTACGCAGTGTCGATCCTACGCATGTAACCCCTATTGAGCAAGGACTACGTGATATGGTATTAAAAAGAAAGTTAGGTAGATAGAAAATTGGAAAAGAACTATCGGAACTTGATGGTAAAGATATCGGCAGAAACATCAAATATCATAGTACAAACATACAAAGAATATTAGTTACGGATCTTGAAAAGTAACACTTAATTGTCATAGGAGACGCGATTCCAAGAAGTGACACAACGCCATTGGAGTTCTGCAGGAGTTATGAAGCATTGTTTTTCCAGGAATACTTCTAGTTCCAGGGAAGCTTAACACACCCGGTCCCCCATAGCTGAGATAAATTGTGATAGCTTGTAATTATTATGCAGATCACATCCTTTAATGTACCAATGCACTAACTTAACATTTTGATCCCCCCCCCCACACACACACAAATCCGGAAGTGAGCCTGATTATAAAGAGGCAAACTAATGAATTAAAAAATCACAATAAATATTCATATACAGAAGCGGAAAAGATGATATAGAAGAAAATTCGAGAAAAAATAACAGAGAACAAAGTGATTGCATATTTGTCCAGTGGTTCTCAGCCTAGGAGTGGAGTCGCAAGCTATTGACAGAAATAAACTAGATTTATATTCTATTATATAAAAGTGGAACTTATTGAATCAGGGGTAAACGACTGAACCGATTCAAATAAATCAATATATATAAATCATATTTCATTGATCAAAATGCATACTCTAAGGGAAGAGTAGGATCATAATTTATGCAAAAAAAAAAAAAAAAAAAAAAGAGAACCTAACGAGCCCGTCAACTAACAAGGATGAAACTATGTATATAATCTTCATTAAAAATAAGCAGATACGTATCTCAGTTTCTGAAAATTCTCGTTTAAGCAGATACGTATCTCAGTTTCTGAAAATTCTCGTTGTAAGGGGCATATACCTGTATATATACGAGGCGCATATATAAAAAAAGTCCTGATATATATATTTTTTAAAGACAAGAAAATGATAGGAGAAGAAATTAATTGTGATTGATGTACAAGTAAACACCTTGACTATTTTTAAATGTAGTCACCACGAACCTCCAGACATCTCTGGTAACTGGTTACAGCCCTCTGTATAAAAATCTGCTGCCTGAGAAAGCAGTCAATTCAGAACTGATGTCTTGAACGCTTCACTGTCGTTGAAACGCTTCGATGCAAGCCACTTTTTCAGATGAAGGAAACGAAAGAAATCGCTGGGGGAAAGCTCGGGGCTGTACGGGTGTTAATTAAACAGTTCCTAACGAAATCTGAATTGTCTCAATAATGTGAGCAGTTGTGTGTGGGAGGGCATTATCATGGATCAAAAGAATCCCAGAGCGTAGCATTCCTCTTCTCTGATTTTGGATGGTACGTCACAGATTATTCAATGTTTAGCAATATACATAAGCTGTAATTGTTTGTACTGGTTCCAAAAATTCCACAAGAATCACAAACTTTTGGTCCCAAAACATGGTTCTCATGGCTTTGTGAACTGATGGCGTTCGTTTGAATTTCTTCACTTTTGGGAAACCAGAATGCCGCCATTGCATTGACTGCAGCTTCAACTTCCCAGTAGTGTTCGACATGGGCACGATTTCTCTGTAAATTTGGGGGGTCCATTCAGATGCAGAAGGTATATATATGAGGATTTTAAGACAAATGCATTCAAATTATGCCAAATAATGTATATTCATAAATACAAAAGGGGACCCACATGAGCTTTGGGAGGGCCCGGGTCCCCCGGCCCCCCCAGGATCGGCGTCCTTGGTGTTCGATATTCAGGTTTCATCCGTCGTAACTATGTGAGAAAAAATTCATCCTACCCTCCCCCAGCGGGCCAAACAATCACGTATAGCTGCCATTGTTTCCTCTTTGTGAGCGTCTGTCAAAAATTTTGACACCCACCTCGCAAACAGTTGGTGATAAAACAGCTCCTCAATCACAATTCGATGCACTACAGATATCCATAGTTCTGAAAATTCTTTGGCGAGTTCAGTTATTATGAACCGGCGATTTGATCGCACTTTCTCGTTAACGCGTTCCACCAGGTCGCCCGTCTGAACTCTAAACCTTCTGTTAGCTCATCGTCATGAACATTTGAATGCCAGAGATTGCATGACGTGGGTGTAATGAGAAGTTGAACACGACACACTTACCCACCATCCATCGTGACCCACTTTGACTCTCCACTTACCGTGACCCACTCTTACCCACCACTTACCATGAACCACTCTGACCCACGATCTACCATGAACCACTCTGACCCATTATGACCAACTCCGACCCACTAAAACCCATCGTCATCAACTCTGACCTATGATCCACGCCCTACTCTCCACTGACTAAAGAGTTTACACTTGTAATAAAATAAGGCTGTGAAATTATTACTAATCGGAGTTTGAATTTCTGCGGTCAATCGCTCAAGCATCGCTCTGTTACAATACCGGTGGATCTCTGACCTTTACGATATACAATGGTAAAATGTTTGTCACGGGTCAAAATTGGGAAAAATTTAAATTTAATTATGATATATAATTATTTCCTTGTTCAGGGGAAAACAGAATACTTTTCAGTAGAAAATAGGATGAAATTTGTAAGTCTCAAATCAAGGTAAAGTAGATCAACGTAAAGGAAAAATTTGATATAATTAAGCATCTCATACAAATTTAAAATTCCCATATAATTAAGTTTACAGTACAAATTTTATGTCAATTTTTCTCACAACGTTATGGCTTGATTGCCTTATGCTCTGAACGCTACATATAGGCTAATAAACACAAGCTTCAGCAATTACTATAATAGAAAGCAGTAGATATAAAATGCGAAACGCTGTAGCGTTTTTTTCATTAATAATTGTATCTCAATTTGTTTCTCTACTAATATCAATCGTTTTCGATTATTTTCTACAATTGCTGTGTTCCTGCATATAAACCCTATACGTATCATAACTCATCTCCGCTCTCTCTATGTACTTAATGGCTGTAGTCCTAAGGCCTAAAACGAAAATTAATTTAAGCGTCAGTTGTCGAACCGGTTACCCCAAGCTAAATACGCAGCTGTGGATATCAGTAATGACAAACAAGCCAAGAAACGCATTATTTTGAAGGCATTTTCAAACACACAAATAACTTGAATAACTAATCAAAAGGTAAAAGCAAAATAATGTCTCGCTGTTCTTAAACAAAAGGGAGATATCAGTAATATGCCCCTTCGATAAAAAGCCACACAACTCAGAAAGAATGGTTAGGTTATTTATTTATTTATTTTTGAAAGACCTAAGTATTCGATATATTTTTAATTTGGGTTATTTGAGTTGGTCACGGCAGAGGCATGATCCTATAATCGAACTCTCTTGAAAGTGTGGCAGTGTGGTGGAAAACAGCTTATTCTGTGAAGATTGATCTTATATCGTCGCATGAGAATCAGAGGAACGTAACTCCAAAAATGCGGTTTTCATTTTCATGTTTACACATAATTTTGAAAGCCTCATTTGGTGTAAATAGAACGTAACGAAACCTGTTCTTCTTGTCGATCATCTGTTGTAATGTAGCTCAATTACTATCTTACTAAAAACACACCTTTCTAAGAAAATAATATTTTTGTCCTTCCGCCTGTAAACCTACGAAATGGAGTTACGTTCTCATGCGACGATATGATTGTCTCTACACCCGTCAACTACAGCTTGTTCAAGCCCAGGTCGCGGTTCGAGGCCCAAGTTAAGATGGGTTCCGTCCTTCATTACCTTGGTGTTGCGTAATGGCTAAAGAAATTGAATTTAATTGAATTTTTTTCTGGAGTATCATTACAGATTTTAATTGGGACTCTGGAGTAGCATTATATACTAATGAACGTTTTCTATTAGTATTTCATTATAATATTTATTAAAATATACATCTCAGGCTCAGGGGGAATGAAAAAATTATTAAATTTCAAGTAACTTAATATATACAAAGATAATCTTCGCAGTCTGGAACATAATTTGTCAACATAAAATGCATTATTTTGAAACATAAAACTAATCAACTGATTTTAAAATATATGCTTGTGGCTGATAAAAGGAAAGGTAACAGTTTTATTTATCATATGAAAGCATTAATATTTTACAAAAAGTAAAACGTATTGAATAATTTAGAACATTTTTAAGGGATTGATTCTCCGCATTGAGCGGTTGGTTTATTATCTGTCACTCAATGTGTCGCGTGCCAAGTTTTCCTCTCTAAACGGCTCCTTCTGCAGCAAAGATAATTTGCGGTCAAGACGTGTGGTAGCTTTATTCCTCCGTGTATTTTCCTTATTTTATTGGGGGTACAGAAATATTCTATGGAAGGACAAAGTAAATCCTCTCTGTGGTTCTTGGACTGGCAACCATGTATGACTACAAAACTTGTACCTCAAAATCCTTCGTTTGAAAAAGACATCTGCTGTTTTAACACAGTATGTTTTGACATTTTACAACTATGATTTATAAGGGGGTAAAATTCGGACCCCGGTCTTTCGTGCGCGCCACACCGGGAGAGCGATCCACGTAAAGGCATTTTGCAACCGCATAAGAAGAAGAAGAAGATGACGAAGAAGAAACATGTACAGATTCGTGTCAAGGTGTAGGAGATGCTAACACATCTCATCCTATACTGTACTTATCTAGTATATACTTTAAATCCTTTGCTTCTAATACGCTTTTGTTAATTTACTATACGCTTAATACACTCAATAACTGCCAAATTAGCTTTATTACAAAGTGCTTTAAACTGGCGAAGAAGAAGAACCAATTGTTTCATTAATCAGTTATTCTGAATTTTATTAAAACCTGATCATATGTTTGATTGGAAGTATAAAGTTGCTTCTGTGAACGTTCTTGAAAATCATTTCATTAACATTGGCTGCATAAAATGTAAGGGAAGTATAAGAATAATGTCAAATTCTTATTAAATTTGATGTCATAATGGCTGGTGAGGCGCCTGTTAAGTTGGAATTGATGTGCAAAGAAGAAATTGATTATGACTTACCTCAGGAAGATCCACTCGAAGGGAAAGGGTGGACATACGAACTGATGACTGACAACAAAGAACTAATATTATCTACAACGGAAGAAGATCAAACAATGGACATGGATAGTGCAAAGTATTCTTTGGATGTGGATGTTGATAGGGTGAAATCAAAATTTGCAGTAAAAGAAGAATCTGCATTGAAAAGTAATATAGATACGCTAAAAGAAATAGTGGATCAAGAGTCTTGCACGTCGTACTCTAACGACTCCCAAAAATTAACAAGTTTAAATTCAGTTCGGCGAGAAAGGTAATGTTGAATTTTTCATATAGTAATTGGCTCAGGTTGGTAATACGGTTACATGGGTTCGGAAAGTTTATAGGTTAAAAACAATACTTCACGAGCAATATTTAGGTATGGGAGATACCTCGCACATAAATTAATAACCTACAATTTGGAAACGGCATGGCACAGATAGACTAGTTGTAGGCTATACCAATTAATAGTAATAATAATAACACCGATACCATCCATATAAATCTTATATAGATCGTTTCTTAATGAAATTATGATTACACATTTCTAATCAGTCCTTGTATATGTTAATAGTATGGGTGCTCGACGATAGTATTTAATATATATAAAGGATTTTGTAAAATAAGAGATCGCGAGAATGAAATTTACCCCAAATTTTCCAAATTTAAACGTAACAGTTGTTATACTTGAACAACAATTATGGTCGTTTGTGATTTTACTCAGGATTTAGCTAGAATTATTCTAGTATCATTTTCCCCGAGAGACATTAACAAAATACAAGATGAAAGAGAATTCCGACGAACAGGGATGTTCATTAATTGTGCAACACACCAATGCTCATTTCATTGTGTAGAGGCCCATAACTGTACATTTCATACCGGTACCTATTTCCTTTTAAGGAAGTCGACTGTATTTTTTCAGCAATCAGTTCTAGGGTATGGAACTTCCATTTCTACCTACAGGTTCACTCTAGGGGCTTATTGCGCGTACACGATATAAGAGTTATTGTATAATCAACACAAACCAACATGTGCTAGATAGCTGGTAAAAGAACAAGATTGCTACGTAACAGGACAGAGCGCAGGATGGTCCGTCAAGATGCGAAGGGATGGGTCAGGGACGATAAGTATACACGTAAACGAGGATAGCGCAAGACACTGTATATAGCATAAACTTACATATCTTACGTGTTGAATATGTATTAGTACGTTCCTAAATCTATTATTGGTAACATT
This sequence comes from Thermobia domestica, assembly GCF_964235325.1. Classification (NCBI taxonomy): domain Eukaryota; kingdom Metazoa; phylum Arthropoda; class Insecta; order Zygentoma; family Lepismatidae; genus Thermobia; species Thermobia domestica. The sequence goes on along the minus strand of NC_137460.1, from coordinate 295,946,441 downwards.
CGGAAATGCTTTCATTGCTTGCATATTGGTGTTCTAAAGTAATACATTAGGAACCTAAATTTCTTAACTCTCAAACATTTTTCCAGTTCTGTGTCATGATTCAGTACGTTGAATTTTGATTCTTGATTTCGCTTATAGAGGTTACTAGCTACTTTGTGTGCGAATCCGTGCGAAACATTCACACTATGGTATTATTTAAACTGCTATTACGAATTTGTTCTGTAAATTTTACAGTAAATCTCGACCAGTTAATGTTTCCCTATTGGTTGATCTTCCATACAAATTGACACCGTATAATTTGTATGCTTCAAAGTAATTTTTGCAAGACATCATAGTTTTGAAGAAACGGTAGGCTATATATCACTATTTGGTTTACCTGAAGTGGGGAAAAAGAAGTGTTAAAGACGATGTTAAAAATTTACTCTCTCTCTCTCTCCTATCATGTTAACAGGATGATACTCGGTTCATCAGCAAGTTAACATGCACGTAAGTTTAACTGCGTGGAGAAGAGTGCTATAGATGTTTAAGACACAAAAATATTAGGAAGATTAGAGATGGGAAAACAATCATATAGGGCCGATATCAGTATCGAATCCACAGTCGTCAGGCGCAGTTGGTGTTGCTCATTGGAATTTATATTGCTCAATTTTTATAATAATAGTTATTATCATAATTATGATTAGGAATGGCAGGTGTACCGACATAGAAATGGAAGTCGCAAGAATGTTGCCTTTGTTATTTATTTTCATCAGTTCTTTTTTCACCATATTTTTTATAAGCATTCACTTTTCCCTAAGCCTAGTTTTAAAATACAAAGCAAAATACAAGTTTGTACAGTATTATAAAAATAATTTTTATCTGAACTTGTATAAAGTGAACTTATTATAAATCACTTAATGAACATAGCGTACAGGGAATATAACTGCAAAATATATATATGAATAATCATAAACTATTGTGTAATATAGGAAAATACATAGTTGTCCCACTGATGTATAAAAATATATATTTAGCAAATTTTGAAACATTCACCACTTTGAAACTGAAAATGGCATCAGTAAAGCCAACAGTTTGGAAACACGTCTCAAATAAATAAAAAGTAGGAAATAGTTTCTGACTCATGTCCAGGTCCATTCACTCTTTAAAACCCTAAAAACCTTTAAGTCATTTCACTTGTCTTGCAAAATGGCATTGTAACTATTTCAGTTCGAGGTCTCTGTTCGGGCGAACATTTATTTGTAACCACCCGGGTGTCAAGTCGCTGTTTGGGCTTCTATTTATTTGTAACTAATTTAAGGTCCAGTCTCTGTTCGCGGTTCTGTCCTCCGTGGTCCTACCAATAAGTATTCTGTTAAGACCTGAACTTACCTGGATAGGACAATGAAAGACCTCTCCAAGAAGGGTTACAAATTGTTTCGAAATCAATCGTCGGTCTCAATGATGATATGAGCATTAGGCGCCGAGAGGTTCGGATGCCTCGTCCCGAAAACCTCACGGACGATCAGATGGTCATCCAGACCACGACGCACACAAACATCATTAACACAAACAACGAAAACACACTGGATTAAATAACACTATACTTATTTTTTAGAATACTATTATGGAAAAAAATAGCGAAGAGGAATGAACACAACACTTAACACAGAGTATGTATAACAATTTTCATCACTAAAATCACATTTTGCCTTTTTAATGCACTGTAGCCCTTGATATATATGAGATTATAATTCCGATTTCACTGCAAATGCTTCTCTCACACCATTGACGCACTTGGGAGATTAGCACTGGGGGAAAAGTTTTCGGGACAATCCCAGGTAGGGATTCAGTTGCTGCGCCAAACAATTCTGAAGCGTAAAGGCGAGTCCTCAGCAAATTAGAAACCAAGGTCTTCAAAGTGAAATGCTGATGTTGGAGGGCGCGTATATAATTGACATGTACGCACAAGGTCTGCGGACCTGAGACTTCACTAGTTGGGGTCTAACCGTAAGGAAACGTCCTTCGCCGGCTAATAGCTTATGCTTCTTAACACAAAATCATACTTAATTCCCGGTGCAACGTGTGTGGTGGCTGCACACAATACCGGAGTCACTTTCTGAGCACCAAAGCTCAAGGTACGGGTTTCAGTGGTCGACTGAAGAGTGTTGGCAGTTCATTCCAAAAACCACTCAGTTAAATCACCTGTAGGCACATGCAAACGGAATACGGAAAATAATTTATGTTAATTTTAGTCAACTCCCACAATGCACGAGACACTGCGATAACTCGAGCGTGAGAAAGCACAGAAAAGAAACTGCCAAAGCAACGTGACTGGCGTCACTCTGCTCACTTGGATACCTGTTCTGGTCTGGTCTGCTCTAATTTATTGCAATGTTTCATAAGGGATTAAAGAAAGCACTTAATTCAGTTCCAAATAACTGCATAATATATACTGCGCATATAATAAGTCAGGGAGAAACACTGAGAAGGTTCGTGGCTCACTGAAATTTTCTCAGCAAAAGCAGTTTTAAATATATATATGAGAAACGATGAAAGACTTCTTTGTCCAATTGTGTGGGAAAGAAGCAATTTCCACGGAAGAAAGAACTTATTAGCGTCGCAGAGCAAAGTATAAATCGGAAATAATAATCACTGTCTTTACGAAGTATACAGAGCGACCACAAAAGCAAAAAAAAAAAAAAAAAACTTTATAACCTGTTGGCGGTTATAGCGTGACTTCAAATTGTAACCCGTATGGTTAAAACCAGAACATTCGCCCTTAATAGATCAAAATTCAAAGCATGTTACCAATAAAACGATTAGGAATATTTTTACAGCTCATCCCTCATGTATTTTTACCCTTTCTTAGATTGTAGAAAATAATAACTAATTATATCACTCATCGAGCACCGATAACGTGATTTAAAGCGAAACACTACTACCTTAGTTCCTCAGAGCGCGTAAATGAGATGTCAAAATTTAGAATAGGTGAAAATAGAACAAATCGATAATTTAAGTTCCGGTTATCTACAGACATACTTGTATCCCTTATATTGTATCCTATAGCAACAAATAATTTGTTTCCCTCAGTTAATACGGATAAAATAATTGCAAATTACATCCTTTGCGTTGGGAGGCGGAAAATCGAACATTACCAACCACAAGTTGGATAATATTCTAAGAATACGGATTGGAAACATTTTCTTAACATGTTTCGAATTTTCACCTTTTAATTGCAACTATTCTACAACCAACTTTCCGGAGTGGATAATTTATTTATTTAATTTTATTAGTTAACTGTTCAAAACGATAATCATGCCTGTTTTGTATGGCTGCGAATCATGGGCACTTATTCTAAGGGAAGAACATAAACTGAAAGTATTTGAGAACAAGATCCTGAGACGAACATTCGGACCCAGGAGGAACGGAAATGGGGAATGGCGGCAATTTCATAACGAGGAACTACATAATTTATACGGTTTACCCAACATTGTTAGGGTCGTCAAGTCTAGGAGGCTTAGGTGGGCGGGTCATGTAGCTAGAATGGAAGAAAGTAGAAACGCTTTTAAAGTCTTAGCTGGTAGACCAATCGGAAAACGACCATTAGGAAGACCTAGGCGCAGATGGGAGGACAATATTAAGATGGATCTCACATAGATTGGAATACAAAGTAGAAACTGGATTCAGTTAGCTAAGGATAGAAGTCAGTGGAGAGCTTTTGTGAACGCGGCATTAAATCTCCGGGTTCCGTAGGCCATGGAGTTAGTTAGTTAGTTAGTTAAGTGTTACAAATCGGGAGTTTGTGCTTTCTAGAATTTAAAAATTTGTAAGAATATCCAAAGTTGCAAGCTACAAAGAAAGTTCCATTTTGTTCTATTTCGAGCGCTTTCCAATTCCAACTTTCTTTTTTTTCTTTATTTTGGGGTTTACTCTTAACGTATCGTACATATATGTATTTCATATCCTGTTATCCCTAGTAAAAGAGGGAAGTAACTCGCATTTTTTTATAATGAAGAAAGTATCAACTTCTGTACTGACTAAAAGTGAAAAAATTCTCGATCGTTGCATGAAACTTGTTCCACACTTGGTAATCAGAACGACTCCTACTCTATTTCCTATTGCCGATTTTATAATTTGAGATCGTTTCATTCATTTTAGGCGAGGGAAATGAATTGAGATCTTATTTGAGAATTACAAGGAATGTAAGAGTATCCCTAGTACAAATCATTAATAATTTCCCACTGTTCTATTTGAAACATGTTTATTAGTGTAACAACTATTTCCGGTTATTTTTCTTGAAACTGCAGAGGATGTAATATGAGATGAAGTCTTTCTTACTAGGTGAGTGATTTTTTTTTAACTTTTTTTTTAGATTTTAGGCAGACATGATAATGACATTAGATGCAAGTCCAGCAGGATTTTGTATTTTTCATTTAAGAATAGCTTTAGAACAGAAGATAAAGAATAGTTTTATCATTACAAAATAACTATGCAAAGTATCTTTTTTGACAAAATAGAATCCTAACACCTCTAAAAACTTTAACTCGTGTTGGTTTATTCTCTGTGGCTTTCCTTTAAACTGAGATGGTCATTATGACTAAAAGTCGATTTCTAAGCAAAAATAGTATCGATTTATGTTGATGGGCAGCAGCATTTTCTCAGATAATATTCTCCTAGTACATTTAAGAAGAGTGTTTTATAAACGACATTTCTTTCTTGCATATAGAGCTCCTGTAGGCTGACATCACCGTTAATATTTAATTTGATTTGAAAGTAATGTGAAGTCAATTTTTATTTGATGTATTAAGATGTACTCATAAAAAACCAGCGAAGCGTTATTTATTTATTAATTAGCCCTCTACAGTCCAGATTGAGAATATAATCTTCAATACGAAATTACTAAGTGCATCCCGCCTTTTTAGTACCATAGAAAAATATACCTTCTGAGCGGCATTTCGTTCTCTGATGCAGCTCTACATTAGGAAAGCACAATGATGGCTATGAATTCAAAGTTCTGTGAGTGAAAAGATGTAAACTGCTTTATGAAAAACTATTGTCCCTTTTCATTTGATTTCTTGCACGGTTGGGGGGATATATTCGAAAATGCAAGAGCATGAGTGCACAAGGAACGAAGACGGACAAGAAGGTTATGGAGCCAATGGTTTATAGTTTACTTGTGTTTATAGTTTATAGTTTACTTTATCAGATTTTTCATATATTTCATGTTTCCGCTTTTTCTTCCTTTCTTTAATTTGTACTTTTTCTTGATTTTATACATTTTTTCACATTATATTCGATATTATTACGCCAAAATATGAGCTCTCTGATATCTTGTCAGCACTGTCGTGCATTTGTAGCATTTACCATATTTCATACTGCCTTTTTGCACAAGTCTGCACTTTGTGCACGTGGAGGTGAAAACACTGAGCTATTCCATATAAAATCAGCAAGATGATAAATGAATCTTTAAAAATTACAGTTAAATTTTACAATTCTAATAGTATTACAAGTTTGCGAAAAAAGTGGAAAGCTAAATGTTTTGGGAGTGAGTTCTGAAACTACAGGGTGCGAAATTACTTATATTTTTTCAACATAATATCGCACGCTTGATATTTGTACGACTAGCATTTGTAGGTGTCTCAAACTATATAGGATACTGGTTTGGGTTTCCTTTTTAAACTTATGCATCACCCATTACAAGAATTTCAATTATCAACCATAAATTTTTTAAATTTATACTATCGTTTCCTTTTAAGATTATAGCCCGCATCCCCACCCGATCTTGGTCGATTTCTTACGGTTTTATCTACAGTACTTGTCTCATGTCTTTTCTCCTTTGTAATTGTGTCCCGGCGGGAGCTCATGTGGTTCGGATTCCACGTTAATCAGTAGGTCCACGTCTCATATAGCCTCGCTGCTGAGAGGGACGTTAAACTCAAAATCAACTCAACTCCTTTGTAATTGTCTATTTCCTTTCCCTTCCTTTTTTGGTTAGTCATAATTCAGTAGGTTACGGTTATGCATTTTAAATGTTGCATGGTCTCCGAAATTTAAACTTAATCCCTTTCTCCCTTGTTTTTTTTTATTTTTTACGTTATTTTTGGAATTTAAAAATTACTCTAAGGGCATATACCTTACAAATATAAAAATCCTAAAATACCTGAGAGTGAATCAAGATAACTACTTTCTCTTTTGGATGAAACCTACGTGATTAATTCCCATTAGTATCGTCTTAAATTGGACAGGATGAGTGCGAGTTAAAATGGAAATTAAACAAGAAGATTCTGCTGACAATCAACAGGTATCATCTAATACTTTGTTCTTGGCTTTGTTTTCATTATTCCAAACATCATTTTGTTATGGTTTGATTTCTTTTCCATTTGATTTGTTGACACACAGAAAACAAACACATCTGGAATCACACACATATATTATAACGATCATTTTAAAAAAGTTGCATTTACCTGTTCCACGTTATTTTCAGAAAAGTTAATTTTGTTTATAACAGATTCTTACGTCTTGGTTTATAAAGATTTATAATTTGTGCTAAAGTAATATATTATTTTTTGTATTGTTTTCGTTGTTTTTCTTTTCGACAGATTCTTCAGCTAAGACCTGAAATTAGTTTAATTTTATATTTTACCATCTTATGTTATCCCATGCCTCTGCATTATGTTTTTTTCTAATTTCAATAGTGTTCTCATTTCTACCATTGTCAGAATGAGAAGCCATGGGTCGAGGGACGTAGCCCTGAATTCATTAGCAGGGCGCACTACCTCTAACATAGGGATATTATTACGTATGAGTAATTTGTTTAACTAGCGGGAACAACAGTAGTATATAAAGTCCTACTACAAAAGTATCGTATTAGACCGATTAAACGCTTAAAATGTAAGTTCCAAAACCACATAAATATATTCCGTTACACTCCATAAAACATATACATCAAACAAAATGAGGACCGTGGAGTTCAAGGGGACTAACTGACTTTTGAACTAAATTTGTTTATGCCGAAGAAATGAGAGCTATTCCATAATACTGTTCCAGGTTTGGGAATTTGTCGAAACACAGGTACCGTACTGAATCATCAAGATTGCTTAAGGCAATTTAGTAACTTTTATGTTTGAAAAGAAATGTTTAATGGAATATTTCTGACTAACGCCTACACATCCGGGAGAACAGTGCTACCAACGAGAAATATGCAGCTATCGCATAAGAACGAAATTTTTAAACATGTTCAAACTTGGGCCTGAACTCCAAGTTAAATAGTTGAATATAATACAATCACAAATTATGAGTAGTCACATAGTAGATTACTTTATCTCTGTGGATTCAAACTTCAGAAGAACGATCACGCAGCACATCACTATCTTTGACACAAAAGCCGTTGCTTGTAGGGAGCGCAAGCCGTGGGCCGCTAGGTTGGTCCGACGCTGATTTCTTCCTTTTTTTGGTGTTCTATAGAGTGGCATGTTTAAACATATTCGATATTTAATGTTTTATTATTATAATTGAAGGAACCATGACCTGTAAAAATTTCCATTGTTTCTTTGTTAATTTCTTTTTCCTTTCATAATTTTAACCTTTTCAGGACGGGCAGGGATTTCAAGAAAATCGTAGACCTTTACTTTGGCGGCCCTAGCACCCCTCCTAATTCTTCCATGGGTACCTTGTTGGAAAGCTTATCAAACAAAAATTCTAGTAAGATAACCTTTGAGGCTACCGTACCCAACCGATAGAAGAAGAAGAAGAAGAAAGAAAAAGAGAAAAAAATATTTTTTTTCGAAATTTGTGAGAGTCTGGGAACACTGTTTCTAGTCGTACGCTAGAAAAAATATTCTGACCTGTAGGCCAGACATCGGTAATAATTATACCAAAAAATGAAGGGCAAAGGTACAATAGCTAGGTAAAAAAAAAATCGGAAGATAGAATCTAGGTGAATCATCCTGTTCCTATTTTCCCGAGAAATTTTCGTCTACCCTTACGTTGGCAGGCTTAGCGACGCCCCTAAATGTCACATAAACAAACCATGCCTCGTTGGAAACCTTATAGAACAGATATTTGAGCAAAGTAACTTTCGTGTCTCTCGGACCAAATTAGTAAAAGAAGACGACGAAAATCATTTTTTTCCAAAAATACAATTCTTCAGATTTTGTCAGAATGTGGCAACACTGTTATATACCGTACGCAAGCAAAAAAAATCAGATTTACGCCAGACACTGGAGACAATGATACCAAAAATGAAGGGTTTAGATTCAATCAATGGAGGGAAAAATTCTGAACACTGAGCCTGCGTGAATCATCCTGTATTTTTTCGATAGATTGTGGTATACGCTAACATTGGCAAGTCTGGTGATGCCCCTAATTGTCACAAGCATATCAGCTATACCTCGTTGAAAACCTTATGAGACACCCATTTCAACAGGGTAACTTTCTTGTCTCTCGGACCAAACTAGTAAAAGAAGGAGAAGATAAAATTCAAAATTTTTGCAAAAAAAATCTATTTTTCCCAAATTTGTCCGACTATGGCAACGCTGTTATTTGTCGTACGCAAGAAAAAAATTCTCACCATTACGCCAGACATTGGGGACAATGATATAAAAAAATGAATGGTGTAGGTGCAATAGAAATGGAGGAAAAAAATTGGAGCACCGAATCTGCGTTTATCATACTGTATTTTTTTCGATAGATTGTGGTATACGCTAATATCGGCAGGCTTGGCCACGCTCCTAATTGTCACAAACATATCAGCTGTACCTCGTTGGAAAGCTTATGGAATAAACATTCCAACAAAGTAACTTTCGTTGTCTGTTGGGCCAAACTAGTAAAAGAAAAAGAAGACAAAAATGAAAATTTTGGGGAGAAAATCAAGTTTTTCGAAATTTGTCGGGCTATGGCAACACTGTTGTTTGTCGTATGCAAGAAAAATAATTCTCACATTTACCCCCGTTATTGTGAACAATTGTGCAAAAAATAAACCGTGTAAGTGCAGTAGGAATCCAGAAAAATCTTACTAACGCAGGGAATAAACTGACATTGGTTCAACTAACATCGTTCGTCGCAAGATCACTGCATTTCTTTCCTTTTGCTTCGGCAGGAAGATTTTTTCTTAAACTAAATAACTTGTCAAAGGAGGGAGTTGAAAGAAATGCATATTTACGACCCTTAAGTTCAACTGATAGCTACAGCTGACTTTGACCAGGCTAAAATTAGAACGGTGCGTTCTGAGGTGATAACTGTTTTCCTTTCGCTCTCTCTCTCTCTCTCTCTCTCTCTCTGTCTGTCTGTGTGTTCAATAAGTTATCTTTGTTGGAATGTCTGTTCTATAAGCTTTCCAACGAAGTATAGCTGATATGTTTTTGACAATTAGGAGCGTGGCCAAGTCTGCCAATGTTAGCTTATACCACAATCTCTCGGAAACATACAGGATGATTCACGTAGGTTCGAGGTTCCGAATTTTTTCTTCACTCCTATTGCACCTACACCATTCATTTTTTATATCGTTGTTCCCAATGTCTGGCGTAAATGTGAGATTTTTTCCATTGCGCACGAAAAATAACAGCGTTGCCATAGTCCGACAAATTTCGAAAAATTTGATTTTCCACCGAAAATTTTGACTTTTGTCTTTTTCTTCTTTTACTGGTTTGGCCCGAGACACACAAAAGTTACATTGTTGGAATGGCTGATCTATAAGGTTTTTAACGTGGTATGGTTTGTGTGTGATAATTAGGAATGTCGCTAGGGCTGTCAACGTTAGAGTGCATTACAGTGGATATTGAATAATATACAGGATGTGTCACGTAGGTGTGGGGTTCTGAATTTCTTTTTCCATTTGTATTGAACCGATGGGTTTGACTTTTGTGTATCATTGTCCCAAATATCTGTCGTAAATGTGAGATTTTCTTTCTTGGGTACGATGAATAACAATGTTGCCAGAGTTCTTCAAATTTGAAATATATTTTTTGTCTTTATAAGAAAATATACAATATGAAAAAGGGTAAATTCAATTCCCCTCCTATTCACCCCTCTCAAGCCCAAAAGTCATGGACTGGGTATGGCTAGTTAGTATGTTCATTTGTCTCTATGGATGCCATTTTTATCCTTGTAACTCTATCAGGGGGGTACCTCCCCCCAAATTCTGAAGGGAGAGAGGGAAAACTTTAAACACCCAACTTTGCCCCCTTCCCCCTTCAAGGCGGGACCGATTACATGAATGATATACACAGGATTAGAAAGTTCCATCCTTTCTGAAGAGATACATACCAAAATCATATCTCTAGGTTAATTACGAGCTGAGCTAGAGAGGTTTGAATTGCTGGCTCAAGGGTTGAGCCGCTCGTCCTGAAAAGGTTAATAGTCGGAATATATTATTCCAATTTGTTCTTTCTGGTTAAGTTTTATCATGTTATGTATTTTCTTTTGATGATTCTATTTAACTAAATTACTAATCGAAATTTTTCCAATTACTTTTACAATGTTCGCCTATCTCTTCTCTTAAATCCAACTTTTTATCTCTTGTCCTATTCAGCTAACCGCTAAAGTTTAAGGAGGTTGACGTTCTAAGCAATAGTAGTTCCTTACTCAAGTTGACTTGTATCATTATGTCTGATAGCTGGACACCGAACATGACAATACATGCATGCACCAATACATTACATGCCAGAATATTTCTCCAATTGAAGCAAGAAAGAATGAGTATTTCGGCAACACTTAAATAACCACTAGATAAAAAGGATATATTGCATTCACGTTTAATTCTGAGAAATGACAATTAATGCAAAGAAACTATATATAATAATATACATCATGTAGAGACAGAGAAACCATGGGCAGAACAACTAAATTTTAACACTTAAGCATAGACAGTCTGCATTTCCCTCCTATCCCACTATTTTTTTATTTATTTTTTTTTGTTTTCCCTTATGGAGTAAACCTTTTTTATTAACAATAGCGAACCTAACTTACAATGCTTAATTCTCTGAGAAACAAATTCTAATTCCAGGCTGGAAATCGAACTGAGAACGTTTGGAATGAGTCTCGCACGCTGTCCCCGTAGGTTCACAATCTAAGACGTATGTATAAACAGCCATAAAACTCCACAATACCATGGAGTAGACCCCGATTTCATTTGGAGTTTGAATTTTATTTACGTTCTTTTTATATCTATGGGTTAACGTCTGGCGTCAGAAGAAAGCCTTTGATCATTAAATCAAGATCAAGCAAAAGTTAATCCACAATCTTCAGATCGTACTGTTGCACCTTCATATATGTAGGACTAATCGAGGATTTGCTGTGAGAAATGACGTTTTGGCGCGCAGTTCTGCACATGTCATGGACCGAAAGAAAAAGGAATGAACAAAGACTAAAGGAAGTCGATGAAGGACGACAGATGATGAAAATTGTAGGAAAAAAGAAGAAACGGTATGCAGGGCCATCTTATTCGGCATCCCTACTGGATCACCATGCTGATAGAAGTAAAGACAATGAGTATAACATGAAGAGGAACACCAAAAATACAATACATAGTCAGTTACGAGGAGGAGACTTTATCAAGGTATGAAACTGATCTCCCAAGGGAGAGAAAAGTTTCAAATTTTCCATGTTGCCCACCAACTTATACTTGGGGTGAAGAGGAAGGAATCGGAAATTTAAAGAGTGATTTCTTAAGTTTGCAAAATTCGCACTAGTTCTTCAAGGATTATTAGAAATGTCATTTCATAAATCTGAGAAGCCAGTCTCATCTCTTGAAAGAGGTGTTTTCACCAATAATCCATGTGTGAGTCATCTAGTACCTTTGTTAGGTAATACGTGCAGTGTTAATAAACTTCGAAATTGCTATTTGCAAACTCTCACATGAGAACGTCGGTACGGTGTCGTGTTATCCTATGAAATAATCATCGTTCAAATATCGGCTACTACAAGTTACTTTTTACTCTCAATGTTTTTTTTTTTTTTCATTTCTTGTACATTATCTTAAATTTTGTTGACCAGTGGTTAATGGAAGCTAGGTTTGTTCAAATATCTTCACAATTCTGTTTCTTTTGACTGCGTGCATTTTTTCCTGTTGCCGTAATGTGGTCTTTAGTGGGTTATACCGTGTATAGTTCGGAGAATTTTACGTACTAATTTACGACATCTTGATTTAGTTTCGCCTTTTGCACAGTAAATACAATGGACAAACCAATACTTGCATGGTTGACTCGGTGGTCAGATGGTTAACTCTGGGATGAATAGTTGCGGGTTCAAGTCGGCAGGTGAAATATTTTTATTTCTAAATTTGTTTCTGTATCTTCACATATATTATTAATATTTGTTTTCTTGCATTTCTTGTATGTTTCTTGGTAATTTGTTCATCGATAAGGGTAAGTTAAATTAGGTTTCGTTATACAGCTTTACACTTTCGTATCTTTTGTTCAAAATGGATTTCTATATGCTCGCATTTATCAATAATTATTTATTTGTTTCAATGTTTGTGGTCATGATTTGGGCGCTGGCTAGATAGGGCTATGTTTGCAGAAAATATAGAACGATGCCATGCAGTTTTTGTTTACACAGCAATGCGTTATTTTTCCTTTATTCAGAAAATTACTTCGAGTGTGTGTTATGCAGCAAAACATTTTACTCACTGTTGGTGCCGGTGTTATCAGTTTTCTAGACGTACACGCTCTGTTCAATCACGTATTTGGCCACTTATTATGTATTAGCACCTGTTTCAAAAATGACCTATGGATTATTATCCTGATAAAAATAGAAAGCGTGATAATAAAATTGTATTTGCTTTATTTGAACACGCGCAAATTTTTACACTACATTTTTGAACGGGCATACCATAACTCGTTTTGTCTGGCTCAGTATCACGACTATTTTTTTTAACCATATACATAATTGTCAATTGTATGCTCTTTTTCATAAAGTAAATGAATACAAACGCAGGCTTTTGGACTAAAACTATGCCGTGTGTAAGTGACGGCAGTCTTCTAGAACGGATTTGCTCGTGCGTCCGTCTCCGAACAGGTATCAGAGCAAAATGGTTTTAAAAAATATTGAGAAACTTTTTCTTGCAATTGGTTCAACCTCCATAGAATAGGTTCCGTCATTTTATTTCTCTTTTCAAACAAGAATTGGTCCAAACTAACTAATTCCAATTTCAGCGTTTATTGGTATAGAACGAATATTGTAATATAACGAGAAGTATTTGTTTCCAAACGATTCAGCCTCTTAACACAATTTTCACGACTATCAAATGTACTTTACCGAAAACGAAGATAGTTTAAATTTACTATTCCGTCCAGTTTCGAAAGTGGTTATCATATAGAATAAACGGTAAATGCTGTCATGGTGCTTATTCTTATAGACATTTCAACGTTCCTCGAATATATTTAATTTCGCCCGTTAACCCTCAATTCAAACAGAAATTTCTTCAGGCCAGCCATTAGTTTGAGACTTAACGAACGAAACCATTAAACAAAACGGTAACCGGTAACGAGAAGTGATTGTTTGCAAATGATCCTGTGTCTATACACAACACATAATGACTCTCTACAACGCTATGCTAAAACAGCCAGTTTATCAAATTCTCCTTTATTAATACCGCTTTTATCGTTTTTTTGCCATGGAATGAAAACGGTAGCAGGAAAGGAAAAACGTCTTGCTGCATAGAATTCAGCGTCTCAAAAAAACATACCGCTACTTTCTTGGATATTACTAGTATTTCTGGTTTTAAAATTTATTTCCATAGAAAGAACACTGTAAAAGCTATCTGGAAGCGACTTTTTGCATTGGACGAAGCATCTCAAGCATACGTTCCATCTTCTGCGTTGAAATATTATTAAAACCAAACGTGGTTAATACTAGCCACTTCCGGTTTTAAAGTCTTTGCCAGAGAACGGAAACATTACAAGAAGACGTCTTTCAACACAATTGAGTGTCAAACATAACATGACTCTTGGCAACGCTCTACCAAAACTGGAAGTGGCTTAAATTTAATATTAATTAAGTTTTTGATACTTATTTCGATATGGATATCGCGGTAAGAGTTATTGCGTTGCGTGTCTACAATCAGCTGACTGTTCTAAGATAAGGTTCCACATTTTCTACTAACCTCTATTCAAAGCTGAGCGATTGAAATTAACCATTTGTGGTAATATTTTCCATCATGGTACGGAAACGGTACAGACAGTAACAATCTGTTTGTACAACCGATTCAAGGTTTGGAGTGGAGATATCACAACCCACAGAATTTTACCAACATCGGAAGTTGTTGAAACTTTCTAAACTGGTAATTTCAATACTGATATCTGTAAAGTAAAGGCTATAAGAGATATCGAAATACGGTTCCGTACAATCGATTCTGCTCCTCAAGAATAGGTTAATCTCTGTTAACCGTCTGTTCTAACCGTAAGCATTTAAAATTAGCCATTTCCGCTTTCAACATTTATCCCTACAGAACGGAAAAGGTAACAGGTTGCGAAAGGCAGATTTCAGCAAACAATTCAGTGTTGATATTGAACGTATTGTGATTACCCACAGAGCTCTACCAGAAACGAACATCGTTCAAGTTTAGTATTAATCCGGTTTTGAATATATTTTTCAACTTTTAGTGCCACAGAACAAAAAAGTAGCATAGAACCAGAATCAGTTATTACTCCGTTGAAATTCAATTCAAACTGGAAGTAGTTAGAATAAACCATTTCTTGTTTCAATGTCCATCGTTACAAAACGAACACCGTGAAATAGTGAGAAGCGTTTTTTGCAAACGTTTTAGCATCTAACACGTTTTAACATATCTCTAATATTCACAGCAATATATCAAAACCGCAAATGTTTGAAACTTACTATTACCTCCGATATCAGTACTGATGTCCGTCAAGCGAAAATGGTAAGATGTATTGAGAAATCGTTTTGTAGAATCGTGTCAACTTGCCTGAAAACGATCTATATTCTCGTCCAAGGTCTATTCAAACCGGAAGTGGTTAAAATTATCCGTCTCCGGTTTCAACATTTGTCGCTAAAACGAAAATTGTAATAGGTATCGAGTAGCTTTATTTTAAATATGATTGGTACTCCTGTTATCTGATTATCATAAAGAAAAACTGAATAAGATGTCAAGAAATTCTTCTGCGATCGGATAGGCGTCCCAAAGATGCATTCTACCTCGGTCTTTAAGTTTCTGTTCAAATTGAAAGTGCTTCAAATTAACGATTTTTTCAATGTTTATCTCTATAAAAGTAAAAGAGTAACGGATGGCAATTAATAGCTTTTTGAGATGGATCGTGGGGACTGATTCTATCTTCGATTTTGTAACTCTATGAAAACCGATTGTTACAGATGTACTACGTCAAGTTTGAGTATTGAATTCGCATATTTTGGAAGTCTTAGTTTCACACTGTGAAACCATGTTCACTTGTTAACTTGGATATGTGTAACATCTTTACTACAGCCCACCAGATTGATACTGTTAGTCATACTTAAAAATGTGTAGCTATGGAACAGATATTTGACAGAAGTTATGTGAGTGGTTAAACAAAAGTATGTCGCCCTCACAGTTTGGGCTCTACTGCCATTAATTTAAGCCTTTATTCTGATTTGAAATATTATCCTAGTCCAAAGTAATACTGTTACTTTGTTCGTCTTTCGTCATGCTTTATCCACGACAAATTTTTACCATTCTGACATTTAGTTTGTTATTTCATACATTTCGCTAACACCGTATCACTTGTTAATAAAATCAAATATTAAAAAATTTTTTAACGTTTTGAACTTCATCATGGTAGTTTTCTTTGTGTAAACAAAATGTTTCTGAGAGATTTCTAAACACTTCTTTATTTCCTTATTTCCATTTGTATGGAATATTTTCCCCGCTTTGGTATATAATGATATATACCTTAGTGCACGAATAATTATGTCAATATAGTTTCGCCCATTCTTTACTTGATATCTGTGTCCCCAAAGTTTACAAGTTTGTAAATTTCTAAGGGTTAATACCAGTAATATTACGGTCTAAGAGAAATTTGTTTTAAATGTATAATAATTTATGTTATTGTTGGTTGGTACTGTAATGAAGGGAATTAATTTATTTGTTGGAATAGGCCTAACACGAAGCTACTTTTATACTTGCAATTGGTCACCAAGGGGATAATATCTGTTGATCTGTTTTACAAAATGTTATCTAAATTGTGAACAATTCTGAAGAAATACTAAATTGAGACAATTATGATTTTCTCTTCTATCTCGTCTTCAATTAAACTTAATTGTCACATTCCACGGTATCCATTTATATCCCTTTTCACCTGGACCTTTTTTTTAATTCAAAAAAAGAAATTAAGAAAAAGAAAACTTTTTTCCTAATCTAGTATGATCTACTTATCCTCATAAATATGATGTTTTTTCTTTAAACTAGTAGCTTTCGGGAAAATTAACTTCCACAATTGTGCATGTTCGGCCAATACTGCATATATTGGAGATTCCACCTACCTGTAGAATTGTGTAGGTCAGGTCTGAAAAGGTTAAATATGGTAATTAGCACTCAGGAAAAAGATTGCCAATTTTGATTAACTTACTTAGCGTGAGATGTACGAAAAGAAAGCTTATGTCGCTATATGTATAATTAACATTTACAATAATAAAACATCACATTTTTACACAAATAATGAAATCGATATATCTACGATAGGCGGATCACGTCACTTGTGTCAGTAATACGCATGAGAACTGTAAAATTCTTGTGAAAGGTTGGTATATCAAAATCGATAATATAATATTATACAATAGGAGACTTTAAAAATGAGTGATCCAAGTTGGCATGGTTTAGTGCAGAATGATATCCAGTTGAGAAGTTAAATTTTTGAGCTGTGGGATTTCTGGTTTGGTTAATCACTGGGTGAATGAGTTTCGTATATTCCTGAATGTGTACTACAGTATAAGGTGAAGTATATATTTTAGTTTCTTGATCTTTTAATATTTCTGCTCAAAGTACACAGTTAAAATTACTATAAAATCTTCAAATGAAGGTCACGACTGTTGCCAGTAATTAATCATTCGACCTTCAATAATAAATTCGCGAACGTGTGCTCAGTACGTTGTACAGCCTTCTAACCAGCGAATTACAAACCTGATCACCATGGTGCCACTTCTGCAATAAAATGTACAGAAAACCATTGCTTAACTGCACCTTTGAATTTTCACAGATTATTCAATAATTACAACCGGGGGCAACTTTATGCTGATTGTCCCTGGTTCATGATTTGTGTAAGATCTCGATCTTAACTCTTACATTAGTGAGATGTGAACTTGTTTCAGGACGCATCTTTGCAAATGAAATGGACTTTGACTGAGGTGATATAAATCATATGTATACTTTGTTTTTAACGCGTTTGCGTTACTAATCTCGGCAAAAGATTTTCTTAAAACTCTATTTTATATGCGAATTATTATTATTATTATTATTATTATTATTATTATTATTATTATTATTATTATTATTATTATTATTATTATTTGTAGTTTTTACGTTGTAAGGGATTATAAATTTCCAGTGTTCATGACACCATTAGGCACACAGTATTATGTAATTTATATTCCGTCAAGTTTAAGGAAGGTATATTACTATAACGCCATTAAAACAAGTAGAAATACTTAATGTGGTGACACGGGAATTAAACAGGTAATATTAATCTGAATCACTAAGGAGGAGACGCTGATTCTTCGATTTCTTTTCTTTTTTTTTTTTTTTTTTTTTTTTTTTTGCGACAAGTAGAATGCTCCTTATAGGTTAAGAAGCACGTCCGAAAAGGATAAAGGCGTTATTTGAAACAGAAATGATGAAAATATTTTCTTTCCCGGCAAATAATTTTTAAATCGTGTACTACAAGCTTTTTTGCTGTTTTTGATGTGGCACGTGCGGCATCTGAAGAAGTCTATAAATTGATTTGCAGTTACATGGGTTTACAGGTAAATTTAACAACATCCATTCAAAAAGTAGTTTTCTTAAAATTTCTTCTATGCTTGCAAAATTGCGATCACTTAAATTCATCAGACATTGTGTAATAGGTGTGACGGAATTGCTAATGCTTGTCCATATTACATTACCGTTGATTTCTAAAATCATAGTATCATAGAAATAAATATTACAAGAAACTGACAGCTCAACACATCTCAAATATATTTATTTTATTAAGCGGGCCTAAATGTGTACCAGATGTAACCATGTAGCTATAAGTCAACAACCGCAAAGATTGTAGTACTGTACCTATAAAAATTTACTATATCAAAATATCAGATTATATTAAAAACACACATAGAGATTGATATACTGATTGAAATCACGTATTTTGTGCATAATTTTGTTATGCCCTTCCTTTGTTTCAGTGTCATAATAATAACAGTTTTTTTTAGCTGCAATTGCAACAAGTTCTTGCGATTTTAAAATTTTGTGACAACAATTAAACATATATAAATATTTTAGTGACAACGAATTTCTGATTTCGCTTATAATAATGAAATGTTTATTCGACGTAGCACAAATATGTATGTTGGTAGGTACTTGAGTTAATTAACTCTGATATGGTATATTTAAAGGAATGCAAAATTTGATATAGTAAAGCATATATTGAGAATGGAGAAATATGGAAAGTCCTTGATAGTTCTCGGTTCCATATTTCTACATGATTCCATGTAATAGAACAAATATATACGTAATCCTATCATGAAATATAATGAATGATTTTATATCTTCGTTGTTACTTAGTAAGTACCTTAATTCTCATTTCACGGTTTATTGACTTTGTTACAGACGAGATAACGTACTTGCTCTTCACGAGGATACGAATACCTTTCTAAGTCATAACTTAATACATAAAGGTACAACATTCCACAGAAGCGAAGAGTGTGGAAAGGGATTCAGTGAACGTTCTCGTTTGGCAAAACATGTGTTAATCCACACAGGGTTAAATCCTCACATTTGCCAAGAGTGTGGAAGGGGATTTAGGTATCGTTCAATATTGGGTAGACACATGTTAATTCACACAGGTGAGAGACCTCACAGTTGCCCAGGATGTGGAAAGAGATTCAATGTTCCTTCAAATTTGAATAGACACATGTTAATCCACACAGGGTTATATCCTTACATTTGCCAAGAGTGTGGAAAGGGATTCAATGTTCGTTCAAATTTGTCTGCTCACATGTTAATACACACAGGAGGAAAACCTCACGAATGCCAACAGTGTGGTAAGAGATTTAGTGATCGTTCAAGAATGACTAAACACATGTTAGTCCACACAGGGGAGAAACCTCACACTTGCCAGGAGTGCGGAAAGGGATTTAGATATCGATCAAAATTGCGTGCACACATGTTAGTCCACACAGGGGAGAAACCTCATACTTGCCAGAATGTAGAAAGGGATTCAGTGTTCGTTCTACTTTGTCTGTTCACATGTTAATCCACACAGGGGAGAAGCCTCACGAATGCCAACACTGTGGTAAGAGATTTAGTGTACGTTCAAGAATGACTAAACACACGTTAATCCACACAGGGGAAAAACCTCTAACTTGCCAAGAGTGCGGAAAGAGATTTAGAGATCGATCTACTTTGCGTGCACACATGTTAGTTCACACAGGGGAGAAACCTCATACTTGCCCAGAATGTGGAAAGGGATTCAGGGTTCGTTCTACTTTGTCTGCTCACATGTCAATCCACTCAGGGGAGAAGCCTCACGAATGCCAACAGTGTGGTAAGAGATTTAGTGTACGTTCAAGAATGACTAATCACATGTTAGTCCACACAGGGGAGAAACATCACACGTGCCAAGAGTGCGGAAAGAGATTTAGAAATTGATCAACTGCGTGCACACATGTTAAACCACAAAGGGGAGACTTGCCCAGAATGTGGAAAGGTATTCATTAGTTCAGATTTGAATAGGCACATGTTAGTCCACAGAAGGGAGAAACCTCATACTTGCCCAGAAAGTGGTAAGGGATTCACTGTTCGTTCAAATTTGGCTACGCATATGTTAATACACACAAGAGAGAATATCAGAAATTCCGGCAGTGTGGAAAAGGATTTAATGATCGTCCACATTCCATTACTTATATTTTACTCAGCCGAAAAACCTCATATACGCAAGAGTATGTAAGGAATTTAGCGAACGTTCACATTTGTGCAAACACGTTAATCTACAAAGGAAAAAAGCTAACACTTTCAGAAAGTGTGAAAAGGGGTTTCGGGAAACTTTCACCTGCACCCGTAAGAAACTTTACAATGAGGAAAGATATTTACTGCACATTAAAATTTGTTTTAAAACCTGAAAACCCACGCATGCCAAGAATGTTTAAACGATTCAGTGTACGTTCATGTTTTGGTACTCATGTTCATCCACAGACGAGAAAAATTTCGCACAGACAAGGATTGCGTCAATGGATTTAATCGTCCAAGTAGGGTTCCGCACAGAAAAACCTCCTATATGCCAGGCGTGTGGAAAAGAATTTGGACATCTTTCACATTTGCTAAAAACGTTAATCCACTCAGTCGAAAAATCTAACACAAGCGAAGAGTGTGGGAATGTGTATAACAAGGAGTTCAATTCCGGAGACATTTAGTTCCATACAGGGAAAGGATGGGTGTTAAAAAGTGTCCAAAGCGTTTACTTAAAGTCCATATTTTCTTAGTCTAAAAAAGTTGTAACACACGTGGAACGATTTACTGAAAAATTATATTTGTACATGAAAGGATATAGTCAGATTATACACGTGATAACAAATATTAGGTGCGTAATCTTGATTATATCTTTTGAAACATGATATTTGTGACGTGTGTATCCTGACTAAGTTCGAAACATCATATTTGTCAAAACCTACAAAATTCATTCAATATAACGCTGCTTAAGACAAATATAAAAGATGACAAAGTTTCTACTTGCCAACAGTGTGGAAGGATAATTTCTCGAAGTTCACAAATCTAAGAGACGGTAACATAATACAGTAATAATAATAATAATAATAACGATCACAATAGTATTAAAATATCGTAAGTGATAACAAGAAATGGTGACAACAACTAACAAAAGTTTATCAACTAAAACAACATCGTAGTGTAGCTGGAAAATGAAGTTATTCTAAGAGTGTATACACTATTTCGTTCTATAGTTTAGAAGGCCTGTGGAACAAAGAACGATAAACTCTTGAATGCCTAGGTCGTACTATATGAAAAAAAAAATTTGTGTGTTTGCGTGGAGAGAATTCGGAAACAAAATTCTGAGTTTAGCGTTCCGGCATGAGTTTGCCACCATTGAATTTATACAGATATTTGAGATCACTGATTTTATGACGAGTGTTACAAAGTTGTGTATTTATTGTTTGAAATAGTTCGCGTTTTGTCTTGCACGTGTACGAGACTCTCTAAAGCGTACTATTGCAAGGAATAAGTAAGGAATTGAGTTAATCCGTGATAGGTCTGTAGGAACTACTATTGTGCAGATAGACGAGCTTGTCTTGTAGGAATTTGCTGAAAATTAAATGTTCCGTATTTTTCTTAAACTGTACAGAAGTCCTGTAAGACGCATTGAATGCTTGGTGAAATTTTATGTTCTGTGAAAGTTAGTTTTGTGTCCAAAGAAACTCCGAAATCCTTAACATTATTGATTCTCGTGACAGGCAAACTATTTATATGGTATGGAGTAAATACAATATATTTCTTTACGGAAACTGTTATGGATTTACTCTTATTAGAATGAACTTTTTGGGGACCAGGTGTTACAAAAGGAGGAATTATTATCAATTTCTCTTTGAAATATATCGGAGACCTCTCTTCGGTACACTAATCTAAAGATTTCGCAGTCTCCTGTTAATAAGAAGATTCTGCTAATATTTGAGTTGACCCAACTAGTGGAATCGTTCAGGTACAATATGAATAACAATGCTCCAAATACGCTTCTATGTGATACTCCAGATGTTACAAGTAGGGGGTTACAAATCGATAACGACTCTCTTGGTGAAACCTTGTAAGTAGCTATTCAACAAAGATAAGTCTGGCCCATGAACACAGAATCTATTGAAGATTTTCTAAGTTATATAAGTATGGTCAATGGAACCGAAGGCACATGATAAATCGAAATAGGTGGCGTGAAGTTGTGCATTGTTGGAAACACTATCCACACCGTAATTAAGCATGTTAAGGTTAGTGAGGAAAGAGAGACATGAAACTATGTTGGGATGTGTTAATATAGGTAGAGGTGAATTTGAAATGTCTGTCTTTGATAATTTTCTCGCAGATGATTGATATATTTGAACTGAGCGTGATATTCCTTTAGGATGGCACACGATTGTTCAGTCAAGATTTATAAATGGAAGAGACGCGGGCTTTTTTTCCAAGAAAAGCATCTATTAAAAATGAGCGAAAGTGGAAAACAAATAATAGATGTGGTCGAGCTACCTCATTATCAACATTATCTACAGCCGGTTAAAATTTGTATTATCTATCTATCTACCTATAATCTTTGACAATGTCTATTGCAACAAATGTTAGGAAGTGACAATATATATATATTGAATATTTTTTAATACTAAACGCTAACTATCTTTTTCCAACCCTGCTTTGTACCAATATTCTGGCTCGTAGAAGGAAACAACGAAGTGTTGAAACGTGTTCTGATCAGCGTTGCCAATGTGTGTGTAATTGCACAAAATGTGTGCAATTCTGGCCTTTTTCTGCATTTTGTGTGTAATTCCAATCTCTGGCATTTTGTGTGTAATTTGGCACAATTAAAAATTTTGATCATTGATGATTTTTACGAAGTTCCTTTCATTCAATTATTCATTATTTCTACCATTTTTTTTAAATTGCCTTCTGAAAACTACGAGCTCCAACGCATAACTCCAGGCCAGCGCAATAAAACCACAGATAAAATAAGTTATTTGTTATTATTGTTAATCTCTTCTTATTTTCTCTACAGTATGATAAAACCTATCTTGCTTCCTTGGTACCTCACTTCTTGTTTCTCAGGCAGGTGTCATGACATCCCCAAGCAAAGACGCTTAGTTCAAGCAAGGAATGTGAATGAATGTTGACCCTCAATGTTGGCCAAAACATGAGGCGGAGGTGGTAAGAAGTCTTGTTTTTTCACCACTTGTGAAGAAAATGCCATTTTGCAAACAGATGAAAGACAGAGTGGCCGATGTCCAATTAAAAACATTAAATACGTTGAAAGCAATGGCGCACACCTTCCGGGATTTATGTGGATGCATATCAATGGCTGGTCATATTAGCCTATATGTTTTCAGGGAAATCTCGATGTTTGATTGATTTACTTTTATCTAAAATATTTTATAAACATTGTCATAAAGGCCTGTGCTGTGAGAAAGTAAAATACTCGGATACTATAAGGATAAGTTGGGGATGCCATTATTTATGTGGGTGCCGGAGCCCTGGAGCACCCATGTAGTCGGCGCGCATGGTTGAAAGTAAAATTATAAATACGAAAATTAGAATGAGTACATCAAAATATTGCTAAATGGACAAGAAAAGTTTTTTTCGTTATATTGTTCTTATTTACAGATCTTTTGACATGAAATTTACCACATACATGTTTGCCGATTATACACATAGTAAGAGTGTTAAATGTACCCTGCGATATCATTATCCAAATATATTCGCTCAACAAGCTTGTTATAGATACGCGACAAATTATTTTGACATGAGTGTACTTATAGGTATGTAAGTCATTAGACATAATATACATATAGATAGGTAGTTATGTATTGTTTAATGCTGTGTGCACTGTCTTACAGCTTGTGTGTAAAATTGCGCAATTTGGACGGAAGATGTGTGAAATTTTGCTTGTCGTGTGTGGCAACACTGGTTCTGATTCGTGTCACGGTGTGGGAGGTGCTAACTAGTGATGGGTAAATTCCCGGGAAGATATTTTTTGGGAATATTCCCGTGAAAATTCCCAAAATGGGAATTTATCCGGGAATTTATGTTTAATCAGAAATATTATTGCATTCTATTACTATATTATGATTTAAAAGTATAATTAATTTTTATATCACAGCATACTATTACTGTTGTCCGCAGAGGACTCTTTAAAAAGTATATTCTGAACGGTACTATGTTACTTTATTAACACTTTATTATTTTTAGAAAGTACGCATAAATGTATAGTTATTTACAATATGTTCTATCAATTAAATATGTGTGAAAAATATATAGTAAGACCTAATACTTTTAAACTACTAAATATTTTAAATTTATATGTAAGTGGATTTGCTCAACTTGACTATTACTTATATTATAAGCACATTAATTTATAAATGTTATAGAGCAATTAGATTGGGTAAATGCTAGAAGATACATGTCTCACCAATTTACCAACATTTGCGCATACAGATGTTAATTAACATGTAAAAGAATTCCGAGTACCTCTTCAGAAATTCGAGTCCGAGAGAGGAGACAGACCGACGTCTATTACTAATGGTGGATCAGGGTTTATTAATAGTAGTTCATCTCTATTTCTACATAATTCTAAATTACAAAATGGTTCCTTTTTATCCTTTGTAAATTAGTACTTTACTAATTTTGGGTGTTCTTTAGCATTGGGAGCCAGCTTTTGCACTTCCTATTTTGCGATATGCTATTCCAATGCGATTGCTTTATGGTTTTAAACGTTAAATTACGTTACCAACATTAAATTCAGAGAGCATTGCAGAGCAAGCGGTAGCGAATGAAGGCGGGTTAGAGCCCCGCATAGCACGTTATTTTTTATCTTTGTTACCAACAATTCACTTTATTTTCTCACAGAAATCATTTCCACTTACCTTTCCGTTTTGTATAAATCCTCTACTGCCCTTAGAAAAATGTGTTCGATACTTTCTTGACTTCTTCAACATCACTATCAACTCATTTCTTCCGTAAATCATCCTATTTTTTGCTAGTTTTGGCTCCTCAATACTAAACAATTACCTTACTTTTTAGTTCAAATGGAAGTGGAACTTGAAAACTCATATTATTAGTTATATAAAGTACCGTCAAATAATATTAAATTTTTTAACCTCCAAATTCTTTAAAACCCAGAAGTAAATCATAATATATTAAAACAAAGCAATTAGTCATATGGTCCTTATTAATTGGAAAATAAAGTAGAGAAATGGAAATAAAATCCTTCCCGGGAACTTATAGGCCAGGGAAAAACCTTAGAATATTCCCATTTTTGAATTCCTTCCCACCGGGAATATTCCCACTGCCCATCGCTAGTCATATGGTCCTTATTAATTGGAAGATAAAGTAGAGAAATGGAAATAAATTCCTTCCCGGGAATTTATAGGCAAAGGAAAAAACCGGGAATATTCCGATTTTTAAATTCCTTCCCTCCGGGATTATTCCCACAGCCCATCACTAGTCATATGGTCCTTATTAATTGGAAGATAAAGTAGAGAAATGGAAATAAATTCCTACCCGGGAATTTATAGGCCAGGGAAAATACCGGGAATATTCCCATTTTTAAATTCCTTCCCACCGGGAATATTCCCACTGCCCATCGCTAGGTATCTCCCATAACTAAATATTTCTCGTAAAGTATTGTTTTTAACCTATAAACTTTCCGAACCCATGTAACCGTATTACCAACCTGAGCCAATTACTATATGAAAAATTCAACATTACTATTCTGGTCGAACTGAATTTATACTTGTTAATTGTTGGGACTCGTTAGAGTACGACGTGCAAGACTCTTGATCCACTATTTCTTTTAGCGTATCTATATTGCTTTTAAAGGCAGATCCTTCTTCTTCTGCAAATTCTGATTTCACCCTATCAACGTTTATTTCCACATCCAAATAATAGGCTACTTAGCACTATGCATGTCTATTGTTTGCTCTTCTTCCGTTGTAGATACTATTAGTTCTTTGTTGTCAGTCATCAGTTCGTATGTCCACCCTTTCCCTTCGAGTGCGTCTTCCTGAGGTAAGTCATAATCAATTTCTTCTTTACACACCAATTCCAACTTAACAGACGCCTCATCAGCCATTATGACTTCAAATTTAATAAGAATTTGACATTATTCTTATACTTCCCTTATATTTTATGCAGCCAGTGTTAAGGAAATGATTTAGAAGAACGTTCACAGAAGCAACTTCCAATCAAACCTAGGATCAGGTTTTAATAAAATTCATAATAATTGATTTATAAAACAATTGGTTTTTCTTCTTCGCCAGTTTAATGCACCTGGTAGCTCATTGGACACTTATTGAGTGTATTAAGCGTATAATAAATGAACAAAAGCGTATTAGTAACAAAGAATTTAAAGTATAGAGTAGATAAGTATAGGATGAGTTGTGTTAGCACTAGTGATGGGTAAATTCCCGGGAAGATATTTTTCGGGAATGTTCCCTGGGAAGATTCCCAAAATGAGAATTTATCCGGGAATTTATGTTCAATTACAAAGGAAATTGCATTCTATTATTATATTATGATTTCCCATTGGTGGGAAGTTGAATTAATTTTTATATCACAGTATATTATTACTGTTGTCCACAGAGGATTCTTTAAAATGTATAATCTGAACGGTACTGTGTTACTTTATTATATTTTAGCATGTACGGATAAATGTATATTTATTTACAATATATTCTATCAATTAAATATGTGAGAAAATTATTTAGTAAATTATATAGTAACAGTTTAAATTTATATGTAAGTGGATTTGCTCAACTTGACTCTATTACTGACATTATCAACACATTAAATTTATAAAAGTTATAAACCAATTAGATTGGGTTAATGCTAGAAGATACATGTCTCACCAATTTATCAACATTTGCGCATCCATATTTATGTTCACAAAATTTGCAAAATACTTACTTATCTTTATAATTTAGCACGTAACTTTGTTATACACGACCTTTCATTCTACCTATTTCTCGAAATTCCATACGTTAATTCACATGTAAAAGTAGTCCGAGTACCTCTTCAGAAATTTGAGTCAGGGAGAGGAGACAGCCCGACGTCTATTACTAATGGTGGTTTAGGGTTTATTAATAGTACTTCATCTCTATTTACAAAATGGTTCCTTTTCATCATTTGTAAATTAGTACTTTGCTAATTTTGGCTGTTCTTTAGCATTCGGGGCAAGCTTTTACACCTACTTTTTTGCGATATTCTATTCCGATGCGTTTGTTTTATGGTTTCGTACATTAAATTACGTTACCAACATTAAATTCAGACAGCGTTGCAGAGCGAGCGTTAGCGAATGAAGGTGGGTTAGAGCTCCGCATGCCACTTTGTTTTGTATCTTCGTTACCAACAATTCACTTTCTTTTCTCACATAAATAACTTCCACTTACTTTTCCGTTCTATATAAATTCCCTACTGCCCTAAAAAAATGTGCTCGATACTTACTTGACAACTTAAACATCACTACCAACTCATTTCTTCCATAAATCATCCAACTTTTTGCTAGCTTTTGCCCCCAATTCTAAAAAATTTCATTACTTTTTAGTGCAAATGGAAATGAAACTTAAAAAATCATATTGTTAGTTATATAAAGTACTATCAAATAATTTTAAATTTTTTAACCTCCAAATTCTTTAAAACCTAGAAGTAAATCATAATATATTAAAATAAAGTAATTAATCATATGGTTCTTATAATTTTGTATAATTTGAGATCGTTTCGTTCATTTTAGGAAAGGGAAATGAATTGAGATCTTATTTGAGAATTAAAAGGAATGTAAGAATATCCTTCGTACAAATCATGAACAATTTCCCACCTTTCTATTTGAAACATATTTCTTAGTGTAACAGCTATTGCCGGTTATTTTGCTTGAAACTGCAGAGGATGTAATCTGAGATGAAGTCTTTCTTACTAGGTGAGTGTTTTTTTTTTATTTATTTTTTATTTTTTTTTATTTTTTTTTACTCTGCTTTTAGATTTTAGGCAGACATAATACTGACACTAGATACAAGTCCAGCAGGATTTTGTATTTTTATTTAAGAATAGCTTTAGAACAGAAGATAAGGAATAGTTTTATCAATACAAAATAGCTATGCAAAGTATATTTTTTGACAAAATAGAATCTTAACACCTCTAAAGACTGTGCCTCATGTTCGTTTCTTCTCTGTGGCTTTCCTTTAAACAGAGATGGTCATAATTACTAAAAATCGATTTCTAAGCAAGAATAGTATCGATTTTTGTTGATGGGCAGCAACATTTTCTCAGATAATATTCTCCTAGTACATTTGAGAAGGGTATTTTATAAACGACTTTTCGTTCTTGCATATAGAGCTCCTGCAGGCTGACATCACCATTAATATTTAATTTGATTTGAAAGTGATGCTAAGTCAATTTTTATTGTGATGTACTAAGATGTACTCATAAAAAAAACAGTGAAGCCTTATTTGTTTATTTATAAATTAGCACTCTACAGTCCAGATTGAGAAAATAACTTCAATACGAAATTACTAAGTGCATCCCGTTTTTCTTAGTAGCATAGGAAAATATACCTTCTGAGCGGCATTACGTTCTTTAATGCAGGTTTACATTAGGAAAGCACAATGATGGCTATGAGTTTAAGGTTCTGTGAGAGAAAAGATGTTAACTGCTTTAAGAAAAACTATTGTCCACTTTTATTTGATTTCTGCACGGGTGGGGGGATATATTCTAGTATCCAATCAAAAGTGCAAGAGCATGAGAGTACAAGGAACGAAGACGGACAAGAAGGTTATGGAGCCAATGGTTTATAGTTTACTTGTGTATCAGATTTTTTTATAAATTTTATGTTTCCGCTTTTTCTTCCTTTCTTTAATTTGCGCCTTTTCTCCATTTTATATATTTTTTTCACACTATTTTCGATAGTATTACGCTGAAATATGAGTTCTTTCTTATCTTGTTAGCACTGTCGTGCATTTGTAGCATTTACCATATTTCATACTGCGTTTTTGCACAAGTCTGTACTTTGTGCACGTGGAGATGAAAACACTGAACTATTCCATATAAAATCAGCAAGATGATAGTTGAATCCTTAAAAATTACAGTTAATTTTACATTTCTAATAGTATTACAAGTTTGCGAAAAAAGTGGAAAGCTAAATGTTTTGGGAGTCAGTTTTGAAACTACAGGGTGCCAAATTACTTATGTTTTATTAA
This sequence comes from Thermobia domestica, assembly GCF_964235325.1. Lineage (NCBI taxonomy): Eukaryota > Metazoa > Arthropoda > Insecta > Zygentoma > Lepismatidae > Thermobia > Thermobia domestica. Next base: position 295,917,335 of record NC_137460.1, on the reverse strand, counting down.
CATAATATCGCACGCTTGATATTTGTACGACTAGCATTTTTAGGTGTCTCAAACCATATAGGATACTGGTTTGGGTTTCATTTTTAAACTCATGCATCACCCATTACAAGAATTTCAATTATCAATCATAATTTTTTTTTAAATTTATACTATCGTTTCCTTTTAAGATTATAGCCTGCATCCCCACCCGATCTTAGTCGATTTCTTACGGTCTTATTTACAGTACTTGTCTCATGCCTTTTCTCCTTTGTAATTGTCTATTTCCTTTCCCTTCTTTTTTGGTTAGTCATATCTCAGTAGGTTACGGTTATGCATTTTAAATGTTGCATGGTCTCCGAAATTAAAACTCAATCCCTTTCTCCCTTGTTTTTTTTTTTATTTTTTACGTTATTTTTGGAAAATAAAAATTACTCTAAGAGCATATACCTTACAAACATAAAAATCCTAAAAGACCTGAGAGTGCATCAAGATAACTACTTTCTCTTCTTTGCCTTCAGTTAAAATATTGTTATTATTTGGATGAAACCTACGTGATTAATTCCCATAAGTATCGTCTTAAATTGGACAAGATGAGTGCGAGTTAGAATGGAATTAAAACAAGAAGATTCTGTTGATAATGAACAGGGATAATCTAATACTTTGTTCTTGGCTTTGTTTTCATTATTCCAAACATCATTTTGTTATGGTTTGATTTTTTTTTCATTTGATTTGTTGACACACAGAAAACAAACACATCTGGAATCTCACACATAAATTATAACGATCATTTTAAAAAAGTTACATTTACCTGTTCCAGGTTATTTTCAGAAAAGTTAATTTTGTTTATAAAAGATTTTCACGTCTTCGTTTATAAAGATTTATAATTTGTGCTACAGTAACGTATTGCTTTTTTTTTATTGTTTTCGTTGTTTTTCTTTTCGACAGAGTCTTAACTGTTTAGCTAAGTCTGAAATTAATTTAATTTTATATTTTACAATGTTTTGTTATCCCATGCCTCTGCATTAGGATATTTCTAATATCAATAGTGTTCTCATATCTACCAGAGTCAGAATGAGAAGCTGTGGGGCGGGGGACGTAGCCGTGAATTCATTAGCAGGGCACACTATCTCTAACATAGGGATATTATTACGTATGAGTATTTTGTGTTTAATTGGCGGATCAACAGTAGTATATAAAGTCCTACTACAAAAGTATCCTATCAGACCGATTAAACGCTCAAAATGTAAGTTCCAAAACCACATAAATATATTCCGGTACATTCCATAAAACATCTACATCAAACAAAATGAGGACCTTGGAGTTCAAGGGGACTAACTGACTTTTGAACTAAATTTGTTTATACCGAGGAAATAGATTTTCCATAGTGAAATATATAAACTGTTAGGTGAACCATGATGCAATTCACTCATTGCTAGACCTTTCGAGTGGACTGCGATGTGATTCTCCTTCTAGTTTCATATTAATCTGCGGAGAGTCCTTTCCTGAATATAAATAAACCTTATTGGAAACATCATGTATAACATAGATTCCTTGTATTATGGGGCCCTCAATTGAGCTGTCTGAAAGCAGTGAACTACATGCAGTTTTGAATTATATTTAAGTAGACTAAACTATGTAGTTTTTCATGGTTTGAGATAAATTAACACTTTTGGAAACGGTGGTTGATAAACTCGCATGAAAAGGTGATGTAAAACTGTGGCAATCTACCTTTTCTATGCTCACATCCTGGGTTTAAATCTTTACGCGTAGTTGTTGATAGCTCGAAAATGCAGTTATTGTTCAATTTGGTTTCAGAGAGCTTAATTACTACTGATGCAGTGCCTCATATATATATATAATGTCATTTACTTTTCTCACTTTGATCTGTTTACATGGGATGAAGCAAGGACATTTTTATCTTACATCGGAAATCTTTTCAATACAATACTATCATGACAAAGTATGCTAATTATGACATCTTTATTCACTTTATTTCGTATATCCCTTTCATACTGCATTAGCAGAAACGAATCAAGGTTGTCTTGCCCGAAATTCGCCCTTGATCTAGATTTAATAATCTCGAGTTTGGAAAACGCTCATTTACAACTGTGTATAACTTAAGGCATACATGTGATATTCATATATACATAATATTTAACGCACACGTGAGGCAAGACTTGCTAGTCTTCTTTAAGTTGATTTCGTCCTCTTCATACTCACTATTTAATTATACATTATCATATTCATCCACATCCACTTGCGATGCCATGGACCAAATATCTGCATATAATTTTAGTTCTTCGATAGGTTTTCCTTTATCTATGCTGGGGCTCAGATATTTTGTTCATTTTATTTGAGGGTATTTCGTCTTTTAAATCAGAAACACACCAAGACGTGATTAAGTTTTTCGTGTTTAGAAAACTGGTAAGTCATATTTGATTAATTTTGTCAAGGACATTATTGAAAAAACACAATCTAAAAATTTTATCCTGTGTTATCCGTATTCATTCATTCATTCATTTATTTCGTCTTTTTAGTCATACATATTGCACGATTACGTGCGTATGAATAAGACTCGTCAAGGGTACAAATATATAAAACACGTAGTAATGACAAATACATACCTATTGAAATAAACTACTATGCTACATCTACGATATAAAAGCATTACATAACAATATATTTCCAAAACTATCAATAGACAATTGAATTAAACTACTATGCTACCCAAAACTATCAATAGACAAATTCACTTACATATCTAAAAATTCGTTTACAGAATAAAAACAGTGCTGCAACAGATAGGTTTTCATTAACCTCTTGAACTCTCCTTTTTGTTCTGTCCTTCGAATATTCTGAGGTAGTTTATTGTACAATATAGAACCCATAAACATTGGATTCCTTTCATATAACTTAGTGAAGTGCTGTTTGCTGGGGATTTTATCCTTGCGCCTGGTATCATATTTATGTGTTGATGGTGTGTTAAATAAGTCAATGTTGTTTTTGACGAAGAGCAGCAGTCGAAACATGTAAAGAGAGGGTAACGGCAAAATTTTAAATTCCTTAAACATTGGCCTACATGGGTCGTTTATTTTGGCCCCTGCTATAGTTCTTAAAAGCCTTTTTTGTATTACGAACAACATATTACTTTTTCGAGAATTTCCCCAGAAGATTATGCCATATGTAAGTAAAGACTGAAAGAGACCGAAATATAAGTTACGAATCGTGTCAAATTGTAAAACATGTTTAATTGATTTTAATGCATAGAGCATTTTATTGAGTTTTTGGGCCAGTGAAAATATGTGAGTTTCCCAGGAGAGGTTGTGATTTAGCCAGAGTCCCAAAAATTTGGTTGACTTTGAGTACATGATTTTATGATTATTTAGCATTAAACTCCAAATTAAATAGTTGAATATAATACAATCACAAATTATGAGTAGTCACATACGTAGATTAGTTTATCTCTGTGGATTCAAACTTCAGAAGAACGATCACGCAGTACATCACTATCTTTGACACAAAAGCCGTTGCTTGTAGGGAGCGCAAGCCGTGGGCCGCTAGGTTGGTCCGACGCTGGTTTTCTTCCGGCGTTTGGTCTTCTATATAGTAGCATGTTTAATCATATCCGATATTTAATCTTTTATTATAATAATTAAAGGAACCATGACCTGTAGCAATTTCCATTGTTTCTTTGTTTAATTCTTTTTCTTTTCATAATTTTAATAGTCGGAATATATTATTCAAATTTGTTTTTTCTGGTTAAGTTTTACCATGTTATATATTTTCTTTCGATGATTCTATTTAACTACATTACTAATCGAAATTTTTCCAATTACTTTTACAATGTTCGCCTATCTCTTCTCTTAAATCCAACTTTTTATCTCTTGTCCTATTCAGCTAACCACTAAACTTTAAGGAGGTTGACGTTCTAAGCAATAGTAGTTCCTTACTCCAGTTGACTTTTATCATTATGTCTGATAACTGGACAGCGAACATGACAATACATGCATGCACCAATAAATTACATACCAGAATATTTTTCCAATTGAAGCAAGAAAGAATGGGTATTTTGGCAACACTTAAATAACCACTAGATAGAAACGATATATTACATTCACGTTGAATTCAGAGAAATGACAATTAATGCAAAGAAACTGTATAAAATAATATACATCATGTAGAGACAGGGAAAGCATGGGCAGAACAACGAAATTTTAACATTTAATCATACACAGTCTGCATTTCCCTCCTATCCTACTTTTTTCCCCCTTATGGAATAAACCTTTTTTATGAACAATAAGGAACCTAATTTACAATGCTTAATTCCCTGAGAAACAAATTCTAATTCCAGGCTGCGAATCGAACTGAGAACTTTTGGAATGAGTCTCGCACGCTGTCCCCGTAGATGCACAATCTAAGGCGTATGTATAAATCAGCCATAAAACTCCACAATACCATGGAGTTTTATGGCTGTTTAATTTGGAGTTTGAATTTTATACACGTTCTTTATACATCTATGGGTTAACATCTGGCTTCAGAAGAAAGCATTTGATCTGTAGATCAAGATCAAGCAAAAGTTAATTCACAATCTTCAGATCGTACTGTTGCACCTCCATATATGTAGGACTAACCAAGGATTTGCTGTGAGAAATGACGTTTTGGCGCGCAGTTCTGCACATGTCATGGACCGAAAGAAAAGGGAATGAACAAAGACTAAAGGAAGCTGATGAAGGACGACAGATGATGAAAATAATAGGAAAAGAGAAGAAACAGCATGCAGGGCCATCTTATTCGGCACCCCTACTGGACACCATGCTGATAGAAGTAAAGACAATGGGAATATCATGAAGAGGAAAACCAAGGATACAATACATAGTCAGTTACGAGGAGGAGTCTTTATCAAGGTATGAAACTGATCTTCCAAGAAAGAGAAAAGGTTCAAATATTCCATGTTGCCCACCAACCTATAGTTGGGGTGAAGAGGAAGGAATCGGGAATTCAAAGAGTGATTTCCTAAGTTTACGATATTCGCACTAGTTCTTCAAAGATGATTAGAAATGTCATTTCATAAATCTGAGAAGCCAGTCTCATCTCTTGAAAGAGGTGTTTTCACCATTAATCCATGTGTGAATCACCTAGTACCTTTGTTAGGTAATATACTTGCAGTGTTAATAAACTCCGAAATTGCTATTTGCAAGCTCTCACATGAGAACGTCGATACGGTGTCGTGTTATCGTATGAAATAACCATCGTTCAAACATCGGCTGCTACAAGTTACTTTTTACTTTCAAAACATTTTTTTTTTCTTTTCTTGTACTTTATCTTAAATTTTGTTGACCAGTGGTTAGTGGAAGTTAGGTTTGTTCAAATATCTTCACACTTCTATTTCTTTCTTTTTACTGCGTGCATTGTTCCTGTTGCCGTGATGTGGTCTTTAATGGGTTATACCGTGTATAGTTCGGAGAATTTTACGTACTAATTTACGACATCTTGATTTAGTTTCGCCTTTTTGCACAGTAAATACAATGGACAAACCAATACTTGCATGGTTGACTCGGTGGTCAGATGCAGGGGCGGATTCAGAGGGGGGCGAACGGGGCGATCGCCCCATCCCCCACAAGAGGAAACTCTTATTTTATATATAAATAAACCCATCCATAACAAGTTTGGAGCTCTTAAAAGTAGCAGTATTACTGCCGACCGCCCCCCCCCAGAAGTCCGTCCTGGATCCGCCCCTGGTCAGATGGTTAACTCTGGGATGAATGGTCGCGGGTTCAAGTCGGCAGGTGAAATATTTTTATTTCTAGGTATGTTTCTGTATCTTCACATATATTATTAATACCGTATTTGTTTTCTTGCATTTCTTGTATGTTATCTGTGGTAATTTGTTCATCGATAAGGGTAGGTTAAATTAGGTTTCGTTATACAGCTTTACACTTTCGTATCTTTTGATTAAAATGAATTTCTATATGCTCGCATTTATTGATAATTATTTTTTATTTCAATGTTGGTGGTCATGGGTTAGCGGTGATTAGGTAAGGCTATGTTCGCAGAAAATATAGATCGATGACATAGCACTTTTTGCTTACATAGCTGCTGCTTACATACTGAAACTTTTTCTTGCAATTGGTTCAACCTCCAAAGAATAGGTTCCGTCATTTTATTTAACTCTCTTTTCAAACGCGAATTGGTCCAAACTAACTAATTCCAATTTCAGCGTTTATTGGTATAGAACGAATATTGTAATATAACGAGAAGTATTTGTTTCCAAACGATTCAGCCTCTTAACACAATTTTCACCACTATCCAATGTACTTTACCGAAAACGAAGATAGTTCAAATTTACTATTCCGTCCACTTTCGAAAGTGGTTTCCATATAGAATAAACGGTAAATTGTGTCATGATGCTGTTTCTTATAGATATTTCAACGTTCCTCGGATATATTTAATTTCGCCCGTTAACCCTCAATTCAAACAGAAATTTCTTCAGACCAGCCATTAGTTTGAGACTTAACGAACGAAACCATTAAACGAAACGGTAACCGGTAACGAGAAGTGATTGATTGCAAATGATCCTGTGTCTATACACAACACATAATGACTCTCTACAACGCTATGCTAAACGGGGCAGTTTATCAAATTATCTTTTACTAATACCGCTTTTAACGTTTATTGCCGTAGAATGAAAACGGTAACAGGAAAGGAAAAACGTTTTGCTGCAAGAATTCAGCGTCTCAAAACAACATACCGCTACTTTCTTGGATAGTACTAGTATTTCTGGTTTTAAAATTTATTTCCATAGATGGAACACTGTGAAAGCTATCTGGAAGCGACTTTTTGCATTGGACGAAGCATCTCAAGCATACGTTCCATCTTCTGTGTTGAAATATTATTCAAACCAAACCTGGTTAATACTAGCCACTTCCGGTTTGAAAGTCTTTGCCAGAGAACGGAAACATGGCAAGAGGACGTCTTTCAACAAACAATTGAGCGTCAAACATGACATCAATCTTGGCAACGCTCTACCAGAACTGAAAATGGCTCAAATTTAATATTAATTAAGTTTTCGATACTTATTTCAATATGGATATCTCGGTAAGGGTTATTGAGTTGCATTTCTACAATCAGCTGAGTGTTCTAAGATAAGGTTCCACATTTTCTACTAACCTCTACTCAAAGCTGAGCGATTGAAATTCACCATTAGTGGTAATATTTTCCATCATGGGACGGAAACGGAACAGACAGTAACAATCTGTTTGTACAACCGATTCAGGGTTTGGAGTGGAGATATCATAACCCCCAGAATTTTACCGACATCGGAAGTTGTTGAAAGTTTCTAAACAGGTAATTTCAATACTGATATCTGTACAGTAGGTGCTGTAACAGATCGAAATACGGTTCCGTACAATCGATTCAGCTCCTCAAGAATAGGTCCATTTCCGTTAACCGTCTGTTCTAACCGTAAGCATTTCAAATTAGCCATTTCCAGTTTCAACATTTATCCCTACAGAACGGTAAAGGAAACAGGTTGCGAAAGGCAGATTTCAGCAAACAATTCAGTGTTCGTATTGAACGTATTGTGATTACCCACAGAGCTCTACCAAAAACGAACATTGCTTAAGTTTACTATTACATCCGGTTTCAATATATTTTTCAACTTTTAGTGCCACAGAACAAAAAATGTAGCATAGAACCAGAATCAGTTATTACTCCGTTGAAATTCAGTTCAAACTGGAAGTAGTTAGAATGAACCATTTCTTTTTTCGATGTCTATCGTCACAAAACGAACACCGTGAAATAGTGAGAAGCGTTTTGTGCAAACGTTTCAGCATCTAACACGTTTTAACATATCTCTACTATTCACAGCAATATATCAAAACCGAAAATGTTTGAAACTTACTATTACTTCCGATATCAGTACTGATGTCCGTCAAGCGAAAATCGTAAGATGTATTGAGATATGGTTTCCTAGAATCGTGACAGCTTGCCTGAAAACGATCTATATTCTCGTTCAAGCTCTATTCAAACCGGAAAAGGTTAAAAATTATCCGTCTCCGGTTTCAACATTTGTCGTTAAAACGAAAATTGTAACAGGTATCGAGGAGCTTTATTTTAAATATAATTGGTACTCCTGTTATCTGATTATCATAGAGAAAAACTGAATAAGATGTCAAGAAACTCTTCTGCGATCGGATAGGCGTCCCAAAGATACGTTCTACCTCGGTCTTTAACTTTCTGTTCAAATTGGAAGTGCTTCAAATTAACGATTTTTTCAATGTATGTCTCTATAAAAGTAAAAGAGTAACTGATGACAATTAATAGCTTTTTGAGATGGATCGGTGCGGACAGATTCTATCTTCGATTTTGTAACTCTATGGAACCCGGTTGTTACAGATGTACTACTTCAAGTTTCAGTATTGAATTCGCATATTTTGGAAGTCTTAGTTTCACACTGTGAAACCACGTTCACTTGGATATGTGTAACATCTTTACTACACCCCACCAGATTGATACTGTTAGTCATACTTAAAAATGTGTAGCTATGGAACCGATATTTGACAGAAGTTATGTGAGTGGTTAAACAAAAGTATTTCGCCCTCACAGTTTGGCCTTCACTGCCCTTGATTTAAACTTTTACCCTGATTTGAAATATTGTCCTAGTCCAAAGTAATACTGTTACTTTCTTCGTCATGCTTTATCGTTACTTTCGTCATGCTTTATTCACGACAAATTTTTACCATTCTGACATTTACGTTTGTTATTTCATACATTCCGCTAAGACCGTATCACTTGTTCATAAAGTCAAATATTAAACACTTTTTTTAACGTTTTGAACTTGATCATGATAGTTTTCTTAGTGTAAACAAAATGTTTCTGTGAGATTTCTAAACACTTCTTTATTTCCTTGTTTCCATTTGTACGGAATATTTTCCCCGCTTTGGTATATAATGATATATACCTTAGTGCACGAATAATTATGTCAATATAGTTTCGCCCATTCTTTATTTGATATCTGTGTCCCCAAAGTTTACAAGTTTGTAAACTTCTAATGGTTAATACCAGTAATATTACGGTGTAAGAGAAATTTGTTTTAAATGTATAATAATTTATGTTATTGTTGGTTGGTACTGTAATGAAGGGAATTAATTTATTTGTTGGAATAGGCCTAACTCGAAGCTACAGTTTTACTTGCAATCGATCACCAAGGAGATAATATCTGTTGATCTGATTTACAAAATGTTATCTAAACCGTAAACAATTCTGAAGAAATACTAAATTGAGACAATTATTATTTTCTCTTCTATCTCGTCCTCAATTAAACTTAATTGTCACACGTCCAGGGTATCCATTTATATCCCTTTCTACCCGAACATTTTTTTAATTCCGAAAAAGGGAAATTAAGAAAAAGAGAACTTTTTTCCTAATCTAGTATGATCTACTTACACTCATAAATATGATTTTTTTCTTTAAACTAGTAGCTTTCGCGAAAATTAACTTCCACAATTGTGCATGTTCGGCCAATACTGCATATATTGGAGATTCCACCTACCTGTAGAATTGTGTAGGTCAGGTTTGAAAGGTTAAATATGGTAATTAGCACTCAGGAAAAAGATTGCCAATTTTGAATAACGTACTTGGCGTGAGATGTACGAAAAGAAAGCTTACGTCGCTATATGTATAATTAACATTTACAATAATAAAACATCACATATTTTTACACAAATAATGAAATCGATATATCTACGATAGGCGGATCACGTCACTTGCGTCAGTAATACGCATGAGAACTGTAAAATTCTTGTGAAAGGTTGGTATATGAAACATGATAAGATAATATTATACAATACGAGACTCTAAGAATGAGTGATAATAATCCAAGTTGGCATGGTTTAGTGCAGAATGATATCCAGCTGAGAAGCTAAATTTGTGAGCTGTGGGATTTCTGGTTTGGTTAATCACTGGGTGAATGAGTTTCGTATATTCCTGAATGTATACTAGGCCTACAGTATAAGGTGAAGTATATATTTTATTTTCTTGAGCTGTTAATATTTGCTGCTCAAAGTACACAGTTATAATTACAATAAAATCTTCAAATGAAGGTCACGTCTGTTGCTAGTAATTAAGCATTCGGCCTTTATTAATAATTTCGCGAACGTGTGCTCAATACGTTTTGCAGCCTTCTAACCAGCGAAATACAAACCTGATCACCAGGGTGCGACCTCTGCAATAAAATATACAGAAAACCAATGCTTAACTCCAACTTTGAAATTTCACAGATTATTCAATAGTTACAACCGGGGGCAAGTTTATACTGATTGTCCCTGGTTCATGATTTGTGTAAGATCTCGATCTTAATTCTTGCTTTAGTGAGATGCGGACCAGTTTCAGGACGCATCTTTCAAATAAAATGGACTCTGACTGAGATGATATAAATGATATGTATACTTCCTTTTTAACGCGTTCGCGTTAGTAAACTCGGCAAAAGATTTTCTTAAAACTCTATTTTATATGCGAATTATTATTATTTTTTATTTATTAATTTTTCATTTATTTATTTATTTACTTATTTTTGTAGTTTTTACGTTGTGAGGGATTAAAAATTTCCAGTGTCCATGACAACATTAGGCACATAGTATTATGTATTTTTTGTTTCCGTCAGTTTTAAAGAAGGTATATTACTATAACGCTATTAAAACAACGTAGAAATACTTAATGTTGTAACGCAGGAATGAAACAGGTAATATTAATCTCAATTACTAAGGAAGAGATGCTAATTCTTCGATTTTTTTTTTCGCAGCAAGTAGAATGCTCTATATAGGTGAAGAAGCACGTCCGGAAAGGATAAAGGCGTTATTTAAAACAGAATTGATGAAAATACTTTCTTTCCCTGCAAATAATTTTTAAATCGTGTACTGCAAGCTTTTTTGCTATTTTTGATATGGCACGTGCGGCATCTAAAGAAGTCTATAAATTTATTTGCAGTTACATGGGTTTACAGCTTAATTTAACAACATCCATTCAAAAAGTAGTTTTCTTAAAATTTCTTCTATGCTTGCAAAATTGTGATCACGTAACTTTAACAGATAATGTGTAAAAGAGTTCTATACACTAAATATCTATTTTGTATCATATGGTAAATTGATTTGTTAAGAAATCTACGGAAATTGCCCGTTTCCAACTCTATAAGGCTTAGATTACTTGCTAACTTTTACTGAGTAAAGATTTTGTATGACAAATTTCTCTTCTCTAACCTAATCCACTCGTCAGATAGCTTTTAGCGTAAATTTTAAATCGCTTATTTGTAGGATCTTCATTCTAATGACAGTAACGTAAAAAAAGGAAGAAAGAAGTTTCATAGCTCAGATATAGGTCTGGCTAACTGCAATGTAAAATTTAATTTCAATCGATTCCCCTATTTCCTTAGTTAATGGCTGATTAATTGGTTTTCAAATTCGTGCACTGAGATATAATATGCAGATTGTTCATCAACTCCCTCTGGAATTTTCTATTTCCCAAAACATTGGTGCACGCGACATTTTTTTCAAAGTAAAAAAAAGCTAATGTGCAAGTCCCCTCTCTCTAACGAGAAAGACCAGTCAGATTATAATTTTTGACGTACACATTTCCTTATGAAACCCATTTCAATGAACGAAACATGATAAAATGCCCGTTAAATGTAGACAATCCACATATATAAGATAATTCATTTCAAGCAGTTAAGCTTCCTGACTTTTATAATCTTACGCATAAGATATTTCTTCCATTTTTCGTTACTCAAATTGTAACATTTGTCTTCACTCCGCCTTTATAATTTAAACGTAAAAAACAATAATTTAAAGTTGTTTCAGGGTATTAATAACACTCGAGAGCATAGTTTGTAAAATATCCTGTAATAGGAGTATTTGAAACCCAGTATAGCATTTTGATTTCTCCGGATAACATTACACTATGTTATTAGAAATGTAAATTGTATGTTCTGAGCAAAACATACATCATTAGTAATAATGTAGGTGTGACGGAATTGCTAATGCTTGTCCATATTACATTACCGTTGATTTCTGGAATGATAATATCATATAAATAAATATTACAAGAAATTGACAGCTCAACACATCTCAAATATATTTATTTTATTATGCCGGCCTAAATATGTATCAGATGTAACCATGTAGCTATATGTCAACAACCGCAAAGATTGTAGTACCTATAAAAATTTACTGTATCAAAATATCAGATTATATTAAAAACACACCTAGAGCTTGAAATACTGATTGAAATCACGTATTTTGTGCATTATATTGAAAGTTCTTATGCCCTTCTTTCTTTCATTGTCATAATAATAACAGTTTTTTTTTTTTTTTTTTTTGTAGCTGCAATTGCAACAAGTTTTTGCGATTTTTAAATTTTGTGACAACAATTAAAGATATATAAATACTTTAGTGAGAACGAATTTCTGATTTCGCTTATAATAATGAAATGTTTATTCGACGTAGCACAAAATATGTATGTTGGTAGGTACTTGAGTTAATTAATTCTGATATGGTATATTTAAAGGAATGCAAAATTTGATATAGTAAAGCATATATTGAGAATGGAGAGATATGGAAAGTCCTCGATAATTCTCAGTTCCATATTTCTTCATGTTTCCATGTAATAGAACAAATATATACGTACTCCTATCATGAAATATAATGAATGATTTTATATCTTCGTTGTTACTTAGTAAGTACGTTAATTCTCATTTCATGGTTTATTGACTTTGTTACAGACGAGATAACGTACTTGCTCTTCACGAGGATGCGAATAAGTTTCTAACTTTGTCAAGTCATAACTTAATACATAAGGGTACAACATCCCACAGATGCGAAGAGTGTGGGAAGGGATTCAGTGAACGTTCACGTTTGGCAAAACATGTGTTAATCCACACACGGTTAAATTCTCGCATTTGCCAAGAGTGTGGTAAGGGGTTTAGATGTCATTCACATTTGAATAGACACATGTTAATCCACCCAGGGGAGGAACCTGATACTTGCCAAGAGTGTGCAAAGGGATTTGGAGATCGATCAAAATTGCGTACACACATGGTAACCCACACAGGGGAGAAGGCTTACACTTGCCAAGAATGTGGTAAGGGATTCTCTGAACGTTCAAATTTGGCTAAGCATATGTTAATACACACAAGAGAGAATCTCAAATACGCCGGGAGTGTAGAAATGGATTTAATGATCGTTCACATTTCATTACTTTAATTTTAATTCACTCAGCCTAAAAACCTCATATACGCAAGAGAATGTAAGGAATTTTACGAACGTCCACATTTGTGCAAACACGTAAATCTGCAAAGGAAAAAACCTCACACTTTCAAAAAGTGTGAAAAGGGGTTTCGGGAGACTTTCTTCCGCACCCGTAAGAAACTTTACAATGAGGAAATGTATTTACTACACATTAAAATTTGTTTTAAAAACTGAAAACCCATACACGCGAAAACCCTCACGCATGCCAAAAATGTTTAAACAATTCAGTGTACGTTCATGTTTTCCTACTCACATCTTCATCCACAGACGAGAATAACTTCACACAGGCAAGGATTGCGTGAATTGATATAATCGCCCAAGTATGGTTCGACACATTAGATAATCCTCCTATATGCCAGGCGTGTGGATGAAAATTTAGACATTTCGCATTTGCTAAAAACGTTAATCCACTCAGTCTAAAAATCTCACACAAGTGGGAATATGTATAACATGTAGTTTAATTCCGGGGAGACATGTTATTCCATACAGGGAAAGAATGGGTGTTAAAGAGTGTCAAAAGCGTTTACTTAAAGTCTATATTTTCTTAGTCTAAAGAAGTTTAACACACGTGAAACGATTTAATAAAAATAATTTGTACATAAAAGGATATAGTCAGATTTTACACGTGATAACAAATATCAGGTGCGTAACCTGACTGTATCTTTTAAAACATCATAGTTGTCACGTGTGTATTCTGACTAAGTTCGAAACATGATATTTGTTAAAACTGCTATAAAATTCGTTCAATATAACGTTGCTTAAGACAAATCTAAAAGTGACAAAGTTTCTATTTGCCAACAGTGTGGAAGGATATTTTCTCGAAGTTCACAAATCCAAGAGAAGGTAACATAATAGAGTAATAATAATAAGGATCACAATAGTATTAAAATATCGTAAGTGATAACAAGAAATGTTGATAACAACTGACGAAAGTTTATCAACTAAAATGACATTGTAGTGTAGAGTTACATGCTGCTGGAAAATGAAGTTATTCTAAGAATGTATACATTATTTCGTTCTATAGTTTAGAAGGCCTGTAGAACAGAGAACGTTAAACTCTTGAATGCCTAGGTTGTACTGTATGAAAAAAAATGTTACGTGTTTGCCTGGAGAGAATTCGGAAACAAAATTCTGAGAGTAGCGTTTCGGACCAGAGTTGGCCATCTTTGAATTTATACAGATATTTGAGATCACTGATTTTATGACGAGTGTTACAAAGTTGTGTATTTATTGTTCGAAATAGTTCGCGTTTTGTCATGCACGTGTACGAGACTCTCTAAAGCGTATTATTGCAAGGAATAAATAAGGAACTGAATTAATCCCTGATAGGTCTGTATTAACTACTATTGTCCAGATAGACGAGCAATATTCCAGTATTTTATTTAAAATTATTGTCTTGTAGGAAGTTGCTAAGGATTAAATGTTCCGTATTTTTCTTAAACTACAGAAGTCCTGTAAGACGCATTGAATGCTTGGTGAAATTTTATGTTCTGTGAAAGTTAGTTTTGTGTCCAAAGAAACTCCGAAATCCTTAACATTATTAATTCTCGTGATAGGCAAACTATTTATATGGTATGAAGTATATACAATATTTTTCTTTACAGAAACTATTATGGATTTACTCTTATTAGAATGAACTTTTAGGGACCAGGTGTTACAACAGCAGGAATTATTATCAATTTCCCTTTGAAATATCTCGGAAACTTCTATTCGGTACACTCTTCTGAAGATTTCACAGTCTCCTGTTAATGGGAAGATTCTGCTGATATTTGAGTTCACCCAACTAATCGAATCGCTCACGAACAATATAAATAAGAATGCTCCAAATACGCTTCCATGTGATACTGCACATGTTACAAGTAGGGGGTTACAAATCGATAACGACTCTCTGGGTGCGACTTGTAAATAGCTATTCAACAAATACAAGTGTGGCCCATGAACACAGAATCTATTGAAGATTTTGTAAGTTATATAAGTATGGTCAATGGAACCGAAGGCACATGATAAATCGAAATAGATGGCGTCAATTTGTGCATTGTTGGAAACACTATCCACAGCGTAATTAGGCATGTTGATGAGGTTAGTGAGGCAAGAGAGACATGAAACTATGTTGGGATGTGTTAATATAGGCAGAGGTGAATTTGAAATGTCTGTCTTTGATAATTTTGTCGTAGATGATTGATATATTTGAACTGAGCGTGATATTGCTTTAGGATGGCACACGATTGTTCAGTCAAGATTTATAAATGGAAGGGACGCGGGCTTTTTTCCAAGAACAGGGAAAACGGCTTTCCTAAAGCATCTATTAAAAATGAGCGAAAGTGGAAAAGAAATAATAGATGTGGTCGAGCGCAGAAAGAACTGGCTTATATTTTCCAGGCCAGAGAGAAAATAACAGAAACTCATCCTTTGGACGAGTGATAGGTAAACGGAATAAGGTGGATAAGCAAACGGATTGAACAAGGGGGTACGTTGCCTATTCATTTGAGAATTTGTTACAAAGTATTATTTAAAATTTTCTGCTCTTTCCTCATCTGTCCTTGATACATAGTTGTACATTACAAGAAATATGGTAGATGTTTTACACCTAAAACTGATAGAAGACCAAAATCGTTTAGGGTTGTTGATGCTGGTGTCTGAATTTTTTGAAATATAGTCTAGGTATTTGCATCTTAATAGTTTTTTTTGTAATGTCCAATATCAGAAAATTATATATATATATATATTGATAGATAGATATTCATTTGGAAATGCACGCCAAAGTTCCAAAGCCTTATCCTTATTTCGGAATGTGTGGCGAGTCTCTTCGCTGTGCCATGGTAAAAATTGCATTCATTTTGATCTTCTGAAGAGTAAAAAATCTTTTACTGTTGCATAAAGAACATCGGCGAAGGAATCCAGTGCCTCGTCTCTTCTTCCTTATAATGAAAGTGTACACGGAACGCGAATGTTACTTTCAAAATTTCACCCCAAGGGGCATTCCTCCAGCCAGGTAGAAGCTTTCGTTTTGAGTTCGGTTGCTGGCTGTTGGTGATGATAATATGATAGGAAACGCGGAAGGACACTCTAGAAGGTCGTGGTCTGAGAGAAGGAACTATTTATATGAGATGACACATTCTGTAAAAAAAAGTAGAGATGGCAAAATCTAAGCTGTTATTTTTTACGAACGTTACGAATATTGTGCTATCCCAAATCGAGTCCTTCAATAGTACATTCGACAAAGGTGTTCCATTTGTGTGTAATGGTATCACATGTTTACTGTCGATCTATTCTAAGCCCAAGTTATAGTCATCAAAATGAACAACATTTTCACCTTGTGACGGCTTCTGGTAGTGGTTCGTAGCATGTTTCAAGTAATCTTCGAGAACTAGTTCTATGTGGTCTGCAGAAACACGTGACCAAGTTTGTCTTTTTGGGAAGACCTACCCCGGTCCAGATAAATTCAAACTCACGTGTGAGATCGTTCTGTGCTCGGCTGCCGCAATTATTTTAATACATACTAACACTAATACATAGCCCCTGGTCTTGCGGTCGTTTCTCTATAAAGAGAATTGTTTTTAGGAACGGCATTCCACTTTTCCTTAATGATTCTTTCAGCCATGATTCACTCACCGCTAAAAAGCCACATTCAAGCAAGTAACTAATATTAATAGCACAGTCCGTAAGTTTGTTTTTACTGCTTTGTATATTTTAGCAGTTTACTTTCCCACTGTTTTCTTGCCATCTGCATTGAGCATTCTAAATTATTTCAAGTAAGCAACAAAAATAACGGTATTTCGCTGCATTTCTAGCTAGAGATATTGTGCGTTGCGTTATCGAACACTAATTCTTGCAGTAAACTTACTACTGGGTTCATAATGGAAATGATAAAACACAGAGATAGCACAAATATTCTTCCTGAAACAGGAGCAGGAAATTCGCCTTTCCTACGTTTTGATGTCCTCTTTTTTTTAGCTTAATACACAGACAATCCGAAATACGTACAAAATTTTCTTACGGTCAAACTTAACATAAGTATTTACGGTGCGGATACCCGCATCAACCAAATTCCATCCAAAGCTTTTGATCCTCGAACCACATTTTCCACATAGCTTTCTTTCTCTGTTTACCTAGTCCCACCCAAAAGCTAAACCAATGCATAGCTTTCTCCACATTACAGACTATATACAAATACTACTGCTCAACTATGTTAACAAACGATTCCAAACCCAGTACTTATTCATGCAGCATCCAATGCCTCGCTTTACATCCCACACCACATCACTATTACCATACCCCTTGTCTCTACTGTTTACGCTCTATCAGTACACTTTACCTCCGTGAAATTTGTTGTTTTTCATTATATTTGATTATGTTATTCACTAGCATCTTCCACTCTTACATACGTCATATCCTGTACAGTGATCACCTTCTACTCAATTTGGCTTCCCCTGTTCTCATCATCACATAGAACTGACCCTACGCAGAACACAGGTTCATTTGTCTGAATGCAAAACCCATGTGTTATCCTGTGCTCCACACCTGGCCTGATTCTCCGTCGTCGCAATCACTATTCTATTTTCCCTTATTTTCTTGTATTTATTTATTAAATCATTCCGTCTATATTAAGTTGTGTGTTATATATGTCTACTACCTTCATGATCCTAATTATTAAGGGTCCTTACATCCATTTTGTGTTTTTTCTTTCTGATTCTTTTGTTATTTGTTATAACCTAAAAATTAAATAGAGCACAGACCTTACAATTGTATACCATACAATATTGTCATACCATACAATTGTAAAAGTGTAATAGACCACAGACCACTGCTTATATTTTGCTCGATAAATTCCTTTTCATCTCTCACCTTCCTCTGGGCGTAAGCTTCTCATAGGTTGCTTACCATTTTGGCAGGCCGGCAAAAAATAGTGCATGACGTATTACAGCCCTTGTGGTGAGGTACAGTTGCCAAGTCTACTCTGGTTTATTGCACTCGCCTGGACGCACGGTGATCCGAACACATCAATAGGGCGACAAGTTGCAAGAGATTGAGTTTTCACGACTGGAAGGTGACAGAAGTACACAAGTAGTACAATCTGTGATAATCATTTGGATCATTTTTATCCTCACCTTCTCATCCCATAGTTCCGGGTACTGCTTTAGTTTGCTTACCTTATCGTATATAATCATTGACCATGGATTATCTTTTGCACATCCCTTGAAAATAATCGAGAAGTAGAGAAATCTGCGAGACAGAGCATAAACTGAACCAAACTTTCAGCGTTCTCGTTCTCCAACTATTGGCGAACACCAAGCACCATCTGCGAGTTCACCACCATTTAAGAAGCATACAGACGCACGTGTCTCAAGCTCGAGCTCTGACTCCAACCAGCGTAAATGAATTATAAGCTTTTACATCTCCAGAATCCCCCACGCTAAGTTATTTTGCAAGTGGTAGAAACAAGAAAGAGACACATAATCAAATAACAGTTTTGAATCCGCCACACACACAGTTTTGAAATCTTCGGGAAAACTTCAACCTTTCTCAAACATCCGACACAAGTAACCTTAGCGAGCACCTTCCTGGCTAACCGGTTAGCGTACGCGACTATGGCATTGTAGACCCGGTCCGATTCTCAGCGGGAGCTCATGTTCGGATTCCACGCTAATCAGCAAGTCACGTCTCATATAGCCTCGCTGCTGAAAGAGACAAACTCAAAACTCAATTCAACAAGTAACCTCAGCCACCTACTATGTCCGTAGTAGTACGAGGGGTCCCTCCATCTATAACAGATGACGAAACATAAGCTGACCTAACTGAAGTAGTCTACATCTTTAAAAGTGCATCCGGATTCGGAACAATAAAGGATCTACCTAAATAGTTCCAATTCTGAGAAAATCACAGAATACTATTAATGACCTTTTGCATAAACGAATTTTCATTTTGAAGAAGAGACACCGAGTTGAACCGTCCCACTCACTACGATCACTTCCTTTCCGAGGTGAACGCTGTCAAGAATAAAATACATCCTACTTACAGGTGTATTAATGAAACCAAATGTGGCTATAGCATTTGTTTTCATCCTATTAAAAGTTGTCCGAATCTGAAACAAGCTCCTATCTACAACGCTTGGCATCAACGCCCGCATTCTACGTACAGCTACAAGCGTAAATCTCGGCTGGCTCCAGAAGAATTCAATCCGAAACTTTCTATCACTGAAATCACTAATGTTATTAATCAGACACGTTACAGCTACCTTGGAATCATGTCGAAACATCTATCAACATGTAAGAGAAAGTCCACCAATACTGCTCAATCTTCTCGGTCACATTTGCACATTTATTCGCCATACCGACTACGTACCAGCTCATTAGAAAGCAATCAAATCTCTCTTGTTCCTTAAACCCAACAAACCTACTGACTAGTTTATATCCTACTATCTGATACAGCTCAACATAATCTTCACCAAGATTCTAGATAAAAATATCTTCAAGTTCATCTTTCTCAGTACCATCCTTTACCACGACATAGAGCAGGCTTCCGCCCACAATTTAGCATCAACGATAAGCTTCTGCGTCTCCTCAACGAGTTCCATAAGCAGTATAATACCACCAAGCCATCCTGTCTGGTACTTTTTGATTTAGAGAATGCATTTTATAATGTGTGGCATTAGGATTTCCTTTCGGAACTGCTAAATTTTCGCCTCGCCCCCTTACTTACAAATACATTAATATAGTCATTTCGTTCCATATTTATGTACTCAGGCATATCTAAGGCTCTTTACTATCACCCTTATTATATCTACTTTATGCTGTGGACATGCTTCTTCTCCCGCAAAATGTTCACTTGTTTCAATACGCTGATGATATACAGCTTATCTGGCTATTTTGCCCTGCTACACACTAGGTCAAAACGCATTACAACCAACAAAACACACTTTTGTTATGTGGTACTATAAACGGCGACTAAAGTCCAATGCCGCTAAAACACAAACTACAGTATTTCTGCCTCCTAAGAGACGCTCCATATTTCACCGTATTTCACACTTACTTCCATCACTGTTAGCGACATCCGTCTTACAGTCTCCGAAACCGTTAATACTTACGACTTGCCTCAGATGGAAGACTTATGTCCAGGACTCATCAAGAAGGCATATAATCGACAAAATTTATTAAAACGACTCACTCACAATTTCGAGTATTTCTGCAGAACTACTTTTAACCACTTATCATAGTCTTACTTTTATTCACTTATCATAGTCTTTCTTGGGCCTGTGCTTAGTCACGGCCATACTGTTAGGTCTCGGTAGCCCTCTCCTTTCATCAAAATCTTAAGGGTCTCCAACGTCATGCACTCAGAATTCTGTACCGCATCAAACTCCCGAGCTCTTATCCAGAACTCTATGCTCGCATGAGTTTTCCCCACATTTGGTTCCATATAGAAAAACTTCACCTCAAATACTTCCGGAACGCTCCATCCTCATCATCTGCCCCTCGCCGATTCCTTCAACGCCCACTTCAATTTTCATATCGTTCAATCCATCAGTCATCCTATCTCTTCCTTCTCTATACAATGTATCGTTATTCCTTACCACCGAATCATCCAGATCTTTCGCTCATCAGAAAGTTTCTTCTCTATCACCCTCCGCCCAATATCATACCCACATATTCTAGGCAATAATTCCTCTGTCACTTAAAGACCTTTCAATTTTCTCTGATTAATGTTTGGATCAGCCTCAAGGGAGATTAACCAACATCCGTCATATTACAATATCTTGTTGTTTGCCTCGTCCAAATGCACCTCATCTCACCGACATTTCACTCATACCCGCAATATTCGGTTTCGATCCCAGCCCTCGCCAAGTGAACTTTCTGGTGGACAAACATCGTGTGCGTGGTTTATCTCGGGGTTCTTCCGTTTTCTCCCGCTTTCTTCATTCCACCATTTCATTCATTACTCATCATCACCGTCTCCTTTAGCCTAACCGGCAAAACAGTGGGACGTAAAACTCAAAGATTTCATTTCATTTTTTCATACCCGCAATATGATGAAATATAAATCCAATGCTTTCATTTTAATGTCTATAATTAATTTCATAATTTCCTTTCTAGATCCTGATTGTGATTACGATCGTAAACATCGTAATGTAATATTTACTTATGTTATTTTATGATATAAATTTATAAAAAAATGTTGAAAATCCGTTAGACAATCTCACTCCTTTTTCACACTACCCTTTACTAATCTTTCCCCCATGGAGGGCGTAACCCTCGAGTAGGTGGCTAGCTCCGGTTAACTAAAACAAACTTGCGCTATTCCTTTACCTTATAATTTCGCTTATAATGTTATTTTCAAAGGAAGTGTTTGATAGGCAGTTTATGTGTTGAAGACCCGTACAGATCGTTGTTTTGTCAGTAGTGAAAAATGTGTATACAGATAGCATTAGGACATGATGAAATGGAGAGGAATGGAACACTGCCCCACTCCTCCCTACTCACGAGGTAACATTAAAACATAACATGCCAAAATCAGTATTTGCTAGACATATAAGAAAGTGTAAAGAAGCCTCAAATAAAGATGCTGTAATATTAAAAGGAAATATATTTGTGGCAAGGTCTCCTTAGCGCAAGTAAGATGAACTAGGGGTTTAGAACGAGGCGGGTACGAACTTTGGTCTACGCATATGCAAATGCCTTGAAGAAGAATGTGCCGGAATATGAGACTGTGCTCAAAGTGGGGGATATGACTGGATTAATGCTTTTATAGAGCATCACCCTCAATAATCATTACGTTTGCTGGAATCAAAAGTTTACCAAGAAGTACCAGTTTCAACAAACACAACGTGTACGATTTTAGCACAATTTGAAATTAGCATAACTCTAGTCTAAATTGTACTTTTAACTGTGATGAAACTGGATTTAGTACCGTGCACACTCAAACACGAGTGAAAGATTCACGAAGAAAGAAACAAGTCAGACACGTAACTTCAGCGAAACATTCTGAACAAGTGACATTGCTATGTACCTTCATTGTAATTAGGAATAGCATTCCTCCATATTTTCTACATTCGAGAATACAGTATAAGGATTTCTTCCTAAAGAGAATGCCACCTCATAGCTTCGTATTAACAAGTCTTACTGGGTGGATGATTGCTGAAATATTTGGTGTTTGCTTAGAGCACATTATCCGAATTTCAAAACATTCGAAAGAAAATCCAATCATACTCCTCCTGGACAACCATGTAAATATCACTGTGATAGAGAAGGCTTATCAAAATGGAGTGGTTATGCATATTTTCCCCCCGCATTGCAGTCACAAACTGCAACTGGTGGAAGTAACTTATATGTGTATGTATTCATATAAAACCTATATATCTGTAGGGTATGTACTTCAATATGTGTATCTGGAAATATTCAGAAGCTTAAACCATAACTGTTGTTTATAGAGATATCTATTATCTAACTTTGTGTATCTGAGAAGAATGTTTCTTGCCATTTTTCTATTTTTGTGTTTTTTTGTTTGTTTGGATTTTTATTTTCATTTTTCTTTTTAATACTATCTCTTTTCTTTTTTTAATTTTTATCACTTACTAATCTAGTAATTGTTCTTTTAATGTATGCAATAGATTGTAAGAGCCTTCTGTAAATGGAGATTTTTCTCTGTTGAAGGTAAATAAATAAATAAATAAATAAAGTAACGATTTATGGACCTCTGAAGTCCCACTACAATCAGGTATTCAATGACTGGCTGGTAAATAATCCAGGAAAAATTATTTCTCCTGATTCTATTGTTCAACTTATAGTGATGGTTTACTCTTGTGCTGTGACACAACAGAATATCGCATCTGGACTTGAAAAAACGGGAACCTAACCTCTCAACAGTGCTCATTTTACAGAGGACGAACACCTTATATCTTCAGCGAATGACCGTCGAAACCGCTCGCTGAACAAAAACGCACCGTTTCCCCAGCAAAGATTATAAATAAACTTACCACATATAACAACACGATTGGATCGTGTTTCTGTTCGGGAATGCAATTCTTATAACCGGTAGAGTTCGTGTCTTGTACGGTACGCCTTACTGGTGACCCAGCTGGGTACGATTCTTTCGTTCGGGCACTAAAGAATTCCATACATAGTGGGTATAGTGGTTGGAACGGAATGAATGATTCATATTTTATGTAGTAGTGGTTAGAATTCGTTGGAGGAATTGCACCAGATCACAAGTCAAGATGGGTTTGAACCAAGCTGACATACGCGCGTACCCACCTTCGGTGACACGCCCACTTTGCATCCGCTCAATTTCTATCATACCAAATGCTGAATTCTTACCGTTCCTGTAATGATTGATGTGAGAAACATGGATTAAACAACTGAAAACAAAATACATACATGAAATTGATTTTACTCAAGCACAAAATATTATACATGTCACATACATACATACTTCTGTATTTTATCAATATAAATTTTATTAATACCTTTCGATGCTTTTGTGTTTTAACTCTTTCCTTTCATCATTATAGCATATCAAGTTTAAGCCCATATATTTGTTAATAGGAGAATTAAAAAAATAAAAAAAGAATTTCGAAAGATTAACTCAAAATTATATAATATGTCGAGGAAGCCGGCTCATTGCGTAACAAGAGACATGATTATTTTGCACATGTTGCTCACTGAACACTAATTCACACAACACTTCGATTTTGGAGATTTCAAAAGAAGAAGGGGGGATCAGTGGATTTTTTAGAAAGCAATCCTTTTAGATTTTTCTTCTCATTTTTGAATGGGTTTTAGGCGTTTGCTGACTAACTCCAATTTCCATCGTCCGACAGGGTAGTCGACCGTGAGGTTACTTACTGTGCCACAGATTAATAATTCAAGAAGCAAATTTATTCCTTGTCTTACCTACTTCATTTTATCACGAATTCACAGATAAATTTAATTTTTGTTATTGAATAATAACATTTGCAGGAACTGCGGCGACGTACTTATCTTTGATCTCAGATAAATCAAGTTATTTCATGTATTTTCGCTGAAATTCACTTCAACTTACGTAGGTAACAAAACAATCTGAGTTCCAAAATACGTTGATTCACATCATAGCACTATAACATAAACGATGACCAACTTATTTATTGATTTATGTGGGAAATTGTTCACATCTTTTCTTTTGCGGCTTTCATCCATACAGCACCCTTCGCGCCTTGCCTTCCAGCGTCAGTATGTCATGACGGAGAAAATATTTTAAGAATATCTATAAGAAGTATTCATTACAAGGAATATATATATCGAGAGGTACTAAATATATTCACCATTAGAATAAAATAAATAAAATATTAAAAATAATAAAAATATTCTTCGATTAAGTTAGATTCAATGGCACTATTTTTTTTATAAAGTCACAACCGCATCTCGTTCCTTTGTGCGATGAACAAGAAGTACAAGTCACCACTCACAGTACTGCCAACTCATTGAAAAAGATAAAACCATAACACAGTTTGCGTGAACGTACAGTGCATGTAGCCTTATTCCAATTCAGACAGAAATAACTGGGAAAAATTAAAATGGAATGGGAGTGGGGGAGGATTCACGCTCAAATATGGCGCGCGCAAGGGACGATGATCTTCTTTGAAGATTATCAGAATCTTGGAATCTTGAATCTTTCCTTTTCTTAAAATTTGTTTCCGGTTATTATTCCTCTTCTTTCTTGCACTATTAGTATTTGACTTATTATGGTTCACTAACACTTTACACAAACGCAGATGGGCTATTTATTTTATGGGCTTTGCTTTTTTTTTGTAAGATCGTATTTTTCTCCATAACACAATATTTTAGTACAAATTGAATAACATACTGATTAAATATTATATTTTTTAATTTATATCTCCTATACATAGTTTTTATATTACGTTTATTCATATCACATAACTAATATATTTCTTACACCTATACATATGAATCATAAAACTTCAAACTTTTTTTTTCTTTCTTTGTAAGTATCTGACTCGTGTTATTACGTTTTGCACTAAACATTCTTATTATACTACACAAAATATATGAATTATCAATATTTTGAAAGGAATGACATATGCAAAAATAACTATTTTATACGTATATACTTACTTATAACTAATTTTCAAAATAACTCTTAATAATGTAACATTTCATTATTCAAACATTTAAAATACAACATTTAAACAACACTATATCAACTTATGAGTTAATTTTAAACATAATGCAATAATACAGTGACATGAATATACGAAATGAGTTCTCTCATTAGTAAATAATTTTTTTCAAAACATATTACACATTAAAAACTTTATTTTCACACAATATTGACTAATATACGTTTTTGTCGAGATTTAATAAAATTCGTCGTCGCCTTTGAGATCGACAGTTAAATTTTTACAATGTAATAATTCAGTTATAATTCTCTCTGACCACTCGACAGGGTCTGCCTTTCTAAATTTCGAAGATACCTACCCACAATGAATTATTTGTTTTCCCATCCCGAGATGAGGCCGGAATATAGAACACAAGGTTAAAAATTCAAAATAATAAAGGATGGGACTTACTAAAATTTCTTACTCCGAGCTTTAAAGAAATAATAAATTATCCAATATATAAGGGGAAGGGGAACCTCATCTCCATAACTTGACATATATCTTTGCTGTTTTTTCCATCTCATTGGAAAAGAAAATATCAACGGCCACCTGGAAGACGCATAGCTAATCACAGATGCCTGCTTATATCAAATCCAGTATTTTTTTTCTTTTACATTCCTTAAACACGCTCATTCAGTACCACATAAGGATTTTGTAGATTTACCAACGCAAATTCCAATACATCAGATGAGCATAGATTTTTACAGTACAGAAAGTTTAAATACTTATCAACATCCAACCATTTTTCTAAAATTTTATGTATTCGTTCATTATTACTTCTCGACTGAATAATTTGAGACAAACATACCGGTATTGTGGTTAATGCATTGCAAAGAACAGTTTCAACACTACTTTCTAAATCTGAATTTTAAATTCGCTTGAGATCACATCATGGTATTTCTGAGAACTATGTTTCACAGCTAAATCTAACCAAATTTTTCGAGTTTGTTTCGTAGGTTTCCACACCTTAAGTCGGTCTACTGAATGCGATCCAATTGATTTACCAGTTAAAGGATCTAACAATTCGAATTTTTTTAACTCTATATATTTATACGGTTCAAAAAGGAAATTTTAACTTTTTTGTATGATTCGGGAATCCTAAGCATCGCTAAGATCAAATTTCCAAAATGTACACAGTCCGTTTTTTTTTTTGTTTTTTTTTTTTTTTTTGGCAAACATATTTTTATCCAATTCCTACTCTTGGTTTCTCGAGTGCAACAAGAATGTTGAATGTTATTCCAAAATCTTTAATAAACACGTCTTCGTAATTACCTGTGTGGTTTCTGCGACAAATATTCACTTTGATAAACACTGGCTTTCCATACGTGTGTGATTTTTCACCGTCAGCAGGAACAACAAATTATATATTGGCAGAATTTTTAATTTTTTACCTACCACATTGCTTTACTAATTTGCAATTTCCACGTATTTTGTAAGTTTGTTTACTACACTTATTTCCTTTCAAAATTTTGTTGCGGGAAATTTTCTGCCTGATTTTGAATGAAACACTACATTCACCTTTTTGATTAAACTGGTTTCTCATTTTCCCTGTGTGGTTACGCGTATGTACAGTCACCGGATGTTTGAGCCACCTAGCACATGTTTGTTTGACTAACCTAGCTTTAACTAGTGATGGGTAAATTCCCGGGAACATATTTTTCGGGAAGATTCCCAAAATGGGAATTTATCCGGGAATTTATGTTCAATCAGAAAGATAATTGCATTCTATTACTATATTATGATTTCAAAGTCGAATTAATTTTTATATCGCAGCATATTACTACTTTTGTCCACAGAGTATTCTTTAAAATGTATATTCTGAACGGTACTATGTTACTTTATTATATTTAGAGAGGACGCATAAATGTATATTTATTTACAATATGTTCTATCAATTAAATATGTGTGATAAAATTATATAGTAAATTATATAGTAACAGTTTTAATTTATATGTAAGTGGATTTGCTCAACTTGACTCTATTACTGATATTATGAACACATTATATTTATAAATGTTATAAACCAATTAGATTGGGTAAATGCTAGAAGATACATGTCTCACCAATTTATCAACATTTGCGCATACATATTTATGTTCACAAAAATTGCAAGATACTTACTTATCTTTATATTTTAGCACGTAACATTGCCATACACAACCTTTCATTCTACCTATTTCTCGAAATTCCATACGTTAATTCACATGTAAAGGAAGTCCGAGTACCTCTTCAGAAATTCGAGTCAGAGAGAGGAGACAGACCGACGTCTATTAAGCCTACTAATGGTGGTTCAATGTTTATTAATAGTAGCCTACTTCATCTCTATTTCTACATAATTCTAAATTACTTTACAAAATGTTTCCTTTTCATCATTTGTAAATTATTACTTTGCTAATTTTGGCTGTTCTTTAGCATTGGGGGCCAGATTTTGCACCTACTTTTTTGCGATATTCTATTCCGATGCGGTTGTTTTGTGGTTTCATACGTTAAATTACGTTACCAACATTGAATTCAGACAGCATTGCAGAGCGAGCGTTAGCGAATGAAGGCGGGTTAGAACCCCGCATGGCACGTTGTTTTCTATATTTGTTACCAACAATTCACTTTCTTTTCTCACATAAATCACATCCACTTATCTTTCCGTTTCGTATAAATCCCCTACTGCTCTAAAAAAAAAAGAAATGTGTTCGTTACTTTCTTGACTACTTGAACATTACTATCTACTCATTTCTTCTGTAAATCTTCCTACTTTCTGCTAGTTTTGGCTCTCCAATACTAAACAATTACCTTACTTTTAGTGCAAATGGAAATGGAACTTAAGAAATCATATTATTAGTTATATAAAGTACCGGCAAATAATTTTAATTTTTTTAACCTCCAAATTCTTTAAAACCTAGAAGTAAATCATAATATATTAAAATAAAGTAATTAGTCTTATGGTTCTTATAATTTGGAAGATAAACTAAAGAAATGGAAATAAATTCCTTCCTGGGAATTTATAGGCCAGGGAAAAAACCCGGGAATATTCCCATTTTTAAATTCCTTCCCACCGGGAATATTCCCACTGCCCATCACTAGCTATAACTTTCCTGCCACATTTATTTTGAAATTTCAGTGCCTTACTACAGCGCGGTTTTTTCACCTGATTTTTAACCTTTTGACGGGCATCATGATTTTTAACGACTAATTTCTGCATATAGTTTCCTTCCGCATTAACTTTTGACTTTTTGAATGACTTATGATGCTTACTAGATTTTGACTTTTCACTTCGCTCTTCACTTGCCTTTTCTGATTGTGCTTTCTCTTGAGTAATTACATTGACCGTTTCATTAATATTAGCTACAATGGAATTGCCTTTACGCTGACATTGGGTTTTCTTAAAATTCCTACGGACAACTTTTGATATTTTTTCACAAGATCGCAAAATTCTGTGCATGTTTCTTATATTTCGTTTCAATTTACACAACTTTTGTTTCTTACCGTGCTTATATTTACCAAGCCGTGACCAATATTTGTGCTTCCTGACAAATTTACTCAAAGTATATTCCAACTTACCAAAACTATTTTGACAAATTTCAACTTGTTTACGCAATGATATTTCGCCAACATTATTTTCATCAATGCTACAAGTGCCTGAACTGATTTCATCATTCGTTACATATATTTGGGTGCATAGAAAACAATAAAAACCTATGCGCTTGAAGTTCGTAACATACACATTTGTTGCTACCGAGTGGGAACTGTTACCGTTGTTTTGCCTGTTGTCGATCTGAATCATAACTTTGTTCACAAAGTACGAACATATGCCATTACTTGGAATACATGCTAACCTCTCTGTTTGTGACGTGCTTTGGACGCATCCTAGCTCCATTAAATTCAACATATGACTAATGAGTAAAGAGCGTATTTTCTTGCCTCCATTTATTATTATTACTACATTAGTACAACTACACGCACAAAACCTATCAGTGCACTTTCTTCCATAACATGACAAATATTTTATGTTCAACACATCTACCTGCTGTTTAGACTTCGAACGAACATTAGGCCTATTTGACGTAACAATTTGGCTAACTGAAACTTTACTTTTGTTTAACACTGGTTGACTACTTATTTGTTTAATAGTGCAAGCGCTAGCGACAACTGAATCATATACAACCTTTTGGCACCCTTGTTCTACATCTGCACAACTAAACTTTTCAATTGGCGCTTCGATTGATTCAATTTTCTCAAATGTTTGGTCCCCCTTTTCTTCCCATTTACCCTAATTTCTTTTGTTACTACTTCTAGTTGTACCTGAAATTTATCGTTAATCTGCTTTTTTGTTCCCTCTGATATTTCAGACATCTTATTTTCTAAAGACTCACGCACTTTATTGGTTTGATCGCTGACTTCAGCTATTTTATTTTCTAATAACTCGCGTATATTATTTGTTTGTTCAATGAGTTCCTCTTTATTTGCTTTAAGTGCGTCCAGCACTAACTTAACATTACTTTCATCCATTTTGCAAAACTATATAAAAATTTTAAACACGAGTCAGAAACTTACCTTGTACCTTTATGTTTCTACGCATGAATCACTACTTTTGCTTTAACGGTGCAGTTCTGTCCCTGTTCGTGCGCCATTCTTATAACACGATTGGATCGTATTTCTGTTCGGGAAAGCAATTCTTATAACCGGTAGAGTTCGTGTCTTGTACGGTACGCCTTACTGGTGACCCAGCTGGGTACGATTCTTTCGTTCGGGCACTAAAGAATTTTATATATAGTGGGTCTAGCAGTTGGAACGGAAAGAGTGATTCATTTTATATATAGTAGTGGTTAGAATTCGTGGGAGGAATTGCACCAGATCACAAGTCAAGATGGGTTCGAACCAAGCTGACATACGCGCGTACAAACCTTCGGTGACACGCCCACTTCGCATCCGCTCAATTTCTATAATACCAAGTACTGAATTCTTACCGTTCCTGTAGTGATTGATGTGAGAAACATGGATTAAACAACTGAAAACAAAATACATACATGAAATTGATTTTACTCAAGCACAAAATATTATACATGTCACATACATACTTACTTCTGTATTTTATCAATATAAATTTTATTAATACCTTTCGATGCTTTTGTGTTTTAACTCTTTCCTTTCATCATTATAGCATATCAATTTTAAGCCCATATATTTGTTAATAGGAGAATAAAAAAATAAAAAAGAATTTCGAAAGATTAACTCAAAATTATATTATATGTCGAGGAAGCCGGCTCATTGCGTAACAAGAGACATGATTATTTTGCACATACTGCTCACTGAACACTAATTCACACAACATTTCGATTTGGAGATTTCAAAAGAAGAAGGGGGGATCAGTGGATTTTTAGAGGGCAATCCTCTTAGATTTTTCTTCTCATTTTTGAATGGGTTTTAGGCGTTTGCTGACTAACTCCAATTTCCATCGTCCGACAGGGTAGTCGACCGTGAGTTTACTTACTGTGCCACAGATTAATAATTCAAGAAGCAAATTTATTCCTTGTCTTACCTACTTCATTTTATCACGAACTCACAGATAAATTTAATTTTTGTTATTGAATAATAACATTTGCAGGAACTGCGGCGACGTACTTATCTTTGATTTCAGATAAGTCAAGTTATTTCATGTATTTTCGCTGAAATTCACTTCAACTTACGTAGGTAACAAAACAATCTGAGTTCCAAAATACGTTGATTCACATCTTAGCACTATAACATAAACGATGACCAACTTATTGATTGATTTTTGTGGTAAGTTGTTGACATTTTTCTTTTGCGGCTTTCATCCATACAGCACCCTTCGCGCCTTGCCTTCCAGCGTCAGTATGTCATGACGGAAAAAATATTTTAAGAATATCTATAAGAAGTATTCATTACAAGGAATATATATATCGAAAGGTGCTAAATGTATTCACCATTAGAATAAACTAATTAAAATATTAAAAACAGTAAAAATATTCTTCGATTAATTAAGATTTAATGGCACTATTTTTTTATAAAGTCACAACCGCATCTCGTTCCTTTGTGCGATGAACAAGAAGTACAAGTCACCACTCACAGTACTGCCAACTCATTGAAAAAGATAAAACCATAACAGTTTGCGTGAACGTACAGTGCATGTAGCCTTATTCCAATTCAGACAGAAATAACTGGGAAAAATTAAAATGGAATGGGAGTGGGGGAGGATACACGCTCACACACACATAATATTGCTGTCATATCTCAAGATATGGACCATGGTTCATTAGAGCTTCTTCCTCAAGGCTCCGATACGTCATCAGCTATACAATAAACTATATCTGTTATATTCTGCAGCAATATCTTCCACTACGTTACTAATCCCTGAGAATATCTGTCCTTATCCGAAGGCTGCTTGCCCCTCTTAATGAACTCAACTGTTGAAGAAAAAGTGTAGTGGTCGAACAAGAATTCTAACAACAACTCCACAAAAGATGAAACCAAAAGAAGAAGTCTTTGCAAAGTGAAAGATATGTCGGTATAGAGATTCATTTCCAACAAGTAATGGAAGGTTCATACAAACTGAAAGTCCTCAATCGAAGATATAGTACTTTCTCTCGAGGACAGTGTATTGATGAATCCTTTAGTAGTTATACTAGTTATGTTGGTCTATCCATGAACGAAAAAACACTGATGTTACTGTTGAAAACGATGATATTATACTTCTTAAATTTTACATCAAAAAGTGTGATGTGTATTATATAGGAATTGCCCAAAATGTGTAGAGCAATGGATGCAAAGTGAATTTTATGCGTAAGAGTGCCGGATGTCCTAAGTGTGTTTGTCCTGTACAAAAAGATACTAGCTTTGTTGGGTTGCAAGATATGGTACTGAAATTACCTCCTCCGGTCATGGGTACGGTAACAGCACGTATGCAGTCTTCGTATTAGTGTAACCTACAAGTGTATCGGATCACTGTTCGGGTACGATTTACTTGTAATCGCCTGGTCGTGGTCTGTCCTCCGTTGTTCTGCCAATGAGTATTTCCCTGATACCTGGACTTACCTGAGTAGAACGATGAGGGACCTCTCCAAGAAGGGATTACAAAATTGTTCCCAAATTACACGCCGGTCACCATGATGAGATGAGCATTAGGTGCCGAGAGGTTCGGACGTCTCGCCTCGAAAACCTCACGGACGATCAGAAGGTCATCCAGACCATAACGCATACAAACATTACTCAGAGACACAACGAAAACACACTGGGTTAAATGACATTATACTTATTTATTAGAATACTATTAGAGAGAAAAACAACGAAAAGAATAAATCATTTACTTAACAATATGTGTAATCATTTCTATTATCAAAACCGCAATTTACTTTTCACTATACTGTAGCCCTCTATCACTTTGATTTATATATAGAAGATTATAATTGAGATTTCAGTATAAATGCTTTTCTCACACCATTAACGCACTTGAGGGATAAGCTTTGGGGGAAGCGTCGCCGGGATAATTCCTGGTAGTAATCTAGTTGCTATTAGAAACTGTCCTGAAGAGTCGAAACGAGTTTTCATTGAAATTACATAGTTTCCAAAGTAGAATGCTAATGTTGGAGGGCGCGTTTATAATTTTATTCACTACGTCAATGAACCCTGAACTTGTTGATTGAAGCTAGCCGTTAGAAAATGTCCTTCAGCGGCTAATAGCTTATGCCCCATAGCACAATATCATACTTGATGCTTGACTAACGTGCGTGGTCGCTACCTGGAAACATGGAGTAACACTCCCCGAACCAAGAAGTTCGTGATACGAACTGCATTGTTCCATAATCAATGTTAGCAGTTCATTCTTAAAAGCACTCAGATTAAATCACCTGTATGTATATACAAATAGAACATAAAAAAGAGTTGACGTTAATATTAGTCCACTGGCTACAACGCACGAGACATTGCGATAACTCGGACGTGTCAAAGTACAGATAACAAACTGGTAAAGCGACGTGGCTTGCGTCATTCTGGTGTACGATGATCTGGTCAATTCTGATCTGCTCTAATGTACTGCAATACTTCCATAAACGATTAAAGAAAGCCCTTAACTTATTTCCAAATAATTGTAGAATATATACGGTGCATATTAATAAGTCAGGGGAAAACACTGAGAAGGTTCGTCGCTTATTGAAATGCTGTCACCACAAAGTAATGATTTAAATATATATATATATATATATATATATATATATATATATATATATATATATATATATATATGAAGCAACAATAAAATACTTCTTGTTCAATTGCGTGGGAAAGCAATTCACACCGAAGAAAGAACTTATCTGCGTCGCACAATAAAGTATACATCGAAAAAAACTGTCTTTACGAAATATACAGAGCGTCCACAAAAATACGTCTATAACCTGGTGGCGGTTATAGATTGGCGTTTGTAAGAGAAACGACCAGTCAAGTGTTTGCGTAGACAGGTTGAGAACTGGCAGATTAATGAGATTTGAATAAAATAAGGTTTTTTGAATATAATCAGTTAGTTGGAAACACTGTGATATGCCGTGAGATTTACGTGCATAAACGTTCAATGGTTATCCCCTGAAACAGGCCATTTAAAATAGTTAAACGACTTGTTCACTCATTACAACATGATGAGGATCCTACATAAGCAGTGTCCAGTCGAAATGTTCTATGAAGTAGTAATATCCTCTTACATGTGTGCTGTAGTTGAGTTTCCTTATCAACCTGACTTTTCGTAAATTGAAGTCAACCTATCTTCCTGTGGAAAACGTCCCACGTTGTTTTCCAACATTGAGTTGGTAAGGAACGGAGAGAAGATTTTTTCTCTTATTTCTTTTTTTAATACACTGGTCTGAGAAACGAGGGTATGGACAAAACACCTGTATGATAACATCACTCAAAATGAGCATAAAGCGTTTAGAAAGCTATTTAAATTCTTACCTTAAAAACACATAAATATTTTTCGTAAAATGTTTTAAGTGTTCCGTTTCGATCACTTTATACTATATAATATGAAGTAAATATATACGCTCAATAACTATTCCTGAAAATATTGACTTACAGTTATCAAACATCTGAATAAAAATTAGTAGATCTCTTCTTTTAACATATACTGATATCTATTTAAAACATTAAAATGCAAATAGACAAATAGGAAGAATCTAGAACATGTTGAAATATGAACATTATTATCAAGATTTCGATATTACTGAAATATATTCGAAAAAAAATGAAGATAGTTAAAAAAGTAAAATAAATAATAATGTAAACACATTCTAAACTGACAATATAGAAACAAAATAAGGTTTTCACCGGTATGTCCTCTTTTTATAGCGCGTTGTGTTCAAAAAAAGAATGAAAGATCGTTTTTCCAAGAATAAAAAAAATAAACTTATGTGTCAAAACTGACCTTCATAGTGATTCCAACATACAAGGATGATCCTGTATATCAAGAAGAGGGTTCTGATTTCGTCGACATATATGAAGAAAATTCGGTACTTGATAAGATCGAAGCGATATCTGCTCGCCATGTGAAAATCGAGACTTTAATTCAATTATACTCAATATAACAAATGATTCATTTTGAAGCAAAGTTATTATTAGCTTAGGCCTAGAATAATAATTGTTATTCACTTCCAAAAGACGTAAATATTTTAGGGTTACCAGAACATGTGGGTATTGTCTGCAAAAAATATTAGGCCTAATAAAGCATTGAAAACTATGCAGTGTTGATTCAAGTTTTTCGAAGGTCTGAATCAAGGTAGTTGACTCACTAGTCCAAACATTCCTGAAAATATACGGTCCTCACGCCATATATTGACCAAAACCATATATGGGGAAAATGTGTAATACTACACGTACTTACACACAAAATTTGCGATCGTTTCTTACGATGCAAAACTAGAGACGTAAAAGGCCTGCAACCATAGGCACTTACAACACAAACAAAAAAATATGGAAATGAGTTTGCAACCAATGTGAGTATGTGACTGTAAATGTGCTCCATTTTAAGTGATGCGATTCAGTGCTTTTAGTGCATGTGAGAGGAAACCAGGGCCTACAATTCAACGAAATCAGAGCTCCACACTAATAAAAAATTTATATATTATAGGAAAACTAGTTTAGTCAGCATTTGTTTTGACATATAATCAGTGTTCTGTCCAGCATATTATGTTTACCTGAGTCCAAAAATATTATTATTATTATTATTATTATTATTATTATTATTATTATTATTATGTAGGAAAATTTTGGCATACAGAACAAACAAATTTAAAGGCACATTAAGATACATATTTAATTGTATTGTATTAAACCATAAAATACGGGAAACAAACCGGTAAGAAAAATAGTCACACTGGAAGAATTTTTTCCCATGAAACTTACTAATGGATAATATTTCCTGGGTTATGATTGTTTGTTGAGAGTCTACGGTGCTTCGGCTAAATTTTTGGCGGTTATTGATATATGTTATCTCTGGTAGTACATATTTCTATAACGCATTCAAAGGATCGTGTAATTTGTATCTACAAAACAACACATTTCATTATATCGGAAAAGTGTAATGTCCTATTGAAACAACAGATAAACGTGCAGTTTGTTGCATATTTTAAAACTATATGAATGCAACCGAAAAGTTTGAAAACTAAATATAGTTAAAAAGTTCCCTCACCTCAAAATTGGCAATGGTTTCCTCTGCCATCTAGGAAACACCTATACGTATTAATTCATGCTTAATATCATATACTGGCAGTTATATGAAATTGAGTAACCCATTGCATAATGAGTGTATTGAATCAGGAAGAGTTAGTTTGACACACTAAACGCGATTAAATGCATAATCCAAGAAATGTAAGGTACTCACATTAATACCATTCCACACTTTAGTTCCACACTCCTTTCCTACCGTTCCACAAAGTGTGGAGTACTCCACTCAATTTTAGGCCCTGGAGGAAACTGATGTATCTGCATTGACAAGTAAGTACCAGTCTCATCGACAAATATGGTACACAGTAATTTTATTTCACTGGTCATTATAAAATCCACTTTTCAGTTTGCGTGATAATCTTGCATCGAATGTAAACAAACTGTTCAGCATTGCTAACTCACTCTTGGTAATTTTTACAAGTGCGTAGTATCAGGTCAAATGCAAGAAAAATCTTTGAACTCAAGTAGTGACAATAAAAACTGGGGAAAAATGCGTATTACATAATTTGCATATTTACAAATATTTTTAAAAAAACGTTAGTTTCTTCCTCCCTGTCAGAAAACCAATTATTTAATTAAAAGAATAATTTTGGAGCACATTATTCGGGTTCAAATCGTTTCTTTCTTCTTTTTTCTCTTGAGTGGTATATCATGGGAATCTGCTCTAAATGTTCGAAATTAGTTTCTAGACTAGATGTAAATTCAAAACTTCAGTGTAAGGAGTGCAGCAATATTTATCACGATGCTTGTGTTGACTTGAAGAAAGATGATGTGCAATTTCTTAAATCCTCAGATAATGTATGGCGATATAAAGATTGTGAGAAGGCCCGACGGAAATCCGTGCCTGGTGACAGTTCTGTGGATAAGGCTGAAAAATTCCCCACTTTGTCTGAATTACATAATTTGTTACTATCAGTAAAAAGGGAAGTCGATGAAATTAAAGGCTTTAATAAAAGACTCGGGGATGAATTAGGCACTTCCTTAAACACCATCCATGAAAAATTTGATGTTTGATTGTAACCTCATCAAATATCAAACAGAGGAGTTGAATAAATGCAAGAATACAATTGACGAATTAAAGAATCAAAATCTATCGTTAAAAAACAAATTCACAAATTAAAAGTTCAAGTAGATGAATTGGACCAGTATAGTAGAAGGAACACAATTGAAATACAAGGTATTCCTGTCTTACCAAATGAAGATGTTAATAATATAATTAAGAGAGTAGGTATAGCATTGGAGATGTGTTACTAATGATATGATAGATGTATGTCATAGGTTGAAGAAATCTCCCAGCCAACCAGAACCAGGTATTGTTAGATTTGTTAGATCAGATAAGGATAAATTTATTGCAAAAAGAAAGCTGAAAAGAAATCTCAGTTGTAAAGATCTGGGTCTCTCAGTGGGTGGGACTATTTATGTCAACCAGAGTTTAACATTACATCGTATAATAATCTTTGGTGAGGCCAGGAAGGTTAAGAGAGAGAAAAACTTTGCTTTCCTCTGGGTTGACTAAACGGGTAATATCAAATTTTAAAAAATGGTGATGACTCCTTTGTATATACTCTCACTACCATTGATGAAGTCAGAAGTTTAACGTAAAATATGAACAGCAATGATCAGACGTTATTTTTAAACTATCAAAATGTTAGGGGTATTCGAATCAAATAAACTGTACACAGATATTGCAGCCACTAATTTAGACATAATACTTTTGACCGAAACTTCGCTGTGTGACGGTATATATATTTTAGAATTCCTTCAGTTATAGACTGCTCGTTTGACTTTTTAGATGGTGACGTTATCTGTAAGTCCGTGGGAAACTTCATCTCATTTCAAAATTATGATCAGTGAACACAGTAAGGGATGCGTATGGTAAAACTCTTAACTTAGTTCTCTCTAGTGTTGAGTTGGAAGTTAAAGTATCTAGAAATATGTATCCCTTATTAGAAGATAACCATCATCCCTCATTGCATTGTCAGCTGTACCTTAATAACACTATTTCGCGTATAAAGCATACTACTAGTATTGTATATAATTTTAGTAAAGATAATTTCCTTAATTTATATAGTTCTTAAGGCAGCAAAACTGGTCAGAGCTACTTGCTATAAAATATGTTAATCTAGCAGTGAATTACTTTTATAATATTTTAAATCCTATTATCGATAGTAATGTGTCCAAGAAGAAAATATTCAAGAGGCACCGTCACCCCTGCTGGTTTACGCAGGAATTTGTTAGTGTAGAATAAATTTAAGGAGCTACGAAAACGAGCTAATACTCTTATTAATAGGGCTTACGAACTTTATATAAGGAAATGAGAAAACGACTTAAGGAGAAACCCTAAATGCCAAATCATTTAGAAGTCAGTCATATGGTATATAACAATCAAATACTTACTCTGATTCTGCCATTGCCAATATTTTGCTCAATATTTTAGAAGTGTTTACTCTTCACGTCGTCCAAATTATATTGGGTATTATTCTCCCGTCTTAAATCTTCCCGTTTTGTGATAAATTCCATT
Source organism: Thermobia domestica (assembly GCF_964235325.1). Classification (NCBI taxonomy): domain Eukaryota; kingdom Metazoa; phylum Arthropoda; class Insecta; order Zygentoma; family Lepismatidae; genus Thermobia; species Thermobia domestica. The sequence goes on along the minus strand of NC_137460.1, from coordinate 295,878,676 downwards.
ACTGAACGAGATTATGTGAATGCCATTAAAAAGTTAAAATCGTCTAAATCCTCTGGTCCTGACTTCTTCGTACATTGTTAAGGGATGTAGGGAAGTTCTGAAGATACCTCTATGTCACATCTATAATATATTAAAAACTTCTCTCTATCATGGTATTTTTAAAAGTAGCAAAGTTCCTTCTTTATTAAAGAAGAGAAATCCTACAGCAATAGAAAATTATAGACCAATCTCACTAGTTTCTAAAATAGCTAAAGTTTTTGAACACGCCCGTTATAATAAATTTTTTAATCATGTTAAACCATATATCAATTTATCAACATGGTTTTTATCCAGGAGATCAACAGTTACAAATCTTGTCAGTTTCGTTTAGTATATATCAGATTCCCTCAATAATAATCATTCAGTTGATACAATTTATAAAGATTTTTCAAAAGCTTTCGACAAATTGGATCATTAATTGTGAAGTTGTCTAGTTTTGGATTTTCAGAAAAATTGCTTCTATTGATTTCATCTTACCTAAAAGACAGAAAACAATATGTGGTATTCAATAATCAAAGATCTCCTTTATTTGATGTTTACTCAGGTGTGCCACAAGGATCTAACTTAGGACCTTTATTTTTTGTATTATTTCTCAATGATTTTCCATCCGTTCTCAAAAATTCAAATTGCTTATTGTACATCGATGATATAAATCTGTATAGACAAATACGATAACCTAATGATGTTTGGAAGCTTCAAGATGAATTAAATAGCTGTTATAACTGGAGTCTCAAAAATAAACTGCATTTCGATATCAATAAATATACTGCAATAACCTTTCAAGAAAAAATAATCCCACTTTTTCATTATAAGATTAATAACTTAAATATCAAAAGGTGCCAAGAGGTAAATGATTTGGAAATTATCATCAATAATAGGATGCCTTTTAATGTACATATTGAGAAAGTATGTAATGAGGCTTTTAAGCTTTTAGGATTTGTAATGAGGAACACCAGAGACTCCCACATCGTTCATGCTTTAATAACTGTATTTAATACCCTTGCTAGAGGTAAACTTATATGCTTCTATAGTCTGGGCTCCTTATTACAAAAACTATATTAGCAAGGTTGAACGTATCCAAAATAAATTTTTGATATATCTGTATTATAAGGTTTTTAATATCAGTTCTTATGAAGCAAAGGTATCGTACAAAACTCATCTGAGTATTCTTGGTTGTAGTTCATTGGCAAGTAGACAGAGCACTCTCAGCTAATTTTCCTCTACAAATTAGTGAACGGAATTGTCGACAGTTCAGAGTGTCTAAAGTTATTGAATTTTAATATAAAATCAAAAAAAATAAAAGATCGATTACCTTTTATCTGCAACAGGTCTCAAACTATGGCACATCTAAACTCACCTATCACGAGAGACAGTCAATGATACAATCTGAAACGGAAGAATGTCAACTTAGAGTTTGCTATGCCTTATTCAGACTATGAAAAATTCTTAAACATAATTTTTGATTATAAGAAACTTTCAAATCGAACCTGACATTGATTATGGTATTTTGAAATTAAAGAGTAGAAATGTTTATATTTCTATTAAAAAAAATTCTGCTTTTTGACAGAAATCTTATTTCAACATTTATATTTTGGATATTTATATTTTTATGTTCTGTTTGCTTTTCTTTCATTTTTTTCATGAAGGCCTAAGTTTATAGTATTTACTAGCTTCTATTTGTATATTTGCATTTCATATTGGAGGAATTAGTACAAATATATCTCTTACTTGTGTTTTCTCATGTTCGTGATGCTAATTGCATGTTTATTTTATTTTTTGTTGTGTGTTTCAATATTTAGAAAACTTGTAATTATGTAAGCCTATTGTAAATGGGAATATTCTTTAGTGTAATATAAATCCCCCATACCATTTGCTATGGCTGAAACCTGAAGATTCGTATTTAGAATCCATATTGTTTTGCTCATGTTGATTTCTAGAAATCCTCCATATTGAAGGATAGCAATTTAGCTAATAAATTTCAAAGTTATGGGACATACTGTGACTAAAAATATAGCATTCTCAAAATTAGTATGAAAAACATCACAACATATTACCATACAGATAATATAATTGCGGTTCATAAACACTAAAATATTCACTAACGTATTACTAGACGATAAAATATACTAAAATATTTAACCTAAGAATACAAATGCTTAGTTACGGGTCCCTATAAACGAAGAAAAGAAAAGACTACGGGTCCCTATAAAGGAAGAAAAACAAAATTTTGTGATCGATGGCAAAAATACAGTTAGCTACGGAATATCCAATGGATTAGCCACGTTTATTTTGCAACAGAACTGCAATTCCGGGAAATATTACCTCCCTGTAAAAAAATATATTTATCCTCATGAAATATCCTACCCGGACTGGTTTCACTACGGTCGTTCAGTGTTTCGCTCCTCATTATTACTCTGATCACGTGATGGCGAGGGTCGATCCCTACTGTTTGTACTATTGTCATGTGGCGTATGACCTTCTCATTACTCTTCTCATGATATTTACACGCTGATCTTGTTATCTTTGATTGTTACCCTTATTGTACGAGAAATTTCGTTGGTTACCTTGGAAATTGGAATTTTGATTACCATTATAACTATTACCCTGCTTGTATCTTTCCTCTCTACGATTTTGATAAGCATGTAAAGTTTCTAATTTTGGAATTGCGGCCAAAACTCCCCTCATATTGTTACATGAATGATGGAAGAGTTAAGTTTTAAATCTATTAGGCAAAGTTTGTATCACGTCTGTAAGTATGAAATATTCAGGCAACTGCAATGTTAATTCATGAAATTTATTGAATTGGTCAAGTGCGAAATCATGTACGGAACTATGTACCTTGGGACCGAACCTAGTACTCCTACAGGTTGATAGCCTGTGTTGTACGTTAGCTTTTCCAGCGAAAGCTTCAAAGAGTGCTTGCTTGATTTGCTCATAGTTGATGAATTAAATGATAACAATCTGGTAAGACCTCAACCGATTTTTCCCACAACTCTCTAATAGGTTTGAATTTATCATTCAAACGTCGGCGTGCCCTTGTACCACGGTTATCAAATCGAACAACTCGCGAAATCATCTTGAAACGTTTGAAAGACGTTGTTGCTCTGAAAATACTGCGTCTTTTATCAAGATGCCACAAGGATTCAGTACATTCGCTGTTAGATTTATACACACCAGCTAATAGTAGCAAACCGACACACGCCATCAAATCTATTTCATTAAGGTTCTTCCACTCGACACCATATACACGCTGTCCTTCTAAGTTTGTGTATTTCAAGATGATATACTGAACAGAAGGAGAGAAAAACAACATAGAAGCCTACTGTTCATCATGAATACGCCCTGTTGCATATTTAGTACTTACGGAAGTCAAAAGAACCACATTTCGTGAAGGAAAACTTCATACATTACTCGGGGCTTCCGTTTCCCACTCAACTGGTGTGTCCTTTGACAACAATAAATTACTCACATCAGCGATTTCACATTCACTATCTACTTCTGACGATGATAGGTTACTGTGTACAGATATATTATCCGATATTTCTGATGCAACTTCGTGCTCATCTGATTGAAATATTTCTTCAAGAATTTCCTCACGTAATAGCGCCGCCATAATCTCACACAGTACTTCCCACCGAAGAGTACAAACTTTCATAACAACTAGTGTTGCCAGTTTACTGAACAGATATTTCCTTCGCAAGACACAAAAATCCCTGGACTGATTCATATTTCCCTTTGAACACAAATGCCCTCGCGCACACATATATATATACAATAAATCTGAAAGAGTAAGGCCATAGAAGGCTGAAATATTATCGTTTATAATGGAATTATGACAATCTGAAACCTATCCGCGAATATATGGAGAGATAAAGCAGCGATGCAACCACAAGTGGGGCGGGACAGGGACTAGGCAGATATCAATATATACCAATACAATATAAATTGCCAATTTTATAATTTTTATATATCGATTTGCCACCGACAATTTCCCCGCAAAATAAATCATGTTGCACCACTTGATACAGGGAGAACTGAAAGTAAGAGCGCAAGAATAAAAGAGAACCTTACTGATCAAGTAAAATGATGAAGAAAGTGAAGAATGCAAGAACTTTCCGATTTCGCACTGTTTCTAGGAAAATGCCTGAATTTCCATTCCAATATGAATTTCCCGTTTTGTGGAAAATTTCCGAACTTCCGAAAATGGTGAAAGAGTTTACCACAGCAACGCGTGAACACAAACTGGTTCATTTCAAAGAGCACTGGTCCGAATACAGCATAAGATGTACATAGTATAGTGTATGGATCCAATTGGACCCAGAGGGACTTAAGGCGGATTTTCATGCAGGCGTCCGTTGCTTGCGATTTCTATGTGTAGCCAACAGAAAGTTGTGTTACACGTAGAACCGTACTTAAACAACTTGCTCAATTGGCTATTCAGCCATATCGCAAGCAAAGAACGCAACGTACTTTTGCATGAAAATCCGCGTGTAAAAATTTTTATAGCTCTCTATTTTAAACACGTACAGCGTTTATATTAATTATGTATGGAAACAGTAAAATTATTAAAATTCATACAGTATGAAAAGTTTAGATTATATACTTTAGGAGTTATGTGACATCAAACCAAAAATGGGTCAAAATGGACTCGAGGACCTTAAGAAGGTTAATCCATTAGAGCCTGAAAATATAAATTTGGGAAAATAAAAATGCTAAACAGGCTAAAAATACAGATATATTAAATATTACATTATTTTTATGGTTTTTAGCAAATATGTCAGGTCCTAGAGGTTGTTATTTGTGTTATTTTGAATTCGGCGGTCATTATACTTTGAGTGGTGGCCAGGTTTTTATCATATTTTTGGTAGTTTTTGATGAGAAAGGTACACTACGGTAAATATCACGATATATTTATCCTACGGTAAATATCACGATATAGATCTACATCCCATGTGGCCTAGTAGCGTAGGTGTTGAAATGAAGTTGAACTAAGTAATGAAAATGAAATGAACTCTTTGTTTTACGTCCCACGGTTATGCCGGTTAGGCTAAAGGAGACGGTGATGATGAGAGATGAGTGAAATGGTGGAATGAAGAAAGTGGAAGGAAACGGGAGAACCCCGGAAAAAACCACGAGCACGGTGTTTGTCCAGCACAAAGTCCACACGGCGCGAGCTGGGATTGAACTTGGGACCACAAGCACCGGAGTAAGTAATAAAAATATATAAACAAAAATATTGGTAAGTGGAAGAGTATTACCTGGGTCTAACAAAAGAATATAAATAGAGAAATTAATTACAAAGTTTATGTTGCCTGGGGCTGCAACACCTAAAAAAAATGGAATTAATATGCATATGTATATAGTCTTAACGACAGGATTGCTCTTACGCAAATCCTCCTCTAAGGCAAATCTCTTAGCAGAAAGAGAGCCGTCCTGTGAATCCTCAGGAACCTCATTCAAGCTAGTTCAGGCCAACTATCATCCGGGGAACCTAAAATATTCCCCTTCATATCAGCATCTTCAAAACCCAGGGAACTCACTCAATTAAAAGATTTAGTTTTAAATATCTAAAAATTGCTCCAGTAGTCGGAACAATCTGGCTTAATTCCCTTTAAAAAATGATAATTAATAAATAAATTGTAGCTAGTTAAAATAAAAATCGAGCAGCCTTCATAATTGAAGATTGCGACATTCTCTATCAGGAGCAGCCAACCTTTAATGGTCCATCCAAAAAATAACTAATTCAACTTTATTTAGATTTCGAATAGTCGGCTGTATGTGTGTTTCTGCGTGTTCCATGTATTTCTGTGTGTCCTGGCAACACCACTCGTAACTTGGGCAATAAAAGGGGGGGACAGGACATAACAAGAAGCCTTGGTACCTGCTGTCGGTTGCTTGTCTTTTCACAAGCAGTGGCGCAACTCAGTGTCGCCACTCAGTGGCTGCGAACGAAGGGGACCTTAGCTCACAACCAGTAACCATACTTTATATCTAATCGGTAAGCGTTCAAGGCTCTGGGACCTATTTCTAAAAAGGCTTATTTATTAAATAAACTTTTTGTGCGTTTTCATTCCACACAGCAATAAACTAACATTATGCGAAATCAACAAAAGTGGAAGTTGATTTCTCATTTTACCCTAGACAGCAATTTATGATTGTCGTTGAAAAGTTTCTGTAAACTATTCGTTTTATTTATGATTCAGGAAAGTACTACTATACGAATGAATGTGTTAAAGAACCTTTCCACTTTGTCATGGCTTAAAAGCAAAAATAATCATACGTTTTTAGACAGAATTTTTTTATTAAGAAAAAGAGAGGGAGTGAATAGAAGAAAGGAAGAATGTTGTATTCTTTCCACGCAAACTGGGTAATCTTATTATTCCACTCTGCATAGACTTCTTTTGAGGATATTTTTATGTGAACATTTGAAGTCAGTTGTATTTTTCTTTGACCTCTAAGTTTTATATTTTCTCGCGTTCTGCAAGCGATTAGCAATATTTTAAAGCTATCTATTGGAGTTACCTATGTAAGCAAAATGTAGTTGCGATAGACATTGATTTGTTTAATTCGTTTAATGGAAAATATGGGGCATAGAATTAATATTCTAAGTCAGTAAGTGAAATTTATCGGTGTCGGTTACTAAAGAAAGACTAAAAGCAAAAAGAAAAAAAGTTTTGGTGGGAAGTACCACTATTTGCGGACAATTGCGGTGCATATTTGCACAAGATAAACTAAATGAGAAAAAATACAAGTTAATGACGCGAGTTATTATTTAGAGACAGTTTATTAATTTTTACGTATTTGTGCAGATATTAATTCGAGCCTGCTGTGCAATAGTATCGGTGTTTATTAAATAGCGTGCCAGAGTACAGATTCATTAACAATGTGCAAGCACATGTATCATACAATACTAATTTCTTTTAGCTACATTATGTACGTTAATTTAAGAGTTGCATCTATGAAAACTAGTACGCAACAAGTTTCGTCAGTAGCCCTGTCTATTAGCGAGACTATTTATTCTTAGGATTAGCGTGGCGCACAGACTGACGTGAGAGGTGTGTCGTTTATTATTAGGTTATAAGCTCCATTGTATCTCAGCTGTGTACAGGCTTGATGAATGCTGCTTTTTGCATTGCAGTAATTTAGTCCGGTGAGAATGTGCTATCTCTGAAGCTCTTATTTTCGTTGTGAATGTCCTCATCTCTTATCTGCTACCAACAGCAAACTTTGGAACTGTCAATTACTTAAGTACTAAATTTTTCCATACGGGGACAAACTAATTTAGTGTATTAGATTGCTCGGGAACATTCGTTGTCGACTGATACCCCACATGACCATCTTTTGATTTGACAAAGTTGACATTGATCCAATATGGAGGATCTCATGATGGCGGTCATGACCAGCAAGTGCCATAAATCACAGACCTACTACCCTGATTTACATAGGTGATCAGAACTTTTATATCTGCATCTGTTTAGGATAAAATAGGCCTTGTATCTATGCATCACATTATACACCACTTCCCCGCATTCATAATTCAATTTGCTTTTCCCAAACTTCTAGTGCCCACTAGCAGCTAAAATTTGTGTCAGTACCTTCGAACGGAGAAGTAGTGAGGTCTACTTGGCAGCTCTGGAAGTCGAAATAAAAAATGTGTCACTGGGGTGCACGACTTCCCCTACTAATTACGAAGTGTTTTCCTGCGAACCAGTTTACACACAATATAACGTACTACGTATATATAATAAAAAAACTGTTGTTATTGGTTCGAACAACTTCATTTACTTACGCAGAAACAGTATTTTAATGACACTTGACAAATATAAGAATAAACATATGCAACAGAATTTATATTTTTTATCCTTAGTACCAAACGTAGCAATACAAATCCTTAATTGCTTTCTTTCGTACGGTAAGCATTCATTTAAAGTTTAACTGAATTAGTGTTATTATTGGAATTTTTGAGATCAGGTGGTACAATAGACTACAGGCACCCCTGGCATTACTTTGGCATTGTGCTAATTTATATTAGTGTTTCTTCCTGTTGCTCTTTCCATGGAAAACACCATGTGACCATCAATTTCAAGCACTATGAGATACATTTGCTTTGAAGATATATTTTACGTTGCCAATTGCAACCAGAATGGGTTTTGAATATTTTGATTACGGATTTAGATAACTCCTTCTAAGGTGTAACATACCCTAAAAATTGAAGGTGCTAATGGACATAAAGAATGAAGTTATGGGAGGGTAAATGCTTGGAAAACGTAAACCCAGACAATGACCAAATCTTAAGATAAACCGAAATAACTTCAACTGTATTTAAACAAGCTATAAGAAAATTGGTAACGTTAAAAATTCTATAGGAGGTTTCCGAAACTATTGCTACGAATGATAAAGATAATACATTGTGTCCAACTCAGTATATATATTTTTTTAGTTAGCATGTTATTACCCATGTTTGGGGACTGAAGTGAGCAACGATTTAGGTTCAGGTTCAGGTTCATAAAAATTCTATAGGAGCTTTCTGAAACCATTGCTACGAATGATGAAGGTAATACATTGTGTCCAACTCAGTATATATATATTTTAGTTAGCATGTTATTACCCATGTTTGGGGACTAATGTGAGCAACGATTTAGGTTCATGTTCAGGTTTAGGTTCAAGGTATTTTCCTTCCTTCTTTTTGGAAGTTGGGTTCCTGAAAAAAATAATAAAAAATAAAATAGTGAAAGAAAGTACTGCTCTTTTTTCATTTAACGTTTTCCATTTTCTTTTTCCACCAAAATTCAAGAAGTTCTTTGGCTTTTTCCATTTCTTTCTCACTCAGTTCCCTTCCATTTACATTAAAGTCTAGCCTCCAAGCTAGTTTAACCAAATTTCCTTCCTTTTTCATTTCATCGTTCCATTTCCATTTTTCCCTGATTTTTAGGGTTTCTTCACATTTTAGCAATAAGTGTTTTAGTGTTTCATCTTCTTTAAAACATAGTTGCCATTTTTAATTCACTTCTTTAAATTTTTTCAATCTTACCCCTGTTTCAAGGCTCCCTGACCTGGCTTTGAAAAGTAAAATGCTTCGTAAATCATTGTTAATATAACTTATTTTCTCATAATGCTTTTATATGTGTATATTTCTTTCAAACTGCTTGTATAGCTCCTCTTTTGCAAACGCTCAATCACGTGTTGCCATTTCGTATTATACAAACACGTGACGCTACGCAGAGGGATTATCATCGGACTACAGATTGCTGGTAAGGTGCATGACGTAGGAAAACCATCGAAGGAATGAAAAGTGAAGATAGCCATATGACATCAGGAATGATGGAGCACAATGTATTAGAAACGGAATTAAATATAACAATTTAATTCACACTTTAGTTTATTAGTCTCGGCTATTTTTAGATATTTATTTCAAATGTTGACATTGGTCAGTTCTCATCTGCAACTGCACTGACAATTAGATAATGTACATCATATATTAACATACATATTGTCATGATATACATTCTGAGGCCAATTCATCATCTAGAGCTCTGCTTCCATAAGAGACCGATTCCCAAGCATATAATATTACTCATAACTAATACAACACTAATTCTAAAATTTCATAACTCAATTAATTATTTTTATATAACAGATTTCATATATTCTCTGTTTTCTCGTACACTATTTCGCTGGGATATCATTAGTCAGCAGTACAGAATCATATTACAAATATGGTTAAAAGCCTATTAAAGTACGCACCATTTGTCTGGACATATAAATGCAGATATTTATAATGAATATTGTTTTTAATATATTAAGCCATCGTATCCTGACTTGTTTATTATAGATCTAGTGGAAGAAAGAATATAGATCCAGTCGCAGAATTATCATGGATTTTGGATTATAAAGATTAGTACATCATATCTACAATTACATTTCACACACACAAAACAAATATTTATACTTCTAATATTTCACCAAATTATGATATAAAAGTTGCATGTTGACTACTTAATTAACATCGAATATATTTGTAGATGTTACATATTGAAACTTTTTAACTCGATCTAAAATTGTTATATATATCATGTCGAAGAAAAGGAAGAAAACCGGCTGTAAATTCCGAGCCGTTAGCGCCAGAACATTTTAGGGCGCAGATTCAGAATGTCCCGTTTCTAACTCCCCAAGCTACTGTTAGCGGATAAACAAGTTAAATAACAGCAACATATAATAAGAGAATTATTACCTGTAAACACACAAAATAAGAACTCACAAAAGATAACATTAAAAGAAACTGTAATGGAAACAAAGGGGTCCATTACATGCTCTTCTTGACAACTACTTCATACCACTTTTCCTGTGCTTTCTCTTTAATGGTTTTTTCTGTGATTTTTTCCCAATTTTTATAATTTTCTTCTCTGTGCCAGCGGGTAGTTTGATCATAATTTCTTTCTAATTTCCTAACTCTCCTAAACCATTTTGTGTTCTCCCATTTTCTCATGTTTAGTGGCCTCATGCACTACTTTTACTAATCTTGTTTCTTCCATAAATTTTAACCTTCCAAGATATTTTACTTTACTCTCTCCTGTTATTGTTACATTTGCACTTAATTCATTTGCTCCTAGGGCAAACCTTGTACTGCTACTTGTTTCCATAGTAATCTTGACACCTCATATCTATTGTATGACCACATTGCTTTATATTTTATAATTGCTGTATATTTTTTAGTTTATTTTCCCGTTTTTTCTCATGTTCAAGTAAGTATTGTTCTCCTTCTTCAAGTGTAATTCCTAAAAATTCTATTTTTTCAGTCCTGCTTATTACTATGTTCCCTGCTTGTATATTTTGATCCTCTATGTCTCCACTATAAACCATGAACTTGCCTTTTTTCTTTTCCTTTCCTAACTACTGTTTCTAACATTTCCTTAATATCTTCAGTATTAGTACTCATCAATGCTACATCGTCTGCAAATAGAGTGCCAGGGATGTTTCTTAATTTTTCTTTCCTTGCAATCTTAATTCTAACCCTCTGTTTGTTTTGATCAATGCTTCTTCCACTTCATGTATGTATATCAGGAATAGAACTGGTGATAGACGACATGCTTGTTTCAAACCTTTACTACTGTCTATCCATTTTGATTTTGTTTCCCATTTAATATCTGTATTTGTTATCCTTATATAGTTCCTTAAGAAGTATAATAAATTTCTTTGATATTCCTATGTTTTCCAATACTTTCCAGTAAACTGGTGAAGAAGTTCTACTACTACTACTCCTTGGATGGGTATTTTCTCGAAAATATATTTTTCGGGAGTACTCCCTGAGAATATTTCCGGGAAGATTTCCAAAATGGGAATTTTTCGGGCAGGTTCCTCAAAATGGGAATTTTTGGGGAATTTATGAACAATCAAAAACAAAATTGCATTATATTACCGTATTATGATTTCAGAGTTAAATTCGATTTTTTAACAGCGTGTATCATTACTGGTGCCTCCAGAGGACTCTTCAAAATGTATATTCTGAACGGTATTATATTATCTTATTATATTTAGTGAGTATTACATGTTCTATGCAAGTAAATATGTGGAAAAATGGTATAGCGAATCTACATACTTATATATCGATAAACAGTTTAAATTTATATGTAAGTGGATATTCTAAATTTGACTCTACCACTGATATTATAAACATATTAGGCCTAATGCAGAGTCGTTCTGACGCGTCATTAGAGCCATTCTAAAGAGTTCGACTAACATATATTTCCTGTAGTAGTCAGACTTTTAGTATGGCGCTAAACATAGGTCAAAACGACTCTGCATAATACGGATTAAATTTTTAAATGTTTTAAACAAATTAGATTGGGTAGCTGCCACAAGACACATATCTCAACATTTTGTCAACATTTGCACATACACATTTATGTTCACAATATTTGCAAGATAATGACATCTTTAGAATATTGCACGTAACATTGCCACACACGAACTTTCTTCCTACCCATTTCTCAAAATGTCATGGATTAATTCACATGTAAAAGAAATCCAAGTACCTCTTCAGAAATTCGAGTCAGAGACAGAGGCAGACCGACGTCTATTACTAACTGTAGTTCAGAGTGCATTAATAATACTTAATATCTATTTGTACGTAATTTCTACATTACTTTACAAACTCGTTCCTTTTCATCATTTGTAACTTTATTCATTTTATAAGTTATATAAAGTACAGTCAAGGAATTTTAACTTTTTCAACCTCCAAATTATTTAAAACTTGCAACTAAATCATTATAAATGAAAATAAAGTAATTAGCAATATGGTTCTTATAATTTCGACGATAAATTAAAGAAATGGAAATAAATTCCTTCCCGGAAATTTACATACCAGTGTAGAACCCGGAAATATATCCATTTTTTATTTTCCTTCTCAACAGAAATATTCCCACTGCCCATCAGTAGATGCGTATAGAAAAACTGAATAGAGATTTGTAAAATACGGGATATTAGTATATATAAGACTTTATCTATAGCCGGATAAAATTTGTATTATCTATCTATCTACCTATAATATTTGACAATGTCTATTGCAACAAATGTTAGGAAGTGGCAATATATATATTTTGAATGTTTTTTAATACTAAACGCTAACTATCTGTTCCCAACCCTGCTTTGTACCAATATTCTGGCTAGTGATGGGTAAATTCCCGGGAAGATATTTTTCGGGAATATTCCCGGGAAGATTCCCAAAATGGGAATTTATCCGGGAATTTATGTACAATTACAAAGAAAATTGCATTCTATTACCATATTATAATTTCAAAGATAAATTCTTTTTTATATCACAGTATGTTATTACTGTTGTCCCCAGAGGAGTCTTTAAAATGTATATTCTGAACGATGTTATGTTATTTTATTAATATTCTATTATATTTAGAGAGTATGCATAAATGTATATTTATTTAGAATATGTTCTATCAGTTAAATATGTGTGAAAAATTATATAGTAAGTTCTAATACCTTTAAACCGCTAAACAGTTAAAATTTATATATAAGTGGATTTGCTAAACTTGACTCTACTACTGATATTATAAACACATTAAATTTGTAAATTTTATAAACCAATTAGATTGGGTAAATGCCAGAAGATACATGCCTCACCAATTTATCAACATTTGCGCATACATATTTATGTTCACAAAATTTGCAAGATACTTACTTATCTTTATATTTTAGCACGTAACACTACCATACACGACCTTTCATTCTACCTATTTCTCGAAATTCCACACGTTAATTCACATGTAAGAGAAGTCCGAGTATCTCTTCAGAAATTAGTCAGATATAGTGATTGGTAAATTCCCGGGAATATATTTTTCGGGAATTTTCCCGGTAAGATTCCCAAAAATGGGAATTTTCCGGGAGTTTATGTACAATCACAAAGAAAATTGCATTCTGTTATTATACTATGATTTCAAAGGTCGTTTTCATATCACAGTTTGTTATTACTGTTTTCCAACAGAGGAGTCTTTAAAATGTATATTCTGAACGATGTTATTTTATTAATATTCTATTACATTTAGAGAGTACGCATAAATGGTTATTTATTTACGATATGAAAGTAAATATATTTAAAAAATGGTATAGTAAGTGCACATACTTTTAAACCGCTAAACAGTTTAAAAATACATGTAAGTGGCTTTTCTAAACTTGACTCTACTACTGATATTAAAAACATATTAAATTTTTAAATGCTATAAACAATTTTGTCAACATTTGCGCATAAATATGTATGTTCACAATATTTGCAAGATATTTTCTTATCTTTATAATTTTGCATGTTACATTGCCACATACGACCTTTCCTGCTGCCCATTTCTCAAATGTCGTGCGTTAATTCACATGTAAGAGAACTCCGAGTACCTCTTCAGAAATTCGAGTCAGAGAGAGGAGACAGACCGACGTCTATTACTAACGGTGGTTCAGGGTTTATTAATAGTACTTCATCTCTATTTCTACATAAGTTTACTTAATTCTAAATTACTTTACAAAATGATTCCTTTCCATCATTTGTAAATTAGTACTTTGCTAATTTTGGCTGTTGTTTAGCATTGGGGGCCAGCTTTTGCACCTACTTTTTTGCGATTTTCTATTCCGATGCGGTTGTTTTATGGTTTCATACGTTAAATTACGTTACCAACATTAAATTCAGACAACATTGCAGAGCGAGCGTTAGCGAATGAAGGCGGGTTAGAGCCCCGCATGGCACATTGTTTTATATCTTCGTTATCAACAATTCACTTTCTTTTCTCACATAAATCACTTCCACTTTTCTTTACGGTTTGCACAAATCCCTTACTGCCCTAAAAAAATGTGTTCGATACCTTCATGACTACTTGAACATCACTATCAACTCATTTCTTCCGTAAATCATCCTACTGTTTGCTAGTTTTGGCCCCCAATATAAACAATTACCTCACTTTTTAGTGCAAATTCAAATGGAACTTAAAAAATCATATTATTAGTTATATAAAGTACAGTCATACAATTTAAAATTTTTAACCTCCAAATTCTTTAAAACCTAGAAGTAAATAATAATATATTAAAATAAAGTAATTAGTCATATGGTTCTTATAATTTGGAAGATAAAGTAAAAAGTTGGAAACAAATTCCTTCCCGGGAATTTATAGGTCAGAGAAAAAAACCGGTAATATTCCCATTTTTAAATTCCTTCCCACCGGGAATATTCCCGCTGCCTGGCTCGTAGAAGGAAACAACGAAGTGTTGAAACGTGTTCTGGACAGTTCGTTTTCGCGCGTGGTACTGTGTAGTCGAGTGATTACATAATCGCGAGTGAAGTGCTGAGTGTTATTAATTGACGTGTTTCATTAATTAGTTCTACTTTTGACAGTGATTCATTTAATTCATATTACGCATTATATGATATAGGGAAGTGTTAATCATGGCTGAACAATCGGGAGGAGACACTCCTCCTGCACATTCCATGGTCACGGACCCTCCCACAGACACTACATTTGCTGATTCTGCAATCCCTATAGCGTCAGAGGTCACCGTTGAAACTATACCACCGGTGAATCTTTACCAAACCCATCACTTTCCTGATTTCGTAGTGCACGTGACATCTGATTCCTCTTCTAATACCAATCCAAATATTGGGCGCAAACACCCCTTAAGTCTTGGTAGATTACTATTTCACAATAAGATTCCAGGAATAAAATCTTTTCAACCTACGGGACGAAATCTAATTAAAGTGCTTTTATATACCTGACAGCAAGCTAATGATTTTCTGACTAACCCGATTCTACGAGAAAATGGTTGGAAAGCATACATACCAACCTACGCCACACATTCCGTTGGCGTAATCACAGGGGTGGACACTGACATAACGGATGCCAAACTCAAAACAGATATAAAAAGTGGGGCAGAAATAACGCATATCCGCCGCATTCATCGCCGGCGCGATAATGAGTTCGTCCCCACCACCACAGTGGTACTTACTTTTGCTTCTCAAAATTTGCCAGAGGAATGCTCGCTCTACTATTCGAAATTCCGAGTAGCAACGTATATCCCCTCAGTCAAACAGTGCTGGGGGGATGTTTCCGCCTGGGACACCGAAAAGTTGGGTGCCGCTCCAAATAAACAATATGCGCTAAATGTGGAGATTCACATGATACTAACACTTGCATCAAGCCACTTTGCTGCATCAATTGTCACGGACCGCATGCAGCCACTGAACGCACCTGCCCGGCCCGGAAACGACATGAGCGAATTAATCAACTCATGGTATTGGAAAAATTATCTTATAACGAAGCGCAAAAACCAGTGCCTCCTTTGCAGCGCTCATCTTCTAACCCTTCCTCGGGTGTACCTACCTCTAATTTCTACTCCCCACTCCTTGCACTACCTCAGCAGCTCACGCCCGAGCGCCAGCCAATTCCTTCCTCTTCCACGAAAGTTAACACCCTTTCTCACCACTATTCTCCCAAACCCCAACGACCTCTCTCTCGTAATGAAATAGAACTCCACGATGAACATCGCCACGTTCTTTCTCCAAAACGACGACGACCTACTGGACATGATTCTAACCAATCGGCGTCACAGAAACAATCGTTTATTCCAACCTCGACCAATTACTCTTCCTCAGAAGCACGTGTCTTAATAGGTTCTCCAGGATCCTCTCCGGTTAGACGGACTCGCACGTTCAGAGGAGATACCTTGTACACCGGCTCTTCGAAGCCAGTTTGGAACCAAGAAAGTGATACTAGTCATGCCAAGAAACAGGAACTATTACAGGAATTGCATCAGTTAACTCCCAAACTTCAGTCCGACACCCAGCCACTTACCGCATTAGATTTACAGGCGCTACTACTACGAATTATTCGCTTTCTGGAACATATCCAAGAATGACTCAGTTGCAGCAGTTAAGAATACTACAATGGAATCTCCAACAAGTTCGTGGCAAGGAGGTGTTTTTATCGCAAATATGTCGCTTTTTTACTCCGGCTATCATACTGTTACAAGAAACCTGGACCCACCTTGAAGACAACTTAAGAATTCCTGGATACCGAGTTTATCATCATCCTCGGGATGACCACTATGGAGGGAACGCCTTGGGTATCCACACCTCCTTACCGCCTCGTGTTATCTCAACACTTCCACCAACCGGCTCAACAAAAATACAAGTGCTCGGAGTGCTATGTGCTGGACTCACTTTTATCAACATCTACGCCCCACCAGACAGCCCTCCTACAACTCATTACTGGCAACAATTATTTACTTCAATCCAAGGTCCCTGTGTTATTGGGGGTGATCCGAACTGTAAAAGTGTAAAATGGGGCAATCGTTACACCAATGTAGCTGCTCGGAACCTTCTCGCTGCAACGGACCATACAACTCACCTCATTGCAAATGATGGGACTGCTACTCGCCTCCCGAACCTCAATGGTTATCCCAGTGCGCCTGACATCACCATCCTCAGTTCTGCTCTGTATGCAAACCATAGTTGTAGTGTATATGAGTATACAGGTGGCAGCGATCATTTTCCTATTATAACTACACTTGAAGGAGTTACTTTTCCGAGACCGCCCAAGGCTCACCTTTCGCCATATGCTCCAACCGTTTCTCGCATTCCTCAATCATACAATCGTACAACATACCAGAATGCGACCGACGAACTTTTCCGGTATTTTTCAGTACAAGTCACTCCTATCAACACCTCTTCTTTCATACATATTATAGAAGCAGCATCATCAGAAGCCTCCACATCTACTTCTCAAATTCCTGGCCAGACTCGAACCCAAACATCCCGTTCCCATTTTCCTTGGTGGAACAGACGTTGCCAACAACTCCTAAATGATAGTAAACAGAAGCAAAAGGCATTTTTTAAAGAAAATAGTCAACAAACATATGTACTCTATCGCCAGTCCCAAGCGATGTATAAACGGTACATCCAGCAATATCGCAAACAACACTGGCAACAATTTTGTGCCACGCTCCACCCACAGGCTACTTCGTCTTCTATTTGGACGTTTATATGGAACCAAATTACAGGATCTACTCCACGCGCAGTTCCTACTGACAGTCTACCGCCTTGGATTGATGAATTTCATCGCCTTTTCACGCCTCCAGAACCACTGAATGACAGACGAACTATACAACCTCTTCTTGATCCGGAGTGTGATTCACCAATCTACAAGAATATCACCATCCAAGAATTGAATCTGGTGTTAACTGCTCGGCGATCCACAGCTCCTGGGAGAGATCAGATTAGATATCGACACTTGTACGACCTATCTCCATATGGTCGATCCGTACTTCTTCAAATCTACTCCCAGATATGGAGGACAGGACACATTCCATCTTCATGGAAAGATTTAGCGGTAGTCCCTATACTTAAACCACACAAACCTATCGGGTTGGCTCAGAGTTATCGTCCGATTACTCTTATTTCATGCGTCGTGAAAGTTTTTGAGAAGATCATCTTCTCTAAATTGAACTGGCACTTGGAATATTTTTCAGTCTTCCCACCCACATTAACTGGTTACCGGAAAGGCATGTCATCTTTGGACTCGGTTGCTGCTCTTCTTCTCGATATCTGGAACACATTCCAACATCGACAGTATTTGATTGCTGTTAAACTGGATCTGGCACATGCGTATGACTCCATCCTTCTCGATCGCCTCATCACTCACATGGCACAACTCCAACTTCCTACACCTTTTCTCCGAAATACTCATAATTGGTTGGTACAACGTCGCATCTGCATCAAATACCTTAACAGATATTCTTCTTATCCTTCAACATCATTGGGTATTCCTCAAGGCTCTAGTCTCTGTCCCACTTTATTTAATATATACACACTCTCTCTCCATCAACGACTTAGAAAACTGGTTCGTTTTCAACAATGCTCTGACGACATGTTGTTATATGTCAAAACTTCCAATATAGTGGATGGGATACGGATTTAGCACGACGCTCTCCTAGAACTTCACTCCTGGACCTCTGAAAACGGCATGTCAGTCAACTGGGCGAAATCTTCTTGCACTCTCTTCACCCGTAAACGTTTTCAACCTCCCATCCATCTCACGGTAAATAACAATCCTTTACCAGTTACATCTACTTTACAATATCTTGGTTTTCATCTCGATTCTAAACTAAATTGGAAGCATCATCTCAAAACAATAGCACTTAAAGCCCAACCTTATTTTAAGTTGTTGTCTTGCATCAGCCACAAGGGGTGGGGAACAGATATATCCTCCCTGCAACAAGTCAGTACTCAATGTGTGGATGCAAAACTTCAATATGGCGGAATATTACTCTCTCCACTACCCAAACGGATCAGCGAACATCACATCCGTCTTCAAGCCACAACATAGCGAATTATATTCCGACAACCAAAGACGGCACCTTCCTCAGCACTTTTAGAAGAAGGTGGAATAATTCCTTTCCCAGTGAAAACATATTTTGTGGCTAAAAAAATTCCTCCTTCAACGCATATGCTGCACCTCATCCCTATTACTACCGAAATTACAATTCCTATACAATAGCAACCTTCATACCCGACTTCCATATTATAAACAGCTACCTTGGATTTATCGAGCATTCGTTAGTATTCATAACTGGCTCAATCAATTGCATCGAGGACCGAAACTACCATGTTATACTGCACAATATAATACTCTTCTACATTCCCCCACACTTGAGCAACCGGTGGCCTCTTTTAAACGTCTTCGCTCCACTCAGCCTCAGATAGTGCGCCATCTCTGGGAACACCACATTCAATCTCATCACTCCAATACCATTTTAATTTACACGGATGCTTCTAAACAGCATACCGAACATGGATCTGTGGTTGGAGCAGGAATTTATATACCAGCGCTTAATTACGCAGAGACTCACAGACTTCCACCGAATACATCCATCTATTTAGCAGAAAGCTGGGCAATTCGCACGTCATTGAAAGTAGCCCTACAACGACAACTACCTATCGTGGGTATTTGTAGTGATAGCCTTAGTGCGTTACAAGGAATATGTAGAACTCCATGGACATCTGCCAATACATGGTTACAAATCAATATTCGCCAACAGCTTCGAATATTACATAACAATCATCAAGTGGTTACGTTAATTCATACACCCTCACACTGCGACATCCCCGGGAACGAAGTTAGCGATATCCTGAGCAGAAATGCAACACAACATGGCACACCGATTGATCTCCGGCTTCCAGCATCTTCTTTCGCCGAGATGCTGCTCCAGAAACGACAAACCGAATGGCGAACCTACCAACAACAACAACGATCAGGACAGGGATTTATTATTGGCAACTAGAACCGATTCCCACCACGAAAAAATGGGAGGCCCCTCACAATTGGACAAGAAAACATCATTGTTTATATTCTCGCCTGCGTCTTAATACTGCTCAGACTCCCATCCAGCAATATAAACAACAGCAGCGCCCCTCACGTTTGTGTTATTGTGGCATAAATGAGGGTTCTACTGACCACCTGACCTTTCAGTGCTCTCTAACGCCTGGTTACCGTCCGATACTCAACACAGTCATTCATTCTGTTTATTTCACAAGCCCCGTAACAGTGTCTTTCTTACTAGCCAACAAAAACCACCTTGTTCTTTATCATCTGCTTCAATATTACTTAGTGAACAACTACGACTTGTAATGGTGTCAAAGTGATTAACTGTGCAGTGCTCTTGTTATTCATAGCAGCTTGTAATATATAGTATCTTCGACATAGTGTTGCACATGAAGTGATTGTTTCGATTGTGTTTACTTATTTTGTTCCCAAATTGATTCTGGACCAATCATCTCTACAACTATAGATCCCCATCTAACCGTTTGTATTGCTCAGCGGACGAGTTCCTGGAGCATCAAAACATTGAGAGAGAGAGAGAGAGAGAGAACGTGTTCTGATCTGATTCGTGTCCGCAGTGTTGCCAGATCTACTGACTTTGCAGAAGATCTCCTGCTTTTTCTACGTTCTACTGATCCACTGCGAAAGAAAATTAAAAGTGAACAATCTCCTGTATTTTCCTTACTTCGAAAAGTTGAAGAAATATATTATTATTAATATTGAATTTTCAATATTTCCTCACATAAAAAGACGAAATTTCTCTGTTTTAATGCACAAAGCTCTGTAGAACTTATAGAGCTTTACTGTATATAATATGAATCCAAAAAAATTAACTGTACGTCATCTTCTATATGCATTGTGGTTAGCGTTTTTATGACTTTCTGTAAGATTTACAAGTAAGTGTTGTTTAGATTGGGACTCGGGTTGGAAGAGTGGCTTAGATCGTTTCTCCACGACCGTCAGCAAGAAATCGTCTTACGCCAGGATTAAGTGTGACTGCACCATATAGCTACGTTATCGATACGTACAAGAAAAGACATTTTCCCAATCCACTTTGCTCTTTCACGACGTTTTACTTCACACATATGTGTATAAAATAATATTAATAGATATCGGGACTTTTCTTCTTCATTTGCTCAACGTAGTTTATCGGAAATGAATTCTGGATTGCTTGTTTTGACTACTGCTCTCTTAATAATGGCAAATTTTATTGCCCCCTCCCCCGGACTTTACAATCAAACTTCATTACTGTATGTGTCTACTGCTTTCTCCTGTTTTTTATCTTCGAATCTACTGCTTTTCCAAATGACTCGTCTGGCAACACTGGGGAGGTGCTAACACAACTCATCCCATATTTATCTACTCTGTACTTTAAATTCTTTGTTACTAATACGCATTTGTTCATTTATTATACGCTTAATACACTCAATAAGTGTCCAGTGAGCTACCAGGTGCATTAAACTGGCGAAGGAGAAGAACCAATTGTTTTATAAATCAATTGTTCTCAATTTTATTAACACCTGATCATATGTTTGATTGGAAGTATAAAGTTGCTTCTGCGAACGTTCTTGTAAATCATTTCATTAACACTGGCTGCATAAAATATAAGGGAAGTATAAGAATAGTGTCAAATTCTTATAAAATTTGAAGTCATAATGGCTGGTGAGGCGTCTGTTAAGTTGGAATTGGTGTGCAAAGAAGAAATTGATTATGACTTACCTCAGGAAGATCCACTCGAAGGAAAAGGGTGGACATACGAACTGATGACTGACAACAAAGAACTAATATTATCTACAACGGAACAAGAGCAAACAATGAACATGGATAGTGCTAAGTATTCTTTGGATGTGGAAATAAACGTTGATAGGGTGAAATCAGAATTTGCAGAAGAAGAAGAATTTGCATTTAAAAGTAATGTAGATACACTAAAAGAAATAGTGGATCAAGAGTCTTGCACGTCGTACTCTAGCGAGTCCCAACAATTAACAAGTTTAAATTCAGTTCGACCAGAAAGGTAATGTTGAACTTTTCATATAGTAATTGGCTCAGGTTGGTAATACGGTTACATGCGTTCGAAAAGTTTATAGGTTGAAAACAATACTTAACGAGAAATATTTAGGTATGGGAGATACCTCGCACGTAAATTAATAATCTAAAATTTGGAAACGGCATTGCACACATAGAGTAGCTGTAGGCTATACCAATTAATAGTAATAATAATTAGATCGGTACAACCCATGTAAATCTTATAGAGTTGGTAACAAGCTAACTCTATGGCCTATGGAACCCGGAGGTTCAGTGCCGCGTTCACAAAAGCTCTCCACTGACTTCTATCCTCAGCTAATTGCATCCAGTTTCTACTTTGTATTCCTATCTCTGCGAGATCCATCTTAATATTGTCCTCCCATCTGCGCCTAGGTCTTCCTAATGGTCGTTTTCCTATGGGTCTACCAGTCAAGACTTTGGAAGTGTTTCTACTTTCTTCCATTCTAGCTACATGACCTGTCCACCTAAGCCTCCTAGACTTGACGACCCTAACAATGTTGGGTAAACCGTATAAACTATGTAGTTCCTCGTTATGAAGTTTCCGCCATTCCCCATTCTCGTTCCTCTTGGGTCCGAATATTCGTCTCAGGATCCTGTTCTCAAATACTTTCAGTCTATGTTCTTCCCTCAGAGTAAGCGACCATGTTTCACAACCATACAGAACAACAGGCATGATTATCGTTTTATATATTTTAAGCTTCAAATTCCTCGACAGAATTCGCGACGACAAGAGATTTTGAACCGAATAGTAACACGAATTCCCTGCTTTTAGTCGACATTTAATTTCTTCGTGAATATGATTTTCGTCCGTTAATATTGATCCTAAATATTTGAAAGTATCCACTTTATCAAAAGCATTATTTAATATTTTAACGCCTCCACAATTTGCCGTATTACGGTCCCGACGCACTTCCATGTATTTAGTTTTCTCTGCATTTACTTCTAAACCCACGTCCCTGCAAGCGTTTAATAAGATCTCTGCATTTATTTCTACTGTTCTCCTATCATCCCCTATTAAATTTACATCATCAGCATATGCCATAACCTGGTGAATCCCGTTCAACTCTAGGCCCTGGTTGCTATCTTTGATTTTCCTTATGGCGTATTCCAGCACAAAGTTAAATAATAATGGCGACAACGCATCTCCTTGTTTCAGGCCATTTTCGACGTGGAAGCTCCTGGAAAAAAAATTTCCTACCCGGACTTTACTTTGGGATTCAATTAAACATATCTTAATTAATCTAATTAGCTTTCTCGGTATTCCAAGTTCTGTAAGAACGTTGTATAATGTTTCTCTCCTAACCGAGTCGTAAGCCTTTCTAAAATCAATAAATAGTTGATGTACCGGGGTATTGTATTCCCACTTCTTTTCGAGTATTTGGCGAATGGTAAATATTTGGTCGATAGTTGATCGATTTCGTCTAAATCCGCACTGATAATCTCCAATAATTTCATCTGCGTATGGGGTCAATCTTGCTAACAGAATATTTGAAAGTATTTTATAGAATATTGACAGAAGAGAAATGCCTCTATAATTATTACAGTCAGTTTTGTCGCCTTTCTTGTGAATTGGAACAATGATTGATTCTTTCCACTCTTGTGGCAATTCTTCCTTGTTCCAGATAAGGAGAATGAGTTTGTGTATCTTGTTCCACAATTTTTCGCCTCCAGCTAAAATTAACTCAGCCGGAATTTCATCTACACCCGGAGATTTATGTTTCTTCAATTTCTTTATAGCGGCTTCAACTTCTATTCGATTGGGTTCTGGAATATACGGTTCTGCGGTGTGTATCTCCTTTTCTCCACGCACATTAGTTTTTGGCTGCGTGTTCAGCAAATCGTCAAAGAAATCTTTCCATCTATTTAAGAGGCTATACGTATCGGTGAGAACTGTTCCGTCAGATTTTTTTAATATATAAGCACGAGGTTGATAGCCTTTCTTAAATTCGCTGATCCCCTTATACATGTCCCGAATATTTTTATTTTTACTATTATCTTCAAGTTCCTTAATTATAGCTTTCAAAAAATCCTGTTTTTTTGTTCTAAAAGTTTTGGAAGTTTCCCGCCTGATATCTGCGAAATTCTGTGTAGTTGTTTCATTCGGATTTTGTAGCCACCGTAATTTTGCCTGTTTTCTCTTCTCTGCTAGTTTAATGCATTCTTGGTCGAACCATGGTTTGTTCCTACGTATTTCCGCGTGTCCCAATTTATCTATTGCTGAACTTTTAATGCTATCTCTAATTTCAATCCAAGTATCCTCAACACTAGTGCACTCCGAGTCTTCTAAAACCGCGAATCTATTCGAAACTTCAATCTGGTATTCCTCTCTTACCTGGCTCTCTTCTAATTTCTTTAAATTAAATCTCTCCGTTTTCGGACATTGAATATTACCTTTATTCAACAATAATCTCTCCCGTATTATCGCTACTACCAGGTAGTGATCAGTGTCACAATCAGCCCCTCTAAACGACCGGACGTCAATTATGCTAGATTGTCTTCTTCTATATACCAAAACGTGATCAATTTGATTATGTGTTTTTCCGTCTGGTGATTTCCAAGTGTATTTATGAACGTCGCGATGTGGGAATTTTGTACTCTTCACGATTAGGTTTTTGGATGTTGCAAAGTTCACGAGTCTAACACCGTTGTCATTACTTTCCTTATGCAAACTTTCGTTCCCTATAATCGGTTTGAAAATATCCTCTCGTCCTACCTTCGCATTGAAATCCCCTATGTTAATGAAATAATGTTTACGTTATTATTGATTACACATTTTTTATCAATTCTTGTATATGTTTGTAATATGGGTGCTGGACGATAGTGTTGAATTTATATAGAGGATTTTGTAAAATAAGATATCGCGAGAATAAAATTTACCCCAAAATTTTCTAAATTTAAACTTGAAAGTTGTTATACTTGTACAATAATGGTGTTCAATTTTGCTTTTACTCAGGATTTAGCTAGAAAGAGTCTAGCCTCACTTTTCCGGAGGGACATTAACAAAATACAAGATGATAGAGAATTCCGACGAACAGTGGATGTTCATTAATTGTAGATGGGTCTAGTAATGAGCAGTGGGAATATTCACTGTGGGAAGGAATTTAAAAATGGGAATATTCGCGGGTTTTTTCCCTGGCCTATAAATTCCCGGGAAGGAATTTATTTCCATTTCTTTACTTTATCTTCCAAATTATAAGAACCATATGACTAATTACTTTATTTTAATATATTATGAATTTACTTCTAGGTTTTAAAGAATTTGGAGGTTAAAAGATTTAAAATTATTTGACGGTACTTTATATAACAAATAAAATGATTTTTTAAGTTCCGCTTCCATTTGCACTAAAAAGTAGCGTAATTGTTTAGTATTAGAGGCCAAAACTAGCAAAAAGTAAAATGATTTACGGAAGAAGTGAGTTGATAGTGATGTTCAAGTTGTCAAGAAAATATCAAACATATATGTTTTTTTTAAGGCAGTAGGGGATTTATACAAAAACGGAAAGGTAAGCGGAAGTGATTTATATGAGAAAATAAAATAAATTGTTGGTAACGAAGATAGAAAACAACGTGCCATGCGGGGCTCTAACCCGCCTTCATTCGCTAACGCTCGCTCTGCAATGCTGTCTGAATTTAATGTTGGTAACGTAATTTAACGTATGAAACCATAGAACAAACGCATTGGTATAGAATATCGCAAAAAAGTAGGTGCAAAAGCTGGCCCCCAATGCTAAAGAACAGACAAAATTAGCAAAGTACTAATTTACAAATAATGAAAAGGAACTATTTTGTAAAGTATTTTGGATTTATGTAGAAATAGAGATGAAGTACTATTAATAAACCCTAAACAACCATTAGCAATAGACGTCGGTCTGTCTCCTCTCACTGACTCGAATTTTTGAAGAGGTACTCTGACTTCTTTTATATGCGAATTAACGTATGGAATTTCGAAAAATAGGTAGAATGAAAGGTTGTATATGGCAATGTTACGTGCTAAAATATAAAGATAACTAAGTATTTTGCAGATTTTGTGAACATAAATATATATGTGCAAATGTTGATAAATTGGTGAGACACGTATCTTCTAGCATTTACCCAAACTAATTCGTTTATAACACTTATAAATTTAATGTGTTTATAATATCAGTAATAGAGTCAAGTTGAGCAAATCCACTTACATAAAAATTTACAGTGTTACTATATGATTTACTATATATTTTTCACACATATTTAATTGATGGAACATATTGTAAAAAAAAAAAACTATATTTATGCGTACTCTCTAAATGTAATAAAGTGTTAATAAAGTAACATAGTACCGTATAGAATATATAGATTTTAAAGAATCCTCTGTGGACAACAGTATTAATATGCTGTGGTATAAAAATTAATTCAAGTTTGAAATCATAATATAGTAATAGAATGCAATTTTCTTTCTGATTATACATAAATTCCCGGATAAATTTCCATTTTGGGAATCTTCCCAGGGAATATTCCCGAAAAATATCTTCCCGGGAATTTACCCATCACTAGATGGGTCGGGTATGGACTTTTGGGTTTCGGGTAGATCAACGATGAATTTCGAAAAAGTATTAAGGCTTAACAGCAATTGAAAATGTATTATTATGCAAAATTTGGTAGGTACCCCAATTTGGTTCAGGGTACCATGGGGTACCTAATTCATGAATTTTTAAATATTTTGAAACATACGTTTATGGAATCTTTCGAAGAACATTACAAATACTAGGTAATCGAAAACCACATCTCGCTACACCTCATGGTTACCGAAATATGGGGGAAATAAACAGTGATACCATAGATGTGTGGGGTTTGCGTACTAGATGGAACAATTTCGAAAAACTAATTACTCATTCCTAATAACAATCTCAAAAGACGTTTAAATCCAAAACAAGCACACACAGCTATCGCGTTTTGGGGGTGCCATGGGGTCGCAAACCATCCATTTCTAAACATTGACAAAACACGTCTTAACATAATTTTAAAGAACATTACAAAGATGTGTTTACAGCAAATCCCAACAAAGTACACTTAACTGTTACCGAAATATGGAAAAAAAAAACCGGCACCATAGTTTAGTGGGATTCACGTGCTTAAAGGTACTGTTTTGAAAATCTTTTTATTCAGGCGTAACAATAATACTATGGATATTCATAATCAATAAAAAAAACACATACTTATGGGGTTTAGGGGTACCATGGGGTTTGTGAAAACCCCACATCTACTTCAGTTTTGAATTTCTTTCAGCTAGCTTAACCACTACCCTCAGCTGGGTCGAATACCAAAAACTGCATGTTAATATCTAAGAAAGCAACCCAGATTTTAAGAATTGTATTTTGATGACGTCATAAATATAGATATTCTTATGAATATGTACTTTTGGGTTTCTACTACAAGGAGGAGAAATTTCACAAAACTAATATATGTGCACTAATATACAATCTAATAGACATTCTGGTGTAAAATATGATGGTACCCCACTATATTTTCTACAAATACATTACTTCGTTTATTAATTTCTTTCGGGCACGTTAAATAATGCGCTCAGCTGTGTCGAATAGTGAAAACTGCATGTCAATATCTAACAAAGTAACCGAGATTTTAAGAATTGTTTTTTTGATGACGTCATACATATAGAGATTCTTATGGATATGGACTTTTGGGTTTCTACTATAAGGAGGAGAAATTTTACAAAACTAATATATGTGCATTAATATACAATCTAATAGACATTCTGAAGTAAAATATGATGGTACCTTTATGGGTTAAGTGAGAACCCCACTATATTTTCTACAAATACATTACTTCGTTTATTAATTTCTTTCGGGTAACTTAAATAATGCCCTCAGCTGTGTCGAGTACTGAAATCTGCAAGTCAATATCTAACAAAGTAACCGAGAATTTAAGAATTGTATTTTTGATGACGTCATAAATACAGAGATGGTTGTGGATATGGAGTGGTGGGTCCGTCCCATAAGAAGAAGAAATTTGCGAAAACTTATATATGGCTCTAGTTTTCAGTTTAGTATTTGGCACCCCGATGGGTTAGTTGACAACGTATTCTACAAAAGAATTTAATTCTTCGAAAAGATTGATTTAGAATGCATCTCCAGTGACTCCGTATTTTTTTGACCGGTGAGTATTGAAACAGGCAGACACCGCTTTTGGCTCTGGCCTGTTTCGCCCAGTGCTTCTGCGAAGTTTGGTTTGAGTGTGTGTCAGGAAACACATTGAACTGTGCCGCCTCTATAACACACTCCTAGATACGGGCCTCCTGGATATAATAACTAAGAACAAGGACTTGTTCGAATCGGAATCAAACCGAAAATGAAGAAATTAAATGAAATCTTTGAGTTTTACCTCCCACGATTATGCCGGTTAGGTTAAAGGAGACGGTGATGATGAGTAATGAATGAAATGGTGGAATGAAGAAAGTGGGAGGAAACGGTAGAACCCCAAGAAAACACGCACACGGTTTTTGTCCACCACAAAGTTCATTTGGCGGTGTCTGGGATCGAACCCGGAACCGCAAGGACCAGAGGTGAACGCTCTACTACTGAGCCACCGCGGCCTCTGGAATCGAACCGAGCTCACTATGGTTCGAAAAAGCAGACAACGGCCGTTTTGAGCTCTTTCACTGGAACAACTTTAAATCTGACACCGGGTTTGCATATTGGGAAACTAGCCTGTCGTCCCATAGTTCCTATACCCACAATATCTGAGGGGGCCCTTCTGTATCCAGATGTATGCGCCCCTTCAGGTAAACAATTCGTGCTTTTGGGCCGAATTTCGACACTTCTTATGAAGAGCCTGCTGGATATCCGTGGATTCATAGGTAGTCTGCGGCATGGAATTACGCAGCGGAGTCAGATGAGGGTAGATCCTAATATCTCCACTGGAAGCCTCTCCTTAGGTGCACAGTGACCCCGAGAAGAGACTACAACACTGTTGGGACCGTCGATCGGATTTTCGACTCCTGTTCGAACACACCTCACTTTGCGGACGTATTCGTGATCGACAGAGTCTACCGGTTCTGTACATACTCATATCAATCATGGTAGTCACAAGTCTAGAAAGTAGGGAGTCAGCAATGCATTGGGTGGAAATGCCCTTTCTTTCAGGCATCTTACAGATTGCTCGGAGCTTCAATATCGAAAATAATTTTGCTTTTAGTAAATATTAGTGGTGATTTTGATAAGACTTAGTTGATCCAAAAATAAAGATAAATTTTATACATGTATATTTAATTATAGTTATATCGAAGAGACCTGAGACGTGCTCTCGTGTAACTTATGTCTCTTAATACCCCCAGTAGGGATTAGGGTGTTAAAATAATGGTTCTTTTACTCATGTTAGGTCTTATTTATGTTTTGAAACGAACTGAACGGAATTTGAGTTTCATTACTCTGAAGGTCGATGTTAGTATTTCTTGTTCTTTCTTAAGTTTGTGTGATGTGGTCAGCGTACGACCTGTTGCTTATTTGTTGATTCCAATGTTAGGGATTGGCATTTTGAAAAGAGTCAACAATTCTTGTCTCGTTACTGAGAGACTGGGAATAGAGAATGGTCTATGGTTCGGGCCAATTTCCTGTTTTTCGAAAAGAGGCAATATTTAACTCCACCTAAAATCTTTAGTACAATTCCAGGTAGGAATTCTTATCACAAGAGCTCATATTCCCGAAAATTCCTCTGTAACTAGGCCAGGGTTTTTCAACCGGAAGGTCGCGAAGCCTATATTGTCGCGATAGGATTTCATGGGTTCGCGAAGATAAGCGGAAGAGATAAACATAATTAAAATCTAATACCTGAAAATATTTTTAAATATTGTTTTGAATTTTATTCTGATATAGGCATAACTTATTTTTATACATACTGTTAAGAATAACAAAAAATATGTCTACTAAACAATTTCAACAGTACAGAGTTGTTTAAAAATCTATTTAAAAGAAGGAAGTACGGTATCAAACTAATGAGAACTGCATATTGAAATACCAGAAAAATACAAATGCAACAAAACCTGCATATTGATATACAAATAATTGAAAGATGAGATACGTAGGCCTATATGTGTGAGCGAATAGTTTTTTTTTTCACCAAGTTGGCCAGAATAAAGATATATTTCTAGTGTGGAATTTTATTTGTTTCCTAAATTTTAAATGTAAACAAGTTGCTTTTAACAGTTTTTTGTGATACTGAACACATAAAGAGAAATGAACCAAATTCACAACAATATGAGGTAATAAAAGTGGTGGCATCTCGGAAACTAAAATGCTCAATAACGTTTTTAACAACTGTCCAAGTTTTATAAACCAAAATAAAAGAATCACTTTATTTTTTTATCATATTACGCAAAATTCACAGAGTTATAAAGTTTTAAAATTTTCAGACGCCCTTCATTTTGAAACAACAGTATCATGGATCGGAATTGATATTTGCAATATGACTGAACCGAACAAATTTGGTTTTAATCCGTTTGCTTTTGCGAAAGTTACTGTATGCACTATATACAAGAAATACATTCTACTATTATAGAAATAAATGGATATCGTGAAATCTCCGCAGTAGGTAAATGAAAAATTACACACAAGCTTATTACAAACCAGAAATTATAAGCGGTCTCTGGCAAGAGGATGTGATAAAATGAGATCGTGATAGGAATTAGGTTGAGAACCACTACACTAGTCAAAGCACTGATTTGGTGAAAGCCTTTTTTTCAAAGTAAGGCTAAGCTGAGGTGTTCTGAAGTGCGAATAACAAGATACTTAGCCTATAGGTCTCATATAGCATTAATAAGCCATATAAGTAAACTTTAAGCAGGAGAGCACATCTCTTTTTTCCGATATACCCCTAATTCTTAGTCAGAGTTTACTGTGAGGACACTGACGAGCTTGTAAGCATTTAAGAAATCTCCAAAAACCTTTTTGCTCATTAAGCTATGCATAAATAGAGAGAACATTGTAAACCTGGTACTTGTTCTTTAAAATAAAAATCCCTTAACTCGGGAACATGATTCTTTTAAGGATTTAAGTTAACGTACAACCCTAGAAGTTTTTAGAAAATTTATTATTATTAATAGTGTCAGATAATAATTATAGTTTTATTGTGGTATTTTCAGTAGCGTACGAAGGAATTTATTTCGGGAGCGGTCAATTCTCAATATGAAGGCATTTTATTTAAAATTCCTAAAATTGCGCCCAAAATTGGGCTAAATTTACACAAAAGTAGAAATTTCTAGGGGGTTCGGACTCCCAGGACCCATCCCCTGTGTACGTCCCTGGATATTTTCTATGCATTATATTGCGGTTATGCTATGTGTTTTCTATAATTAACATAGAACGGGATGGTGCGAGAGATATCATGGTCGTAGCAATAACCAACTCTTCTTAGTAATCTAGACATCAATAATTTGTACACTAATGTTCATGAACATTCTGTTTTTAGAGAAATGAAAGAATAGATATCTGGGGGAATGATTTTAATCCGTGTATTTTACGTTTATTCGTGTCTGTTAAAACTTCCCAATCACTGACTCTCGACTATATAAACATATTCTATTGCAATTATTTAGTCGTGGACCTATCGTTAAGTAGTAGGGTGGGCCGAAAAAATTTTCTTTTGGGAATTTCGTTTGGCCTGGTTGCGGAAAAGTTGCCTCGTGTTAGTGGAAGTCAACACACAAAATTTGGATTTTTTCGGTCAACCCCTTCCTTTGCCTCATGGTACTTGAATATTTTTATAGCTGTGCAACTCGCACGATACTAGGAAGAAAATTCTGCTGCACAACTTTAACCTTTTGTTCTTTTTCACGCTGAAGCATTCTGAGACTGAAAATAAAACGCAATATAAAAATGAGATCCGATATTGTTCCTATATAGTTAAAAAATATAATCAATTAGACGAAAAATTGTACTTTTATGTTTCACTTCATGTTCATATATAGCGTGAAAAATATACTCTCAACCTTACATTGCAGCAATTTCTTTTATACTCGTCGATATTATAAAGAAAAAAATTCTCAAGTAATCTGATATCAAGTAATTTTGAAATCGGCTGTGCAATAATAGAAAATATATATTCACCTACAACAATTTACACGACTATAATAATAATATGGTAAAGGTACTGAATATGGAATACTTTTTGTTTATTCTTTATTTCTCAGAAAAAAAATGAAATGAAATACTTGAGTTTTACGTCCCACGGTTATGCCGGTTAGGCTAAAGGAGACGGTGATTATGAAAAATGAATGAAATGGTGGAATGAAGAAAGTGGGAGAACCCCGAGAAAACCCACGCACACGGTGTTTGTCCACCACAAAGTTCACTTGGCGGGGTTCTCATAAACGTGTATTCCAGAATAAAAATATTATATATCATAATACTTGTGGTACCTTTGTAAAACAAAATACAGGTATGAAAGTTTGTTCCACATTATTGATTTTTTACAATATTACGAAATTGAAAGAAACTCAATTTCCCATATTATGCACACCCTGCTCCTAATATGGAACACTGTTCTGAAAATGGAATACCGGTACTAGAACAAAATATGCGCATCTGCCTACAATGCGACATTTGGATAATTCGAACATGGACAATGCATTCGAGCAATTTATTTGCTTATTTAACAAATAAATTTATTAGTTCAAGAAAAGGAGCAAAGGCCCAACTCCGAGATCACATCGGCCCTTAAGATAAGTCTACGAATTGGAAAGGACTCGATCCCGACCTCAGGGAAAGAACCATCCCAACATACGCCTAATAGGACGAGGAAGACAACAAAAATTTCACTCAGAATGGGTGGTAAGAGCAGGGATCGTGCCCATGCTCGAATTATCCAAATGTCGCGTTGTAGGCATTGTAGCCTATATATCATATTTGGTAGGTCTATAAGACAAGTGCACATAGAATTACATAACATTCTTAAGATAATTAAAATATAAAACAGCAGAAATACCAGAATTTTACGTAGTACAAAGATAATTATCGAACTTGACCTCTTTATTATTAGGTCTATGTTTGTAAATTACTGTAATAGGCTGTAATATCTCCTTATTTTAACTTTTGGAGTAGCTATAATATATTTTAACTTGGAATAAGTATGTTTACTAGCTACAACCAATAATAAAAAATAATATAACGGGAATCAAACTACGTTCGACAAATAAAGTAAACAAAAAAATATATAAAAGAAAAAGTTCAAACATACTTCAAAAAGTGGATTAGCGTGTTTTATGGCGTCTAAATTTTGATTCCAATTTTACTTTGCAGAACAATGACCACAAACATATTTTTCTCTACCTTTCACGGGAAACATTTCGTGGGATTACCTTTTACAAACTGGGCATTTTATACCAATCTCCTTTCCCTGCACTGAGCGACTACAATTTACCGCAATGTCCGCTTTCCTCATCATCGTCAAAATCATCAGTAGGATCACTTAAACTATCACTACTTTCGTTCAAATCACTCACTGATTCTTCGGATTAACTATTTAATTTCTAGTAGTGTGAAGTCCTTTTCTTTGGCTGTTTCGATTGGATTTTGTTGGATGGGGCTTAGAAAGCTAAACATCTTTTTAATTACTTGCAATGACGAGGTAAAGGCCGTTGTGATGAAGTAGAGGCAGCTTCTAAATCGTTTTTGTGCCTAGTACTCGTAAGTGCTTTTGTCCACCTTGCTTTCGACTACGTGTACTGCGATGCTGCGGCTGTAGCTGTGGTAGCGGACTCACTACTTCAATCGGTACTGTCATGCTGTACTCTTCACTTAACACTGTATACGACACGGCAGTTGAGACATCTGAACCAATAATTAATCTGTGAAAGTTTTATTCGAATTGGTTGATGTGCTCAGGAGTTATCGCGAGACACACAGACACACACAAACAGATACCCACATACAGGGTGACCATAAAGTCTGGGCAAATAGGGAATTCTAGTAGTTTGTTTTTATTTTTCCAGATTGAATGATGACTGACTAAAGAACGAGTCGAGTTGGTACTCTTAAGTGGACAAAAAGGATGATCGTATCGCAAAAATGCGCAAGAACTTAACCTTCGACACCCTCATTGTCAACTTACTTGATTTACTGCCGTCGGGAAATTAATCACCAAGTTTAAAGAAACAGGCAGTATGTTGGACAAACCCCATTCCGTGCTAGGACCTTTCTTCTTTGATGAACATATAACTAGTGAGACGTATCTAAACATGATGAGAGACAAACTGATATCTCAAATTGAGCGTTTGAGTGAGGGACTTCCAGACTGGTTTCAGCAGGATGGGGCCTCTGCAGCTGCAGCTGTTAGAGATTGGTTGAATGACAATTTCCCTCACTGGATTGGGAGAAGAGGTCATGTGAAGTGGTCCCCTCGTTCGCCAGACCTTTCTCCACTTGTTTTCTTTTTCTGGGATATGCTGAAAGAGAAAGTGTATTCGATGAAGATTAGAAATTTAAATCACCTGGCAGAACGCATTACGAATCGGTTTGCTGGAATCGACGGCAATTCAGACCTATTCCATCGAGTTCACCTTAATCTTGCAAAGCGCATTAAATTATTCATTGAACAGCAAGGAAATAATGTAGAAAATATTATTCATTAGCATTAAATTGACTAAATTGTGCTTTTCTCCATGTATCCAGACTTTATGGACACCCTATAGACAGACAACACAAATGCGAAACGTTTCGACTAGGAGCCTTCCCTGATGCTCGGTCTAAAACAATGTCAGGTCTAATATAACTTACAATTCAGTTATTCTTCTTCACTTCTAGTTCACATACGTATAAACCTATGTAGGAATATTCCATATTAGGATCCTGCTGGTATTCCATATTAGGAAAATCGCCATTTTGGATAGCTATCTTCCTACATACGCTTACGTGATTCTGTGTGTACTGAATCTTTATGCCCTTATGGTACACTATATGCGTAATCTAAATATCACAAACTCAACAATAACACTAGTTAACAAATGTTTTGTTACATAAAAGGAAATACCTGTTCTTAAAGGAACTTTTTGCGCTGAATTCGAATATGCACTCAGTTTTTCTCCATCACGTACGATTTTCCCGTAACAAAGGAATTTTCGGGAAAATCCCTCAAAAATTTCCCTTTTCGTTTATTTTACACCCCAAGATCTTTTCCCCTTGCATATACTAACATAGAAATTATACCTAAGTATACTTTGATTCATATTTAACAAACCCTCCAAGTTTCGTAATAATCGCTTTATTCTTTCTAGAGAAATAAATATGTTTGTATGTATACTGTGTGTACTGTTTATTGCACCTTATAGTAATGCTTTCAGATCTCTTAAGTTGAGGTAAAACGTTTTGCTTTATTACCACAAACACATATATAAAATATAATACAATATAATTTACAAGTGTGACAATTTACAATAAACAATAATACAAATGTACCAAAAGGTCATGAAAAGACAATCAAAACTATCACAATATATGAAACTTCCATTGGGTTACAAAAACGTACACTACTTCCTTCTTTTGTAAGAAATGTTGCATTCTCTAACAAGACCCCAACAATAGTCCCCCATCATTGAAGGATCCCATCGTCCCTGGTACCTTTTCTCCATACCCATTATATCTTGGTGGAATCTTTCCCCCTGTTCGTCGCTGAGAGCACCTAGGTTAGCAGGAAAGAAGCTGAGGTGGGAGTGCAAAAAGTGGATTTTTAAAGACATCCTACAACCCAACTCTTTGTATTTCTGTATCATGTCCTGTACGATTTCTGTGTAGCTCTGAGCTTTGTTATTGCCCAGAAAGTTGCGCACAACACACTTAAATGCTGTCCAGGCAGCTAGCTCAGCACTGTTTAACTTGCTGTCAAAGCTATCATCAAGCATTAATTTCCTAATTTGGGGACCAATAAACACTCCCGCTGAAATCGTAGCATCACTCAGGTTAGGGAACTTATCTCGCAAATACTTGAAACCTTCACCAGATGTGTCCATGGCTTTGACAAAGTTTTTCATAAGTCCTAACTTGATATGAAGTGGCGGTAGTAATATCTTATTAGGATCTACCAAAGGAGCGTATTTGACGTTGCATTCTCCAGGTACGTAATTCACTCTAGGTTCCCATTCCTTCACTTCATAATGTTTGTCATCAGCTCGGCTATCCCATAAACATAAAAAACATTGGTACTTCGTGTAACCGCACTGCAGTCCTAATAAATAACCAACTACCTTGAGATCGCAACATATTTGCCAACAATGGTCCTTGTAATTTATAAGATTTAGCAAAGTTGACATGGTGTCATAGGATTCCTTAATCTTCACTGAGTGCGGAAGTGGTATAGAAGGTTTTTTATTTCCATTATGTAAAAGGACAGCTTTAAGGCTGACCTTTGACGCGTCGATAAATAACCTCCATTCTTCTGGAACGTAAGGAATTCCTAGCTCCGCCATCAACCCATTTATATCCGTACATACGCACACATTATCTTGCATTGAGAAATAGCTTGAAAATTGAACATGCCTTTTCCTGTTCGTTTCTGATATGTTCGTTTCTGCATTCAATAAGTTCCACTGCTGGAGCCTTGAACCCAGAAGTTCCGCCTCTTGTTTTGTCAGGGGCAAATCACGGACTAGGTCATTAAGTTCACATTGCCGGATGAAATGTGGCTCGCGAACACAGTCAGAGGTGAACGTTGGATCCTTGGATGTACATGTTGATGTTGATGGTTCATCAAGGTCATGATCATCATCAGAGTCTTTTGGCCATATCTTCCCAGTTGGTAGGGGGCTCGGGAAGTGGAAGTTCATCCCCGTGCGGAATAGGTCTAATTGCGGATTTAACGTTGGGATAACTTATTGTGTATTTGCTTTTTTTAGAATGTCCCTTAACTACTGTGAGACAAAAATAACAATCATCCAGATGGTTGGTGGGTTCTCTCCACACCATTGGTACAGCAAATTTCATGAACCTCCGTTTCCCTTTATGTATAGACAAGCGGAATACGGCCGCGATACGACTTCGCGAACACTTTCGATTATGTAAGTTTGTTTACGGAAAAACGTAAGCACTGTTCACAGTAAGAAAACTTATCCATTGGAGATAGGAAAATTGTGCATTGTTTGCTCGATTCTCCTCGCACATATTCGTTTCACAATCCATTGACGATATACAACTTCACTAAAAATATTCTTCTTTGTTGGCGGATTTCATCTTTATCGCATTTTGGATGAGAAGTTGATATTGGTATAGTTTTTTGCGTAAGTAAATTACGTGGTTTTATTTATTACTTTCATTTCACTACCTGTTAATTTTCTTAGAGCCAATTTTTGAGTTAATTCACTTTTATGTTGCAATCTAAATGATTTTAGCCACTTGGAGCACCATTTCACCACTTAAATTGTGGTTATAACACAACAATTATTAATTTATATACTTAGCTGGGACGACGTGTAAATTAGTTCATATGCTGTACCCACTGCTCGCCCAGCATTGCATCCTGCACAGACAATAGTTGTATATGAATACACTTCTTGACGAGAAAGTATTTGTACCAAAACATTCAGTTTTTAAGCAGTTGTTCCTCTCATAGGAACTAATACATTGATTCTTGTGTTGTTAATATTATAATGATTACACTTGCACACAAATTAAGATGAACAATAACTAT
This sequence comes from Thermobia domestica, assembly GCF_964235325.1. Lineage (NCBI taxonomy): Eukaryota > Metazoa > Arthropoda > Insecta > Zygentoma > Lepismatidae > Thermobia > Thermobia domestica. The sequence goes on along the minus strand of NC_137460.1, from coordinate 295,841,066 downwards.
TTAATAGCAAATATTAAAATTATAAAATGTAGTTCGTTACTTCGCACTTTAGCTTGCACAGCGGTGGGTGGAAGCATCATACTGTTCTGAGTTTCTCTCCCAAATTAGGCTGCGCGAAGAGCGAGGTAGGCAAGAAGCACACACACACATAAACGCTTGTGAGGGAGGAATTCCGCAGTTCTGCTCTTCGAGGAATTACGTCCCGGCAAGCACTGATTCCAAGAAATCATTCTGTATGTACAAGGGTTGATTAAAGAGCCTATAACAATAATGTTATAAGTTTATTTGAGCTGATAACAGCGAAACGTATCTCCCTTCGGCACCTCCCTCTCTCCAATTCCCCACTTTCCCTACAACTTCCCGCTACGCTCGAGACCCAGTTTCTTACGAAACTCTTGGCTTACAACAATATTGCTTTTGCTAAACTAGTGCTACCTTATTGACGATACCTCGTGTGAAATGACCCGGAGGAAAATTCTCCGTGATGAACAACGCTGTTTCAGAACTGGAGCGCACTAACGGATGCAATATAGGTATTTTCAATTTTGTATCCAAGTACTATGGGAATCATCAAGGTCTTTTGAATGAAATTTTTAATACTTGTTTATCGTAATGAAAAATTTGTTAAACAATTCCTTTATATTTTAACTTGGTGTGATGTGAAGGTCACGAAATATCAAAACTGTATGTGATGTGACAATAAATAATAACTATCATGACTTGCCAGCATATAATTCGGATACTACTTTCTTTTGTAATCATTAGCAAAACGAACCTACACTTGACGAACTATTTCCAAACAAGCAAATTGAGTGAAATGAATAGTACATGCCCAGTCAGGAATATCCGGAGAAATAGTAACTGTATTCCCCTCAATAGTAACTGTACTTTAGCGCAGAACCCAACTTTAACAAACTTAAAAGCACAAAATTAATCAAGCGACCTAACGATCTTACCTTTGTTGACAGACTATTACGTTTTGAGCTTGAATTTCACCATGAAACCATTGCATTTAGGAATCTTAAAGAAACACAAATCTTGAAAGCTAAGGTTATGAACTACTCTCTACAGCTCTTATACGGTATAATCTTACCTCCTTCTTCCAAAACAAAACACAGTCAACGCAGCAAAATGACAGCTATTCCATAATACTCTTCCAGGTTTGGAAATTTGTCGAAACACAGGTACCGTACTGACTCATCAAGATTGCTTAAGGCAATTTAGTAACTTTTATGTTTGAAAAGAAATGTTTAATGGAGTATTTCTGATTAACGCCTACACATCCGGGAGAACAGTGCTACAACGTGAAATGTGCAGAATATCGCTTAAGAACGAAATTTTTAAATGTTCAAACTTGGGCCTGAACTTCAAATTAAATAGTTGAATATCACAAATTACAAATCACAAATTATGAGTAGTCACATACGTAGATTAGTTTATCTCTGTGGATTCAAACTTCAGAAGAACGATCACGCAGTACATCACTATCTTTGACATAAAAGCCGTTGCTTGTAGGGAGCGCAAGCCGTGGGCCGCTAGGTTGGTCCGACGCTGATTTCTTTCGGCGTTTGGTCTTCTATATAGTAGCATGTTTAATCATATTCGATATTTATTCTTTTATTATAATAATTAAAGGAACCATGATCTGTAACAATTTTCATTATTTCTTTGTTTAATTCTTTTTCCTTTCATAATTTTAATAGTCGGAATATATTATTCCAATTTCTTCTTTCTGGATAAGTTTTACCATGTTAAGTATTTCTTTTTCGATGATTCTATTTAGCTACATTACAAATATAAATTTTTCCAATTACTTTTACAATGTTCGTTAATTTCTTCTTTTAAATCCAACTTTTTATCTCCTGTCCTATTCAGCTAACCGCTAAAGTTTAAGGAGGTTGACGTTCTAAGCAATAGTAGTTTCTTACTCCAGTTGACTTGTATCATTATGTCTGATAGCTTTACACCAAACATGACAATACATGCATGTATCAATACATGACATGCCAGAATATTTCTCCAATTGAAACAAGAAAGAATGAATATTTCGGCATCACTTAAATAAACACTAGATAGAAAGTATAAATTGCATTCACGTTGAATTCTGAGAAATGACAATTAATGCAAAGAAATTGTATATAATAATATACATCATGTAGAGACAGAGAAAGCATGGGCAGAACAACGAAATTTTAACACTTAAGCATAGACAACCTGCATTTTCCTCCTGCCCCATCTTTTTCTTTTTCCCTATGGAATAAATCTTTTTATATTAACAATAGCGAACATAATTTACAATGTTTAATTTCCTGAGAAACAAATTCTAATTCCAGGCTGCGAATAGAACTGAGAACATTTGGAATGAGTCTTACAAGCTGTCCCCGTAGCTACACAATCTAAGGCGTATGTTTAAATCAGCCATAAAACTCCATACTACCATGGAGTTGCCCCCCGGTTTCATTTGAAGTTTGAATTTTATTTACGTTCTTTATGCATCTATGGTTTAACATCTGGCTTCAGAAGAAAGCATTTGATCAGTAGATCAAGATCAAGCAAAAGTTAATCCACAATCTTCAGATCGCACTGTTGCACCTCCATATATGTAGGACTAACCGAGGATTTGCTGTGAGAAATGACGTTTTAGCGCACACTTCTGCACATATCATGGACCGAAAGAAAGGGATTGAACAAAGACTAAAGGAAAGTAATGAAGGACGACACATGATGAAAATAATAGGAAAAAGAAGAAACAGCATGCAGGGCCATCTTATTCGGCACTACTATTGGATCACCGTGCTGATAGAAATAAAGACAATGGGAATATCATGAAGAGGAAAACCAAGGATACAATACATAATCAGTTACGAGGAGGAGACTTTATCAAGGTATGAAACTGATCTCCCAAGGGAGAGAAAAGGTTCAAATTTTCCATGTTGCCCACCAACCTATAGTTGGGGTGAAGAGGAAGGAATCGGGAATTTAAAGAGTGATTTCCTAAATTTACGATATTCGCACTAGTTCTTCAAAGATGATTAGAAATGTCATTTTATAAATCTGAGAAGCCAGGCTCATCTCTTGATAGAAGTGTTCTCACCATTAATCCATGTGTGAATCATTTAGTAGCTTTGTTAAGTAATATATGTTCAGTGTTAATAAAACATCGAAATTGCTATTTGCAAGCTCTCACATGAGAACGTCGGTACCGTGTCGTGTTATCCTATGAAATAACCATCGTTCAAATGTCGGTTGCTACAAGATACTTTTTACCCTCAAAACAAATTCTTTTGTTATTTTTCATTTATTTATTTATTTATTTACCCCTTTTTTTGCTTTTCTTGTAGATTATCTTAAATTTTGTTGATCAGTGGTTAGTGGAAGCTAAGTTTGTTCAAATATCTTCACACTTCTGTTTCCTTTGACTGCGTGCATTATTCCTGTGGCAGTAATGTGATCTTTAATGGGCTATACCGTGTATAGTACGGAGATTTTTACGTAATAATTTACATCTTGATTTAGTTTCGCCTTTTGCACAGTAAATACAATGGACAAACCAATACTTGCATGGTTGACTCGGTGGTCAGAGGGTTAACTCTGGAATGAATGGTTGCGGGTTCAAGTCGCCAGGTGAAATATTTTTATTTCTAAATATGTTTCGGTATCTTTACATATATTATTAATATTTGTTTTCTTGCGTTTCTTGTATGTTATCTTTAGTAATTTGTTCATCGATAAGGGTAGATTAAATTAGGTTTCGTTATACATGTTTACACTCATATCTTTTGATCAAAATGAATTTCTATATGCTCGCATTTATTAATAATTAATTATTTATTTATTTCAATGTTGGTGGTCATGGGTTAGCAGTGATTAGGTAAGGCTATATTCGCAGAAAATATCGATCGATGCCATAACACTTTTTGCTTACACAACAATGCATTATTTTTCCTTTATTCAGAAAATTTCTTCGCGTGTGTGTTATGCAGCAAAACATTTTACTCACTGTTGGTGCCGGTGGTATCAGTTTTCTGGACGTACAAACTCTGTTCAATCACGTATTTGGCCACTTATTATGTATTAGCACCTGTTTCAAAAATGACCTATGGATTATTATCCTGATAAAAAAATAGAAAGCCTGATAATAAAATTGTAGTTGCTTTATTTGAACACGCGCAAATTTTTACATTACATTTTAGAACAGGCATACCAGAACTCGTTTCATATCTGGCTCAATATCACGACTAATTTCTTTAAACCATATACATAGTTGTCAATTGTATGGTCTTTTTCATAACGTACATGAATAGAAACGCAGGATTTTGGACTAAAACTATGCCGTGTGTAAGTGACGACAGTCTTCTAGAACGGGATTCCCTCGTGCGTCCGTCTCTGAACAGGTGTCAGGGCAAAATGGTTTTAAAAAATATTGAGAAACGTTTTCTTGCAATTGGTTCAACCTTCAAAGAATAGGTTCCATCATTTTATTTAATTCTTTTCAAACATTAATTGGTTCAAATTAACTATTTCCAATTTCAGCGTTTATCGGTATAGACCGAATATTGTAATATAACGAGAAATATTTGTTTCCAAACGATTCAGCCTCTTAACACAACTTTCACGACTATCCAATGTACTTTACCGAAAACGAAGATAGTTCAAATTTGCTATTCCGTCCAGTTTCGAAAGTGGTTTCCATATAGAATAAACGGTAAATGCTGCCATGATGCTGTTTCTGATACATATTTCAACCTTCCTCGAATAGATTCAATTTCGCCCGTTAACCCTCTACTCAAAGAGAAATATCTTCAGACTAGCCATTAGTTTCAGACTTAACGAACGAAACCATAAAACGAAACGGTATCCGAAAACGAGAAGTGATTGTTTGCAAATGATCCTGTGTCTATACACAACACTAACCCTGAGCCTGTGAAGAATATAAAATACATATCTCCTCTGCTGCTATTTGATGGATCAAGACGAAATTTTCAGTTTAAGTTGAACATAAAACAGAATACCTAAATACATTTTTTATTCCCCAATTTGCAATGTTGTCACGTAATAACTAAATGAATCGCGAGAAGGGACTTTTTAAGGGAAATTTGCTTAAATATCCCTCCATTATTTTATCTTTGTAAGCAGAAATTCTCGTTGGTTGCGTACACTGAGAGCCTACACTCTTCCAAATCGATCGAGGTATAACTTGTTCCAGTGTTGCACCGACGGTCAAAATATTGACACAAAGTAATACTCGTACTTCCATGAATATTTATTATTATGAACTTTGTGAAAACTATAAAAAGAACAAACTTTCCTCTGCTGCTATTTGTTCAATCAAGATGAAATTTTCAGTGTAAGTTAAGCATGAAATGGAATCCATAAATGCATTTTATTGTTCACGTAGTTTGCAGTGTTGCCACGTAGTAACTAAAAGAATGGCAAGAAGGGACCTTTTTAGGGGAAATTTTGTTAAATATCCCTCCATTAGTTTTCCTTTGTACACAGAAATGTCAATTTTATTACGTAAACTGAAAACCTACAGCCGTATAAATCGATTGAGATATAACGTGTTCCAGTGTTGCCCTAACGGTCTGACCTACGGTTATTTAGAGAGATCCCATCGATGTATGTATACATACACGGGTGCTAAAGGGTTAAGGACCTCAGGACCCAGGTGTTACAATTATATGTTGACTAACAACTATTTTTTGATTCTAGGGACACTAAGGAACATTTCTAATATAGTAGCAAAAGTTCCCTAGGGGGGAGAGTTATCACCCCCTTGACCGTTGGTCTATATGTTTTGAACGCTGAATCAATCCTTGAAAACGGCTTGTCGACAGCTTTTGCCGTTTTGCTGTTGACAGACAGACGGACGTACTCCCATGCGAAATAAAAAATTGCGCGTATACTGCAACTCACGTTTTTTCCCATATATTCCTTTTCCTCACGTTTATGGGTAAAATTCACTAATTAGTATGTGGATATAATAGAAAGCAATCCATCTAAGGAGATATTTTCAAAAAGTATAATAAAATAATAAAAATATAAGCAAAAACAAAATTATGCTTGGTTTTGTATATACTGGCAGCGATGCTTTCTAGGGATTTTTTCAGTAGCAGAGCACATTTGCGGAAAGAATTCAGTAGGGGAGTCAAGGAGTTCGATCAAGGAACTGGATAGTGGAGTAAAATGTTGCATTTATTGGTTAAAACCTAGTGTGTAGATTGCCTGCCAAATATAAATTAGATTCTGTAACTAAGATGTCGTTCGAAAATATAGAATTAAACAGAAAAACTCTTATCTTAAGGTTCGAAGCGATACGCACCATGTTTACGAAGATTATTTCTTAAGAAAAAAGAGCAAACACAACGTTGCCTCCGTGGTTAGGTGGCGGACTCGTAGTTATTTTACCAACGAATCCCATCCTATCTCATTCTTTCTTTTTTTTTTTACAAAACATTATAATTTTCATGTTAATAAGAACCGAAGCAATATAATAAGGTCAGCTTATTGATATTTTGATGTAATGACGTATTTATCCAGGATTAGAGTACTATTGGTAATAGCTATTGTTTTCAGTTCATGGTGTTCTATTGCTTCTCTCATCCTGTTTTCTTGGGAGGAGAACAATTTTGTCTCCAACAATGTTTGAAGGATATATACGGACAGAAGAAGACATGTTAGTACCAAACCTGATTTATCGTGATGAAATGGACTAGTTTGCCATTATTAAAAAAGGATAAAACTAAATTATTGAAGTTGGCTTCTCTTTAGCTTTTAGGTTAAAAAAAAGTTTTTTTTTCTTTATAAGACTATACTTTATGAGGCAAGGTGTGCGATCGTACCCACAAATTTAGCTAAAGAGTGAAAGATAATTGTTTATACAAACATTTTACAAGTTTAGGTGCGTGAAACACCAATACAGCATGGTCTTGCTTATCCGACCATCCTTTGTTCCACATACTGTATGATCCGATATATCATTGCAGATAGCACCAATCGGCAAGAAGAACTGCTAGTTGTGGTCTTAATGTAGTACGTATGGCCCTATGTTCGAAATTGTCGGGAAAAACATCCTTTTTGGTACGATTAACCGATATCGGCCCGATAATCAAAGTCGTCCAGAAAAGGACTGCCAATATTTGTCGGCATTTTTTCCTCCCCTACATCGGGAGTTTGTCGCCAATTCTGAAATTAAGAAATTGAACGGAGAGATCTAAAGTTATATATTTCGTTTAAATATTGTCAATTCCATTTGTTGTGCATCCAGATAATGGACTTGTGTGATAATGAATTTGTCTCACTAACAGATGTGTCACGCGATTCGTTGCGTCGTTGTTAGCTGAAGTTTAGGAATGAGAATTCTGGGACTAAGGCAAAGAAGTTGAATGTTGCAGTAGAGCGCGGAAAGGTGAGTTCTGTTTCTTTATTACTTATAAATTAAATCTATGTATTTTCAGTAAATAATTATTATGTAGAAGTGCATATATGTGTTCCCTAAAGTTGGTGAAGAAATATCAGCTTTCATCCTTAAGGTAATTTATAGGTATCAAGCTGATTGTTTTGCTTACAGAACGAGGCCAACATCTTATACTATGCATACTCAAAGAAAGTACATGAGATCATGCCCCTGTCTTGTCCAAAATTAAAGCCGTGGTATTTGTTCATTATATGTAGAGTGCATGGTCTGAGCCATAGATACTAAAGGGCTTTAAAATAACACTCAAATGTACAATTCGCTTGAGAAGTGGTAGACAGAGAGCAGACTCAACAGCAGGCCTGCATATATGTATAAATTAACATTTTCAGGCGTAATCCTTTTTCATAATTGTAAAAACCGAGGGTCACATAAAAGAATGCCCCTATCAACACTAGTGATAAGATTTTTACCGGTAAATATTTTTTGGGTATTTACCTTGGGTAAATACCCAGGTATTTACCCAAATTGGGTAAATATAAGGGTTTTTTTCCTTTTCAATCATATATGTGATACAGACGTTCTTGAGCAGTATATAAAAATAATGAAAAAGTAACAGTAGATCCAGTAGAAGCTACACCAAATGTCAGAAGGCATTAAATTTATTATTTTCACTAATAGATATGAGTTATGTGGTCGTTCCTGTTTTGATATTTGTCCAGAAAACATATTTTTAAGAACTGATGACTCTGAAAAAGACTACATTTATTTTCTCTACAAGTAAGTACAACTAAACAAGTACACGGAACGCAGATAAGGGCTTTTCTTTTAATTTACATTCTATAAGTGACTATTGGCGACAAGTCATTACAACAGACATGATTTGAAATATATTTTCTTTTACATCATACATGCTTTAATAACTACAAATGGAACACAGTAGGAGTGGGAGTATATGCGAGGACTTTCACACTTCACTACACTTGCTAGCTGGACATCAAAATATAATAAAATGTGAGTTGTCTGAAGCAAGAATGAAGTAACTGCATTTTCATATTTTGCGAGAAATTATCATTCTTGGAAACAAAATAGATAAAATACCATTGGATAATGGACTTCACATGACGGTTACGTCAGTTTCTTTAATTAGTTTCTGATTGGGTGGTATCAAAGTCATACGCCTAATTCAATGATTTCATTCTTTAATTTAGAATTGGTCAAAATTCAGTTAGTTTTCTCTGGTTTCAAAGACCTCAATTGGCAGCATCAAGCTAATAAAATACAAAAGAATTACAGAACATTCAGGACTTAGTAACGTTCTCGAAATATTCTATACACATAAGGGCAAAACGTTATCTCGTTATGAGATGGCATTTCTACCAAGATTACTCATTAGATTCATCGGATACACGAAATGAATATATGGAATCATCGCTGGTAATGTCTCCATCATCTCTCACACCGAAGAATTGTCACTGTCATTGTTTTCTTCAAGGGTTCTCCGTTTTCTTACTACCATGGTGCATTACAAGTGTGTTGAACTTGTATCTCCCGATAACTTATTTTCTGCTGCTCTGACTCTAGAGTCTTCTCAGTCTCTTTACGCTGTGTCGATACCTTTGGCTTCTTTTCCCGGTGATGCAACTTCCAGTTATAAGCTCTATATAGGCAATTTTTCCGGCTCTGGAAGCAGTCAGTCTATTTCTTGACTTTGTATGAATTTTTGAGAAGGTACTAAAGGTGGCGCCGACCTTCTGTGGCGGCTGATGATACCGATGCTGTTAATATCCGCTGTGCGACTTCAGATAATGAGTACTTCCACACAAAACTTGCCACCAAATTACTGGGTACATTTCAGCAGAACTTATCCAAATGAACTTCTCGCCTCACAAACTTTTCTTTATCTTGTAATGTGCGAAATCCTTTATAACATTTACATATATTCTGCATATTTTCTGCAACCTTGTGTTATGAACTACAATCCATCGACATATTGTTCTGGAGTCGTCAAACCCTTGTGATTATGGATCTAGCACTGCTGCGACATAGTGGATCGGTTGCAGTGCTTGAGCTTTTCTGCTTTCGAAATTATTAAGAATATTTTCTTCTTCTGCTTTGGACAACGGGCATTCCGGAAGAGCCTTTCTTAGTTGCTTTTCGATTTTTTTGACAGCAGGAAAAACTCGATGCATATTACATTCATCAGACTAATATATTTATCCAGGACACTATTGGCTTAAGAACATATATTAGCTTTTCGATTGTCACCCAGAAAACCACATCATCAAGCAACGTTGCTTTGTGGTCTTTGATAATTGCTGTATATCGTGCAGTAGTTTCATGAACAGCTAAGTTCTGTAGGATGACTTTTAAAGCTTTCAAACTTTCAAGAGATTTTAAGTAGCTTCCCCAACGGGTTTTACATGGAAGAGTAAGAGAAGTATGTATGTTTTTCTCATTGTTAATTGAATGAAAAAGTACATTCAAGACCTGAGTATTTCCAACCGTTTTAATGATGTCTACAACATTTGCCATAAATGAAATTGAAGAACACTTCAAAATATCACTGCAGACAAGGTTCAACGTGTGTGCTACACATGACAATGGTTGCAAATGGAGATACATTCTTTTGGATAAGAGAAAAGCCTTCTGCACATTTGTTGCATTATCACCAGAACAAACAATTCGCTGGAACCGTATTTTTAATTATCTCAAATTGCTGATCTCTAATGCACTCAGCAGTATGACGGTTAACTTTTGTGTTGAAAAAATGAACAAATATTGGATGGACGTTTGTAATATTGAAATTGATTATTCTCTCATATGAACATTACTCCAACCTCCCTCATTACGTCGGATTGAAGATTTAGATACTTCGAATCTTGTAGCTCTACACACAACTGTGTTTGCATTTCACTACACTGTGCATCAAGTTGTCCCTAAAGTTTTTAACTGATTTGACCATGTGGCTATTATTTTGCAAAATATAAGCTATTTGAAAATACTTTGAAATTGTTTTACCAACCCATTTTCAGCCATCGCTCTTTGACTCGTTTTACAAGGTCATATGTTAAGCCCTTCAATTATATGAAATAAAATTACTTATGCATTAATAGGAAACACTTGCACTGGGCTAGGGTAAATGCAATGTCATATATAAAGAATTAATTGTTGAATTTATTACATAAGTAGTTAACTGTCCTTTCCCATTTGCAATTTTTATCTGAACTTTTAGACAACTTATAGACATTGCAAGCCAGCAAACTACTCCTTTATCGCTCGACCCTAAAGTTAACTTGATATGTGATGTGCGTGTGAGCTAATTAACTCAATAATTTACATGTGTTACGGTATCCATATATAGGCTACTTACGTTTTCATCAGCTGTCATTTTATCCATAAAAGTGGTAATGCTAATAGATGAACTTTGTACATTGATGGAGGAAGTCTTCATACATGAAACTGCATCAAAGTTTTATCAGCCAGCCTCGTCACTAAAGAGTCATAAATGCTTTTATTGTTACTACAACTTGACGTAGGTTATACACTTTCATTCACTTGTTTTGTCCCAGTATTTTGCCAACAATCAGACAAACTTCTCCCTTGTAAATATTTTTAAATTGTTTTCTTTAGACTTTCAGGACTCCTAAAACATTTATTCACATGGTCTGACATTTCATTTACATTTGCGTGTTTATAGTTTTTACCACAGTACTTGCAGTTTACTGATTCATCACTTCGTATGTCATATACGCTCCAAATATTGCTTTTCTTTCTATCCATTTTCAGTTTTTTTGGATGAAGTTTTTTCAGTCAATGGACAGTCTTTGAAATGAATTTTGGGCATTACTCGAGCAGACGGTTAGTGTATTTTAAGGTTTCTTTTAAATGAGGAGCTAAGGCATGAATCAACTTGTGCTAGGTGGCCACTAAAAAGCACGAATGCGATTTGCTAGATTTGCTAGATATTTTCAATCTGTGTACACAGATAGCTCTGTACAAGATACACATCACGAAAATATTCTACCTTTGTCACCGAACTCGTTATCATTAGGCTTAATTACTGATGTTGAGTATAAAAGTGCTATAAGAAAACTGAAACCAAAACGCTCATGTGGTCCAGATGGAATACCTCCATATTTGCTAAAAGCATGTTCAAATATCTTAATGCGACCGCTATGTGCAATCTTTAATCTTATAATAAAGACTCAAGTATTTCCTGAAGACTGGAAAATAACACGAATTTGTCCTATATGTAAGTCGGGTGATACGTCCAATATTGAAAATTACAGGCCAGTTGCTGTAATTTGCGCTCCGGCGAAGGTTTTGGAACATATCCTATATAGCAGAATTTTTAATCATGTAAAATGCTTTATAGATGTAAATCAACATGGATTTTACCCTGGTCGATCAACAACTACAAATTTAATTAATTTCGTTCAAGATATACACAGTTCATTCTCAAATAAAACTAGTACACACACGATTTACTTGGATTTTAGTAAAGCCTTTGACAAAATAAATCATAGCATACTTTTAAATAAATTATCATCATATGGATTAACTCAACCTTTTTTAAATTTAATTAAATCATACTTATCTAGAAGGAAATATTTTGTTCAATACAAACAATCGAAATCATTAGAATACGTAGCTACCTCGGGAGTACCTCAAGGATCAAATCTGGGTCCATTATTTTTTCTATTGTATATTAATGACTTACAGTTCTCAATAAAACATTCCAAATACCTTATGTATGCAGACGATGTAAAATTATATAAAGAAGTAAGGTGTATTACAGATACAATAGAACTGCAAGAAGATCTTGATTTAATATATAAATGGAGTGTAGAAAATAAGCTTAACCTTAATATTTCAAAATGTGCATTTATGATAATGTCAAGAGCGAAAGACCGTATTAATTGTTATTCATATACTCTTAATGGTGAAAACATGGAAGAAATTACCACATGTAAAGATTTAGGGGTAAAAATTACACGCAATTTATCATTTGATAACCATATCACTGAAGTGGTTCTTTATGCCTATAGACAGCTTGGTTTCATTATACGGAACACCAGAAATTTAAATGATGTTGTAGCTATATCTATGGTGTATAATAGCTTGGTTCGGACCAAACTAGAATATACATGCGTTGTTTGGGCTCCATATTATAAATCTCTTCAGGATAAAATAGAAAGTATTCAAAAGAAATTCCTAAGGTACCTTTATTTTAAGACAATGGGAGCTTCCGCTATAAGAAACAAAATATCGTATAAAACCCTTCTAGATAAATTTAACTATATCAGTTTGAGTAACAGACGTGAGTTTTTCCAACAATTATTTCTCTATAAAATTATGAATTCTTATGTTGACAATAGTAATTTCTTACAAAAAATTGGACTCAATGCTAGACCAGGCTATCTACGTAAGCGACATCTGTTGACTGTAGATGTTCCAAGAACTGAAATGTATAAAGGCTCACCATTATATAGAATGTGCAGTAGGTTTAATAGCATATCAGTATTAAACAAAGATCTAGATATAGCATTACCTCTGTCTCTGTATACAAAGAAGTTGAAAAATATATTGTATTAGAATGTGAATACATGTATTTGCATATACATGTGTAAACCAATTATTTGACTGTTAATGGTTTCTTGTAATACTCTTCACGTTTAACGGTTTATACTCTTACGATAGTTATTATTGTCTTTGTCAGATATCTACAGGAATTTGTCAGTATCATTATATTCACTATTATGTATAATATTATAGGCCTATTATATGCAGGGCCGGCGCGAGGGGGGGTCGAGCCGTGCCACCGCCCAGGGCGGCAAAATTTAAAAAAGAAAATACAGGGGCGGCAAAATTTAAAAAAGAAAATACAGGGGCGGCAAAATTTGAGAAAGAAAATAATAAAAGGGCGGCATGTAAAAGCACCGCCCAGGGCGGTAAAACTTCTGGCGCCGGCCCTGATTATATGAACTATCTATATTATGTACCTTCTGTAATTGGAGATTCTATTCTCTGTTGAAGGACAATAAATAAATAAATAAATAACCGAGTCAGAAAGGAGTGCAGCAGGGGGACCCGAGCGGAGAGAGAGGGTGCGTCAAGGAGCAGTCGCGTCAGCGATATAGGGCATACGCACTAGCGAGAAGAGTGGAAAAGTACATAAAATATCCGCAATAAGGATATAGTATACATGAAGCTGCATCAGTTTCAGAAGGAGCAGGACGCTCATACTTTTAGGGATTATTCATTGAGTATGTACGAACTTACAAAGGGGGTAACAAAGCGACTTTTATTTACTTATCGACTGATACGACAATAAAAAAGAATGTACCTGTACTTTATATCTGCATGTGTAGTGCCCTTGTACTTTATCTATGACTGAGGTATGAGGGGGGGGGAATTTAACGCATATCGCATGTCTTGTGCACATGGATACTTCTTACTATTGCACTACGTAGAAAATTTATGGTATTTCATGTAGAAGTGGTAATAGAACAGAAGAAACGCAGATCAGGGGGTTCTCATGTAGACTGTTACCCCGAGTTCAAAGGGGAGAAATGGAACGCTTTCCCGCTGCGAGGAGATATTCGTCTGTTTTTACTTCTTTGCCACACTTCGCACAGTAGATTTTACGTTTCAACATATCATGACGCTGCAAAAACTTTCTGACATATCGCGCTTATCACACAATTCTTTGTAATAAAATCGTATGTTTGCATTACTTCCATCGCAAACGTCCAATGCTAACACGAACAAAGCATTCCTGCCGGTTATTTCCACCTTCGCATTTTTGTATTCTTCCGCTCCAGTAAATAGTTACACTTAGAATACGTTCACTGCCATTCAAAATATATTTCAATATGATATACAAGAACAGAAATTACTCATATTCACAATCTTCTATTTTTATGAAAAGTGTTTTACATCGTATTTTACCTATAAAGTTTGTTTTCAGTACAACCGTTTGCTCGAGTGAACCCGAATTTTGAGTAATAGTGAAAGTATTGTATGTGTCTTCTTCCATTATCCTCGTTTATGCGTATACTTCCCATCGCTGACGCGCCTGCTCTCTACGGACGTATTTCCTCGTTACCGCTAGTTCCCACTGCTGCACTCCTGCCCTAATTCTGTTGGATAGCATTCGTGCTTTCTAATGCACACATAGTGCAAGTGGGTTCATATTTTATGCACTGTAGTTTTTATGCCATATGTCACACTATATTTACTGAGCCCTCCTGAATTCAATCTGCAAGTAGTAATGGAGCTTCTTATTTAGTGCATGTTCTGTTAAAAGAAATATAAAGCTCTAATCTAACCCGAAAATGTAAGAGATGAGTCAAAATTTGATAGAACCTTCTGCTCGAGTAATTCCAAGCTAATTTTCGTCATTCTTTATAACAATTTTAAATAATAATAATGACTTGGTGTGACTCCAGTTGCGTAATCCTTTACAGGAGTGACTTCGTGGATTCAATAGCGAAACCAACAAAATTGTAAATTGTGATCACTATAAAATCTTCATTTATGGTCTTTGCATCTCGAACGAGAAAGGAAGGAGGTAGGCCTATGGTTGAATATGTACAAGGCTATTTTTATATCGGCATAGTATCCTTACTGCGTCCAACAGAATCAATACGATTTTGGGTTCGGATCAGTTTATCTACACCAAGTAAAGTCAAATTTATATGAGAAACGTGATATTAAGAATAGTGTGTTGGAGTGGGGAAACGCAAGGAGGATAACTTTCGGAGTCACGAGCCATTGTATTTAGGATGAAATACGTAGATATACGTGGGACTATATGTTCTTCCACCATAGTGGTGGTGAGAAACCATGGAGGATAGGAAGTGAAGTTAGGCCTAATTGCTATCTTTCTGTAACGAGTCTGAAGTTGACCGTCCACCTGATTTGCCTGATTTTCGACCGAAAGTAAAATAAAAGCTCCTAGTAATAGTAGTAATAGGAAGTAGTAGTGGTAGTGATAGCTATATGTCGAATATTGCATATTTAAGTATGATTTTTTTTATTTATTTATTAAGGAGGATTGGTGTATAGCGTATAATATTGGTGAGTAGGGTAATATCTATTTCTGTGCATCTGCCGCCTACTCACGGGTTCAAGTCTCAACGGTGTCCATCGAACGCAATGGTTTATTTCCAGTGCCCGTTAACAAATACTGTAGACTCCGTCCGCCCTTAGCAGTTCATCTGCTTGTTTAGGATGCTAATATCAATTCAAAGAAACAGACATGTTGTCTAAAGAGGCGCAGGGAAGCCGTAAGATGAAGGATAAAGAAAATGAACACTATACTTTAGTAATCTGTTGTGCTCTGGCGAACAACGAAGTGCAGAGGAAATGTTGTACTGTAATTATGCAGCTATCACATGTTTGTGCACCCAGGATGGACTATAGTTTTTGTCTTATTTTGGTGTCAGGATTCA
This sequence comes from Thermobia domestica, assembly GCF_964235325.1. Classification (NCBI taxonomy): domain Eukaryota; kingdom Metazoa; phylum Arthropoda; class Insecta; order Zygentoma; family Lepismatidae; genus Thermobia; species Thermobia domestica. The sequence continues at coordinate 295,825,193 of NC_137460.1, read as the reverse complement.
CCTCCCAAACGTTGTTGGTGTTGTTTTGAAACACCATGTATATATATATATAAAGTACTTTTTGATGCCACAGCCCTTTGAAGGGTAGGAATTTTCCAGTTAGTCCTTGTAGGTAGGACCTAGAGATGAATGAACTCGAAAAGAAGTTGTTTCTTTTTGCTGGGATATTTTGGTCATTTTTCACACTTTATCACGTTTGTGTGATAATGTATTGTCAAGCAGTAACGTAGCGTGAAGTTTTGACATGGGTATGCTGAAACTAGATTCGTAGCTAGATGGTGCCTAGGAGGGGTCCAGTTCCCTGAAACTTGCAATTGTTTGTTGTATGTATATATGAATGTAAAGTGAATTCAAGTTGCCCCCCCCCCCCCCAAAGAAACTATCCCGCTCTTATCTAAACGATCACGTCTTAGTGTTCTGACTACGGACTTGGCTGTAATGCTTGACAGAAAAATGCTAATTCATGCAATCTGTTTTTCATACAACGCAGGAAAAAGTATAAGAGTTGTTCTGCTTCATATTACCCTTACATATACGGTTTCCTTACATATGCGATACTCGCATATCACACATACACTGTATTACTATTTCAAAGAAACAAATGAAAACGGATATAGAGCTATGTTAATTTTAAATTCCCCAAATCATAGACACAAACTTAACCACTTCATCCACAACATCATATATCAGCATACTAATGTGCTGCAGCTCACAGTCAATTGATGATTTTTACAGAAAAAGCTATTTTTAGATTGAAAGTTAAAAAAAAATTAAAAAATAAAAAAAATCCTCATCAGAGGCCTCATTCAGTATCAATCTTCGCAAAACTTGCGGGTCGCAACATAGAGCAAAAATACAACAAGCAATTATAACTGCTGGATCAATTATTGCCAACTAAAATGCAAATTTTATGCTGCGATAATGCAAACCGGTACGCAATAAGGTCCCTGATGTATTAGTACTATCCAAAGATTTATTATCTTTTTCTTTCTTTATCAGAACTTGTGACTGAATGCGAGCTCCTAAATTTTTCATAGTCTCTCTGTTTTATACTTTCTTACAAGACCGCGTCCTGTCGCTTTTGTTTCCCCAAACACCCGGAAGGCTAGCCTTTCGTCAGCATTCGTCCACTTTCGTTGCATCGTGTTGAATTTATGTATTCCTCATGGTTTTCGTCTGCTGAAGGTGACGGGAGAGCGGTTAGCACCGCCAGGGCCGGCGCTAGCAATTTTGCCGCCTTGGGCGTTGCTTTCACATGCCGCCCCTTTAATCCGCAAACCTTATTTTGACAGATGACGTTCAAGTGTCATTTAAAAACATGTATAAAATGGAAAAGTAAACAAAAAAAAATGAACTACCTTTCTGGAATGCTCACGTAATATTTAAACGACTCTATACTGACACAATATTCAGTATCCTCGATTTTGCTGTATATCTGTAATATAGAGCAGCGCATACAGAAAATAAAATTTTAAAAATATACTTTAGTCATGACTAAGAATTTTAAGTTTTAGGCTTATTTTATATCAAAAGGCGTTTTCAATAGAGTATGGAGCAATAAGATAATACAGTAAATCAGATATTATGGTAAATTTAAGTGATTAGCCTAAGCTTTATAATGTATTAAAACACAATAGACATACATAAATTTAACATACCTTAATTGAAAGAAACTTTTCTTGCTTTGATATGAGCAAATTCCTTTAGCACATTGCGTAGTCCAATGTTTTAGCCAATTTGTGTTCTATTAATATCGTCGCTAGACCACTCAAGCGTGTTTCAGACATAGAAGAGTGTAGATAGTTTCTAATAAACTTAAGTTTCCAAAAACTTCTTTCTCCACTTGCCACTGTTACAGGCAAGATTAACAAAATTCTACGTGCAATACTAACATTGGGAGCAAAGTAATGTTCCTTAATTATTATTATTATTATTATTATTATTATTATTATTATTATTATTATTATTATTATTTGTGAACTTTCACAGGCTTAATTATAGTGGATAACACTTTCAGTTTGTCTTTCAAATCACTGGGGTTAATATCTTTCAATTCTTCGTGTGTTAAAATGGTGGTAAGTTTAGTACACTTTTCAGACAAAAAGTTCAGGTTGTAGGCTGTATCTTTACGATTACTTATATCACAAAGAAAATTGAAATACTCGCTGCGATGTTTAAGTTGCTCAAATCTTTCTCTTAAAAGCTAACACAATCACTTCTAGAACTTTGTAATAAAAATCTATCTTGTTTGTGGATGTTTTCAGTAGCTTCATCCTCTGCCTCGTACTGAAACTGTCTCTTCTTTCGACTTCGAGCTTGCACTGTATCACGTATCAGTGGATCACCCGTATCTAATACTGATGCCAAGTCCATCGCATCAACTAAGTAAGATTTAAACTTTGCATAATTTCTGCTCCTCTCAAAGTACCCAGACATATTTTCAAGAAATCCTGCTGCATCCAACACATGAGAATCAATGCTTTAAAGTCATATCAGACAACGAGTGAGTAAAGGAAAGAAAAGTAACTCAGCTGGTTTGCTATACACAGAGCGTCGTGGGCGACCATTCTATCGGTTCTATTGTCATTACTTATTTGAAGTAAGGCATCATAAACTTCCTATATTTGATAACTGAGTCAGAACATCAATTCGGCTCTCCCACCTTGTGGTGGATAATGATTTTAAAGTGAGACTACTAATATGTTCCTTTAGTATGGCCTAACGTTGAACTGACGCAGAAAAAAAAGTCATAAACTTTTTTTAGCTATACAAAAAATGAAACATTTCTCAAGAAATAATACGCTGTACGATTTACTATATTCGGAATGAACAATTTGTAAATTGGTCAAAAACGCTGTTAGAACCTAAATGTCTCCAGACGTTACAGGCTAGAACGGCCTGTCTCAAGTGGGAGTGTACATTTTGCATACTTGGAGCGAAGCGTTAGAACATTATTGAATAGAAAAAAATATAAAAAGACACCGTGATAATCTTATGCACTCTAGCTCAAAATCCTATCTACACCGCTGCAAGGGAAATATTGAACGAGATACCTGTGGCTAGTAGTTTGATAATTGAAAACGAGGAGGAATGCTCTGAATTTCCTGAGTGAGTATTTTCTTGAATGTGAGTGAAGTAAGTTCAATTACATTCTCAGGTGAACACAATTTTATTTTTCCATGTGAGCCTATTACGAAGCATTATATTTTGATAGTATTCTCTTCTTATTCAAATTTTGCCGCTCTGGGCGGTGGCACGGCTCGACCCCCCTCGCGCCGGCCCTGGCACCGCCCCATTTTCAGGATTACATAAGAAAAGCGGAAGGCTAGCGACCCATAGCATACAATGCGTTCTTGCAGAAGCTTCCAACTATTCTCGCATGATGTTTAAACAGCGCATCATAAAATAAATCCATTTTAATAAAATTAATTGTATCAATGTCCAAAAGCAACATTTCAGGCTGATGTATAAATAAATGGATAGGCTAAGCCTTATAGCCTTAATGGACACTACGTCCCTGTTGTCAAGGTGCCATTGTCACTTTCGAAAAATGTTCTGCAGCTCTAAATTCCTGCGTAATACTATTTTAGCTTATATGAAAAAGATAGTATCGATGATAAGGTATGCTGTGATATGAAGATCTCTTACGGTAATTGTCAGTCACGGCTGTGTAGTTCAGATGTATAGTAGATTCATCCCTTTGCCAAACTCCGATATATCACAGCAGACTGTCTCCTAATACGCACGGCGAGTAACCGATCCTTGTCCATTTTCCTGACGTCAACCAAATATGGTTCATTTTGAAAGCGGCGGTTATAATTTTTTGGCTCTTTAATGTACTTTTCGTCTGAAATTACAATAGTTGTTCATAACAATTTTCTTTTCAGATGACATTCTTAAAGCCAGACAGAAATTGAAGCAAGCAGAAAGCGATTCAGAATTACAATCCGCAATAGAAGAAGGGGAGAAGAAAAAACGAAGAATAAGGAAGAGAATATTGTCATGTTCGGAAAGTGATTCAGATAGATCTGATGATGAACGTGAGAAAAGAATGCGCATTATAGATAAAAATCAACTGAAATTCCCAACACCACCAAGTGCGTCATTAGATTGCACCAGGTCGTCATCTGAATTGGATATTCGCGTAAGGACTGACCAACTTGTTAATCGGAACGAGGCTACTGAACACCTGATTTTATCATCTGCCAGTAAGTTTGTTTAAATCATTGCAAGCTACCACTAGAATAACACATCAATGTTCACAAAAATGGATAAATTACGGTACCACATGATTTCATTTTAGTAAAACATCTAGTTAAGGCAAGACTTTTCGCTTTAGGGAACCACACTCGAAGGTGTATCCAATCCATCTATTCCAGCAAACTTTTTGATTAAGGGAGTGGTGCATAGAGAATTTTCCCTACGTACAAATTCATTTGTCACAACATTGGTATGGCTTAATAAGGCATGTGAACAAATCCAAGCAGCATTATCCAATCATAAAGTTTGCTAAAAATAGAGCCATTGGTTACAACTTCCGCTGTGATTTGCTAAATTGGTACGGCTTGCGTCATTATTAGAGATATTACGACATTTATAACGACGCCACTATAGTTTGCACAGGTCTAGCTGCGAAACTTTGAATTTTTTCGAGAAGAACATTATTCTTGTTTTAGTCCGTGGAATTCGCCCTTAAAATTTCTATCCATCCTATATATATATATGTGTGTGTTCTTATGATAAACCTAGCTCTTCCTTCACATTTTTATTCGTACCTTCAATAGTTCCTAATATGCAAATAACATATTAGGTTTTCATTACATCTTAGCGATGTATATGTGGAAACAGTAAAGTTTTAAACAATAATTTAATGCAGATTATAGAAATATGTGATAAGCCATGAGTTGTATAGGATAAGTTCTATTTGTTTAATCATCCATTACTGTTTTGTGTAAACTGTGTTTGTGTATCTTTTAATAAAGTCAGAAGGATAGATGGCTATTAGAGTGGGGTGATTAGAAGGCTGTTAAAAATTAAATGCCATTCTCATTGAAACACAGAAACTCTTGAAACTTTAGCATGTGCTTGTAATAGGTACAATATAGAACAAAGTAAATAAGAGGACGGAGAATTGTTTGTGAACACTCGGGAAAAATCTAAAAGAGTCAGGAAATTCATTCTTCAAAAAAGTATGTGAAACATGTTATTCTCTGTAATGCAACATAATCGAATATTTTTATTTTTTTCAGAAAGTTGTTGGTAGGGGATCAAAGTCTTCCCATGGTCCTCCCTCCCGTAACTACAAAGAAATTCTTGACTGGTTTTTAGTCATTCAATCTTTTAGGCAACGTACCATCATTGTATTTCAATATTTAGATAGCCGGTATGTCGTCAAAATCGAAATAGAACATACCGCCTCTGCTTTTTCCACTTCGAACAGTGGTCGAGAGAATATCTCGTGTAAAAAGTGGTAATATGTGGGGCTAAGTTTAGGAAGAGTTTCGCTATTTTGTATTGGCAGTGCGACTTAATAAATTTTAAGTACCACTACTGGAAGACTGATTCGACAATTTCCCAACTGTGCTCTCATCTTGTAAGTTAGTCTGTATTTTCCAATTGCATTCCGACCATTATTTTTATCCCATTTTAATTTTAGGTGAAGGAAGTTCATTAGCTGTAAATCATAGCTCAAATGAAAGGCATTTCGAATTGGACGAAAACTATTTGGCAGTGATTTCCCGCCACCTTGCAAAAATTGAAAGAAAGCTGGAAGAAGGGAGCGAGCAGCAGAAAACTATTATAGAAAATTTTGCTCCCAAACCAGAGGCTACCAGATCTTTCTTTGAATACATAAAACTACCTTGTAAAACTGTGGAGGACATTAATAGAGTGGAAGGGTGGTTACTATGTTCATCGGACAATGAGGAGATTCTTGTAAGTTTACATTTTTTTTCCATACAGAAAACATCACATAATTGTAAATACAATTAGTTTTACGTAATCCTTATTCTTTCTTTGTAAACTTCTCAGGTGAGCTATTATTGTAGTACTAGTAACAACATTACATAACGACCGCAGGAAGCACAGTCGTAAACTTTACTCCACTCTACTATTATAACAACTACTAATACTACCATCATTATTATTAGTAGTAATAGCAGCAGCAGTAGTTGTAGTAGTAGTATAGCAAGAAGAAGAAGAACGATACATCTCAGGATAAACACCAGAGCCATTTCTTTGTGAACTAAGCGACTGCAAAACACTACGCAGTGTGGAAGCGACTTCCACAAGAAAACTACACAGTGTAAAGTAGCTTCCGTTATGGAGTATATATACGCCATAAACAGTTAACACGTTCGCTGCTGAGAACGCCAATCGGCGTCCAGTACTGAATTTGGCATATGCGCCGGACGCCTCTCGGCGCTTGTCTCTGCAGCTGATTCACTTGCACCTGCACCTTGCACCAATACCTGCACTAGCGCTGGCGGGAAAGTGAATCAGCTGCAGGGACAAGCGCCGAGAGGCGTCCGGCGCATATGCCAAATTCAGTACTGGACGCCGATAGGCGTCCTCAGCAGCGAACGTGTTAAGGGGTTAACAGTGCTCTTTGTTGGTCAATATTAAGCTGAAATTGAGTTTATTGTACATGAAATCTTGCGAGCTTTCGAAGATATGGAACACGCTCATGTTGGAGGAAAAGTTGTTATTTACACCTTGAATACCTCAAAACATGTCTCTAATAATTGGGAAGAAAATACCTGTGCTACTAATTAATGTATGGCCACTGACTTCTGCGCGTCAAGCCCCGGCTCAATTCTAGCTCGTGTCAAGAAAAGGTCTGGAATTTTAGTGGACACCCTGCATGAGCTCAAGTAGTACATCTGTAAAGCATATTAGACATAACGTCTCTCATATTGGATTCCACTTTATTTCTCCAAAGTGCAATATGTCCTGGAGACATACCAATTTCATGTAAAGTTTTCTCAGAAATTCACTGTGATGTTTTACCGTTGAGAAGTTTTTGTATGTGACATGTAAGTGGTAGTTAGTTCTTCGGAAAAGTAGGTATGTCCTTGAGGAAACTTTCGAGCAGCGCATTGGAACAAACATTAAGTGCATGCATTAAATGCGTAAGTAGGTTATGCAGTCAGTTAAGTGTGTGAAAGTAGGTTATAAAGTTGCATTTTGCAAAGCATTAAACAGAATTTAAGCATCTTGTACCTGCATTACCTGCTGAAGGTCAAGAGAACGAACATATTTATCTTCATGTCATCCGAGGGCATCTTTGTTCGAAATTGGGTGTGCCTTCATCTCTTGATTGTGTCCTTGTACATAGACAATTAATATGTACGATTTGAATTGTTCCTGGCAGCGAATATTACGCAATTTTACTTGGGTTTTTCATATATATATTTCAAATGATATGCTTCTGCATGTGATCTACGTCAAATTTCGCTCTAAATGTCTACGTGTTTTTATTGCAGGAGCTACAACTGAGCCTTGTAGGAGGAAGAAAGGTACAACACATCGTACGAAGAATATTGGAAAAACTATTCTGCAATAATTTGGCACTTCAATTTAACTGGACAGGCAATCACAACCAGAAGAAACCTCTCAGGTACCTGAAATGAATGGATATTCTACTAGGTGAGTATTCAGGTTGCTTTCAGTTGTAGGCTTCTAATACTCTGTAAGGAAGGCCTCACCGGTGGCTTGTCTGTGTGTAGCGAGTTTCAAATGAGAGCTCCACTATAAGGATCATGAAATTTTAACATTTTTAAAGCTGTAGGATACATACTTCAAATGGCTCACCTCTGGTGCGTGGAGACCCGGATTGGTCCCAGCTCATGCCATGTGGGTTTGTGGACAACACTATGTGCGTGGGGTTTCTAGTAGTTCTTCCGTTTCCTTCCCTTCATCTTCCATTCCATCAATCACCATCCATCCATCCGGTGTGAACCAAAGTTGCAGAAGGACCTTAAAATTTATTCAAACTCTCGACTGTTAAATCTTGCTGTTGTTTCAGATTCTTTGGACAGTTCCTGTTCCATTCCTGTCAAGGTGCATTTTTCTCGTGCGATTTAAATGCATTTTTGGTTCCGTATATCTCCCATGGCTAGGTAGAAGGAAATCCGTTCAGTTTTAATGTTTGGACTGTAATTTAATAGGTAACATTAATAATACCAATAATGTGTTTTCTGTATACTGTAACGAAAGAAAAGAAAAGAATATTTTGACTGTCAGGTCCAGAGATAGTCCCGCCTTCCAACCGTTGAGGAGCGACCGCTCTCCAACTTCTACTAGTGAACTCCGCATGCATGCATGCAACAAAAGCATCTGTCGCGAGTGTGGATGCTAAGATTTCTGTCAGTAAACTATGCATGCAAGTAGTTAGTTATGATTGGATCCAGTTGATTGTATTTTATGACTGGATCCAATTGAATTAGTTTGCATAATTTAGGTGATTTGATTGACTGGTTGCGTTTAATTAGCGTCATCAGATTTTTGATTTTACTGGAACTGTAAATTGCTGAACATACATTTTTTCGTTTTACTGTTGTTTAGGTGGAATAGGATAATAAAATAATTTTCTTACAACATTAACGACTATTTTAGGGTAAGTTAATGTCATGTACTGCATTTTAGAAGTTTTTTTCTCTATACGTTTTACTTCATGTTGGAATGTTACTTGTCAGGATGAATATCATGTATTCATCTTTTATTCCTTGTGCTTGTTCCTAAATATGTTTATGACAAATATGTTACCTTTACCGTCTGTACTTTAGAGGCTGTAGTTGTTTTTATGGTAGCATTCTTACAAGTAAATTTACTGGAGCCGCGTTGGCTCATTGGTAGAGCGCTCGCCTCTGGTGCATAGAGTCCTTGGTTTGATCCCGGCCCGTGCCATGTAGGTTTTGTGTTGAAGAACCACTATGTGCGTGGGTTTCATCGGTGTGAGTCAAAGCTACTTAAAGCCTTTTAAAAATTAAAAATTCAATATACCTATTACTGGTATTAATGCAACTGACGTCTTTCGGAACATCATTTTACATAAATTCGACATACCTGCAAGACAGAAATAAGCATCAAGAGGATAAGGTTATCTTTGCAGAGATTTTCCAGGATTTTCCTCAGCAGCACCAAGCATATGTCCCAATCTTACCGTATTAATAGGGCGTTCTTGTCACCTTCTTACTATCCCGGCCAATCCAAATCTCGGTAATTAAAAATTAATTGAATCCTGTGAAATTAATCTTGAGTCAAAACAAAAATAACTACCGGTGATTGATAACATCACGTAAGAACACGTTGCTTTATATTAGTCAACAATTTCCTATAATAAGGTAGTGTTATTTATAGGAGCAGTTCGAGTTAAAAACAAGTTTGGTACAATAGAAGGAGTAACAAAAAATAAGAGACCAGTATTTTTTATATCTTGATAGGCCGTCTCGTTCAGCTTCTACAACCATTTGTTTTTGATGAATCGTAAACGCTGACGTCACGGGTGGGATACGCGAGAAACTCAATGTGAGTCAGCAACCATTGCTTTGTACGCAGCTGATAAACCTTTAATAGTGCATTGGATTTAATAGATTGTGTTTTGGATTTGTTAGCAGCCTTGCTCTGTGTTGAATTCTTAAGGGACGTTTTAGTTAGTTGTTTTTCCTACAGCATTAGTATATAAGAGAGTAGAGAGAGAGCAGTAATTACGTTTGTTGTGCGAAACAGTGTTTCTGCAAGACATGTTTTTAGGGTGGCACTGTCTCCCGGAGCTCTGAGAGATTCCCCCGGAGCAGACCAAAATAATACGTCTATAATATAATAAATATAATAGTACTGTGTAAAAATAATGTGCCTCTCCGAATACTAAGTGTCCCCTCCCCCGGATTTTTTTTTTTTTTTTGAAAGAAACACTAGTGTAAAGTAGAAAACATGTGTTAGTACAGCGCGTGCTATGTCTGTGAAGTGAAGTAGAAATGCCTAACACCTGCTGTATTTTCGGTGTAATTCTTGTGCAATTAAAGCTGAGGACATAAAGTGACTTTTTTACGTTTCCAAGTCGTGAGAAATCACCAGATCGATATAAATTATGGCTCAAGAAAATCAATGGGGAGAAAATGTACCAAATAAAATCACTCGTGTTCCAAACATCTTGAAGAGCCTGCCTTCGAGAAGTCAAGTTTACTGAAAGAAAAGTTAATGCCAGTGGCGGATCTAGGCTGGGGCCGGGGGCCTAGGCCCCCCAGTTTTTGAGTTACAAAATTGATTTAAGCTATTATTAAGATATTTTTGAAAGTTTTTAGTAAACATGATATACCTATCATAGTCTGGGTTCTGACTCCCCCCCCCTGAGTTTTTACCGTCTAGATCCACTTCTGGCTAATGCCAGGAGAATTATTTACACGCAAACTGAGAAAGAATGCTGTTCCAAGTGTATTATCGAAAGGTTTAAAATCCGAACCTTTGAACAAGCACGGATCTATGTCCAGTTACCAACGTACAATTGACGGTTGTAGTCAAGACGAGGCATTAGAGGGTAATAGAGACGATGTCACCCATGATTCTGAAGATACTGCTTTAGAAATAAGCTATACAATGTGAATTAGGGAGTGAAATATACCGGCTTGTAGAAGGAATCAGTGACGATGACTGTTCCTCAAGACGTTGATTCATCGTTTAATTTCTCTGTATCATGTGACAATGACGATGAAACGGATGATGAGAGTTGTTCCATGGACAGCTATGCGAATAAAAGAAATTTAACCGGTGAAGTGGTTTTCGTTTCATTTTTGCCTCATATGTTGCGCTCCTGTACATACCTTGAAGCACAAAATTATAGGGTCAGGTTTAAAAATTGCAATCAAATGTGAAAATGAACATACTTATATTTGGGAATCGGAAGAATGATTAAAGAAAAGGTACTTAGGTGTTGCAACAATCTCGTCCGCCATCTATTTACATGATATTGGTTTCGATTTATTTTTTTTTTATTTTTTATTTATTTATTTATTTATTTTTTTTTTTTTTGAAACGCTGAACTCATGCTTTATAGGATACGTTTTATATTATAAAAACGTTTGTACAGCCCACCATCAGATATAATTTTCTACATGCAGATGATATATGTAAGTCTTTGCAATCAGTTCTGGAAAAGGAAACCGCACTTAGAACATGCCACCGCACCTCTCACAAACGAAATGCTTGGCACTGTGTAATAAGTAAGCCTGATCTCGCTCCTTGACCACCTATGACGTCATCTCAAAATCTTTCTTCCTATGTTACTCGCTAACGACTGAACGTATCGCGATCAAACACCATTCCTTTTAGAATTTTCAACTCTACAAGTGGAAATAAATTGTAAAAAATGCATTTCTAAGTCGAACTGCTCCTTTAAGAATAACTAGACGAAAGCCCACCCGTGAATGGACAACTATAGTTACATAAATAACCCTCCCAGACTAGACGGTGTAAACGTTTCAACGAGGTTAGTCCAGTGAATCAGATGCATTTGTCCCAATCTCCCGAAAAGTATGTGAGGTAGTAGATAGGAGCTAGAAAAAAAAATCCATCAGCATAGAACTTAATTCCTGATTGTAGTATACCGATCAAATTTAAAAGTCAGTGCTCCACAGATTTCCTGAAGAGTGTATCAATTTCTTCACATTGTATTTTACATGTAATATATTTTAGGATATGTTAACAGAATCGCAACACTAATTTCTTTGTAATTGTTTTTAGGTGCAGTTCGGAGAAGCCCAAACGCATTGAATGCTTCCGAATGTGAAGTGCATTCCGTAATACAGAACGGGTTTCGCCACGTTAAAGACAGGGATAGTGGACGTGAAGCGCGTAGACAGAAAACTGGTCGTGGTCGAAAAGAGCCACAACACCCTGAAACGGAACGCGTTGTTATTGTGTAAGAAAAATAACATGGTGCCAAAAGTAACCAAATTTTTCAGTGTGTTAAGAACTCGTTTCAGTGTGTTGTTACAATTGTAAGTCAATGTACAAGTTATACATAAAAAGTATATACACAAGATGTACAAGTTATACACAAGATTGTTTACATAAAAAGTGCCCTCTTATTCCAGACTTTTCAGATGAATCGGCATATGTTTGCATTCCTTTCTGTAACATGGAACATTTTTACTAATGCGTATATGTCATGTATGAAGACTTCTCATCATAGATTCTTCCAGGACACACACGATTTTCCGGTATGTTACAAAAAATGAAAAATCAACGTTCCAAATGAAAAATTTGAAATTTACGAGTTACAGTACAGACGAAAATCTGTAAAATATGGTATTACGGGTGCTAGGAAAATTTGTTGACGCAATGGACATTTCGAGTATCCCTGATAACAAGGATATCCAAAATGTATCTGTTTTGTTACATATTTTTCCAGCATAGTTATAGAGGTTTTTGCCAGGACTAAGTCTTACTTTTCACATTTTTCATATTGAACGTTGATTTTGCATTATTCACAAGAAATGAAAAATCAAAGATTCCTTGGTAGACTCTGCACAACGAGAAGTTCGTTAAATTCTACTTGATTTCCGGGGATGATTTTAGTTTTTATGTAACAATAGTCTAGTAATGATTAAAATAGTATTCTTGTAACTTAATTACAAACTGGTTTACTTGAAGTTTCAGTTTTGTTAAGAGCTTTTATTAACTCTCACATTTAAATGCGGAAGGAGGACTTGAAAGCAAGTTGAGTTTTGTGCGATTTTTTTTTTCATAGAGGGCTAGGTAGTGAGATATTTTCGGTAAATGAGCATTCATTTTTTTTCTTTTATTTTTAAGAACATCTAATGTTTAGTTTTATGCGTTGTCAATTCTTCAGTTAATCTATGCTATGTAAACTTCTATAAATAGGTGTAACAGGTATGCTTCTGATTTTTACTTGTACACACATTATTGAACATGATCAGTCTGTTCAGTAGAATATCTTACACGTAGAACTCAAGCTTCAACTGAAACTGCGATTCTACTAATATGTTTAATAATTGTTTCGAAAAAGAGAATATGCATACTAAACAGACACATTACGTTCAGTTTTTATTTGCAATTTGTATTTTTGTATTTTTATATGACTTCTTGTACCGTTTTGTTTTTTCAAAACATCTGCTGAAATATATAGTATGTACATCACTATAAACAAATGCGGCTTCTGCACATAAATGTATGTTTCATTTCTTTTAACCAATTTTATTATTATTTCTTCTGTGAAACTAAAGAATAAAAGTTCATGTATATTTCTTTCCAAATGTATTTTTTCATTGCTTTGTAAGACCTTATAAAAATAATCTTATATCCTATAATTACGACATTAGAAAATTATAATTACTCCGTATCCGCACATGAACGCAGCCGAAACATAGGCGTCGAAATTTAGAGAAGGATTAATGTTAAATGTAATGTAAACGTACACTCATGTCCAAAATGATTATCGCGTATCTATAACTGTCTTCTTGTAAGAATATAACTTGATAGCAATCTTGCAGGGTACTTTTATTACTGGTAGTATGTGTATAATCGAGAAATGTATATTTGTGGTAAATGTCATAGGAAAATAATTATAAGTACCAAAATTAGAATGAGTAAAACAAAATGTTACTAAATGGACAAGAAAGTTTTTTTTTCGTTTTATTGTTTTTATTTACTGCTCGTTTGACATGAAATTTGCCACATACATGTCTTTGCCTAACACACACCTACTAGCATTATGAGAAATACCGGGCGAAGTCGTTATCAAATTATATTCTTATATTTACAGACAGGGACAATAATTTGGACATGAGTGTACATATTAATTCAAGTATATTGTTAGTTTTTTTGCCAAACTTTCTTTTGAATGGCGGTGTAGCTAAACTGCATGTAAGTATCAAATATGTATTGTGTGATAACATCTAGTCCTCTGTATATGTAATACAGCGTTTACTATTATCAGATGTAGATGTTTGGAACGCAACTCCCGCGGATATAGGGAATCTACATCCCTGGATATCTGCGGGAGGTACGTTTCGGCATCCACAGCTGATACTAGTAAGCACTCACGCTTACCGTCGTCAGGTTATTCCTATTTGGTCGGGATATGGTCCAAAAATAGTCGTCCATCGTCGGTGAACTCTCCATTTTTGGTCGGCAAGTCGTCAGTAATTGGTCGGTATTATCGGGATTTGCTCGGGAGATTGTCCAAAAATAGTCACATTTATAGTCGGTGAGCTGTTCATATTTGGTCGGCAAGTCGTCGGTAGTCAGTCGGGAGATTGTCGTTATTGGCCGAATATGATCGGGAAATCGTCGGCAAGTTGTCGAAAAAGCGGACATAACGACCTTTTTCCGATCGTCCGGGCCAGCTTCACCTGACCATTTATGGACGTCGGGCCGATCATTTTGTGCTATTTGGGTACTTTGGAAACTGCATTATAGCACAAACAAAATGAAATATTTTTTCGAGAGAAATGTAACTAAAGAAAACTGTCTATTACATATATTACATAACAAAAATAGCAAGAAGCCGTTGAGTGTATCGTTCTAATATACTAAAGTTAAAAATAGAACGGAAACGACCGCATTGTTGTTTCACATTTTCTGAATAGTAGTTTTATTGCATATTTTTTATAATGCTATCCTACATATCTTAGTTGCTTATAGAAAAATAAAACAGTAATTTCACGATGTACAAAAAGTTTTATATTTTTAAAGCAATGAGAAAAAGAATATAGTCAAAATTTGCAACAATGTTTTCATTATTATTCTAAAATTGTAATTGTTGAAATATTTAATTTTTTCTCCGTTTCTGTGTAGTCAAAATAACAGTAATTTAAAATACACTCTTCTTATAGATACACTGAAAATAAAAAATACAGTAAAAACGGAGGAAAAACATGGAATATTAGCTTTTCAAAACTTACAAGGAAGCACTGTTACAGTTGTACTGTTATATTTTTTGTAGTAAAAAGGTAATGAATAAAACTTATTTTTAGTTTTAATATGATCGCGAGAGTAAAGAAAATTCGTTTTGCCGGTAAAGAAAGTACCGCACTAACTGTTGTGATAGCATGCACTTTCTTCAAATAGGCATCTTTTTATTCTGCACTGCAAGGAAATCGGTACCCTACGCTCATAGTTCACATACAATTCTTAAGGAAATAATTGTATGTGAACTATGAGCGAAAGCGTCTGAGTACTTTCTGAGAAAATCGTCAAAAAAGTCGTCCCCAAGAATAAAATATCCCTTGTGTATCTTTTCTGGACAAACGAGTTATGCTATTTATGAAATACGAACAAAATTGCCTGAGTCGTTCTCGACAAAATCGTAGGGTAAAACTTGTTCCAAAAAGTAATATATACAACTTCTAGCTTTCTAGGATGATGGAATTATACCATATCCTTAGGTTATTTATGTAACATTTATTTATAAAAAATGAACAAGATTGCGTCAGGCGTTAATGGGAAAATCGTTGGAGAAGAGTAAACTACCCCTTCTGAATGTTTCCAAGACGAACTAGTTGTGTCATATTATTAGCTTATTAATGATACATTTTTCTGGAGCAAGGAAGAACTGCCACGAAAGAATCAATCATTGTTCCAATTCAAAAGAAAGGCGACAAAACTGACTGTAATAATTATCGAGGCATCTCTCTTCTGTCAACATCCTATAAAATTCTTTCAAATATTCTATTAGCAAGACTGACCCCATACGCAAATGAAATTATTGGAGATTATCAATGCGGATTTAGACGAAATCGATCAACTATCGATCAAATATTTACCATTCGCCAAATACTCGAAAAAAAGTGGGAATACAATACCCCGGTACATCAACTATTTATTGATTTTAGAAAGGCGTACGACTCGGTTAGGAGAGAAACATTATACAACGTTCTTACAGAACTTGGAATACCGAGAAAGGTAATTAGATTAATTAAAATATGTTTAAATGAATCCCAAAGTAAAGTCAGGTAGGAAAATTTTTGTCCACGAGCTTTCACGTCGAAAATGGCCTGAAACAAGGAGATGCGTTGTCGCCATTATTATTTAACTTCGTTCTGGAATACGCTATAAGGAAAATCAAAGATAGCAACCAGGGTCTAGAATTGAACGGTATTCACCAGGTTATAGCATATGCTGATGACGTAAATTTAATAGGTGGTGATAGGAGAACAATAGAAAGAAATGCAGAGATCTTATTAAACGCTTGCAGGGACATGGGTTTAGAAGTAAATGCAGAAAAAACTAAATACATGGAAGTGCGTCGGGACCGGAATACAGCAAATTACGGATGCGTTAAAATATTAAATAATACTTTTGATAAAGTGGATACTTGCAAATACCTAGGATCAATATTAACAGAGGAAAATCATATTCACGGAGAAATTAAATGTCGACTAAAAGCAGGGAATTCGTGTTACTATTCGGTTCAAAATCTCTTGTCGTCGCGAATTCTGTCGAGAAATTTGAAGCTTAAAATATACAAAACGGTAATCATGCCTGTTGTTTTGTATGGCTGCGAAACATGGTCACTTACTCTAAGGGAAGAACATAGACTGAAAGTATTTGAGAACAAGATCCTGAGACGAATATTCGGACCCAAGAGGAACGGGAATGGGGAATGGCGGAATCTTCATAACGAGGAACTACATAATTTATATGGTTTACCCAACATTGTCAGGGTCGTGAAGTCTAGGAGGCTTAGGTGGGCGGGTCATGTAGCTAGAATGGAAGAAAGTAGAAACACTTTCAAAGTCTTGACAGGAAGATCAATCGGAAAACGACCATTAGGAAGACCTAGGCGCAGATGGGAGGACAATATTAAGATGGATCTCGCAGAGATTGGAATACAAAGTAGAAACTGGATGCAGTTGGCTAAGGATAGAAGTCAGTGGAGAGCTTTTGTGAACGCGGCATTGAACCTCCGGGTTCCATAGGCCATAGAGTTAGTTAGTTAGTTAGTTAATGATACATTTATTTATGAAATGTGATTGAGAAGATTGTTCGAAAAAACGCATCCCATACAGTAAATTAAGACCTTACGTATTTTTTCAGAGCAATGATTCATACTTTATTTCTAGAAAATAAGCAAAATCTTTACAGCTGTTTTTGAGACAATTTAATTATTTTAAATTTTCATCCTTCAGTAAACTGCTTATTTTTAGGTGTCGGGGGATATAGAATTCGAAACGATAAAGTGTTATTAAAACTTCATGTCCAGAATTCGGTCCAGATACGTCGAACAGTACGGTCTATATTTGAATGCATGTAAAAACGTGACGAACCGACAGACGAAGAGATGGACATACATCAAAATCACTTTTTCGATATGTGGGGGCGTGAAACGTGAATTCATTGAAATCTCGAATTCGATTTTTTATCACTATTACTAGAATTTCTTTCGTCGCTCGAACGTGAAATCTAATAGGAATACAATGACACGTAAAGTGATAATTTGCAATTCCCAAAATTTAATGTGTTGCCATGCTAGAAAAAAAGCTTATGCCTGTTTGTTATATAATTTTAATATCAGTTTTTCACGCTACTATATAATGTTGAAATATGGTATGATTATCGTTCATATTCATTCTATCTTTTGGAAGTATTCGTGTTCCGCATACATAGATCTTTATAATTTAGTTTCGTTCAACGAAGACATTCCTTACACAGACTTTGATTGCATTTCTTGCACTTTTGGATATTAAAAAAAGAAAGATAGAGAGAAAGTCAATACTCTAAAAAGAAAAAAACACAAGCACACACACATACACACACAAACGATAATTTGATATCCGCTTTTTTCCTTTCAATCTTTTTTCATGACAACAAGCATCATTCGATATAACATCATGTCGATATAACAATCGGGAACACTGGAAAGACTGTCAAGGTCGCGTATGCTCTTTTTCCTGTTCCTGACACACAAATCCGAAGTGAGTTGTCTGCTGTTCAAGAACGGGTAGGGGAGGTATAACATACAAGACCATAAACTGAAAACAATAACTGTTTCCAATAGTACACGTATTCTAATACTGAATAAATAAGTCGATTAAAGGATATATCAATTATACACTTCCTATAATGTTTTGTAAAAAAAATATATGGGATTTGATGGGATTCGTTGTGATGTCAAAATAATAAAATAACAACGAGTCCGCCATTCTATCCACCTAACCACGGAGGCTACCTTGTGTTTGCTCTTTTTTCTTAAGAAATAATCTTCATAACCATGGTTCGTATCGCTTCGAACCTTAAGATAAGAGTTTTTCTGTTTAATTCTATATTTTCGAACGACATCTTAGTTACAGAAGCTAATTTATATTTGGCAGGCAATCTACACACTAGGTTTTAACCAATAAATGCAACATTTTACTCCAGTGTCCAGTTCCATGATCCAACTCCTCGACTCCCCTACTGAATTCCCTCCGCAATTGTGCGCTGCTACTGAAAAATACCTAGAAATCATCGTTGCCAGTAAAGACAAAAGCGAGCATAGTTTTGTTTTTGCTTATATTTTTATTAGTTTATTATATTTTTTTGGAAATATCTCCTTAGATGGATTGCTTTCTATTATTACTAGAGATGTGCGATACTTCGATATATCGATCAATCGATCGATATTTTGTGAATATCGAAATTTCGATATTTTGTAAATATCAAAATCGATATATCGATACTTCGATATTTCGATATTTTTCGATACTTCGATATTTTTCGATATTCTTCGATATTTCGATACTTCGATATTTTTAGATACTTAAATATTTCGATATTTTTCTATATTTCGATATACTTCGATATTTCGATACTTCGATATTTCGATACTTCGATACCATTCGATATTTTGATAATGGAGGTGGTCCCCATAATTACTAGAAAACATGTTTTAATTACAAAAAATAAATATAAAAATGTTGCGTGCAGTTTGCCCGTAAATAGATGGCTGAGCGCCGCAGATCAATAACTGATATCAAGGCATATTTTGAGTTCTATACTGAAATGGCTGTAATATATTCTGTGTGCCAAACATGATCAAAGCCCAAACAATATAGTCAACATGATGCCAGAATCGAGAAAATGTGGCGATTCATAAGGGCGCATATAATCTGCAAGCCTTATTCTTAGTTTTCTCGAAACTTCCTTGATGTTAGTCAGTCATCTGTGGCGCAGAGCCGTTCAAACACGACATTGTGTAACAGGAAAAGAGCTGAGTAATGAGTACCTGCTGTGTTTATAAACTCTGGTATAATTGGATAGTATAGATATATTTATACAATATTCCAGATATATTTATACAATTTCTACATACTACTCCTCTTATGTTGTCGAAAACGCAAAAATTACGTGAACTACAACCACACTTGCACACAAACTTTTATAGTACACATACTACGAATCTTTGTTTCTTACAAATGAGTATAACTGATGAACAGGAAACTTATTGAAGTGAATATACAAGAGAAAATGAGTTTTCGTAAAAATAATTCTCACCATCATGATAGTAATAAGAATTTAAGTAAATGTTAACTAAATAGGAATTAAGATAAACTTTCTCTTCCTTACACAAATCTCATTAAAAAAAAAACAATAATGTTATACCACCGGACTGGATAAGCGAAGTCTTACTTAAATGTTACAGTGCTATCTTTAAAAATTACACAGTACTCTTCTGAAATCTAACATGTTTTTGTAAACCTGACAATATTTCAATTCTTTTTTAAGAGTAGGTAATAGAACCTTACCAATTTTTATTTTGTAAAGCATCATACAATTATCATACTTGTCATATTCAAAATATGTTATGACGTGTTCACAACTTCGAAAAACAAATATTTTAATATTTATAAAAATGATAGCTACATTTTACTATATACCAAATAATTCAATCAGTTCTGCTTAAAGAAATTAGTGATGTAATATAGACAAAGAGACTTGTATGTCAGTATATCCATTAGTAATGTGAGGTGGAAAATTTTCCATTTCGAAAAATTTTCCGCTATATTTTTCCGGAAAATTTTCCGTTCTAAAAGATATCAGTAATCAAGTAACAATTCATCAGTAATCATAAAATTGATTGAATTCGTGTACAGAAATGTAAAAAAGTTGAAGATCGTTTTAAGAATCTGAAAATTTTCATGGCTCAGATAATTTTCAGTACTATGTAGGAACAAGTGAAACAATTTTTCATGAATAGAAATATTTTCTGTCTTATATGGAAAAATTGAAGAACTTTTTTTGAGTCGCAAAATTTTCATTATTTTGAAGCAAAGAGTAAAACAATTTTTTGTGAGTCGGAAAGTTTTATTGCTCTGCAGAAACAAATAAAAGGAATTTTCATAGATCGGAAAATGTTCATCACGATGTAGAAACAAGTGGAAAAACTTTTCATAAGCCGGACAATTTTGGATATTATGTATAGTGATGTTAAGTGGAAAATTTTCCACTATATTTAACTGCACATTCAGCTACGAAATTGAATTTCTTTAGAGGAAAGTTAGTCAGCAACAAATTATAATTTTCCAATAAGCTTTCGGGAACCGGAAAATTTTCCAATATTTCAAGTTGGGAAGTAAAATTTTACACAGTGTTTCTCTCTCTTTTCATCTGCGAGCTCCTTCGTTGCTAAGCGGTTAGCATACGCGCCTTTGGCATGGAAGACCTGGCTTCGATTCTCAGCGGGAGCTCATGTAGTTCGGTTTCACGTTAATCAGTTGGTCCCGTCTTATATGGTCTCACTGCCGAAAGGGACATTAACTCAAAATCAACTCAATTCAACTTCTCTCTCTCTCTCTCTCTCTCTCTGTGTGTGTGTGTGTGTGTGTATGCCAAGTGCAGAGAACATGACTTCGTAGAGTACAAATATCCCATTCTATTATTTAAAATTTCAATTTATTAAAAGTCATGAATGTTTTCCAATTCATAAAAACATACTCCACCTATTCATATATCGTTGTTTAGCCATAAAATTTATTGGTAATAAATATTGTCTTAAAAAGTTTCATGAAGTGAAAATCTAACCATTCTTCATTTCAAGAATGTTTCGAAAACTTCAATGCGTTCTTCCCTCAGAATCCACATTTGATCTTACAATATTAGATTTCGTCAGTTTAATACGCATAAGACTCTTTTCTCATAGCTTTACTACTTTTATAGATTTACATTCTGCAACATTTATAAATAAGTAGATATAATAGAGAGAGAAAGAGAGAGAGAGAAACACTACGTAAATTTTTACTTCCCAACTTGAAATATTAGAAAATTTTCTGGTTTCCGAAATCTAATTGGAAAATTATAATTTGTTGCTGCCTAATTTTCCTCTACAGGAATCGTATATCTCAATGTACAGTTAAATATAGTAGAAAATTTCCCACCTAACATCACTATACATAATAGCCAAAACTGTCCGGATTATGAAAAGTGTTTTCACTTGTTTCTACATCGTGATGAAAATTTTCCGATTCATGAAAATTCCTTACATTTGTTTCTACAGAGCAATAAAACTTTCCGATTCACAAAAAGTTGTTTTGCTTTTTTGCTTCAAAATGACGAAAGTTTCCCGACTCATAAAAAATTCTTCAATTTTTGCATACAAGACACAAAATATTTTGATTTCTGAAACATTGTTTCATTTGTTCTTACATAGTACTGAAAGTTGTGTGAGCCATGAAAATTTTCAGATTCTTTAAACGTTCTTTCACTTTTTAACATTTTTATACATGATTTCAATCAATTTTATGAATACTGAGGAACTGTTACTTGATCACTGATATTTGTTAAGAACGGAAAATTTTCCGGAAAAATATAGAAGAAAATTTTTCACCTCACATCTGACGGTTTGCCTTATCTGACGGTTAAGAGATATCGAGACATTTTATTAGAACTGGCCCTGAAAGTGGCTGGAAAGCTTAGAAGCAAGCACTGTCATGCCCTACTTTCTAATATCCATAGCATTTTTCCTTCGATATTTTTCGATACTTCGATATTTTTCGATACTTCGATATTTTCGATACATGGATATTTCGATACTTTGATATTTTTCGATATTTAGATTTTTTGATATTTCGACACTTCAATACTTCGATATTTCGATACTTCGATATTTTTCGATACTTCGATATTTCGATACTTCGATATTTTTCGATACTTCGATATTTAGATACTTCGATATTTTTCGATATTTCGATACTTCGATATTTTTCGATATTATCGACCAATATATTATCAAACCTTCGATATTTCGATATTCGATATATCGATCAACTTTCGATATTTGGTCGATATCGAAGTTCGATATTCAAAACCGGATATCGCACAGCCCTAATTATTACCACATACTAATAACTAAATTTTACCCATAAACGTACGGAAAATGAAATAAACGCGAAAAATCGCGAGTGGCAGTATACGCGCAATTTTTTGCACATGTGGATACATATCCGTTCTACAAATAAGACTTCAATTTGGCATTCATATAATTTGAAACCAAGCTAAAGCGATCTGCCATACCCTGATATTATAAATTGACAGACAAGTCTTATTTCATCAAAATTATTGGTTTGCAGATTTTTTCTTTCTATACCCTTTTCTTTTTACTTCATGAACTAGAGTTGCTGAGGTTGTACTAGAGAAATACATGAGCCGAACTTTTCGCCCCAAGCCCAATCCATCCCTAACGTAGCTAACTCCAGTCCAGCTCGGACCCGGAAAGATTTGGAGGTTTTTGGCTCGAACCCAATCTGGCCATTAAGTTTTAAAAGGTCTTGGCCCGAGCCTTGTCCTACAGCTAAGGAACACTAACTGTACAAATTGCATTGTTTGCAATGTCTTTCAGTACACGTGCAGCCGTGCAAACAGACTTCAACGCTTAGCTTTATTCCAACTATCATTTAATAAGAAACATTAATTATTAAAGAACTGCAATTAATCGTCTCGAGCCCGTCCTGCCCTGAAGAGAAAGCAGTATCGAACCCGCCCGAGCCAGGGCCGGCCCAAAGAAGGAAATGAGCTGGTCCTCCCAAGTGCGACCTGTAGGCCGAAGCGGATTGCGGGTCTCGGACTGAGCCTGGTCCATGCAGATCACTAAGTGTAAATGACTTTCCTCCAAAGCTAAAGCGATTTCTAACTTGATGGAAATGGCAAATGTACAATATTTGATGAAAGTCTTTCGAATTGGTAGTTCGCATGTACCTATAATTCCCTAATACAATGGGAATGGTTTATTATCATCTCCTTGTGAATGGATTTTCCTACATTGACATCTAGTGGCTGAATCGCTTTATGACCAGCCACTCAGTAATTAACGTCATTCAATTCACAAGAACTGTTTGTTTAAGAGTATAAAATGAAATATGTTTCGCTGTTTTCATTATTATGTTATATTGATTGATGGATGGAAATTTAACGTCCCTCTTTAACACCGATCCTATGTGGCACGAGATATACAATTGACTGATTAATTCATTAAGGTTTAATGTGATGTCAGCATCGAGGCTATTCATTCCCGTTACGATAAGGCCAATGCCCAAAACATGGATCTTGTTCAAAGCAAAGACTTCTAGAGAAAATAGATGTTTAGATATAAGCTCGACAAAATAATAGAGTAAAAATAGCCATATATTAAAATAGAGTAAAATAAAGTAAAATTAGAAAATATAAAACGCTTAACAACAAAGTAACTAAAAATGAACTCTAACGAGGGAACCTATCCAAGTGTATCTCCGACTTCGAGTCGAGACTATGGCCGTTGGATACCTTTTTCTAAAAGAACATAACATGAAAAGGAATACATCCTCTATCGCAAACTTTGTGAAGATATAAGCGTGAAAAGTTAGAAATTGAGCTCCATACTATACATAACAAAGTCGGATTCCGGGTCAGATTTTTCGGAAACGGTCGGGTAAGGAAACTCAGCGAATACATATCAAATTAGTGTGGGGAGCCCAGCACCTTTTGAATGAAAAATTTGTGTCCCCGGGGCACTCGCAGGGTCCCAGGCGGTGTCCAACTCAAAATTTGCAAATGGATCCTGGGGTCAAGTAGCATACTGTATGAGAGCTATTGTTAAATAAAACAAGAAGCTTGGCAATAGATTTTCTGATGTAGGTTGTATTGACATTTTGACCAGTTGCCCGTTTGCACAGCGTTATCGTAGAGAGTTTAGATTTGTTCTATCTTATTTTATTTAACAATAGCTCTCATACAGTATGCTACTTGACCCCAGGATCCATTTGCAAATTTTGAGTTGGACTTCGCCTGGGACCCTGCGAGTGCACCGGGCACACAAATTTTTCATTCAAAAGGTGCTGGGCTCCCCACACTAAATTGATATGTATTCGCTACGTTTCCTTACGGGACCGTTCCCGAAAAATTTGACCCGGAATGCGAATTTGTAATATATAGTATGGAGCCCAATATCTAAGTATTCACGCTTATATCTCCGCAACAGTTGCGATCGAGGATGTATCCCTTTTCGTGTTATGTTCTTTTGGGACAAGGTATCCAACGGTCATAGTCTCGACTCAAAGTCAGAGTTACACTTGGATAGGTTCCTTCGTAAGAGGTAACACCGCAAAGACTCTTTAACTAGTCTGATCTCACGAATATAAACGAGAATTTGGACACTAAAGAGCGCGTTATCCCTCACCAGGTAAAATTTTCAGTCAGTTCGAAAAGCAAGTCGCTAATTATTATGAATCTACTATGGAGCTACGCGCTTTAGCCACCTGAAAAGATTAAATTGGAGTGTTTCTATTAATAGAGTAAGATTAAATATGGCGATGAATCGCGAAATACAGAGAGTAGATAGTTAACTAAGCGTATACTATATTGATTGATACTGTTTCTGTATATAACATAATCGAGTCGTTCATATTGAAGTATTATAATTACTAAGGGATGAAACTGAACAAGGACGGAAGTCCAACTATGTATATACAAACATCATGAATATCTAATATTCAGTCACGTGCGCAGGAACTTATTTCGGAAGGGATCCAAAGCTTTTGAGGGTCCAAACAAAATATACGAATAAGTTATTTTAACATTTGTAAAATCTATTCAAAAATTAGACTAAAGGTTAATTAAAACTTGGGATTTATTGAAGGATTAAGGTTCGTGATTTTGATTTTTTGTTACGTCACGCACTATACTTAGTCATACGCACGAGATGATACTGAATTTTCGTTACAAGATTCGAGACGAGACAGATCTATTTCAATAGAAAATATATACGGTTTTCGAGACGAGACAGAACTTTCGAAACATTCTTTTCGAGACGAGACACCCTCAAATCTTGTCTCGTGCTCATCACTAACTATATTTAAGCATTACTATAATATGTTGTGAATGACTCAATTTTTGCAGAGTTCTACTTGCGTTTTTCATTAATATTTAACGCTGTAAACATTAATATTGAACATTGTAGCATGAATAGATAAACTATCCAAACCCCTTAATCACATTTGCTTCTAGATAGCCCATAGTCATAGTACTTGTTCATACGTTTCGACACCGATACTATAATTGCGAACCTGTTTTCTTTTCAGATGTTTAGATTGCTTTATACATTTTCTCTCAATGGGGCAGAAACATGGACTTAGGCAAAAGGGACGATAAAAGATTGCAGGCTTTTGAAATGTGGGTGGGGAGAAGAATATGAAGAATTAGAATGTACATTTGATTTCACATAATATGAAGTATGTGTATTTTCTTTAGGGTTTTTGATAATTCTCAGTGCTTTGGATTCAATTCGGGACAAGATATGGAGTAGAAAGAATTACGTTCATTTCCAACATGAATGTTTCCGGTTCTCGAAGTGGCTCAGTAGTAGACCGATCAGTTCTGATGTGTAGGGTTCCTGTTTTGATCCTAGCTCTCGTTAAGTGGGCATTTAGGTAGATAAACATCCTATCCATGTGACTTCTTAGGTTTGTCCCGAACCCGATACATCTCACGTTCTTCAATCTACTATGTCGTCCATCACCATCATCAACTCCCACAAAGTCAGAACAGAATCGGACACATCGAACTATAATAATAATAATAATAATCTCTATCAAACTAATAATGCTGTGCAGTGCAGAGTTGAGCTATTTCTTATTTTTTATTAAGTTTACAATTACATCGCCTGACATATGACGACGTAATAATTTCAACAATATACATAATAACTTCCATTCTATAATTATTTACATTCCAAGAAAACACACTACTCACTTCATGAAAAGAAATTCGGAAGTTACTCTGAAACATATTATTTAATTTGAAAAGAAGAAGTAACCATTACCATTGAGTGATCTCAACCATTAGTAATTAATCTGGAAAACCTGGCAGAAACTGTACGCATTATTGATGTAAAATTTAAGAAGTACAGTAAAACCTGTCTTCAACGGACCCTTTATTAAACGGAAAACTGTCTTAAACGGAAATATTTCACGGTCCCATGAATTTTGGAGAACAAAACGTGTAAAAGTCCCTTCATTAAGCGGAAACTGTGTTACGCGGACAACGGAAAGAAAAATAAAAATTTAACGGAAAATTCTGAGTTCCGGACTACAGCGTTTAGAAGATGTTTAGACATTCTGTGAAACATATACATTACACTGTCTGCAGTAAAATGTTCGTTCTTTTGTTAAATATTTCTGAGCAGTGTTGACCTTCCCCAACCACTACTCATATTCACTGCCACAAATTGTCCTTAATCCCCGCAACTTAATCAAGAATCATACGGAATGTCGGAAAGAAGAAAACGAGATAGAAGAAGAAAAGGAATACGATACCGAGTTCCAAGAAGAGTGTAGAATAAATACATATTAAAATGCTCTCAGAAGTTTAAAGGAACTGCAAAAATTTGCCTTACAGAAAAATGATTCTGATTCACTTAGTATAATTTCTCAGGCTAAAGTGTATGCGGAAAGTCAAGCAGCCAAGCAGCAATGTACACAGAAAACCCTGCTTGGCTATTAGAAGAATAAAGAAAACGTGTGCATAGTATATTTTGTATTCATTTTAATTTTTTTGTGTGTATTTATTCGTAGAAGAAAGAAGTACTGTAATCGAACAATGTACGTACAGCAATATATTTTCTCAGTATGCCCCTTTATAAGCATGTATTTAAAAAGAAAGAAAAAAAGAAAGGAAAGGTCTACCTCCAGTAAGCGGAAACCTAACTTTAACGGAAATTTTTGCAAGTCCCGCTCGATTCCGCTAAAAACAGGTTTCACTGTATAATATTACTGTTTTCAACATTGACATTAGTGTTTTCCCATCCTATTTCGTTCATTGATAGACCTACATCACTAACAGAACTACTAAAGAATATATCAACACACTGTTCTTGAGAGAAAATACTGTCTTCGATTGAGGACTCTGAGTTTGTATTAACCTTCCTATTACTTGTTGTAAATGAATTTTAATACCGACATCTTTTTCGCTTTTGCTGTGCAAAGCCTTCTTCTTTGGTTTCATCTTTCCTGGAGTTGCTGTTTATATTCTTGTTCGACCACTCCTCTTTTTCCCACGGTTGGTTTTATTAAGAGGGGTAGGCAGCCTTCGGATAACGACGAATATTCTGAGTGGATACTAACGCAGTGGAAGATATTGCTGCAAAATATAACATATGTAGTTTCTTGGACAGCTAATGTAAGCGAGTTGAGTTGAGTTGATTTTGAGTTTAACGTCCCGTTCAGCAGCGAGGCTATATGAGACGTGGACCTACTGATTAACGTGGAATCCGAACCACATGAGCTCCCGCCGGGAATCGAACCCGGGTCTCCCACGCCAAAGGCGCGTACGCTAACCGCTTAGCCACGAGGGAGCTCCTAATGTAAGCGAGCTTTGAGGCAAAAGCTCTGATGAACCATGGTCCATACCCTCAGGTATGACAGCAACATTCTGCGTGGTAAGGTTGTCTATAGATTTTGCTGGTGAAACGGTGCGTTTCTGTTCAACGAGGGATTTGGACTGTCATTTACTAAAGATATAAGGAATTAGTCTTCTGTAAAAGAAACACTGTTGAAAGGGTATATTACAGTCTTTCTAAATCGAGATATGATATTCTATTGTGTCATAGCACAGGGGTATACCCGTCGTATATACTCATCAATAGAATGAGGAGAAATAGTTTTTTCTTTGTTATTAATCAGCCAGTCATTGCACACCCGATTGTAATGGGTCTTGAGAGGTCCATAAAGCGAAACATCCACCAGTTGCAGTTTGACTGCAATGCGGGTTAAAATGTTCATAACACGCCATTTTTGGTAAGCATTCTCTACCACAATGACGTTTACGTGGTTTTCGTGGTGTTCGAGGAGCAATATGAATGGATTTTCTTTCGAATATTTTGAAATTTGGTTAATGTGTTCTAAACAAACACCAAATATCTCAGCAATCATCCATCCAGTGATCCTAGTTAATACCAAGTTATGAGGTGGTATTTTCGTCAGGAAGAAATTATATAGAAAATAGAAAAACTGGAGGAATGCTATTCCTAACTGCATTGAAGGTACATAGGACTGTCACT
This sequence comes from Thermobia domestica, assembly GCF_964235325.1. Lineage (NCBI taxonomy): Eukaryota > Metazoa > Arthropoda > Insecta > Zygentoma > Lepismatidae > Thermobia > Thermobia domestica. Next base: position 295,796,671 of record NC_137460.1, on the reverse strand, counting down.
TGTTCAGCACCTTCCGCTCAAGTTACCTGTCCGAATTGATTCTGTCCTCGTGAAGCTATCACAGGTGGCGTTGTGTGAACGGTACTAAATCCAGTTTGGTCACAGTTAAATGTACACTTCAGAGTGAAGTTACATTTCTCATATGCTAATTTCAAATTGTTCAAAAAGTCATCCACGTTCTGCTTATTGAAGCTGGTACTTTTTGATAAACTTTTGATTCCAGGGATCGCAGAGATAACTGAGGGGGATGCTCCATAAAACCATTAAGCCAGTTATATCCCGCACTTTTCTGCACAGTTTAAAATTCTGGCATATTCTTCTTCAAGGCATTTTGATATGCGTAAATCAAAGTTCGTCCGTGCCTCGTTCTAAGTCCATGCGCTAACGAGAGTTTCTCACAAAAAAGATTTCCTTGAAATATTACAGCATCTCCATTTGAGTCTTGCTGTACTTTTCAATATGGCTAGCAAAGGCTGATTTCAATATGTTGTGTTCTCTTGCTACCTCTCAAATACTCTTCTTTTTCTATATTACTATCTTTACGGCTTGCAGAATATCACTGTTTGCTGTTTGTATGTAGTGCAGGTTTATCTTCTTCCACTTGCGTGGCATTTTTCTGAAACACTGATGTGAAAAAGTACTAAATAAATATAGCGTTAGCCTAGCGGAAACACAGGAATTATAATAAATGTACCCAACGTTTTCAAACTTGTGTGTAGAAAGGAGTGGGACAGTGTCCCAATCCTCCTCAACTCATCATGTTATAATCCTCCCTGTATACCCATTTTAACTACTGTCACTATAAAGCTACGAACTCTGGTATTAGAATCATACAAAAATGTGCTAAATATACTTTCAATACCTAACTCTCTACTTTTATATCAAATCCTCTACTACCTCTTCATATTGTGAAATATGTTTATAATATACATCTGATATAATAGTTATCAGCGGTGAAGGAAAATCTGTCTTTGCTTCCAAAACTATGTGCACGTTCAGAACCTGGTAGCAATGCTCTTTAACCCTCTCCGGATCCTGGCATTTTGGGCTATTTTTTAGACTTTCAGTCAAGCAGCTACTGCGTCGTCACTATTTATTTTAGGATCATGGTTCATACCTCATTCTCTTCAGAATAGAGCAGGCTTTCAAATGGTATCACTTGCATGCCCATACCATATACCAGGAGAGGGAAAATTGATGTCAAAGGGAAAATGTTGATGGGAGATTTTTTTGTCCAACTTTGGGCCCCCCTGGCCCCCCTGTGTGAACGTAGAGACCTCCAAAAAATCTGATGAATAGTACTTGGTAAACTAAATGTGTGTACCAAATTTCAAGTTCCTATCTTAAATTGTAAGGGCGGGAGAAATTTTATCAGGAATTCCCACCATGCCCAAAACGACCGCAAAAAACCATGATCTCAGGGAAAAACATCCTGAGACATCCCTAATTACCCTAGGGTCAGGTTTCGCACATCATTCTCTTCAGAACAGAACTGCCTTTCAGACGGTATGACTCACGTGTCTCTATCATGTATGTAAAGGGGGGAAATTCCCAAAAAAGGGATTTTCGGGTCTAAAAATTCCTTTTTTCAACTTTTGCCCCTCTGGGGCCCCCTGTTTTTACGCAGAAATCGGAAAAAAACTTCTGGTAAATACTACTCGGTGTACTGAATGTTTGTGCAAAATTTCAATCTTCTACGTGAAAAAATAGGCCCGCCAGAAAAAATTTCCCTACCATGCCCCACTTTTACCCTATACAGAAGTATATTTGGATAAAAATTCAGAGACGGCCCTAATTACCCTAGAATAATAATTCGATCGTCGTTTTCTTCAGAATGGAACTGCCTTCCAGACGGTATGACTCACGTGGTCCTATCATGTATGTGAGGCGGGAAAATGACGAAAAACAAGATTTTTGGGGTAAAAATATCCCTTTTTTAACCCTTTGCCCCTCTGGTTCCCCCCTGTTTTAACACTGGCATCGGAACAAAAAATCTGGTAAATACTACTCGGTGGACTGAATGCTTGTGCAAAATTTCAATCTTCTACGTTCAAAAATTAGCCCGCCAAAAAATATATATACCGACAAGGCCCTATTTTTTCCCTATATAGAAGTATATTTTTTAAAAAATCCCTGAGACATCCCTAATTACCCTAGGATAATAATTCGTTCTCTTCAGAATGGAACTGTCTTTCAGACGGTATGACTCGTGTGGTCCTATCATGTATGTAAGGCGGGAAAATGACGACAAACGGGATTTTTGGGTTTAAAAAACCCCCTTTTTTACCCCTTTGCCCCTCTGGTTCCCCCCCTGTTTTAGCACTGACATCGGAAAAAAATCTGGTAAATACTACTCGGTGGACTGAATGTTTGTGCAAAATTTCAATCTTCTACGTAGAAAAATAAGCCCACCAAAAATATTGAACATAGGCTTAGAAAATGAGAAAAGAAATTTTTGACTTATGACGTCATCACCTCCTATGTCTGGACGCAGGACGGTCTGAAACCATACGTAATGTCTTCTACAAGGCCTCTGGACTTGGAAAACAAAAAAGAAACGGACGAAAAAGCTCAAATAGAAGAGAAATAACGCAATGTACCATGAAAAACGCGTATGGGCCAAATTGTACCATGGATCCGGAAAGGGTTAAATGTAGGCGCCACATCTGCTAGCAACCGCTATGGCTTAACACAAATCACCAGAGGTATATCACTGTCCCACATCTCCAACTGTCCTAAACCTCACAATTTTCCCCTATATTTGTGTTGGCTCCCTGATACGGAATTTTATTAAAAAATTCATTATCTGAGAGTGCCAACGGGGTACATATTTGGGCAAAATTTTACTTTCGGTCTTACAGCGACTTCAGTCTTGTGATAAAGGTATAAACAAAGAACTTTAGTTTGCTTCAAGACATAAATTACCTATAAGACACCCTTTAGAAATAACATAATAATTGAAATTATAACGTAAAGGTATGGCGCATGTTTGTTTTAGATAACCATCCGCTCAAGAGTTATGCCCTCCATGGGGGAAAGAGAAGTCAAGGGTACTTCGACAAAGGAGTTAGAGATGGTCTAAGGGATTTTCAAAATTTTGTAATAATTTTATGTCATAAACAACGTGAGTAAATAGGACATTACGATCTTTACAATCGTAATCATAATGATGGTGGAGAAAGGAAATTGTACAATGAATTATGGACATCATGATGAAAATATTTGGATTTACATTTCATCATATTGCATTGTTGAGTGAAATCTATGAGACGAGGTGCGTTTAGACGAGACAAACTATAATATATTGTAAAATGACGGATATTCTTCTCCCTCGGGGACTGCTTCAAGCATTATTCAAAGGGATGGGAAGCTCTGTTAGTGACAAAGGAATTATTGTGTAGAATATGTATGATATTGTATGGAGGGTGATAGAGAAGAAACTTTCTGATGAGGGGAAGATCTTGATGATTCGGTGGTAAGGAATAATGATACATTGTAAAGAGGAGGAAGAGGTAGAATGACTGATGCTGTGAACGATATAAAATAGATATTGGTGTTGATGGAATCGGAGAGGAGTGGACGATGAGGATGGAGCGTTCCGGAAGTATTTGAGGCAAAGCTTTTCTACATGGAACCAAATGTATGGAAAAGTCACGCGAGCATAGAGCTCAGGAGCAGAGCTCGGGAGTTTGATGTGGTATAGAATTCTGAGTGTGTGATGTTCGAGAACCTTAAGTTTTTGATTAAAAAAAAAAGGGGGGTAGCTGCCGAGACCTAACGGTATGGCCGTAACTAATCACAGGTCGAAGGAAGACTACATAAGTATTTAAGAGTAGGTTTACAGAAATACTCCAGGTTGTGCCAGTAAGTCGTTTTAATAGATTGAATCGAATGTATGCCTTTTTGTTGATGTCCTGGACATAAGTCTTTCATCTGAGGTGTCTATCTATGGTGAGTTTTGGAGATTCTAAGGCGGTTGTCGTTAACAGTGATGGAAGTGAATTACTGTGAAATCTGGAGCGTTTCTTAGGGGCCAGAAATACTGTAGTTTGGGTTTTAGCAGCATTGTATTTCAGTCGCCATTTATTGCACCACAGAACAAACGTCTGTATTATTGGTTGTAAGGCGTTGTTTACTTAGTGTATAATACGGCAAATTGCAAAAAATCCTGTATCATCAGCGTATGGAAATAACTGAATATTTTGTGGGGAAAGAGGCATATCAACATCATAAAGCAGATATAATAAGGGTGATAGTAAAGAGCCTTAGATACGGCTGAGTGCATAAATATGATTTGATATGACTGTTGATTAAGGTATTCGTAAGTACAGTGGCCAAACAAGAAATTGTAAATAAAACGGATATATGCGATATGGCGGAAGTGTAGCAGGTTTGGAGGCAAACCCTAACGCTACACGTCATTAAATGCCTTTTCTAAATTAAAGAGTACCAGACGATGGCTTGGTGGTATTATACTGCTTATGGATGCAGTTGAGGAGACGCAGAAGCTGATCGTTGATGGTAATTTGTGGGCGGGAGCCTGCTTGATGGTGTGGTAAAGATGGTAATGAGAAACATGAGCATGAGTCATTTGACGATATTTTCCCCCTAGGATTTTGGTGAAGATTCTGTTGGGCTGTATCGGACGGAATTGTTGATTTTAAAGAAACAAGAGAAATTTGGATGATTTCTAAGATTGAGCAGTATTCGTGGACTTTGTCTTACATGTCGATAGATGTTATTGATTTCAGGGTCATTATAACATTTATGATTGATGAAATTAGTGATTTGTGTGGTAGAAATGAAGGTAGTGAGTGCTTTGTGAGTATATATGTTGGGTTGAAGATGGATATGTGGTGAATTGAAGTTGAAATGGCTACAGGCATCATAGATCCCTCCACCGAACAGTGTATAAATTACTACAGTAGATTAAAACCTGAAACACAATTTCTGCCTTATCACACCCTTCGCAATATTAGATGCGTTTCAACACATTAGCTGGTAATTTTACCCAAACTTCTTATCCTCTCTTACATCACTATCAGGAATTGTAAGAGACCAAGAAAAAGCTAAAACCTTTGCTTCCTAATTATAGGAGATTTTTACACCTCTATCATTCACTTAGCATAATTAGGCCTAAAATGCTAAGTGAATGATAGAGGTGTAAAAATCTCCTATAATTAGGAAGCAAAGGTTTTAGCTTTTTCTTGGTCTCTTACAATTCCTGATAGTGATGTAAGAGAGGATAAGAAGTTTGGGTAAAATTACCAGCTAATGCGTTGAAACGCATCTAATATTGCGAAGGGTGTGATAAAGCAGAAATTGTGTTTCAGGTTTTAATCCACTGTAGTAATTTATACACTGTTCGGTGGAGGGTTCTATGATGCTGAAGAGCATCGTGGTTGCCAGTGCAAACATATTCTGTATAGATTTGACGTGAGTGTTTAACTAGAAGAAAGTAGCGCCGAGGAATTTTAGGATGATAAGGTGATATATATGCGGTTTGAGGGATGAAAAGCTCAATTGCGAGTTGAATGATTGGTGGTAGAGATTAGAGTGGGTTAACCCTTAGAGAACCAAACCTAAAATGTTAGGTAAAATACTAAGCGTGGGTTATTTTGACCCATTCGTGTTTCTTACAGTAAATTTCATACGCTGTATACACTGTCAGTGGCGGCTCTTGATTCTTTCAAACAATACCTGAATTATAGTACTGTAACATTAGAAATTTATACATAGAAATACGCTTTGTTAGGAATAAATTCTGTCACACATTGTATTTTGATTACACCTGACAGTCCTTGCAGAGCGGTTTGCTGGTGCAATGCGCTTTGCAAACAAGCTTGTGACAGATTACATACTTTTAAGGGGTGAAGTATCACGTGGCTTGCTAAAAATAAAACCAGATATTTTAGGGAACTGAACCAAAATATAACAATTGCTGAGAAGGAAATATGTAGTGGTGCGTGGACGTGGGAAAGAGTGGGAAAAAGATAGTTTGATAAAATAATATTTACTATTACTCTTAACCCCAATCAAAGCTCCGTAGAACGAGGAAGTGATTATTCCAGGTTTCATTTCAATCAGCAAAATAATAATAATAATAATAATAATAATAATAATAATAATAATAATAATAATAATAATAATAATAATAATAATAATAATAAAATGATATGTTTGTGGGCCGTGCCACGAGGTATCCAAGGCTCGGTGAAAATGACCTAGCTACACTTTCTGCCATTTTGGGGGGTATTTTTTTATATATGAATTCTGAAATGATTTCCAAAAGTAAAAATGGTTGCTAATGGAATAATACCAAAAATATTAGCCCACTACCTCTTTTTGATATTGTGACATTTCTTTATAAAGGATCATCTGGGCCAAATTGACCCAGTTTTGGTATTCAAAGGGTTAAATTCATTTTTAGTAAAAGGAGGATAGGCCGCTGAAAGTGTATGAGTTTAGTAAGTTTAGTAGCGAAGTATGAGAAGAGGGGGTTGTGAGACAGAGGAGGAAGTAGTGGAAACTTTTTGAGTGAGTGTAATGGGCACATATTAACTACCCAGAGGATCTAGAATGTAGATGAAAATACTGTGGGCGAAAGCCCATGTGATCACTATGTCAGGAGTAGTGTTAGATCAGGAACGGATTGTTTTTGGTAATGGGTGAATGAAGCATATAGTGGAGGCAGGGATAAAATTGTTAAAAGCTGTTTCTCTCGTTCTGAGCGGCTATGGATGTTAATATTGGAAGAGATCAGGTAATGTCGGAAATTATTAGAAATATATTGGAATGGGAGGGGAATAGGACGACCTGGTCGAACATAGATGACTGTCATTGTGACACACACTGACCTGACAAATAGTTATGATTAGATGTTCTGGAATATTAGATGGAAAGTCAATAGTATACCATGTGTAAGGATAAAACACTATTGTCACGCCGCTGGTTGCGCGTCGAGCCTGAAGCTTCTTATCGTGTCGAATGAGTTGATAGCCGGTAAATTTGCAATTAAATTTGGAAGTGAGATTCGTTTTACTGATAAGCAAAGTGTGAAATTGTTCCTCGTATAATAATTGTTCAAATATGAGTTTATGAAGTAAGTAGAAGATAATGTTGAGAAATAGAAATAAAAGTCATAGTCAAATACCTAGGTATATATGATCACTATGAAGTTAAATATTTGTTTCGAGTGGAGATACATGAAATTGCACGTACGAACCATTGTAAGTGGCATGAAAATCGAAGTGAAGAATGTTGCGAGCTTCGTGCTGAGCGTGTAATAATCATGGTTGTGCAAAAGATGAACGTTTTGAAGAGTGTGGTTGCGAAATGCTAATAGTTTATGAATATAAAGAAATTGATTAGTTTCTCGTGAAGTCTCGCCTTTTCGGTATGGAACATAATGAGTCAATAGTGAACATAATGAGTTTCCTTATGTGTAATACACCCCTATTAGGGGAAATCCTTGTTTACTTCTTTCTAGTTAATAAATATTTTATTTTGAGTGTTGGTATTTAAGTAATAAAATTGTCACATAGGTATCGAACTTAATTATAACAAGATATTGCTTCAATAAGGTGAATGTACAGTTTCGCTTAATGCGTATCTACTATCTGGTGTTTGTATTTAATATTGTAAATATAATAATTTAAATCCTAGTTCACACCTTATCAGGCAAAAATGGTCCTGGGTGCAGGAGGCAAAGTGTTACCATTCATGAAATTTTCTTTCACGTTACCACTGTAGGGATAAGAACAATGAATGTCACGAGGGTAAAGTGTACTAACAGGGCGTAAACATTAGGGACAAGGGGTATGCTGATAGCATAAAGTTGAAAAAATGGCATCAAACCGTACAAAAGTTAAAGTTCGTGCTCCTGCTTCGGGAAAAAATATTTGTGCTATTTCTGTGCTTTTTCATTTCCATTGTAAACCCAGCAGTAAGATTACGGCTAGAGTCTGCGTTTGACAGTATCTCCAGCTGGAAATGCAGTGAAATACCGTTATCACTTATTGCTAAAGAACACTCAATTAATATAATTTACAATGTTCAACCCAGATGGCAAGAAGAGAGTGAGAGTGACTAGAACAACGTGATCCTACGCTAGAGAAGTGTGCCGTCAGGTGCTCCATATTCTGCGTTTAACGTGGTGATGTACAGAACAATGCTGATCAAAAGTGAAGTGAACAAAACCACGTTTAAACTATACTATCTAAATGTACAATGCATTATAATCAATTTTACGGACTGTGGTATGAATATTAGTTAGTTGCTGGAATATGGCTGTTTAGTGGTAATTGAAACGTGTCTGAAAGTATTGGTAAGGAACAGTGGAATGCCTTTTCTCAACCAATTCTCTACATAGATAAACGACCGCAAAACCACAGGGGCGGATTGTTTGTAGTATTAAAATAAATAGGGCAGCAGAGCACAGAATGATCTCGTGCGTGAGTGTGAAATTATTTGAGCCCAAGTAAGTCTATCAAAAACAAACTTCGTCCGATGTTTCTGCAGACCATATACGAACAGTCCTCAAAGTTTAATTGAAACATGCCACGAATCATAAAATTGCTCATTTTGGTGACTATAACTTGGGCTTACATATGGATGGATCTACAGTAAACATGGGATAACATCACACAAATGACATTCCTTTGTCGAACATTCTACTCAAGCACTCGACTTAGGATTGTACGATTTTCATAACGCGCGTAAAAATAGCAGCTTAAATTATGTCATGTTTATTTTTCCGATAGAATCCGTCATCTCATATAAAGAGTTCCTTCGCCCAGACCGCCAGTTGCCCGTTCCCTATCTTACTCCTAACCCCAGAAGCCAGCAATCCAACTCAAAAAGAAAGTTTGTACCTGGCAGAAGGAAGGCCCCTTTGGGTGAAATTTGCAAAGTGCAACAGGTGATACAGTGGATACTTTTACTAGATTGAACAATAGACGAGGCACTGGATTCTTTCCCTCATGTTTTTAATGCAACAATAAATACTTTGTACTGTTCAAAAAATTAAAAACAATGAAATTTCCAATGAGGCACGGCGAACAGAGTCGCTATACATTACGAAATAAAAAAGAGCTTTGGGAACTGTGGTGTGCATTTCCAAATGAATACATATCTTAAAATAATTTCTGATATACGACTTAATATAAAAAAGCTATTCAGATGCAGCAAACACATACATTATATCTAAAAAAAACAGATACCAGCATCAACAACACTAAACAATGTTGGTATCTTATCAGATTTAGGTCTAAAACTTCTAGTATATGTCTTTTAAAGTACAATGTTATATCAGGTGCACAAATTGAGGGAAGAACAGAAAAGTTTAATGAATTATTTTGTAATAAATTCTTACTGCATAATCGACGTACCTCCCTGTTCAATCCGTTTACTCGTCCACTTTATCTCATTTATCTATCACTCCTTCAGAGGATGAGTTACTCTTATTTCCACTCCGGCCTGAGAGCCAGGACAATATAAGCTGGACCTTTCTGTGTTCGAAATCATATATTATTTCTTTTCCACTTTCGCTCATTTTTAATAGATGTTTCAGGGAAACCTGATTCCCCTGTTCTTGGAAAAAAGCGCGATTCTCTTCCATTTGTAAATGTGGATTAGAAAGTAATGTGTCATCCAAAAGCAATATCTCGCTACTCTAAACATATCAATGCTTTGCGAGAAAATTATCAAATGCATTACTTCCCGTTCAGTACAATCCCAAAGTTGGTAGTTAGGGGTGGACGGCCAATCTGCCGTCAGAGGGAGCCAAAACGTGATTTTTTGTTTCGCATTTACATAAAACTGTAAATAAAAGTTTCATTATTTTTCATCCGCTGTTTCATTTTCAACTGCCCCAACATCGAAAATAATACAAACCCATATCTATACGTGTTAGCATTAGAATTAATAAACGGAAACCTGAAAGCTCCTCGTAAAATATCAACTTTGCAAAAAGTTGCTGGTGTGCTTGGCACAATACAGAAAACTAACTACCGATGATGAAGCAGTGTAAGCAATCCGAAGAGATATTTGCTACATCTGCGGGTCAAGGTAAAGCAACAGAACTCGCCTTGAATATAATGATTGTGGAAGAAACATGTTCAGAATACAGTCAACAATTATCACTACTTGCAATACATGCCAGCAATCTCAGAAAGAGAGCAGTGAAGTGGATGTTGATTAACTTTGAACCCGCCTTGAGTCTACATATTGTGGAAAAACATATGCAAAAAGCACTCAATCATTACTGCTCTCTGCAATAAATATCAGCATTATAAAAAGCTCAGTGACATAGATATTGGTTAGGTTCGAATATTTTGAGTTTTGTTCAGTGTTTTCACTCATATTTAGCAGTGTTGTAGTTTAATTAAACTTATATTTTTGGTCAACAATGGTTTGTCTTAATTTACTAAACCTAAATGCTCCAAAACATACACTTTGCATCATGTACAATGCTGAAAAATGTGAATAATCGATCACGGCCGAATTTCCGCCGTCGTGAGCGAAAACGTGAATTGGCAGTACGTGAGATTGATACGTGATATTGAACGAATTTTATCGCACTTTTGATAACTAAGATGTTTTGTATTTGTATATTTTATGACGTGTGTAACTTAAATATACCTATTTATTTACAAATATGATTTTTCAGTAAGTAGTTTCACATATCTTATAGTGTCTTTCCACTAACAAAATATGGACTTCATGTAAAAGCTTTTCACAATTATGCACAGCCATCTTTTACCTGTATGAGATAGCATGTTTCCTCAAAATTGAACTTCGATTATACCATTCTTCATAGTATTGACATGAGCAGTTCCTCCCCATCTGTATTAATATATCTTTTGGGAAATATAAACTTTAATTAAGCCCTTCCTACACACGTAGAACGCTTTAGTTTTTTCCTTAGTATTTAATATGTTTTCTCCTGTGCGTTTTAACATGTGCATTGTAAAACGCGAGCTCCATATAAATCATCTTTTCGCCTGTGTGTTGTCATGTGAGAATTTCATCTATGTATTAAATTGTCAGCCAAACCTGAACATAGACCAAGTAGTATTCCAAACTCTTCGTATATGTGAAGTTTTCCACTTGTGTATATTAAAATTTGTCTTGCCAAGCTTGAACGCGAACTATATGACGCACTCAAATCAGATGTTGCTAACTCTTTATTGCTTGATTTTACAGGACCACGCTTTAAATTTTATAGAAATGTGTTGAAATACCAATATATTTATACAATGGTGTAAAATTTTGTATGCTGGTTCGTTTTGACAGGTGTGATGTTGTCTTACAGTACCAGATTTTTATAAGGTAAACAGATCGTTTTTGAATAAAATTTAAAACCTGATTTAACAACTTTACTTATAAAACGAGTGAAAAGTTGGTAAGTCAGTATACTCAGAAACTTCTAAGTATACAAGAGAATAAGTAAGGAATACGAAACATAGCTTCGAACTTCATTTTTAACAACCCACATGCACATTCACTTTATATCATCATCCCGCGCTTCAGAAACGACTGTGGGCGAAAAAGAGTAGAAGATATTTGTGTCGAAATTTTGGTACAGACCCTCTTTTCGCACAAACACCACGAATTGCGGTAAAGTCATTAACACTTTGAATAAAAATGCTATTAATCTCGCTTTGAAATCAAAGACGGCAACTGGAATGGAATCGTGTTCAATATTATTAGTGAGTCATTTTTTGACACATACAACCTTAATACGATTTTAACGTAAAGTTTACCTGATCAGTTTAACCCATGTGGAAGGGACGAAGAGGAGTTTATGATCGCTTCTTATCTTCAATTCGCCTAAAAGTTTCTGTCAAAGAGCATAAAAGAATGTCGTAGAAACGGGAAATATAAATATATGCGGTGAAAATGGAAATGCGCAACCATGTATCGGCCAGCAAGATGCAGCTAAAATGCAGATGGTTCACAAAGTCCTAGTGTTGGAATTGATATGTTTTTCCGCTGGATCTACACTTGTAGCTGATGAGGAAGGTGCACCCTCACTTTGGATGTCGCTTAAACTTGTTGCCCTTAACTCCCTTACATACAAGAACTCTCATGGACTATACTTGGAATTTTTATCTCTAGATAAATGTTTCTTTGTGAAATCTTCACTTGAATCTTTGTCGGCGTCAGCCACCTTTACACTATGCAGCAATCGCTGTGGCGGCAAAGCAGAAGAGCCATTCTTTAGAGTAGATGCGGAATCAATTTCCTGTAAAATCTGCCCCCAAATAACGGACTTAACAATTTGTCCTTCACAACTAACATTCCGTTCCAAAGGGCAGGTACATTTGAAGGGCTTAATGTGGTCTGACTCCTTTAATATTTAATTCTGTTGTAGTCCTCTTTAGCAGTGTATTTATCGTGCACATAATATTTCTGCCAAAACTTAACTTGTGAGAGCGGTAAAATCTTTTCTATATGCCATGTCTAGTTACGTCTTGCCAAAGCTAATTCCAAACTAAATCTTATTGAACTTCCTTCGCATATCTGTGGTTATTGCACTATGTGTTTTACCATGCGATTTGCCAAATGGGAACTGCCAGTAAATGTATTTCTACATTCTACGCACGTGTGAGACTCTTGTCCTGTGTGGATTAACATTTAACTTGCTATATGTGAACCTTGAGTAAATGCCAGGCTACGTTCTATGCATTTCTTGGGTTTGTCACTTGTGTATTGAAAAGCCTTGCAAGAATTGATCGTAGACTATATCTTTTTCTACATTTATTCGTGCGTGACATTTTCGTCCTGTGTGGGTTAACACGTATGAACGTTGAATAAATTCCATTCCAGGGTCTTGGCACGTGTGAGATTTTGGCTCCTGTGTGGATTAACATCTATAGCCAGCTTTGAATCTCATTTAAATGCTTAACCACACTTTGGCAAGTGTGAGCTTTATATCTTGTGTGAATTGTGTGTAACCAAAGTTGAACGATGTTTAAATCCCTTACCACACTCTTGGCACGTGTGATGCTTTAGTACTGTGTGAATTAACATGTGTGAAGCCAAATTTGAACGTCGATTAAATGACTTACCACACTCGTGGCATGTGTAGCATTTTTCTTCCGTGTGAATTAACATGTGACTAGCCAAATTTAAACGTAGAGTAAATGACTTACCACACTCTTGGAATGTGTGATGCTTTTCACCTTTGTGGATTAACATTTGTGTAGCCAAATGTGAACGTAGAGTAAATGACTTATCACACTCTTGGCTATGTGATGTTTTTCACCTTTGTGGATTAACATGTGTCTAGCCAAATTTGATCGATGTTTAAATCCCTTACCACACTCTTGGCACGTCTGATGCTTTACTACTGTGTGGATTAACATGTGTGGAGCAAATTTGAGCGTCGATTAAATGACTTGCCACACTCCTGGCATGTGTAGCGTTTCCCACCTGTGTAGGTTAACATGTGTTTAGCCAAAGTTGAACGTTGACTAAATCCCTTACCACACTCTTGGCACGTGTTAGGTTTTTCTCATGTGTGGATTAACATGTGTCTAGCCAAATGTGAACGTAGAGTAAATCCCTTACCACACTCTTGGCATGTGTGACGTTTTTCTCCTGTGTGGATTAACATGTGTCTAGCCAAACTTGAACGTTGACTAAATCCCTTACCACACTCTTGGCACGTGTGAGGTTTTTCACCTGTGTGGATTAACATGTGCGTAGCCAGACTTGAACGTCGATTAAATGACTTTCCACACTCCTGGCATGTGTACCGTTTCCCACCTGTGTGGATTAACATGTGTGTAGCCAAATTTGAACGTTTACTAAATCCCTTACCACACTCTTGGCACGTCTGATGCTTTACTACTGCGTGAATTAACATGTGTGAATTCAAATGTGAACGTCGATTAAATGACTTACCACACTCGTTGCATGTGTAGAATTTTTCACCTGTGTGGACTAACATGTGTGTAGCCAAATAAGAACGTAGAGTAAATGACTTACCACACTCTTGGCACGTGTGAGGTTTTTCATCTGTGTGGATTAACATGTGTGTAGCCAAATGTGAACGTAGAGTAAATGACTTATCACACTCTTGGCATGTGTGACGTTTTTCTCCTGTGTGGATTAACATGTGTCTAGCCAAACTTGAACGTTGACTAAATCCCTTACCACACTCTTGGCACGTGTGAGGTTTTTCACCTGTGTGGACTAACATGTGTGTAGCCAAATAAGAACGTAGAGTAAATGACTTACCACACTCTTGGCACGTGTGAGATTTTTCACCTGTGTGGATTAACATGTGCGTAGCCAAATTTGAACGTTGACTAAATCCCTTACCACACTCTTGGCATGTGTGAGGTTTTTCTCCTGTATGGATTAACATGTGTGTAGCCAAACTAGAAGGTACACTAAATGACCCACCACACTCTTGGCACGTGTGAGGTTTTTCTCCGGTGTGTATTAACATGTGTGAATTCAAATGTGAACGCCGATTAAATGACTTACCACACTCGTTGCATGTGTAGAATTTTTCACCTGTGTGGACTAACATGTGTGTAGCCAAATAAGAACGTAGAGTAAATGACTTACCACACTCTTCGCACGTGTGAGCTTTTTCTCCGGTGTGGATTAACATGTGTGTAGCCAAATTTGAACGCCGATTAAATGACTTTCCACACTCCTGGCATGTGTACCGTTTCCCACCTGTGTGGATTAACATGTGTGTAGCCAAATTTGAACGTTTACTAAATTCCTTACCACACTCTTGGCACGTCTGATGCTTTACTACTGCGTGAATTAACATGTGTGAATTCAAATGTGAACATCGACTAAATGACTTACCACACTCTTGGCATGTGTGATGTTTTTCACCTGTGTGGATTAACATGTGTGTAGCCAAACTTGAACGTTGATTAAATGACTTACGACACTCTTGGCATGTGTGACTTTTTTCTCCTGTGTGGATTAACATGTGTCTAGCCAAACTTGAACGTCGAGTAAATGACTTACTACACTCTTGGCAAATATGATATTCTTCTCCTGTGTGGATTAACATGTGTCTAGCCAAACTTGAACGTTGACTAAATCCCTTACCACACTCTTGGCACGTGTGAGGTTTTTCACCTGTGTGGATTAACATGTGCGTAGCCAAACTTGAACATACACTAAATTCCATTCCACATACTCGGCATATGTGGGATTTTTCACCTGTATGCACTAAGTTACTGCTTGATAAAGTTGAACTTTGACTAAAGTGTTTTTCACTCTTTCGGTATGTATGACGCTTTTCACTCTCCTGAGCTAAAATATGCCTTGACAAAAGTGATGGATGAAACCCCTTGCCAAACTGCATCGAAGTATAAGATTCTTCATCTGAATGAGAAATGGCTTCCTTTAAAGAAATACACGTATCGTCTTCTCCGTGGAAAGGTAATACGTTATCGCGCCTGTAACAAATTCAACAAACAAGGAAATGTGAATGTAGATGATGATTAAGTAGCAACAAAAAAGTAATCATTCTCTATATTTCATGATAAAATTACACTCAATTTGTTTTATTACATGAAATATTGTACAAATATGAAATGGAGTACCACTGAGTAGTTTCCATACCTTTCTATTCTCAAAATAAAAGGCTGTAGTTTGCTTCACTATATCAAATTGAGCCATAATTTATACTGTAGCTGTCATAAGTCTTTGACCGTGGCTGCTTTGAAACAATTGCATATACGAGAATTAAATCTGGCTTATCTGTAGTTTCAAGTGGAGAAAAAACAAACTTGCGTACCAAAGGTTTAAGAACAACTGAACTTATTAATATAAACTCTACCGAAGATCATTCACTTATATCATCATAAGAGGAATACGAAAGGCATTTTGAAACGAAGAAAAAAAATAATATACAACTTTCCAAGGTGAGGAAGAGAAACTTAACGTAACCAGACTAAAGACGAATCATTTACAGCGTAGTGATTGTAGTTCAGTGGTCTAGGCGCTTGGCCAGTAATCTGGAGGTTCTTCGATCGAATACACGTCGAGCATTTTTTTTTTACTTTACGAATGTTGATGGCGACTGATCAGCGATAACACACGTTTTATTACATTCAAATATTTGAATACTTCTATAATAATTCTTTATAATAAATTTGTATGATAGACACGTCTCTGTAGTTAATAAACGTGTTTCGCGACCCCATCACCATGCTAAACCGATGAATTGCGTTAGTTAATGGCGCGGAGAGATAAAGCATATAGAGCATACAGGAGACATGTTAAAAATAGTGATCCTTCCAGTGATAGCACAATAAATCCTAATACAAAATTCGAAAACAATAGGATAATAAGAAACCGTTGCACTCAAGAAGTAAGGAAGGGAAAACGGCGCTTTGCTATTAAATACTTGAATTTCAAAATAATGGAGCAGTTCTTTGGAAATGGCTAAAGCATTAGGTGTTGGGAGAAACATAGCCAAGAACGCAATTAACTATACGCCAGATGAATTGAACACTTTTTCTGTCAAAGCTGTATGATACCAGCCTCCATGAAACTGCATACAATGAATAATATTGTAACTTCGGATATTAACTCTCTGTTCTCGTTTTCTCATGTACAGCCTGCACATGTATTAAAAGCGATCCAAAGAATTAAATCTAAAGCCACTTGTACAGATGATATTTCAATAACCATGATCAGGAAAATCCTACCGCATGTACTTAATCCTATAACTCAGATTTTTAATTACTCTCTTGCCACAGGTACTTTTCCAACAGTATGGAAACTCGCTAAGGTCCCCCCACTTCCAAAAAAGAACAACGCTGAAAATATTGCAGACTATCGTCCTATCAGTGTCCTTCCCGACCTTTCAAAACTTTTGAATATATTGTAAATGATCAAATTCGGGAATAGTTAACAACAGATAATTTATTGGATACATTTCAATCTGGTTTTCGAAGTAATCATAGCACATGCACTGCACTAGTAAACGTAACGGAGGATATAAGATGGGCTATTTATAACAGAAAACTGACGCTCCTTACTCTACTTGACTATAGTAAGGCATTTCAAACTATTGATTTTGACATATTACTTCAGAAATTATCATTATTGTTTAATTTTTCTGAATCAATGTTTAAATGGTTTCATTCTTACCTTCACGAACGTAAACAAAGAGTAGTGATCAATCAGGATCACATATTGACATGGCATTGTATCAACAGTGGAGTGCCGCAGGGTAGCGTACTAGATCCTCTTCTCTTTGCCCTTTACATTAATGATCTCCCTAAAATTCTCACCTATTGTAAATACCATATTTACGCTGATGATTTTCAGTTATATGCTTCTTTTCCCCAACAAGATATTAATAATGCGATTGACAAAATAAATACTAAGTTAAACAAAATCAGCGACTGGTCTACGGCTCAGGGGTTAAAATTAAATACAGCAAAATCGCAGCGCATCTTATTTGGCTCCCCAAGAATTACACAAAATCCTTCACAGTAAGTACTACACGCCTCTGGAACAGTTTACCTCAATTAATACAAAACGTTTCCACAGTTGCCAAATTTAAAAAATCGGTATATTCCCTTCTCTTAAGTAAAGATAAGGACACTGGTAGCACATGAGGCATCTTCGTTTTACCAGATTATTAATAACCCACATATGAACACACAACCAATAGGTAACCTATGTTAATTTGTACAGCTTAATCATACTTCTAGTACCGCTATATGCAATATGCAATTTTTGGTTTCTCCATGTTATTTTTGTTTCCCCTATTGTATATTATTTTTCAATTTTTGTTTTTGAAGTGCTTAACCATTTTTGTTCCTTAAGTAGTATATTGTTTTTTTTTTATGTGGTTCAATAGTTTTCTTTTGTAATTGTTAATATTTTCTATACATTGGTGTTTTTCCTAAATATATATAATGTATGCACGTGGTTAAGTGCTCGGAGAAGGCTGCAGAGCCTTAACTTCGCCACGTAAAAGAAGTCATAAATACATAAATAAATCAATACTCGTTTGTTTCAACACTTGAACTATCACATTTTCAGGAATAATACTAGTGATAATGAATATTATCTGGAAAAATATTTAAAAATTAAACATTTATTATCGCTCAGGTCATACAATTACAAGCAGAAACCTGATATTAGCCAAAAAAAATTGGTTTTGTGTAAAGTTGCCCATGAAAAGACGAATTTCTCATATCGATTCTAAAAACAAACCAAACAAAATCGGAATGAGACTTAACATTTTAATTCCAGACGGGACAAGGGTAACTCACTCTATCGTCATGCTTTGGAGATGACAATCGAGACGAGACGAAAAGTATCGTAAACATTTCTCGTCTTATCTCGATTCTAGAAATAGTGTATGCCACTCTTTAAGCAACAATTGCTATGTAGACTGAATCTTATATATTATTTTGTTACTTTGTACTTCAAGCTCACTGAATTATGGTCTGTGTATACATTTTTGCAGCAAAGCTCTTATAATTATATCTGCAAACTCCACACGTTAGTTTATTACAAGCTTTAGTGTTCAATTATATTCAGGTCTTTCTATTACAGCTATTTTCCTGGAAACGTAAAGTAGAATATTTTCTACACGAAATATTAGCAGAAAGCTTTCGTTTAAATTAGAGTAGCTGTAGAGGTGTCTCATGAAGATACGTAACCCCTTCCTCGAAACCCCTACGTTTAATTAAGTTTTGCCAAATTTTAGTGCAACTATAAAACTTTTAATAGCATTATTATTATTATTATTATTATTATTATTATTATTATTATTATTATTATTATTATTATTATTGAAGTGTTGTAAATTTAATAGTACAACCTGTTCCACCCAGCTCCCGCCTAGTATGCATTGTGCTGAACAAACAACGTGTGTATAGGTTTTCTCCGTGTTCTGCTTCCTCTTACTTTCTTTATTTCAATATTTCTTTCATTCTCATCATCGACGTGTTCTGTAGCTTAGCCGGCATAACCATTACTTAAAAACAAATTTTCTTACGGCTCTTGTGAGTTCAGAACCCATACTTTCTACACGAAATTTGCCTCGAAAGTTTCCGTTATAGCATTTAACTAGTTCTAGGGAAACTTTCCGTTATAACATTTAGCTAGTTGTAGGGAACTTTCCGTTATAACATTTAGCTAGTTGTAGGGACGTATGGAGAGGGTATGTCCTGTTGGTCCTGAGACTTCTCTCCAATCCCGACTATTTTGTAACTTCTGGCTAACGCTACGGGCTAATTTACAGGTTTTTATACAATGAGTCTTCATACGGAAATTGTTATCTATATTATTATTATTATTATTATTATTATTAATATTATCATTACTGAATATTTGAGACCTCAATATTACGTCCTACAGCAATGTAAATAAACATACTGAAGTTACGGAAATGAAAATAAATTATTTTAACCCTATATAAGGATGAATTGAGTTATGAGATACTATGCAAAGATAGGAAAAAGGTGTCAGCTACTGGATAATGTGAAAATCGAACAGAACGTAAGTAGGATTTGTCTTTATCACAACACCCTTTCGAAGTAACGCCCTTTCTTTGGGTAAAGGACAGTAGTGTGATAACCTAACTCCTGGGCCAAACTCTATGCCAACCCATTTTGGAAATATCTTTGACCACCACAGATTGAGTAAGGTGAGATTGGGCAGGGTGCTTTGCGCATAGGCTTTTATGACATTTAAAATCATAAAATACTTACATCTAAAACTTACATCTAACATTAAAAGTAAAAAAGAAGTTTTTAGGTCAAATTATACATCCTGGTTTGATTTTAAGAATAAAAGATTGCTTAATGTATCTAATGCTATCGATAAACAAGATGTTGTAATATTAGAGCAGCTTGAATAAACAAACGAAGAGTTTACACGAAAAGAAACTGTAGAATAACCATGTCGATTGGCAAAAGATGATGTTGAGAAACCAGTCATTTTTGTATATAATTTAGCTGCTGCCTACAAATTTCTTTATAGAAGTAGGTTAATTCATACAGAATCAAGTTTCAATTCATAATTTATAGACACATTTTTAAATGACATTCTAGTTGAAAGTTTTCCATTACACTTTAATATAAATGATCAGTTAACAATTAGACCATCCAAAAATTCTGATTTGAAACAAGGCAAATCATTAATGCTTATTATGTATATAGAAAGAGATGATGAAGATGAATACGAAAACGAATCAAGTGATAATGATAATGTTAGGAGGGTAGTATTAGGTAATGATGAATTTTAAATTTCTATATAATAAACAGGATGTATTGTGTTAAGTGTAACAAATCAACAGATACGAAGAAAAACACTATTAGAATAGAAAATAACAAAGAATGGAAGATATAGTAAAAAAGGTGTTTGTTCAGTATGTGGTGTTACTAAATCATAATTCGTTAAAAAGAAAGATTGACTAGAACAAGGTAAAGGTATTAGAGAAGACATTATAGAAGAAATTCACAAACCTTCCGGAAAGAATTATTCTAGGTTAAATGTTATTGTTAAAGGTATAGATGATTTATGGCAAGCAGATTTTGTGGAAATGCATAGTGGTATGTTAAAAGGTATCTCCAAGTTCAACAAAGGCTATAAGTATTTGCTAACGATTATAGATGTGTTTTCGAAATATGCTTTTGCTGTTCCTGTTAAAGATAAAAGCGGTAAAAATGTTACAGAAGCATTTGAATCCATATTAAGAACGAGAAAACCTAGTAACTTACAAACTGATCAAGGCAAAGAGTTTTACAATAAAGAATTTAAGAAGGTGATGGAGGAAAATAAGATTAATCAGTACTCAACCTATAGGGGTAAGAGAACTTCTGTTGTTGAGACATTCAATAGAACTCTTAAACAAAACATGTGGAAAAATTTACAACACAAGGAAATTATAAATGGATAGAAATATTACTAACACTAGTTAACAAGTATAATAATCGTATGCATAGAACCATTGGTTTAAAGCCTATAGAAGTTAATAAAAAGAATGAGCAAATAAGTAAATCGAAAGGGTTATTTGAAAAAGGATATACACCTAATTGATCAACAGAAGTATTTGTTATTAGCGAAGTTATACCATCTAATGCACCTACGTTTAGAATTAAAGCTTTAGAAGAAGAGGATGTGCAAGGTAGATTTTACGAACCAGAACTATTAAAGACGAAACATAAATATGAACACTTAGTGGAGGTGTTGAGAAAGAAAGGTGACAAAGCATACGTTAAAAGGTTAGTATTTGATGATTCACATAACAGCTGGATAGATAAAAGTAATGTTGCAGTATAAATTTAAATATTATTTTTACGGAATAATAACCATAATAGGTTAGTATGGATCAAAGTTTGAATGAGATATGTTACGAACAGACTAAAGATAACTATTGGTACGGTATCTTTGGTGATTTTAAACTGATTATAGATAAGAACACAGGTTACTTCAATGCTACTAAATTGTGTGCAATGGGAGGTTGAAGATTTAAAAAAACGTTAGAAAATAAAGGTTCAAATGAAATATTAGAATATTACAATAACAAACTAAGTGGACCGAATTCGGGCCACTTCAAAAACTCACCTTATAGAGTAAAACCAGCTGGTAACGAAATAATGTTAAAAATATTTTCTAAACAATAAATACGAGTACTATGGATAGTTTAAACGTTATTTGTTACAAACAGATTAAAGACAATTATTGGTATGCTATTTTTGGAGATTTTAAACTGATTGTGGATAAGAGTACAGGATACTTCAATGCTACTAAGTTGTGTCAAGATAGTGGTAAAGGTTTGATAATTGGTTAAAAATAAAGTCACAAGAGATAATAAGATACTATGAGGTAGAATTAACCAATTCCTCTAATTATAGGAATTGCTCTTCCACATACCTAATAAAAGGAGGAGACAAAGAAGCAACCTTAATCATATGTGGAACTTATGTACACAACAAATATTTCTAGCTCTTGCCTTTTTGTTATCTAAAGATTTTTACAATAAGTATCGAAGACTATTTCATCTAAGACTTTAAGCAATATAGAGTTAACAACGAATTACTCCAAACACGAATGCAAGATATAGAAATACAGATGGAAAAGTTAAGTCTTAAGAACAAGGGCTTAACAAAATAGCAGCACATATACAAACGATGATTCAAAAGATAATTGCATAATCAGGTACAAGAAGAACAAACTTAATGATCCTTTCCCTTATTATGCTATCAGATGCCAAAAGAGAAGTCTATATAAGCCTCTTAATGAGGCAGAAGTATCCAGATCACGAGATAATATACGAAAAGTTTAGAGATCCTAACAGTATTAAGTTATTCAGCCTAGTGCAAAAAGAATTAGATATTCGTAATGGTAAGGGTAATGAGTTTTAGACGTCCCTATCAGAAGAAGATTTGGTCAAAGAAATTGATTGTTTCTATTATCGGTTAACATCTAATCCTATGTAAAAACTTTCGATATAACTTATATGATTATCATTTCATAAAAACTTAACATCAATCTTCGATGTTATTATTTCCAATCTTCCACAGAAAAAGAACGGATTATCAAAATCAGGATTTTCTTCAGGATATTCATTGTTGTTGTTGTTGTTGTTGTTAAGTATAATAACTGTTCTACAGAAAGGACAAGTGTTAATTATTCTTAACTAGGTAAGCATATATTCAACCCAGAACACATGCTTACACGTCATTTTACACAATTCAGTTTCTGTTTCTTTACATATTGAGCATTCTTCTGAGTTCTCTATTAAATGTTAACCTGTTAAGAGTAGCATTAGTTTGTTTCTGAGGGATTTGTGATCATGCTTATTTACTCTTAAGAATTTAAACATATCGATCTTACCTGTGATTTTCATTAGAAAGTTTTTTAAGAACTTCCTATCGCAACAAATGCGTATTATGCTGTTTTTATTTTAAACCTTTGCTTTCGAACTCGAGAATGAATTTTTAGCTTTTATCGTGTAAACTAACACTTGACCAGTAAACTTTATTTTGTTATTTCTCACATGTGTTTCATCTAGCAGTGGTGTAATATCGTACCAATAGATAACAGAATCAAATTCTCTCAAGAAGGCTGTTAGTTCTTTTCCTGAGATGCGACAACTTTTAGAAACTATATCCCAACAGAGTTTGTCTTTAAAGGTTTTTAGGAATGTAAGTTTAAGCAAATCTGTTTTGCAAGAGAGTATGCTCCAAAGTAAGTATTCTTGGAATTGTGTGCAAACCTCAATAGCTTGTTTTTGCGAATATTTCTCCAGTTATTTTCTTCACCAAACACGAGCCAATCAACTTCTTCTTTAAATTCATTAACATAATCTTCACTCATTTGTTGAGAGTATTCATACGTGTAGTCTTCCCAATGAATATGTTGTCTTGTATGTTCTTTATGGTTTCGTGCGAATTCTGGTTTCAAAATGATGATAACAACATAAACCATACCTTCGTTCACACAATTTATCTCAGAAAAGTTTATCACTATACTTATTAATAATATTTTCGTAGCTAACTAAGTCTTTCCTGTTTGATAATCTGACCCAATTGATGTGTTCTTCATAACGTTCAATAAAAGAAAGTGACAGTTTATGGGTTGATGTAACTGAACACCAATGTATCTTGTTTTTGAAGATATGTAGAAAGTCATCGGGTAAGTTCTTTATTTCTGAAATTTGTTTCCATTCTTTGAATCTTCGACTACTAAGTGCATCTATAACTATATTTCTACAAAGCGGATTCTGAAAGTAGTTTACAATATGCTCAGGGTTTAATTTTTGAACATGTCTTTTATAAGCTCATCTTTATTCATCATTGTTTTATCTTGTTTACTGGTTGTTGTGAATTTGCAGCAGTTGTTGCTAAATACTTATTTCTGTGCTCGTTGATTAAGACCATTATTTCTGTTTTTCTAAGCTTTGAATAACCATGTACTCCGTTCTCTCTACATTATTGCTTAAGTTGGGGGATAGTTTTCCTTTCCATAACCTCCTTTTTTATAATAATAAGAAAATAGTTATTCATTTTTGTTCATTTCTGTATTTAATAAATATGGATAAGCAATGTGAATTGATACAGAATAAACTTAACCTTATTCATCAAGATCTTCAACCCATAACAGTACTACTAGAAAAGAAATATTAAAAGAACAAGAGAATGGAGTACTAGAAAGATATACACCAGAATCAAATTGGGATAGCGACAAAAAACTTTAGCCCACAGATGATAGTGAGAAAGAACTTGAGCCTACAAATGATAGTGATGAACATGATGAGGTAGATTTGAAAAAAGAATAATAAAAATGAATTAGTTTTCATTAGATCATGAGTAACTTTCATGGGTTATTCCCATAAAAGCCATGTTCTGATACAATATGCTAATAGACATCGAGATTTCCTACGTCACATGAATATTAGCTGTTTATTAGATAACGAAAATGATTAAAAATTATTTTTGTATAATAAAAACAAAAGAGTAATTATGAATTTAATTAAGCACACAGTAGTGGAATTATACAAAAAAATTATGTAAAGGAAAGGGGATCAAAAGTTATTCCCGATTAAGGGAAAACAGAACTGATAGACCGTATTAAAGAACATGAAGATGAACAAAACATATTAAACTTTAACAAAACTTTCCCATTTAAAGAAGACATATTGGAAAAACCAAAACCTAACAGATTAGGTAGGAAGAGAGCTTTAAAACTGTTTCATTTAAAAAAGAAGTATTTGAAGAACCAAAAATCAAATCTGAATCAATACCAATCGTGTAAATCGTCAAAATATTAATACATTTAAATCAAAATTAGAAACATGGAGATTCACAGCACAATACAAACCAGAAGATCCACTAGAACATTATATTAAAACAACATCTAAAGCTATATTAAACAGAATACGACTCAGCTTACAAAAACATGGCTCATTGAAAATTAATCTATGTTCAAGTTCTAAATATAAGAAAGGAAAAGAAATTCAAGAGTTTTATTTTAATACTGAAAACCGAGTAATATATCAGTCAACCAATGTAAATGAACCACTAATTAATATGAAGCAAGCATTAAGAACAAGAATGGATGAGTTTCAAGCTTGAAGTTCTCTCTGGGCTCTTATAAACATTAACTTTTTAGAACTAGAAATCGTTAAATATGTACCATACAGAGGATCATCATACATAGAATTACCTAAACAGATTCAAAACAAAAAGGCAGTAATTAATGTAAAAATGAAGACGAAAAATGCTTCTTATACTCATTATACAGTGCCTTATATCCTACAAATTCACATCCTGAACGAGTACCAAAAAATGATGAACTATTGTCAAACTTAGAATCCATACTAAAAAATATTCATTTTCCTGTAAAACTAAGCGATATTCCAAAAGTCGAAAAATTACTTAATATTTCTATAAATATCTATGCGTATGATAAAGACAATTCAATCTATATATTACATCAGACACAGACCAAAAAAGAAAAACATGTGAATTTATTATATATATAAAAACTTGTTGAAGAAAATGTTTAAAAACATTATTGTTGGATTAAGGACCTAAGTAAATTAATTAGTACTCAAATAAGTAAATGTAGAGCTCGAAAATTTGTGTGATCGATGTTTGTTATACTTTTAATAACAAAGTGCATTAGATAAACATGAGCAAGAGTGTTCATCGAATAAAGCAGTAAAAATAATAATGCCTGAAGAAAACACATATGCTAAATTTAAGAATTATCAGTATAAAATGAGAATGGCTTTTGTAATCTATGCCGATTTTGAATGCTTATTGCATAAGGTTATGGGATGTGAAGAATGTTATCCAGAAAATAAACCATATACAAAAAATATCAACAACATAAACCTACTGGATTTTGTATTACATTGTAAAAAGCGATGGAACTAAAACGGAACCTATTTGTTTAGAGGTAAAAATGCAGATAAAAGGTATATAAATAAATTACAGAAAGAAGCTAAAATGATATCTAACATTTATAAGCAAAATAATGAATTACCTTTAACAAAGAAACAGAGAAGAGAGTGTAATAGATACGAATTTTGTTATTACTGTAAAGAAAAATACACTAAAAAGAATTATAAAGTTAAACATCATGATCATGTAAGAAGAGAGTTTATAGCTCCTTTCTGTAGTAATTGTAATTTAAAGTTATAGTTCAAAAAGTTTGTACCAATCATTATACATAACAGGATACGACTCACATTTATTCATTAAAGAGCTCAGATGTAATAAAGAAACAATTGATTTAATACCTAATAACAAGGAACGCTACATTTCATTCAGTAAAAAGGTTGGAACTATCAAATTAAAATTCATATATTCGTTTAGATTTATGGCGTGTTTAGACAAATTATCATCAAACCTAACAAGAGAACAAATGACTCACACACAACACTTCTACCCTAATGAAGAACAATTTAACCTTGTAACAAGAAAAAAGTTTACCCGTACGATTATGTTACTGACTGGAAAAAGTTTAGACAGAGACAATTAAGCCCAAAGGAAGCATTCTTAAACAAGCTTACCAACACACATATAAGTGATGAGAATTATAAGCATGCGAAGAAAGTGTGGAAAACATTTAAAATTAATCTCGGACAGTACCATGACCTATATGGAAAAACTGATGTATTGTTATAAGCAGATGTGTTTGAGAACTTTAGAGAAACATGTCTTACAGCTTATGATCTTGATACAGCTTGGTATATGACAGCACAAGTTTAGCTTGGGATGCAATGTTAAAGATGACAAATATAGAATTAGAATTATTAACAGATAATGATATGGCGCTGATGATAGAGAAAGGTATAAGAGGAGGAATTTCACAATGTAGTAAAAGATATGTAAAAGCAAACAATAAGTATATGGAAAGTTACGATGAGAATAAAGAAGATTTATACATAATGTGCTTGGATGCTAACAACTTGTATGGATGGGCAATGAGCCAATACTTGCCATTTAAGGGATTTTGATGGTTAAGTGAAGACGAGATAAGAGAAACAGATTTCACAAATACACCTGATGATTCTGATGCGTGTAACATATTAGAAGTTGATCTTGAATAACCTAAAGAATTGCATGACTATCAGAAAAACTACCCATTAGCATCTCAGAACATGCGTCGATCTGGTACAAAACAACCAACTATATTTTAACTATTTTTTTCTCTGCCCCTCGGTAAATTTAATATTTTTAAAAGCATCGGTTGAGTATGGAAAATTTAATATATTTTTCTAATTCTTTTATATTATATTGACCAGGTTGAACTATGAGTTGTTATGCAAATTGAGGATACTCAGGAATGTTACTACAAAATGTTATTATATTTTTTCTTTCTGTAATGTTTGGAGTTAGGTATTTGGTATAAAATACCAACGGCTAATACAACTTTTTCGAGATATATAATGTAATATTAAAGACACAATAGCAGTAGTAAGAGGATAGAACGAAGAGATTATTCCATTAGAAGAATGTGAGAATGATTCTGTGGTAGTGTTTGATGATTTCATTTTAGAACAACAAAACTACGTTAGAGAATATTTTACTCGAGGTCGTCATAAGGGTTTAAACTGTTTCTATCTCGGACAAACATATTCTAAAGTACCGAAACAATTAATAAGAGGTAACAAACTTCCTTTGTGTCCTTAGACAGGACAATGTGAATTTAAAGCATATATATGATGAATTTGTTCGATCTGATATGTCGCTTGAAAAATTACAATCTTTATGCAATAAGTCTTGGAAAGAAGAGCGTGGTATCTTAACAATAGATATGACTATGAAAGCTAATAATGGCAAATATAGAAATAAAATTAAATAATTTTTAAAAGAATAGTTCGGAGTAAATCTTAAATGTAAACAACGCAAGCGAATGTACTTGAACGTAGATTAACTTATATGTTACGTTACAGTGTGTTATATATTTTTTTAATTTTTCTTTATATAATAAATGGATGTTAATAAAGCAAAGAAAGATATAAAGTTAAAAGATCTTACTAAAAGATTTAAGGAAATTAAACAGGCTAATCGAAGTAAATATGAGAAATATAAAGAACAAGATCAGCCTGTTATCGATGCAATTAAAGATTTAGGATAAGATATATCAAACAAGCAGAAAAAATAAAAGTATAATTCAAGAGTTGGTTCCAGTTGTAAATAAAATCGCAACAATAGATTCAAGCTTATTAGTAACACCTCCTATGTACGAAAGTTCAATAAGTGAAAGTGATACGCCTATAACAAAAGAATCAAAACATATGAAAAACCAAATTAAGTGTAAAGTAGAAGGAATAGAATCTTTAGCAACTACTCATTTTGGTAACATTTTCTCAAGATATTATGCAGCTAAAGATGATAGATTTTGGAATACAACCATATGATAAAGATGGAACAATCATACATATGATAGGGGATACTGATGTTAAAATTCATGGTGATGATTTAGTTATTAATAATCGACATTACACAGGAACAGGTTTATGGGAATTACTAACAAAACATAATCCAAAAAATTATAATGATGATGATCTTGAAAAATATACACAAATAGTCATTGATTCTAATGTAGTATTTCATAACAATGATCCAAGTACAAGAAAACAACGATCTAGTAGAAGCGAAAAATATAAAGAAATTATTAAACCTATTTGGGATAGATATATAAAACAAAATTTGGTTCCAACACCAACAAGAAAGAAAAAAGGAGAAGGAACAAAAATATACAACGAATTACCTAAAGAATATATATGGATGAATGATGTGAGAAAATTAATAAATAGGTGAATAGTTATAGATGGAGAAGAAAAAGCTCGAAATGATCACCTTTATAATGGGAAAGTAGGCATAATGGATATGATTAATTCTAAATTCTTACAATTTATTCCTAATGATCCGAAGGGTATAGGTTATTTGATAAAGATATTGTAGACGTTACCACCAAAATTTTGGAATAATAAGAAATATGGTAAAGGACTAATGGATAAGATTTTATACATGAAGGGAATACCAGAGTTAGATATACCAGGCTACGAATTTTGTGGACATTTTGCGAAGCTACAAGAAAGGTTAGAAAGAGGAGATAAAGGTATTAACCCATTAGATGAACTTTGTAGAGAACATTATATTTACTACAGAGATAATAAAGATACAGCTTCTAGAGATATTGCAGACAAAGAATTAGAAAATAAAGCTTGGGAAAGAGCTTTTGCTAAAGATGGAAAATTGATAACAAAACGATTACCAGCTTTTGGAACTGCTTTGGCTATGAATGCAAAAGTAAGGTTTATTTTAGGTTTATAAGTATTGTGTTTAATTTTTATGGATTTTCCATAAAAGTTTTATAATAAATATAAGTATGAAGTTAAGTAGTTTTATGTTTACAATAACTAACGAAAAACTTAAGAAATTAAATATTGATCACATTTGAACAAAGAAACAGTTAAATGATAAAGCTGAGAAGATTAAAGAAGGAAGAGAAATGCAATTATCTCTTTCTATATAACAAATTAAAAAATAAACAAAGAAATGAAAACTAAAGACAATATTCATTATGGTGGTTTCATATTTACTCTTCCAACAATTTTAGCTATAATAGGTGCTCTAGGTTCTACTGCTACCGGAGCTGATCCTATAGCGAAAACGGTAAATGGTGCAAAAAAGAATAGAGAGGAATTAGAAGAACAAAAGAGACATAACTTGGCAATGGAAGAGAGCCAAGGTGGTAAGCTTCCACAAAACGTGAAGCCCAAAAAACTAAAGACGAAGAAATTAAACCTTTAAGTAACTTGGATATAACTGACCTTGTTAAACAACTTAAGAAACTTTAGAGGTGTATTTATGAGTGATGAATTACCTAAAGAGTCAAAAACAGAATAAGTGTGCCATTATTAATTTTGGCATCTCTAAAAATATAGGAACTCATTGGATTTGCTTTTGCAAAGAAGTAAATAGAAAGTATGTTTCTGATTCATTTGGAGGTAATCCACCAAAAACACTTGTAAAATATCTTGATTATAATATAGGGTACAGTAGCAATGGTATACATTTTAACGAGGTAATCTGTGGGCATTTATGTATTGTAGTATTAAAAATGCTCGCAGATGGATATAGTTTCCCCGAAATTATTAGTCAGGTGAATAGGAATAAGGATATTTGGAGAAGTTATATTTAAGTTTGTTTTCTGGGTTTAATTCATAAAACGATAAAAATATTTTTATAATAAATATGGATAAAGTGGAGTCATATGAATTACAATCCTTTAAACCTGATCAAAAGACAATCGAAAATTTAAATAAAAAACAGATCTATTGAGTTTCATATAGATGTTGGGGTTGGGTTTGTTCATCCTTATTATGCTGATATTTATGTAACAACTGAAATTAGAGGTAGAGATGCCAATGGAGAGTACACTGCTGGTCAAAATATTAGAATTATTATTAATTTCTTTCCACATCTGTTTTCTCAAATACAAGTTAGTAAGCATGGACAGATATGGAATATTATAGATTCTCCTGGTTGATAAAAGTAACTATATATATAACGAGATAAGGTCATGAGAAAAATGAGCAATTTTTTAAAAGTTTTTTTGTAAAATAAATAGAAAATGACATCATAATTAAACAAGAAAAACAATATAATCATTTTAAAAGTTTAAAATTGCAAGATCTGGAAGAAGGAAAATCATACGAAATAACCTTATGGAAATTGAAAACAACAAAGTACACTGGTGAAAGAGTATTAGCTCATTTAAATGAAAAATACAAAACCATATTGCTCCAGAGATATAATGGAGATACTGATCACGATTTAAAAGAGACGAAAACTAAAACTGTTTATGAGGTACGATGGAATGAAAGACCTTTCTATTGGTTTTAAAATGCACCAACTCTTCTAAAATGAATCTAAAAAGTAACAAAAATAATTAAAAAAAATTCTTTAAAGTAATAAAATGAGTAGTTAGTAAGGAGCCTCAAAAAAATTCATTCTAGCTAATAATTTCAATGTAATTGTAAAAAATGTGCAAAACGAAACGACACTGTTATTTGAAATCAATCGTTGTTTATTCGGCTTCAACTATGACCAATGCACTGAGTTTAAGAAAATCATTGTTTCCTATAGAGAACGAAGTTAGCAGAAGATTCCATTACCAGTATCCTTATTTCTAATTTAAGTATGTTTTAAGTGTTTTTGTGGTTATAAACTCATAAAAACTGAGATTTAGAGATTCACGTGGCATAAGAAAAAGCAGTACATTTGAGTGTCATTTGAATTTTAAAGATTCATATATAAATAAGGTACATTTGAATTTTTGTAATAATATCCTTAGAGTTATGCATCCTACAATACCTTCAAAAGATAGTAAATTTATTTCTCTATTGATCTTCGATTGAATTTTTAAAATCGATGAATATTTGACGAAATTATAACAAAATCAAAATTTCGGCAATTTCTT
Organism: Thermobia domestica; assembly: GCF_964235325.1. Classification (NCBI taxonomy): domain Eukaryota; kingdom Metazoa; phylum Arthropoda; class Insecta; order Zygentoma; family Lepismatidae; genus Thermobia; species Thermobia domestica. The sequence goes on along the minus strand of NC_137460.1, from coordinate 295,765,207 downwards.
ACGGCTTTATCTTTGAGTTTTCGGGAAAATGTTATTCTTTAAAAGAAGTCTTAAAATATCATGTAGATTATGCTAGTATTTTTATTTTTCAAAACTGACAAAAATTAGTAAAGTTATTAAAAATTAAAAATTATCCTTAAAGATAGGCAACCCGCTACATATGAAAAATTACGCCTTTAATTCTATCTCGATACCCGTTTGTATTTTCAAAATTCATTTATAAATAAGGAAGAAATTTCAGAAGATATGCCACCACTAAAACTTATCCCCTGTAAAGTATGCAACCCACAGTATACATACACAAACACACATACACTGTGTGATGGGTAAATTCCCGGGAAGATATTTTTCGGGAATATTCCCTGGGAATATTCCCGGGAAGATTCCCAAAATGAGAATTTATCCGGGAATTTATGTTCAATCAAAAAGAAAATTGCATTCTATTACTATATTATGATTTCAAATTTGAATTAATTTTTATATCACAGCGTATTATTACTGTTGTCCACAGAGGATTCTATAAAACGTATATTCTGAACGGTACTATGTTACTTTATTAACACTTTATTATGTTTAGAGAGTACGCATAAATGTATATTTTTTTTACAATGTGTTCTAGCTATTAAATATGTGTGAAAAAATTATATAGTAACAGTTTAAATTTATATGTAAGTGGATTTGCTCAACTTGACTCTATTCCTGATATTATGAACACATTAAATTTATAAATGTTATAAACAGGGGCGTCATTTAGAGGAGGCAGGATGGGGCAATTGCCCTCCCCCCCAAGAGTTTGAGAAATGCATATACGTTAATCGATTGTCTACTAATATACTAGTACCAGACGAGAAAGTCTTATGTCGGTGGCGCTCTTGCCCCCCTCAAGCGAAGTCTGAAATGACGCCCCTAGTTATAAACCAATTAGATTGGGTAAATGCTAGAAGATACATATCTCACCAATTTATCAACATTTGCGCATACATATTTATGTTCACAAAATTTGCAAGATTCTTACTTATCTTCATGTTTTAGCACGTAACATTGCCATACATAACCTTTCATTCTACCTATTTCTCGAAATTCCATACGTTAATTTACATGTAAAAGAAGTCCGAGTACCTCTTCAGAAATTTGAGTCAGAGAGAGGAGACAGACCGACGTCTATTACTAATGGTGATTCAGGGTTTATTAATAGTACTTGATCTTTATTTCTACATAATTCTAAATTACTTTACAAAATGGTTCCTTTTCATCATTTGTAAATTATTACTTTGCTAATTTTGGCTCTTCTTTAGCATTGGGGACCAGCTTTTTCACCTACTTTTTTGCGATATTCTATTTCGATGCGGTTGTTTTATGGTTTCATACGTTAAATTACGTTACCAACATTATATTCTGACAGCATTGCAGAGCGAGCGTTAACAAATGAAGGCGGGTTAGAGCACCACATGGCATGTTGTTTTCTATATTCGTTACCAACAATTCACTTTCTTTTCTCACATAAATCACTTCCACTTACCTTTCCATTTTGTATAAATCCCTTCTGCTCTAAAAAAATGTGTTCGATACTTTCTTGACTACTTGAACATCACTATCAACTCATTTCTTCCGTAAATCATCCTACCTTTTGCTAGTTTTGGCCCTCCAATACTAAACAATTACCTTACTTTCTAGCGCAAATGGAAATGGAACTTAAAAGGTCATATTATTAGTTATATAAATACCGTCAAATAATTTTAAATATTTTAACCTCCAAATTCTTTAAAACCTAGAAGTAAATCATAATTTACTAAAATAAAGTAATTAATCATATAGTTCTTATAATTTGGAAGATAAAGTAAAGAATGGAAATAAATTCCTTCCCGGGAATTTATAGGCCAGGGAAAAAACCCGGGAATATTCCCATTTTTAAATTCCTTCCCACCGGGAATATTCCCACTGCCCATCACTACATACACACACACACACACATATATATATATATATATATATATATATATATATATATATATATATATATATATATATATATATATATACATCTGCTAATGATTATGACACCAAACACTGTTCGACGCTTTCTTGCACCCACTGGAAAACATGAAGTACATTGATATTTATTTGCATATATTGTTATTGTAGACTGTTCCCATAATGCCTGCCGACTTCGATTTTACAAAATTTGAGAAATAAATTTTACTTTTTATTCTGTGGTCAATTTGAAGGCATTTTGTTATACTACCATTAATAAACCCATATACATCATATTACGAATCAATCATTATGGAACAATTTCATGTGTTAGGCGCATCAGTGGTACCAATCTTTGAAAATTTCATTTACAACTTTTTTTTATTTTTCTTTTTCTTTTTTAATTGATTTTGTGAGTAATAGTGCATTCAGTATGAAGGCACAATTAGATTTTCTCTCTCTCTCTCTGTGTTTTTAGTTTTCGGCGTAAGCGTGTGGATAATACCAGGTATACTTTCGTGTGTACATATGTTAGTGTGTGTTGTGGCGGAGCTATATGAAGTATTACTTGGAATCGCGTAGTGGAGTTAATCGATATTAGTACGTACATACGAGCGGCCGTTACTTCACACGAAAACTTCGGACGAATGCGAATATTTTAATTCTGCTTTTTGCAATAAATAAGTAGAGTGATTTCTCTTGAGGGAGTTCCTTAATGGAGGTGATTCGCCGGTGGAAGTGGTAGAAATGGGTCATTTCCGATTTTAACGTTGATAACTATAGAGCTTGCAAAATTTGGACGATTACTGTGTTTGGATTTCACCATAATCTTTGAGTCTACGTCTCACATAACCTCGATGCAGAAAGGGAATCCTAAACGTAAATAATTAACTAACTCGAAACCGTTGAGAGTACAAAAATCAAGGTTTCGGCAAAGAAAAGGCACAAAAATTGGGAATAGAAAAAGTATCAGGTATCCAGTTGGAGAGGGAGGGAAAGGACGGGAATACGGACACAACACCATAAAACACATTATTGAAATGGCAGTCAGAGATGATTACCGAGTCGGCTCTTGGCCTTAGAGCTTCGAAATTCCCTCTACGGCATATCCCAAGCATGCAGAATTTGAGTTCCTATAATTTTCATAGTACTATATTCAGCAATCGTTTCCTCAGTTCCTCCGCCTTTCAAAATCTCAAATGAACATTGCCTCCTATGGTGCTCAATATCAATTACATGCATTTTGCAGAACTGCTTTCCACCTCCATTTAGCCCCCCCAAACAAGACTAAATCGGAAATGGTCTCAATCGTTTTTACACCGTTTGTACAGAAATGTGCAGGCGAAATTTTCGTTTGTACAAAATTAGCGGCGCCGCCAGAACGAAAACAAAGTGGGGACTGTACAAATGGTAGCCTCCCGAACCATGTCAAATTCAAACGTTAATCGTTCCAATCGTTTGTACGTCGTTTGTACAGAAATGTGCAGGCAAAATTTTCGTTTCTACACAATTAGGGGCGCCGCCAGAACGAAAAAAGTGGGGGCCTGTCCAAATTATAGTCCCCCACCATGTAAAATTCAATCACAAATCGTCGCTACCGATTGTACAACGTTTGTACGGAAAGGTGCAACCGATATTTTTGTTTGTACATATTTAGGGGCGGCTTCAGCACGAAAACAAAAAGGGCCGGTCGAACTGGTAGCCCCTCCACCATGTCCAGCTCAATCACAAATAGTTCCAATTGTTTGCACATCGTTTGTACAAAAATATGCAGGCCAAATTTTCGTTTGTGCATAATTAGAGACGCCGCCAGAAAGAAAATAAAGTGGGCGGGATGTGTAAATGATAGCCCCCACCATCAACAATTCGATCCCAAATTGTCGCAATCGTTTGTACACAAATGTGAAGCCAAATTTTCGTTTGTACACAATTAGGAGCACCGCCAGAGCAAAAACAAAGTGGGGGCTGACTAAGAGGTAGCCCACCACCATGTCGAAATCAAACACAAATTGTAGCAACCATTTGTACATCGTTTGTACAGAAATGTGCGGGCGAAATTTTAGTTTGTACACAATTAGGGGCACCGCCAGAACGAAAACAAAGTGAGGGCTGTCAAGGTGCTAGCCTCCCACCATGTCCAATTCAACCACAAATTTGTCGCAATCGTTTGTACATCGTTTGTACAGAAATGTAGGGGGAAAATTATAGTTTGTACGCAATTGCGGGAGCCTCCGGAAACGAAAAGAAACTCGAAGAGGTTATCTAAATGGAAGAATCCCACCATGTCCAATTCAATCACAAATTGTCGCAATTGTTTGTACGTCGTTTGTACAGAAATGTGCAGGCAAAAGCTTTACTTGTACACAATTAGGGCGCCGCCAGAAAGAAAAGAAATTGGGGGTTGTCTAAGTGGTAGCTCCCACCATGTCGAATTCAAGTACAAATTTCCGCAATCGTGTGTACATCGTTTGTACAGAAATGTGCATGCGAATTTTTTTTGTACACAAATAAGGTCGTCGCCAAAAGGAAAACAAATTGGGGGCTGTCTAAGTGGTAGCCCCCACCATGTCCAATTCAATCACAAATAGCCGCATTGACCCCACCATGTCCAATTCAATCACATATAATCGCAATCGTTTGTACTTCGCTTGTGCAGATATGTGCAGGCGAAATTTTAGCTTGTACATAATTAGGGATGCCGCCAAATCCAAAACAATGTTGGGGACTCTCTAAATGGTAGAAACATAAAAAAACTACGTCACACACTATGGAGTATTTTCCTAATAATCGTCGCCACCAGAAAGAATATAAAGTGGGCAGGCCGCCAACATGAACAATTCAATCACTAATTGTCGCAATCGTTTGTACGTTGTTTCTACAGGAAAGTGCCGGCAAAAGTTTCGTTTTTTCACAATTAGGAGCACCGCCAGAACGAAAACATAGTGGGGGTTGACTAAGTGGTAGCCCACCACCATGTCGAATTCAAGCACAAATTGTAGCAATCATTTGTACATTGTTTGTACAGAAATGTGCAGAGGAAATATTCATTGTACACAATTAGGGGCGCCTCCAGAACGAAAACAAAGTGGAGGCTGACTAAGTGGTAGCCCACCACCATCTCCAATTCAAGCTCAAATTGTACCAATCATTTGCACATCGTTTGTACAGAAATGTGCAGGGGAAATTTTCTTTTGTACACAATTAGGGGCGCCGCCAGAACGAAAACCAAGTGAGGGGTGTGTAAGTGGTAGCCCCCACCATGTCAAATTCAATCACAAATTGTCGCAATCGTTTGTACATCGTTCGTACAGAAACTTACTGGCCAAATTTTTGTTTGTACAGAATTAGCGGCGCCGCCAGAACGAAAACAAAGTGGGGAATGTCTAGGTGCTAGCCTCCCATCATGTCCAATTCCAGCACAAATTTTTGCAATCGTATGTACAGAAATAAGTAGACCACTTTTCGTTTGTACTCAATTAGGCTCGCCGCCAGAATGAAAACAAAGTGGGGGCTGTCTAAGTGGTAGCCCCCAACCATGTCCAGTTCAATCAAAAATGTCGCAATCATTTGTACATCGTTTGTACAGAAATGTACGGGCGAAATTTTCTTTTGTGCGCAATTAAGGAAGAGCCAGAAACGAAAAGAAAGTCGGAGAGGCTGTCTAAATGGAAGCCTCTCACCATGTCCAATTCAATCACAAATTGTCGCAATCGTCTATACGTCGTTTGTGCAGAAATGTGCAGGCAAAAGTTTCATTTGTAACAATTAGGAGCGCCTCCAGACCGAAAACAAAGTGGAGGCTGACTATGTGGTAGCCCACCACCATGTCGAATTCAAGCACAGATTGTAGCAATCATTTGTACATCGTTTGTACAGAAATGTGCAGGGGAAATTTTCGTTTTTACACAATTAGGGGCGCCGCCATAACGAAAACAAAGTGGGGGCTTTCTAAGTGGTAGCCCCCAACCATGTCCAATTCAATCGCAAATTGTCGAAAACGTTTGAACTTCTTTTTTCATAAATGTACAGGCAAATTTTTCGTCTGTACACAGTTAAGGGCACCGCCAGAACGAAAGCAAAGTGGGGTGTGTAAAAGTGGTGGATCCTACCATGTCCATTTCAATCACAAATAGTCCGAATCGTTTGTACGTCATTTGTACAGAAATGTGTACGCGAAATCTTCGTTTGTACGTATTTAAGGGCGCCGCCAGAACGAAAACAATCTGGGGCCTATCTAGGTGCTAGCCTCCCACCATGACCAATCCATCACAAATTGTTGCAATCGTATGTAAAGAAATGTATAGACCAATTTTCGTTTCTACACAATTAGGAGCACCGCCAGAATGAAAAAATAGTGGGGGCTGACTAAGTGGTAGCCCCCAACCATGTCGAATTCAAGCACAAATTGTAGCAATCATTTGTACATCGTTTCAGCAGAAATGTGCAAAGGAAATATTCATTGCACACAATTAGGGGCGCCTCCAGAACGAAAACTAAGTGTAGACTGACTATGTGGTAGCCCACCAACGTGTCGAATGAAAGCTCAAATTGTAGCAATCATTTGTACATCTTTTGAACAGAAATGTGCAAAGGAAATTTTCGTTTGTACACAATTAGGGGCGCATCCAAAACGAAAACAAAGTGGATTGTGACTATGTGGGAGCCCACCACCATTTCAAATTCAAGCACAAATTGTAGCAATCATTTGTACATCGTTTGTACAGAAATGTGCAGGGGAAATTTTCTTTTGTACACAATTAGGGGCGCCGCCAGAACGAAAACAAAGTGAGGGGTGTGTAAGTGGTAGCCCCCACCATGTCAAATTCAATCACAAATTGTCTCAATCGTTTGTACATCGTTCGTACAGAAACTTACAGGCCAAATTTTCGTTTGTACAGAATTAGCTGCGCCGACAGAACGAAAATAAAGTGGGGAATGTCTAGGTGCTAGCCTTCCATCATGTCCAATTCCAGCACAAATTTTTGCAATCGTATGTACAGAAATAAGTAGACCACTTTTCGTTTGTACTCAATTAGGCTCGCCGTCAGAATGAAAACAAAGTGGGGGCTGTCAAAGTGGTAGCCCCCAACCATGTCCAGTTCAATTAAAAATGTCACAATCGTTTGTACATCAATTGTACAGAAATGTGCAGGCAAAAGTTTCGTTTGTTCACAATTAGGAGCACCACCAGAACGAAAAGAAAGTGGGGGCTGACTAAGTGGTAGCCCACCACCATCTCGAATTGAAGCACATATTGTAGCAATCATTTGTACATCATTTGTACAGAAATGTGCAGGAGAAATATTCGTTTGTACACAAGTAGGGGCGCCTCCAGAACGAAAACTATGTGGAGGCTGACTAAGTGGTAGCCCACCACCATGTCGAATTCAAGCACAAATATTAGCAAAAATTTGTACATCGCTTGTACAGAAATGTGCAGGGGAAATTTTCGTTTGTACACAATTAGGGGCGCCTCCAAAACGAAAACAAAGTGAGGGGTGTGTAAGTGGTAGCCCACCACCATGTCGAATTCAAACACAAATTGTCGCAATCGTTTGTACATCGTTCGTATAGAAACTTCCAGTCCAAATTTTCGTTTGTACAGAATTAACGGCGCCGCCAGAACGAAAACAAAGTGGGGCCTGTCTAGGTGCTAACCTCCCACCATGTCCAATTCTAGCACAAATTGTTGCAATCGTATGTACAGAAATGTGTAGACCAATTTTCGTTTGTACTAAATTAAAATTAACGGCGCCGCCAGAACGAAAACAAAGTGGGAGCTGTCTAAGTGGTAGCCACTACCCGTGTCCAGTTCAATCACAAATTGTCGCAATCATTTGTACATCGTTTGTACTGAAACGTACGGGTGAAATTTTCGTTTCTACGCAATTACGGACACCGCCAGAAACGAATAGAAAGTCGGAGAGGCTGTGTAAATGGAAGCCTCTCACCATGTCCAATTCAATCACAAATTGTCGCAATCGTCTGTACGTCGTTTGTGCAGAAATGTGCAGGCAAAAGTTTTATTTGTAACAATTAGGGTCGTCTCCAGACGGAAAACAAAGAGGAGGCTGACTATGTGGTAGCCCACCACCATGTCGAATTCAAGCACAAATTGTAGCAATCATTTGTACATCGTTTGTACAGAATTATGCAGGGGAAATTTTCGTTTTTACACAATTAGGGGCGCCGCGAGAACGAAAACAAAGTGGGGGCTGTCTTAGTGGTAGCCCCCAACCATGTCCAATTCAATCGCAAATTGTCGAAATCGTTTGTACGTCTTTTTTTCATAAATGTACAGGCAAAATGTTCGTCTGTACACAGTTAAGGGCACCGCCAGAACGAAAGCAAAGTGGGATGTGTCTAAGTGGTGGATACTACCATGTCCATTTTAATCACAAACAGTCCCAATCGTTTGTACGTCATTTGTACAGAAATGTGTAGGCGAAATTTTCGTTTGTACGTATTTAAGGGCGCCGCCAGAACGAAAACAAAGTGGGGCCTATCTAGGTGTTAGCCTCCCACCATGTCCAATTCAACCACAAATTGTTGCAATCGTTTGTACAGAAATGTGTAGACCGAAATTTCGTTTGTACGCAATTAGGGGCAGCGTCAGAATGAATACAAAGTGGGGGCTGTCTAAGTGGTAGCCCCCACCATGTCCAATTCAATCACAAATTTGTCGCAAGTGTTTGTACAGAAATGTAGGGGCGAAATTTTACTTTGTACACAGTTGCGGGAGCCTCCGGAAACAAAAAGAAACTCGAAGAGGTTATCTAAATAGAAAAATCCCACCATGTCCAATTCAATCACAAATTGTCGCAATAGTTTGTACGTCGTTTGTACAGAAATGTGCAGGCAAAAGTTTTATTTGTACACAATTAAGGGCACCGCCAGAAAGAAAAGAAATTGGGGGTTGTCTAAGTGGTAGCCCCCACCATGTCGAATTCAAGCACAACTTTCCGCAATCGTGTGTACATCGTTTGTACAGAAATGTGCAGGCGAATTTTTTTGTACACAAATAAGGTCGTCGCCAAAACGAAAACAAATTGGGGGCTGTCTAAGTGGTGGCCCCCACCATGTCCAATTCAATCACAAATAGCCGCATTGACCCCACCATGTCCAATTCAATCACATATAATCGCAATCATTTGTACTTCGCTTGTGCAGATATGTGCAGGCGAAATTTTAGCTTGTACGTAATCAGGGGCGCCGCCAGATACAAAACAATGTTGGGGACTCTCTAAATAATAGAAACATAAAAAAAACTGTGTCACATACTATGGAGTATTTTCCTAATAATCGTCGCCGCCAGAAAGAAAATAAAGTGGGCGGGCGCCCACCATGGAAAATTCAATCACAAATTGTCGCAATCGTTTGTACGTCGTTTGTACAGAAATGTGCAGGCAAAAGCTTCGTTTATTCACAATTAGGAGCACCGCCAGAACGAAAAGAAAGTGGGGGCTGACTAAGTGGTAGCCCACCACCATCTCGAATTCAAGCACATATTGTAGCAATCATTTGTACATCATTTGTACGGAAATGTGCAGGGGAAATATTCGTTTGTACACAATTAGGGGCGCCTCCAGAACGAAAACTATGTGGAGGCTGACTAAGTGTTAGCCCACCACCATGTCGAATGCAAGCACAAATATTAGCAAAAATTTGTACATCGCTTGTACAGAAATGTGCAGGGGAAATTTTCGTTTGTACACAATTAGGGGCGCCTCCAAAACGAAAACAAAGTGGATGGTGACTATATGGGAGCCCACCACCATGTCGAATTCAAACACAAATTGCCGCAATCGTTTGTACATCGTTCGTATAGAAACTTCCAGGCCAAATTTTCCTTTGTACAGAATTAACGGCGCCGCCAGAACGAAAACAAAGTTGGGCCTGTCTAGGTGCTAACCTCCCACCATGTCCAATTCTAACACAAATTGTTGCAATCGTATGTACAGAAATGTGTAAACCAATTTTCGTTTGTACTAAATTAAAATTAACGGCGCCGCCAGAACGAAAACAAAGTGGGAGCTGTCTAAGTGGTAGCCACTACCCGTGTCCAGTTCAATCACAAATTGTCGCAATCGTTTGTACATCGTTTGTACTGAAACGCACGGGTGAAATTTTCGTTTCTACGCCATTACGGACACCGCCAGAAACGAAAAGAAAGTCGGAGAGGCTGTGTAAATGGAAGCCTCTCACCATGTCCAATTCAATCACAAATTGTCGCAATCGTCTGTACGTCGTTTGTGCAGAAATGTGCAGGCAAAAGTTTTATTTGTAAGAATTAGGGGCGCCTCCAGACCGAAAACAAAGTGGAGGCTGACTATGTGGTAGCCCACCACCATGTCGAATTCAAGCACAAATTGTAGCAATCATTTGTACATCGCTTGTTCAGAAATGTGCAGGGAAAATTTTCGTTTGTACACGATTAGGGGCGCCGCCAGAACGAAAACAAAGTGAGGGGTGTGTAAGTGGTAGCCCCCACAATGTCCAATTCTATCACCAATAGTTCCAATCGTTTGCACGTCATTTGTACAGAAACGTGTAGGGGAAATTTTCGTTTGTACACAATAAGGAGCGCCTCCAGAAAAACAAGTGGAGGCTGACTATGTGGTGGCCCACCACCATGTCGAATTCGAGCACAAATTGTCGCAATCGTTTGTACATCGTTTGTACAGAAATGTACGGGCGAAATTTTAGTTTGTACGCAATTGCGGGCGCCTCCGGAAACGAAAAAAAACTCGGAGAGGCTGTCTAAATGGAAGAATTCCACCATGTCCATTTCAATCACAAATTGTCGCAATCGTTTGTACGTCGTTTCTACAAAAATGTGCAGGCAAAAGTATTATTTGTGCACAATTAGTGGCGCCGCCAAAGAGAAAACAAAGTGGGGGCTGTCTGAATGGTAGCCCCACCATGTCGAATTCAAGCACAAATTTCCGCAATCGTTTGTACAGAAATGTGCAGGCTAAATTTTTCTTTTGTACACAATAAGGGTCGCCGCCAAAACGAAAACAATGTGGGGGCTGTCAAAGTGGTAGCCTCCACCATGTCCAATTCAATCACAAATAGCCGCATTGACCCCACCATGTCCTATTCAAACACAAATAGTCGCAATCCTTTGTACTTCGCTTGTACAGATATGTGCAGGCAAAAGTTTCGTTTTTTCACAATTAGGAGCACCGCCAGAACGAAAAACATAGTGGGGGGCTGACTAAGTAGTAGCCCACCACCATGTCGAAATCAACCACAAATTGTAGCAATCATTTGTACATTGTTTGTACAGAAATGTGCAGAGGAAATATTCATTGTACACAATTAGGGGCGCCTCCAGAACGAAAACAAAGTGGAGGCTGACTAAGTGGTAGCCCACCACCATGTCGAATTCAAGCTCAAATTGTAGCAATCATTTGTACATCGTTCGTAGAGAAATGTGCAGGGGAAATTTTCGTTTGTACACAATTAGGGGTGCCTCAAGAACGAAAACAAAGTGGATGGTGACTATGGGGGAGCCCACCACAATGTCGAATTCAAGCACAAATTGTAGCAATTATTTGTACATCGTTTGTACAGAAATGTGCAGGGGAAATTTTCGTTTGTACACAATTAGGGGCGCGGCCAGAACGAAAACAAAGTGAGGGGTGTGTAAGTGGTAGCCCCCACCATGTCAAATTCAATCACAAATTGTCGCAATCGTTCGTACAGAAACTTACTGGCCAAATTTTTGTTTGTACAGAATTAGCGGCGCCGCCAGAACGAAAATAAGGTGGGGAATGTGTAGGTGCTAGCCTCCCATCATGTCCAATTCCAGCACAAATTGTTGCAATAGTATGTACAGAAATAAGTAGACCACTTTTCGTTTGTACTCAATTAGGCTCGCCGCCAGAATGAAAACAAAGTGGAGGCTGACTAAGTGGTAGCCCACCACCGTGTCGAATGCAAGCTCAAATTGCAGCAATCATTTGTACATCTTTTGGACAGAAATGTGCAGGGGAAATTTTCGTTTGTACACAATTATGGGCGCCTCCAAAACGAAAACAAAGTGGATGGTGACTATATGGGAGCCCACCACCATGTCAAATTCAAGCACAAATTGTAGCAATCATTTGTACATCGTTTGTACAGAAATGTATGGGAGAAATTTTCGTTTGTACGCAATTACGGGCGCCGCCAGAAACGAAAAGAAAGTCGGAGAGGCTGTCTAAATGGAAGCCTCTCTCCATGTCCAATTCAATCACAAATTGTCGCAATCGCCTGTACATCGTTTGTGCAGAAATGTGCAGGCAAAAGAATTATTTGTAACAATTAGGGGCGCCTCCAGACCAAAAACAAAGTGGAGGCTGACTATGCTGTAGCCCACCACCATGTCGAATTCAAGCACAAATTGTAGCAATCTTTTGTACATCGTTTGTACAGAAATGTGCAGGGGAATCTTTCGTTTGTACACAATTAGGGGCGCCGCCAGAACGAAAACAAAGTGAGGGGTGTGTAAGTGGTAGTCCCCACAATGTCCAATTCTATCACAAATAGTCGCAATCGTTTGCACGTCGATTGTACAGAGACGTGTAGGTGAAATTTTAGCTTGTAAATAATTAGGGGCGCCAAAGAACGAAAACAAAGTGGGGTCTGTCTAAGTTGTAGCCCAACCATGTCCAATTCAATAGCAAATTGTCGAAATCGTTTGTACGTCGTTTGTTCATAAATGTACAGGGGAAATTTTTGTTTCTACACAATAAAAGGCACCTCCAGAACGAAAAATATGTGGAGGCTGACTATGTGGGGGCCCACCACCATGTCGAATTCGAGCACAAGTTGTCGCAATCGTTTGTACATCGTTTGTACAGAAATGTACGAGCGAAATTTTAGTTTGTACGCAATTGCGGGCGCCGCCGGAAACGAAAAGAAACTCGGAGAAGCTGTCTAAATGGAAGAATCCTACCATGTCCAATTCAATCATAAATTGTCCCAATCGTTTGTAAGTCGTTTGTACAAAAATGTGCAGGCAAAAGTATTATTTGTGCACAATTACGGGCGCCGCCAGAGAGAAAGCAAAGTTGTGGCTGTCTAAGTGGTAGCCCCCCACCATGTCGAATTCAAGCCTAAATTTCCGCAATCGTTTGTACAGAAATGTGAAGGCGAAATTTTTCTTTTGTACACAATTAGGTTCGCCGCCAAAACGAAAACAAAGTGGGGGCTGGTTAAGTGGTAGACCCCCACCATGTCCAATTCAATCACAAATAGCCGCATTGACCCCACCATGTCCAATTCAATCACAAATAGTCGCAATCGTTTGTGCTTCGCTTGTAGAGATATGTGCAGGCAAAAGTTTCGTTTGTTCACAATTAGGAGAACCGCCAGAACGAAGAAATAGTGGGAGCTGACTAAGTGGTAGCCCACCACCATGTCGAATTCAAGCACAAATTGTAGCAATCATTTGTACATCGTTTCTACAGAAATGTGCAGGGGAAATATTCATTGTACACAATTAAACGCGTCTCCAGAACGAAAACTAAGTGGAGGCTGACTAAGTGGTAGCCCACCACCATGTCGAATTCGAGCTCAAATTGTAGCAATCATTTGTACATCGTTCGTACAGAAATGTGCAGGGGAAATTTTCGTTTGTACACAATTAGGGGCGCCTCCAGAACGAAAACAAAGTGGATGGTGACTATGTGGGAGCCCACCACCATGTCGAATTCAAGCACAAATTGTAGCAATCATTTGTACAACCTTTGTACAGAAATATGCAGGGGAAATATTCCTTTGTACACAATTAGGGTCGCCTCCAGAACGAAAACAAAATGGAGGCTGACTATGAGGTAGCCCACCACCATGTCGAATTCAAGCACAAATTGTAGGAATCAATTGTACATCGTTTGTACAGAAATGTGCAGGGGAGATATTCGTTTGTACACAATTAGGGGCGCCGCCAGAACGAAAACAAAGTGAGGGGTGTGCAAGTGGTAGCCCCCACCATGTCCAATTCAATCACAAATTGTCGCAATCGGTTGTACATCGTTCGTACAGAAACTTGGATGCCAAATTTTCGTTTGTACTACTATGAGCAAAATAAATGACGCGTCTCTTTATTTTGAAGTTTTCTCAAAATGTCTCCGTTCTCGAAATTTTGGAAGGTTTCCCCAGCAGGAAACGTTAATAACAAACTCGCTTTTAATATTTGTGTTAGATATTAGCTTAAAATAAATAAATTAGAAGCGAAAAACATTAAATCGACCGAAATGACGGGAATTACCAACTCTGCTAAAGTGGGGATTTATCAAGAACGCGAGGGAATTCTGCAGTTCAACACGAAGCAACGACATCTATGTCATTGAGAGAAATGTGGATTAAATCTACAAACGAAACTTTTAAAGAGACATTTCTAATATGTCTTATTACGTGCATTATCTGCAAACTCCAAATATATGAATCTATGCTAAGTATTAACGTATAGATAGAGAATATGGTGAAAATTGCCTATGGAAAAGGATGAATTGGTAGCACGATCGTAATGAAAAATCATCTTTACCGTATAACATGTTCAGTTTTCGTAAGAGAACAAATAGCTTAGTTAGTTAAAGCAACGAGTTTGTATGCCGGAGGTAGCTGGTTCTAACCCCACAGAGGTGCAACTGTCATTTTTATCACTGTGGTTATTTTATTTATTTTTTCATGTGGGAAAGAATCAAATTATAACATATGTGTAAAACTCATGACGATACCAAAAAAAGAAAAAAATATAGTCGCACTTGCATTAGTGTCCCTAATTTTGTTTGCAAACAGTTTCGTAATTATTTTCCCTGTGCTCACTGCTCACAGTATGCTCGCTGGTGCATAATGAATGTTTCCCAGTAAACGCTAATTCTAATTTGGAGATTTTTATAAAGTTTCACAATGTTTATCATTAAATAGTCTTTTATCTACTTTTTTAGACACTTTGATACCAGATTTCCCTATTAAATGTTTAATTTTCCCTAGATGTTTCATTACGGAAAAGTTTTACAGTGTATTTGTCTTGAATTGAAATTGTTTTGAATTTACACCATGAGGTAATTAGCCCGAAGGAGGAGAACTGAAGTAACTGATATTCTACGTAAAAGCAACCAATTTTAGATTGATGACGCTTCTTACCTTCAGCACATAATCATTACATTAGAGAGTCAGAGAGAAAAAATCCTTTTTTTCCCTCCCCTCTGACCATTCATCTTAAAGCTCTACATGTAATGATTCGTGTCACATAATTTCGTCTCTCCAAAGACATTCATATAATAATAATAATTATTATTATTATTATTATTATTATTATTATTATTATTATTATTATTATTATTATTCCTGAATATGCCACCCTTACAAAATGTAGTAACCTTAGACATCTTAGTTTAAAGTGATTTCTTTAGTAATAATTTGAGCAACCACGTAACAAAATTTAAACTGTAGGAGGGGCACGACGTTTTATTTTGCCCCTCTATTTTAAGCACCCTCCCAAAGGAAAGTATTTAATTTCTGACAAGCAGGGCAGACAAAATGAATAAGAAATATATTTAGAGCATCCTTTCCTCCGTGAGTGGAATATCACGTAGCATTTTTTATTCTACCGAAGATGTCTCTAGGCGGTTATGATTAGGTAACAAAAGAAATACGTAATATATTTATAGCGCCCTTTGGCTGTAATATTACCGCTTCTTTATTTGTTCGAATGCGCCCTACACAACCAAGAGTGACAAAAAAAATAGGAAAAGTGTCTAAAGATTATAAAACTCTTTATATTTTGTCAGAAGCATGCAGTGTATGCACAGCATTGCTTTCGTTAACAAGTGTTTCACCCTTGGGTCGCTTATAAAATTAGCCAGAATAAACTTTTGCCGATTGTTGCTCTAGAGGGATTTGTCCAGGATGGTTTGGTGTCGGGCTAATAACAATGAGTATGTTTATTTACAACACCGTTAAAGAAATATCAAACTTTCTGAAAGGAACTTACTTAGGAAATATCAAATCCTTCTTATACTTAGCCAGAGCCCATTCTGAAATATTGCATCTGGTGTTCTGGGTGAAAGTTCTATGGGACTATTAGAAAAATATATATTCCCGTTTCCACGCTGACGGTAGAATTTCTGAAACAGTTATTGAATTACGTTCGAAGCATTGGCGTAAATAGCGCCCCCACAACCCTGTGGCGTGAGGACCGCACAAGCTGCAAAGCCAAAAAATATATAGAAAGTACGCAGGGACGGACCAGGCCAAGTTTTGACCTGGGCAAAGTGACTTTATGGCGCCCTCCCCCTAGTATTAGCCTATATTTTACACTTTATCCTAGTATTTTTAATAGTTTAAACCCATTTTTCAAAAAGATATTCATTACCTAGGAAAACTTCACAAAGAATATGGACTGCTATAAACAATACGAACACCGCCCCCCCCCAGCTTGGTCTGTGGCTAGCACGCCTGCCTTCTGTGGTCCCGGGTCCAATTCCCGGTGGGTACTGTTGAACGATAAACGTGGTTCGGATTTCACTATAATCAGTATCCACATCTCCTTTGGCCATTAAGGGATAACCGTGGAACGCTAAACTCAAGCAAAGAAACAAACAATACTTACTCCCCCTCCACTCTTTATTCTACATGCTATCTCTCTATTTGTCGATACAGTCCCCTTAGTGCTATGAAACTCTCTTCTTCCATGGTGAAATGGAAAAAGATTATGTAATTGCCACTACTTTACAAGAATATAAACCAAAAAAGTCAGTAGGAAACACATTATAAAATTTACTTTTTGAGGCTCATTTTGGCGTCCCTCTGACTCTGGCGCCCCAAGCAGTCGCCCGGGTTGCCCGGCCCAAGGTCCGGCCATGAAAGTATGGACGCATACCTAAGGGCTGCGGACGTGAGGTTAACCTTCATGTTATGACACTGGTGTTTGAAATGTTCAGTAACTGATCGGTTAGTGAAATAATTTCGACGGTTACTGATATTTGAAGTTTAGCTAAGACAAAGTTACCTAACCAAATACATTTGATATCGTGATGTTACAATTTGATTTCTCCTCACATAAAAAAGAGAAAAACAATAGTAATAAAAACTCTTACTACTATTAGGCTCGAACTAACAACCTAATTCGTACAGACTAGTTGCTCTGACCAACTGAGTTTCGATTTCTTACGCGAAAGAAGTCTGTTATATAACGAGGCATGCTTTTCATTATGATCGTGCTGTTAATTTATTCTTTCGATTGGTAATTTCCACTCTTTGCTTTACCTATATAAATAAATGTATGGATTCATATATTAAGTGTCTTTGGGTAATGTGTGTAATAATTTCGCGACAAATATACTTGCTTAAATGTATTGTATGCTATGATTTGCCCTGATTGTCTGTTCATATGGTGGTTGGAAAACACACATCAAAATTGTTCGAAGTAATACAAACACATCTTAAGAACAGGGACTGAACTGAATCATCACTCGATTGACCTTGAGGGCGAAAAACATCAAAGGGTAGCTATAAACGAAAGTTCAGCATGCATTTCTGTGGAGCTCTGTTCAGTATCACGGTTCTATGGCAAACACGTTTGTTCTTAGGAGTATATATTACAAACCTAACCTTTCGATAGAGCGCATTGGCAGAGAACCAAAGTAAAGAAATTCTTGCCCTGTTAAGTTGGGGTACCACCATGTGCACTAAAAAATATCGCGTCTCCTTGAAGTGATACTTTATCGAAAATAACTCGTTTTCCTTTATATATTCGAAGTTTCTGAGGGTTTCAAAATGAGGAAACATTATTGACAAACAAGGACGCATTTAGGGGTGGGTTCAGGGGGTTCGGACCCCCTCTGAAATCCCAACTTTTCTGTAAATTTAACCTAATTTTGGGGGTTATTTTTTAAAAAAATATTATAATGTATCCTAATATTGAAGTCGGACCCCCCAGATAACTTTGGACCCCTCTCGAAATAAATTCCTGCATACGTGCCTGCTGTCAAATATATTTTCAATATATTCGTTAAATAATAAAGTAAAATAACTAAATTAGGAGCAAAAAGCTTCAACACGGTCCAACTTTTGTCCACTGCCAATATTGTTAGAAGGGATATTAATAGCAAAAAACACCTAGTCAATGCTGAACCTTGGAACTTCATCCCGAACACAAGCATATTTTCGAAACACACTAAGGACTAGCCAGAAAGCATTGTAAGCGAGTTACGTTTGGCAACATCGCACGGAAACAAATAAATGCTGAATTGCATTGTAACCCGTTCCTAATACTACTATTTTTACTACTAACTTTGCTATGGATCTGTATAGTACAAGGGCAAACTTATTTTAATGAAAGAAGTTTAATGAAAATTTTTAAAAAATAATTGTTAAATCACTTTTTGAATATTATTTTAAATCTTTTTTTTAACGAAAGAAGTGTTATAAACTTTTTTAAAAATAATAAAAATAATTCTCCTTAGGAAAGATTTGAACCCACGCCAAAACCAATCTTTCTTACTAGCATGCTGCGCTAGCTCACTGAGCTACGAGAGCCGACAGCATTTAGCGTTTACTTTGTGCTATATTCACGTCATGACTCGTGATGTCACCAACACGGTCACGATATAGACGTCATTATTTTTCCTACATTACAGAGTCCCCCGAGATTTGATCATTGTCTACTCGGACTGGAATTGTCATTTGGAACAAACACTTGAATATGAAGCCAAAAATTTCTTTAAAATAGACGAAAACTTCGAAAGTTTTAAGAATTTTAATATTTTTGCCTTTTCTCATAAGGGGGTCATAGCGTCTACACCGAAAAGCCCCCCGAGATTTGATCATTGACCACTCGGACTGGAATTCCCATTTGAAACCAAAACTTTAATATGAAGTAAAAAATTAAGCTTTTACATCAATTTGAACTGACTGGGTTCCGGTTAACCACACTATTATGTTTAGTTTAGTTAAGTGGTAATTTGTGACAGCTTCACATCATCAAAAGAATCCTTCACTTCACCGCTTCCCCCCTCCCCCTCAGGAATCCGTGCTTGATCAGCCACTAGAATCAAAAGACACTTTTTTTATTCTTTTCCCCAGGTTCGATTCCCGGCGGGAGCTCATGTGGTTCGGATTCCACGATAATCAGTAGGTCCACGTCCTATATAGCCTCGCTGCTGAACGGGACGTTAAACCCAAAATCAACTCCACTCAACTCCTATTCTTTTTGTCACCCTTGGTTGTGTAGGAGCTCCCTCGAACAAATAAAGAAGCGGTAATATTACAATCAAGGGGAGCTATGTATTAGGTATCTCTTTAGTTACCTACCCCTAACCGCACACGGTTATCTTCGGTAGAATTAAAAATGCTACGTGATATTCCAATCATGAAGGGGAAGAGGGTGATATAAATATATTTCTTATTCATTTTGTCTGCCCTGCTTATCAGACATTACGTAACGTTGTCTCTGTTCGTCAGTAACGTTGTCCTTGTCTGTTGGGAGGGTACTGAAATGAGAGGAGCAAAAAAACGTCGTGCCGCCTCCCACATGGTTGCTCAAATTATTACAAAAGAAAGCATTTTAAACTAAGATGTCTAAGGTTACTAAATTAGGTAAGTATGGCATATTCAGGATTATTATTATTATTATTATTATTATTATTATTATTATTATTATTATTATTATTATTATTATTATTATTATTATTATTATTATTATTATTATTATTATTATATGAATGTCTTTGGAGCACCGAAATTGTGTAAGACGAACCATGGTATGTAGAGGTTTAAGATGGGTGGTCATAGGGGAGGAAAAAACAGGATTTTTCTCCATCTGACTCTAACGTAAAGATTATGTGCTGAAGGTAAGAAGCATCATCATTCTACAATAGGTTGCTTCTACGTAGAATATGAGCTACTTCAGTTCTCCTCCTTCGGGCTACTTACCTCATGTGCTAAATTCAAAACAATTTCAATTTAAAACAAATACGTTGTAAAACTTTTCCGTAATTAAACATCTAGGGAAGATTAAACATTCAATAGGGAAATTTGTTATCAAAATGTCCAAACAAGTACATAGAAGATTATTTAATGATAAACATTGTGAAACTCTATAAAATTCTCCAAATTACAATTAACGTTTACTGGAAAACATTCGTTATATATCAGCGAGCATATTGTGAGCAGTGAGCACAGGGAAAATAATTACGAAACTGTTTGCAAACAAAAATTAGGGACACTAATGCAAGTCCAACATTTTTTCTTTATTGATATTGTCATGAGTTTTACACATATGTTACAATTTGATTCTTTCCCACATAAAAAAATGAATAAAATAACCATAATAATAAAGTGACAATTACACTTCTATGGGGCTCGAACCAGCTACCTCCGGCATACAGACTCGTTGCTTTAACTAACTAAGCTATTTGTTTTCTTACAACTGAACCTGTTCTACGGAAAAATGATTTTTCATTACGATCGTGCTACCAATTCGTCCTTTTCCATAGGTAATTTTAACTATTTGCTCTATCTATACGTTAATACTTGGCATAGATTCATATATTTGAAGTTTGCAGATAATGCACGTAATATGACATATTAGAAATGTTTCGTTAAAAGTTTCGTTTGTAGATCTAATCCACATTTCTCTCAATGACATAGATGTCGTTGCTTCGTGTTGAACTGCAGAATTCCCTCGCGTTCTTGAAAAATCCCCACTTTAGCAGAGTTGGTAATTCTCTTAATGTCGGTCTATTTAATGTTTTTTGCTTCTAATTTATTTTTTTAAGCTAATACAGGGCCTAAAATTGAGTGGAGTACTCCACACTTTGTGGAACTGTAGGAAAGGAGTGTGGAACTGTAATTCTTAAAGTGTGGAGTGGTATTAATGTGAGTACCTTACTTTTCTCGGATTATACATTTCAAAGCATTTAGTGTGTCAAACTAAGTCTTACTGATTCAATACATTCAGTAATGGGGGGTTACTCAATTCCATATAACTGTCAGTATATGACATTAAGCCAGAGTTAATACGTATAGGTGTCTCCTAGATGGCAGGGAAAACCATTGCCAATTTTGAGGTGAAGGAACTTTTTAACTATATTAGTTTTCAAACGTTTTCGGTTGCATTCATATAGTTTCAAAATATGCAACTAACTGCACGTTTATCTGTTGTTTCAATAGGACATTACACTTTTCCGATATAATGAAATGTGTTGTTTTGTAGATAAAAATTACACAATCCTTTGAACCCGTTATAGAAATATGTACTACCAGAGATAACATGCATCAATAACCGCCAAAAATTTAGCCGAAGCACAGCGTTACGAAAATCAGTAGAAAGAGTAATGTTTCCCAGAGTGACTTCGATAGTTACTGATAATGGAAACATGAATACAGGAGAACACAAAGGAATGTGGAAATTGTTAACTGATGAAAGAATTGCTTCAAGTGAAACGTTGCCTCTGTTGAAAACTTGGTATGCTGCCCATCGCATTAATTTAGCATGGAAAGTCACCAAGAATGTCCAAGAAGTTTCATCTCTCATATAAGCAGCATCTGGACTGTGTGTTTTCTATCACTCTTCAGGGCAGCGAACGAAAGGTTTAACGATGGTAGCTTCAGAAAATAACTTAGAAGTTTTGCACTACCCAGAATATTTTGACGTCAGGTGGACAAAATTTTCATTCAGTATGCTCACTACTCTCCTAAAAAATTGCTATCCAAGCTGTCTTTACTTGTAAACGGAAAGCCATGTATGTAATGAAGCCAATGGTCATCTGCATAAATGGATAGAAGTAGATCGCCTCCATCTTCTGTGTCTTGTGACAGACGCTCTATATGTTTTCAAGAACTGCCAGCAGAAGTTTGAGAGTGATGAAATGTTTCTTTTGGACATAATAACAAATAAAAATAGAACTGTAGCACAATTGGAGATTATGAAAGAGAAACCTCTGTTAGGCGGATGGGAAAAAAACGTTTTTAAACGAACGTGTGCAAGAGAACGTCAACGGAGAAATACAGTACTCATTACATGGTTTTCAACTTCATCGTAACATACGTTGCAATACACTGGCGTCTCTGGCATGTAAATTTTGGGGGGGACATAAAAAAGCTATTTAAATGGTACTACCTAGCCCAAGCTATGTATTATCTTCGATTCCATTTGTTACTTTCACGAACCCCCTGAGAACTCTGAAATCTGTTATAATCGTTTCACAGCCTGAATATTATATTCCAAATACTGTCGTTAGTAAATAAATTAAATTAGAATAAAATATGGAATATTTTGAACTTCAAAATATTGGGGGGGACGCGTCCCCCTCGTCCCCCCGCCAGAGACGCCCATGTTGCAATAAATCCCATTACTAATATGTCAGTGAGAAAAGAGATTTTACTGTAGTAGGCTACGAAGCCTGGATTCCATAATTAACTTTGTTAGTCAGCGTTTGCTGCATGAAGACAGTATTGTTGCTTTGGAGCCTTTGCGTGTTTTGCAAGAGGATGTAACTGATGATGCCTTAAGAGAATGCCACAAAGTTATTTGTCTTGATACAGATCTTTTGCAGTTCGCAATGCAATATAGAGAGGCATCATCGTGTAGTATGTTGAAAGGTCTGGACGCTAAAAGCCTTCTCATGAAAATCTGTGGAAATCAGACATTTCATGCTCTGTCAACAAGTCTAGCCCGATTTGTTGCTTTGAAACCATCTTCTTCCGATGTTGAAAGACTTATAAGTGACTACAACATATTGAAAACAGATAACAGACTGTCTTTAGCTCCCACTACTGTGAAAAATTAGCTTCACGTTAATATAAATATGGGTCCGTTGCAAGATTTTAGCCCAACCCCTGCTGGCCAGAAAGTAAAGGCATTTTGAAGTTGGTAGAAAGTCAAAGGAACAGCCCTGGTATAACGGTGTATTTGCCTCGGCAGAAAACAGACTGAGACAGAGTGATGATCACGGAAAAATGACAGTGAAATTCTTATGTAAGAAAAAGTGATTTTTTTCTTCCAATGTGACTATTTTTCTTACCGGTTTGTTTCCTGTATTTTATGGTTTAATACAATACAATTAAATATGTATCCTAATGTGCCTTTAATTTTGTTTGCTCTGGATGCCAAAATTTTCCTAAATAATAATAATAATAATAATAATAATAATAATTTTGGGGGGTCGCAGGTAAACATGATGTACTGGACAAAACACTGATTATATGTCCAAACAAATGCTGACTAAACTAGTTTTTCTATACTATATAAAATTTTTACCAGTGTGGAGCTGTAATTTCGTTGAATTTTAGGCCCTGAGCTAATATCTAACCCAAATATTTAAAACGGGCTTGTTATTAACGTTTCCTGCTGGGGAAACCTATCGAAATTTCGAACATATAAAGAAACCGGAGACATTTTCAAAAAACTTAAAAATAAAGAGACGCGTCATTTATTTTGCTCATAGTAGTACAGAAATAGCGGCGCCGCCAGAACGAGAAAAGTGGAAGGGGCTGTCTAAATGGAAGCCCCCTACCATGTCCAATTCAATCGCAACTTGTCGAAATCGTTTGTACGTCGTTTGTTCATGAATGTGCAGGCAAAATGTTCGTTTGGACAAAGTTAACGGCACCGCCAGAACGAAAACAAAGTGGGGTGTGTCTAAGTGGTGGAAACCACCATGTCCATTTCAATCACATAGTCCCAATCATTTGTACGTCATTTGTACAGAAATGTGTAGGCGAAATTTTCGTTTGTACGTTTTTAAGGGCGCCGCCAGAACGAAAACAAGTGGGGCATGTCTAGGTGCTAGCCTCCCACCATGTCCAATTCCATCACAAATTGTTGCAATCGTATGTACAG
Organism: Thermobia domestica; assembly: GCF_964235325.1. NCBI lineage: Eukaryota > Metazoa > Arthropoda > Insecta > Zygentoma > Lepismatidae > Thermobia > Thermobia domestica. The sequence continues at coordinate 295,741,398 of NC_137460.1, read as the reverse complement.
AAATATGTAGACCAATTTTCGTTTGCACACAATTAGGGGCGCCGCCAGAACGAAAAATAAGTGGGGGCTGTCTAAGTGGTAGCCACCAACCATGTCCAGTTCAATCACAAATTGTCGCAATCGTTTATACATCGTTTGTACAGAAATGAACGGGCGAAATTTTCAGTTGTACGCAATTACGGGCGCCGCCAGAAACGAAAAGAAAGTCAGAGAGGCTGTCTAAATGGAAGCCTCTCACCATGCCCAATTCAATCACAAATTGTCGCAATCGTCTGTACGTCGTTTGTGCAGAAACGTGCAGGCAAAAGTTTTAATTGTAACAATTAAAGGCGCCGCCAGAAAGAAAACAAAGTGGGGGCTGTCTAAGTGGTAGCCCCCACACCATGTCGAATTCAAGCACAAATTTCCGCAATCGTATGTACATCGTTTGTACAGAAATGTGCAGGTGAAATTTTCTTTTGTACACAATAAGGGCCGCCGCCAAAACGAAAACAAAGTGGGGGCTGTCTAATTGGTAGCCCCCACCATGTCCAATTCAATCACAAATAGTCGCATTGCCTCCACCATGTCCAATTCAAACACAAACAGTCGCAATCGTTTGTACGTCGTTTGTACAGATATGTGCAGGCGAAATTTTAGTTTGTACATAGTTAGGGGCGCCGCCAGAACGAAAACAAAGTGGGGTCTGTCTATGTGGTAGACCCCAACATGTCAAATTCAAACACAAATAGTCGCAATCGTTTGTACGTCGTTTGTACAGAAATGTGCATGCCAAATTTTCGTTTGTGCACAATTAGGGGCGCCGCCAGAACGAAAAAAGGGGGCTGTCTAAATGGAAGCCCCTCACCATTAGGGATGCGCACGAGTCGAGACATGTCTCGAATCTCGACTCGACTCGACTCGAATTCGAGTCGAGATTCGAGTCGAGACACACTTTGTAAAATTCGAGACGAGTCGAGACAAACGTGTTTCTCGACTCGAATTTCCGAGTCGAGACACGAGTCAAGTCGAGACAGCTCATAAAAATCTCGACTCGACTCGAATGTCTCGAAAATTTTTCTAAAACTTTTAATATTATTATGAAGAAATTATTCACTCAGGAACAGCCTTGAAACCAATTCCAGCATTTTTTACTTTAGAAAGGTACAGAACGTATAAATTTAATAGTTAATCTTCCGAGATCAAGATTTAATTTTCAGCTCAATTCAGTTAATTAAAACTAGTAATTAATGTCGTGATATTTGATTGTACTTCAATATAATAATAATAATAATAATAATAATAATAATAATAATAATAATAATAATAATAATAATAATAATAATAATAATTGATTATCTAGTTTGTATAAAACTATTATCCGTAGCCTATATCTAGTATGTATAAGAACATTGCAATAAAGTGAACATCATAAATTCTCTGAATGAGCAATTGGCAGTCTATAGTAATTTAGCATAGTTATAACTATTGTGTTTTTATTTCCATGAACGCCATAGGGCTACATAACTTCTGGACAGGGCCAGATTTAGGGGGGTGCAAAGGTGCACGCTACCCCCCTTTGTTGTAAATATACCTTCTAAAATGAGAAGCTAGCAGTGAAAATACCGCGACACTGGTGTGTCGTGAATGGGCCACTGGTGTACCGCGAGGATATCAAAACAAAATTATTAATTCTATAGCAATCAAATTGCATGCAAAACGTAGGGGAAAATGTATACTTGTATTGCACATTACACTGTACTATGAACCTCTACTATGAATCTACAATTTTAAGTTTCATGCCGTGTTACTTTTCTGTACATTTCTAATGTTGAAAAAAGTATTTGTTATTGTTATGACCATTATTGCTTCTTTATCGTTACAGACTATTTCGTAACTTGAAAATTTAAAATATCATTCAATCCTTTCGATAAATTATTTACATTTGTGTTTTAAAAGTAAAATAGATTTATTTGTTCGTTCGTTATTTAATGATCTTCATTCTTAGTAAAAGGTTGGATACAGTTTTCTAAAGAGTAAGCGTATTTTTAATAACCTGAGTCCAACATTTCATTGCAGTTGTTTTCTCCTTTTAAATTAGAATGAAAAATAAGCATAGTGATTTACTACGAGGAAAACCCAGTGATCGAGCTTTCTTCTCTGTGCGAAGGAGATCAGTAATCAAAGAAAAAAAAAATACCAGTGTGTTTTATATTTACAAATAATAATATCTATAAGTGTGCCGCGAGAATCCATGTTACACCCGTAGTGTTCTGCAAGTTGAAAAAGGTTGGGAAACGCTGGTTTAGAGGAAAGAATAATTGGTACACTCCCTCCTCGCTGCTCTCTCTCTGCCTAGTATATTTTCTTTATTTTATTGTCTCCGAAACACCATTCCAGACAAATGCTTTTCGGTAGAAAAGTTAGAAACAAACCATCCCGCTCTTGGACAAAGTGGGCAACATGCGGCACTCAGGTCAATGAACCTGCTTTGGAAATTTTCGTGCAATTTAGGTTACTGAGAGGGTGTAGTTTCTTCAACTAAGCCGCCTTCTACTATCGTATGGGAAACACCGCTAGTTGTCCTTGCCTGACATCTGTTTCATATTTATATTAGCCAGTGACAGCGAAAACGGGCGCGCATACCCTGGGGTGTGGGGGAGCATACTTGAGGGGGCCTCTACAAGGTACACTCAGCAAGGCACCTTTTACTTGTCATTTGTAATTTTAATGCATTTTGAAAGCGTTTCTACACAGCCTATAATTAATTCTAACAGTTTCACAGAATTAAACCAGTTGAGAATGCTCCATGAGCATTGCCAGAACGAACTTAAAAAGAATGGAGATATGGAGCGGGAAGGAAAACTGTCATTGTTCCTACCTCGCAAAAATTAGTAAAATATTATCTCTCTATGACTTACAGTTCTCGAGATATGGCTGCTTAAATATCTAGAAATTTGAACTTTTTGGCCAGTATTTGGGGAACGGTGGCCAGTTGGCCAGTAGACAGTTAATCAGTGGACACTGGTTATTATTTGGTATTAAAATGTTCACCACCCTCTTAGGTATTGATCAACACCAATATGATCTCTCTACAACTTACGGCTCCCAAGCTATGGCTCGTTAAATATCTAGAAATTGGCCATTTTTGGCCAACATCACGGGAACGGTAAGTCATAGAGAGATGATATTGGTGTTAATCAATACCTAAGAGAAAGGTAAACAATTTGGTACCGATATTAATTAGTGGCCACTGGCAATTGGCCAAACCAGTGGCCACCGGCTACTATTTGGTACCAAAAAGTTCACCATCTTCTTAGGTATTGATCAACATCAATGTCATCTCTCTACAACTTATGGTCCCTGAGCTATGGCTCCTTAAATAGCTAGAAATTGGCCATTTTTGGCCAATATCACGGGAACGGTAAGTCAGAGACATGGTATGCATTTTGGTACCGATATTAATTGGTGACCACTATACAACTGACTAGTGGCCAATTGGCCAGTGTTAATCGGTTACTATTTGGTACCAAAATGTTCACCATCCTCTTAGGTAATGAACAACATCAATGTGATCTCTCTGTGACTTATGGTTCCCGAGATATGGCTCCTTAAATCTCTGGAAGTCGGCTATTTTTTGGCCAATATCTTGGGAACGGTAAGAATGACGCGAAAAATTTAATAACTTTTTCTGATAGTTTTTGAAGCTCTATCAAATACACGGTTCAAAATTGAAAAATCGCAAATAAAAGACAGACGGACAGGCAGACAGACAGACACACAGACATAGAGAATTCAGTATCGAACTTTTTAAGTTCGTTGATAATGAAGTAATAATTAAAATCAAATAATGAGGAATGACTGTGAACATGAATGTCAGATTCCTCTTTGCAATTTTCCAAAGATTTTATTTTCCAGTGTAACATTTGCATATTATTATGTTAGTCTATAATGCCATATTTTCGATATCGTGTATCTTAGACTAGAATTACAGTGTATTACAATAAATTATCGTATTTACCAGAAATATCTTCCAATAAAATAATTCGAGATATAACAACTTGTTAATTGAAGAAGACAGTTGCTTACTGACAGGGTTTGAAAAAACCCGGGCTTTTTTGAAAAAGCCCAACCCACCTGGGCCCATATGGGTTTTTTCGGGTATTTTCGGGTTTAATTGGGTTTTTTCGGGTTTAATCGGGTTTTTTCGAAATATTTCAATGTCTTTGGGGTAAAAGTGTTAAAATGTGATTTATATTTCAAGATTATCATTGTCACAACTTGCAACAATTTTCTACTCACTGCTGTTTTAAAAAAATGGCCGCCATTTTGAAATTTTACATTCGATTGCCGAGAAAATCTATACAGCAAATTTAGCATATCTCGTGCTTCCACCGTCAAAATTTCAACTTAAAAGACTGAAAATTGCGCTTCGTAGCGTGGATACTCGCTGTTTTGAGAAATGACCGCCATTTTGACATTTTACGATGGTATGCCGCCAAAATCTAAACAAGAAATTTAGAGTGTCTCGTGCTTGTACTCTGAAAATTTTAACTCAAAAGGCCGAAAGTTGTACCCTGTAGTGTGAGTGGTAGAGGCAGACAAACGAGTTGAGTTGATTTTGTGTATAACATTCCTTTCAGCAGCGAGGCTATATGAGACTGAACCTACTGATTAACTTGGAATCTAAACCACGAGCTCCCTCCGGGAAGATGACCCGGGTCTCCCACGCCGAAGACTCGTACACTAACCGCTTAGCCATGAAGGAGCTCGGCAGACAAACGAAAAAATGTAGATCAAGTCATTCAGAAGCCTGACTGACGTTCGCCAAATATGAATACCAAAAGGGGTCTATTAATTTCAAACAAACATACAATTCATGTTATATGAAATAAATAAATGTTTCAAAAAGTCTTATATGAAATTAACATCTTCCAGCGTAAATAAACCTCCCATATTTTCTCCATGAGAATACCGGACACATCAGATCCCCCCCAACTTTCCAACACAATGCAATGAACTGTAGTCTGGTTATGAACAAAAGTATAATAGGCCGCGGTGGGTCAGTGGTAGAGCGTTTACCTCCGGTGCATAGGGTCCCTAGTTCGATCCCAGCTCGCGCCAGGTGAACTTTGTGGTGGACAAAAACCTTGTGCGTGGGTTTTCTCGGGATTCTTACGTTTCCTCCCACTTTCTTCATTCCGTCATTTCATCCATTTCTCATCATCACAGTCACCTTGAGCATAGCGGGCATAACCGTGAAACTAAAACTAATAGATTTCATTTTATTTAATTTTTTTTTCAAGAATATAATAGGTGAAAGTTCACTAAGCAGCAGCTGCTTTTCTCTCTTCTTACCCTGCAATTAATTGTACGGACTAAAGATGCCTAAAAACTTAAAATATGCTATAAAAATGCTTTACAGGAAAACAATATGCAAATTATTTAAATCAGTGGTACAATCTACCTTCAATATTCTTCGAGCATTTAGCAATATTTATTTACATGACTGTATTTGCCAAAATTACGTTCGTCAGTTTAATCTGATGAAAAGCTGATTTTTCTCCTTGTATCGTGTGTAACTGTCAGGATCAGATTTACATTTTTCTAAGACCTGGACCAAAGCACAATTCTGTACCCTAGCCTCTGAAAAAGATTATAATTCTTGTTAACTTATCTAATGTGTTGCTGGAGAAAAGGTCAGTCATCTTCCCTGTGTCTGCAAATGTAAAAACACTCAAAGGCTTTTTTTTTTTTTTTTTTTTAATGTTTCGGAGAGTATCCGAGTTTCCATCAAGTGCAATGGAAAAAGTAGCATTGCAAATTTCGCTCGCTATCAAGTCGAACAGGGTGGTGTTATAACTTCCTCGAAACTGTTACGTGCAACAGCGTACTGTTCATTCACTAATTACAGGATTTTCAGCCAATGTCAATTTTTTTGTTTGTTTGTTTTGTTTTTCACTTTTCGAATAAGCTGATATTGATAGCAGAAATGGAACGGAGTTAAACATTTCCCTAACACGACTAAATTTACGGGGACGCTGAACACTCGGGCCCAAACACGGGACTGTCCCGTTTTTTACGGGACGTATAGCAGGCTTAAGCGTAAAATAAATAGTTTTATTGTTGAAGTATTCATTTCCGATCCTTCTGCGTTTAATTTCCCGAGCACTTCTTTCACGGCGTGTACATCAAAACTTCCACTAGTACGGAAATTTGAACTCAGCACTTGAATAGTAAGCGTTACATAGTCTTCGGAACCCCGAGCATTAAGCTTCTTTTTGACAAGAATTTTTACGCCATTGCTGGTGTGATTCTACAGAATAATTATTTGGAAAGTAGCAACAAATGACTGAACTAAACTGTTATTGTTGGAAAACCAAATTTTAGTTGAAGAAACTTGTGTTTTACGTCAAAGGTAAGAAATAATACTAATAGTTTTACTAATGCATTTACATATGTACTGTTAGTACCGACACCTATGACCTTAAACCCGTCAAACGTATGAGTGATAACGTCCCTCGGTATCGCCGAGTCGACGAGCACACTATTCACGGAATGGAAAATATTTTTTAAAGTACAAAATTGTTTATTTTACTTCAAATAGGCTATCAGCATAATCCATACATTAATTTGTTCTATAACTATCTCAAGCTAAGGTATTTTTTTTTAATTCATTCAGTGCATTCAGAACTTTATAAAGGTCGTATGTTGAATGTTGTTGTCTACCTTAACGTGAAAGCCTCTAATTCGCCCAAGGAAAGTCTAAAATCTGATGAAAATCACCTACAATGTGATCACCTTAGTTGTACCAATGATATACTAACAAATAGGTCAAAAACCCAGGTGGGTTTTAAAGTGGGTTTTTTCAGGTGGGTCCAACCCGAAAAAACCCGGTGGGTTTTTTCGGGCTGGGCCCACTTGGGCAAACCCTGCTTACTGACAATTGAGTGGCTCCACTGAGATCCGAACGAGACTATTGTGTTCGCATTTGATATGTTATAACTAGACGAATCCCGAAGTTATACGTGTCACCGGGTGGGATATCGTAAGTTACAACATATTCAACGAACTTAAAAAGTTCGTTACTGAATTCTCTATGTCTGTGTGTCTATCTGTCCGTCTGTCTGTTATTTGCAATTTTTTTAATTTTGTACACTGCATTAGATAGAGCATCAAAAACTATTAGACAAAATGATTAAATTTTTCGCGTCAATCTAACCGTTCGCAAGATAGTGGCCAAAAAATGACCGATTTACAGAAATTTAAGCAGCCATATCTCGGGAACCGTAAGTCATATAGAGATCATATTGGTGTTGATCAATATCTAAAAGGATGGTAAACATTTTGGTACCAAATAGTAACCGGTAGTCACTGTTCAACTGGCCAGTGGTTTGGCCAATGGCCACCAATTAATATCAGGACAAAAATGTTTAGCATTCTATTAGGGATTGATTACCACCAATATCATATCTCTATGGCTTACCGTTCCCGTGATATTGGCCAAAAACATGGCCAATTTCTAGATATTTAAAAAGCCATAGCTAGGAAATTACCTGCTAGAATAGTTTGAACCGAGTCATTTGTTCGGAAACGATTGGGTAAATGGAAAACTCGGTGAACATGTATCCCATCATTTTCAAGGCCACACTTTTTTGGGGTAAAAAGTTTGCCTCAGGGTTCCCCGCAGGGCCCCAGACGGGATCCAACTAAAAAGTTTCAAATGGCAAGGGGGGTTAAGTAGCACATCGTTTGAAATCTGTTGTAAAATGAAGGAAAATGGAGCAAGTCTCGACTCTCTACGACAACCCTGTGCAAAATGGCGGCGGGTCAAAATGAAAACAAAAACTTAATTGAAAAGTCCACGGGCACCCGTATAAATCGAAAATGGTGAGACAAATGTAAAAACAAGAAAGGACGTGTGGCATTACGAGATCGAGATGAAGAGAATTTCACAGTAAATATCAAGCTCAAGCTCGAATTAGTGAGAAACTTGACTAGTGTGATCCTCATTGAGGTTAGCGAACGCGAGCTCCATTGAGGATAGAGAGCATGAACCCGAGTGAGTCACGGTTGCAAAATTACCAATTTTACTTCTTTCTTTCTTTCTTTTCTTTTCTTTTCTTTTTTTTCCTACTCCAATGCGTAAGGTTTATGAACAGCAGAAGTGCTTGCTAGAAAGACCTTAATTAGCATTGCTTGAATTATCCATAGACTAGGAACTGCTTAGATATCTAATGCAACTTACGTTCGCATTTTAACAATTCAGGTTGTAATTAAAACCTTGAATACTGAGCAGATGAGCACGCAGAATGTTTTGTTGGGGTGTATTTCTAATACGCAATTAATTCTTCGTAAACAAATACAACTCTATAGTATCTGAAGCGGCTTGAGTTGGATTGAATGAAAACGTGAACATGTATTCGAACTGCGCAATGTATTGTTAATTATAATAATTATCATGAACTGGAACAATTAGAAAAAAAATGGAAGCGCGACTGATGAGCACCAAACATCAAAATTTCACAAGGCATGGTCAAAGCTCACACTTCAAAGACCAGAAAAAAAGATTGCCCCATCAACTAACCATTGTCTTGTCCAAGTCAGTTGCTTCTTTTCATTATGAAATTTCGTGCAAGTTAATCAGAATGTTGAAAATTTCCTACATTTTAAATTTATTTAGTATGTACTGATCAGTCAGAACATTATGACTACCAACCTACTATCGATATAATTTCCGTCCAGGCGACATCTGTGTCACCTGCCGACGAATGCCTGCTAGTCAGTCATGCGTACGGTGCATGTAGTATCAGTAAGAGTGCTGGCCGTGTGTAGAATGGGGAAGGCGCGCGATCTAAATTTGACCGAGGGCAGGTTGTAATGGCCCGCAGACTCGGCAGGAGAATTTCGGAAACTGCAGGACTTGTCGGATGTTCGTGGAGTGCTGTGGTGAGTGTCTTCAACAAGTCGCGAAACCAAGGGAAAACGACGTCCAAACGTCGAGGGGTTGGGCGCCCCCACCTCATTACAGATGTCGGACGTCATAGGCTGGGCAGACTGGTAAAACAAGACAGGCAGCGAACTGTGGCAGAACTAACATCATACTTTATTACTGGGCAAAGTACAAGTGCGTTTGAACACACAGTGCACCGAACACCCCTAACGATGGGCCTCCGAAGCCCATGTCCCATCTATATGCGAATGTTAACACCACGACATCGGCAACTACGACTGAAATGAACACATGACCATCGTCATTAAACCTTGGCACAGTGGCAGAGCGTTGCATTGTCTGATGAATCCCGATACCTTCTTCATCATGACGATGGGAGGGTGCGAATCCGTCGTGTTTCAAGAGAACAGTTCTTTGACACCTGTACTGCGGGACGGAGACAAGCTGGCGGTGTCTTAATTATGCTCGGGAAAACATTCACGTGAGCATCTATGTGTCTAGTGAAGCTCGAGCAAGGCACCATGACGGCCAAGGCGTATCACACACTGCTTGCAGACGACGACCATGTTTCCCAACGGTAGTGGCATTTTTCGAAAAGATAATGCACCATATCACAAGGCCAGGATTGTGATGGAATGGTTCGAGGAACACAGGGGCAAGTTCCAAGTGATGTGCTGGCCGCCCAACTCGCCTGATCTGAACCTAATCGAACACAAATGGGATGTGATTGAATATGACTTCAGAGCGCATCGCCCCTCTCCCCGGAATTTACGGGAATTAGATGACCTGTGTGCAAGGGTGCCGATTCTAGGGGGCCGAGGGGGCCCGGGCACCCCCAAAGCTCATGTGAACCCCCGCATTGTATTTATGAATATACAATATTTGGCTTAATTTGAATACAATTTGTCTTAAAATCCTCATATATATGCCTTCTGCATCTGAATGCCCCCCCACATTTACAGAAAAATCGGCGCCCTTGCCTATGTGTACCAATCAACTCTCTCCAGTGACCTTTCAAGGATCATTGCGTCGATGCCAAGACGCGTCGCCATTGTTATCCGTGCCAAAGTTGGACACACTGACAATAACGTAGGTAGTCATAATATTCTGGCTGATGTGTGCGTATATTTTAACTCGTATATTTTGTCTCGACTCGAATTTCGAGACGTCTCGACTCGAATTCGAGTCGAGTCGAGACAGAGACTGTCGAGTCGAGACACGAGTCGAGACAGAAACATACTTTCGAGTCGAGACACGAGTCGAGACAACATTTTCTCGAGACGAGTCGAGACAGGCTTAAATCTCGACTCGACTCGACTCGAATGCATCCCTACTCACCATGTCCAATTCAATCACAAATTGTGGCAATCGTTTACACATTCTTTGTACAGAAATGTGCAGGCAAAAGGTTTGTTTGTACACAATTAGGGGCTCCGCCAGAACGAAAAAAGTGGGAGCTGTCTAAGTTGTAGCCCCCACCATGTCGACTTCAAGCACAAATTGTCGCAATCGTTTGTACAGAAATGTGCAGGCGAAATTTTTGTTTGTGCACAATTAGGGGCGCCGCCAGAACGAAAACAAAGTGGGGCGGTGTCTGAATCGTTGCCCCCACGATGTCCAATTCAATCACAAATTGTTGCAATCGTTTGTACATCGTTTGTACAGAGATGTTCAGGCGAAATTTTCGTTTGTACATAATTAGGGGCGCCGCTAGATCGAAAACAAAGTTGGGGACTCTCTAAATGTAGAAACATAAAAAAAGCTGTGTCACATACTATGGAGTATTTTTTAAGTAGACTTTGTACACACTATTGTGTCGATTGGTATGTTCACACAATCGTGTGATTCACTAAATTGATCTTGTTCTAACGATGATGGAATGAAATTTTTTGTGTTTATATTTATATTTATACTTAAAATCATTATTGCTGAGTTAGTTTATCACTCTTCGGATCTTGTTATTAAATTTATTTATTATTTGTTACGTGAGCTGAATCCTTATGAGAAAAATGCATATTTTTCTTTGTAACTTGCTCAGAAACCGTTATTTTCATCTCGTACAGGAAATTGATAAGTGGAAGATATAACAAATTGACAAAGTAGACTGTTAAAGGGTAAATTATAACACAGTAACTTCTTTTCTTTGAACATCTTCACTAAAACTCATTTTGCAAACACTATAGAATGCATGAAGAAGTATTTTAGTGCATTCAGCATTCTGATTTACGAGTAGGGTTGCTAACTGTCCGCTATTTCACCGGCCTGGCTGGAAATATTGCTGTGATTTTGATTAAGGCCGGTGACCGGTACAAACTTCTTATTAGCTCTTTCTGGCCGGTATTGTGGAATCTGCTATCCAGAATATAACATTGAGCATCGAAATTTTTCAACAGCGCCTTTACAAACACAAATTTCCGTTTTATTATACATTATCGATATTTTTTAATCTATGGCAGTTTTTTCCCCATCCAAGGCGTAGAATGGTGTCCTGGGTCATCTTAACTACGTGGGGCTTAGCGTTGCCTTGTAACAGGAGGACCCCTTTGCATTTCAGAAGTACTGGATCCAGAGAGTGACAGTACACAGTTGCATTGATGCTTTGACCAGCTGGTAGCAGTTCCCGATGGACGATGCCGCGAGCAGTCCACAAAATGCACAGGAGAACCTTATTCTGGTGTAGTGCTGGCTTGGGCTGTTTTTGAACCGGTTAGTGGGATGCTAAGCAACGATGACGGCGCCGTGGAGCTTCGTACAGAACCCACTGCCCATCACATGTCAACAGTCTGTCCAGAAATTGCAAATATCTTCTAGGTAAATTAATCAAGAAAAAATTAAAAGAAAATTCCTTACAGAATGATATTTCAGTGCAATTAGTTCCTTATGATTCTATCAGACAGCAACGCCGTTTTTAAATAGAAAAATCGGAATGTTAATGGGATGAAATTTGTGTTTATTACACAGCAAAAAATAATGAAAGAAGTTCTAAATACATTCCTTACTAGAAAAGCATGTTTTCTTCAAAACTTCAAATTTTATTTTGACTTTTGAAGTTGATTGCCTAAATTTTAACCTTGGAAATTTGGATGTGGAGGAAAATAGAGAAGGTTAGCAGGGTAGAGAGGAAAACGAATTAGGAAATGCTGAATAAAATGCAAGAGACGAGAGCAATATTGGACGTTATAAGGAAGCGAAAAAGTGGACGGATAACAAGTTTCGATCTTGCTAAGGGATTGCATTCTGAGAGATGTAGTAAAGGGGGTTATATCAGGACAGCGAGAGTGTGTAAGAAGGTTGCAATTGATAGATCGTAATAAGGAGGGTGCTACATTATGTTGGGTTGCGAGGAAGATATTAGCAGGAAATCGCAAAATTGGAAGCTTCTTACCTAGTTCAAGGAAACTGGCCTGTTATTAATGGTAGAACATTGAGGAGGAGGAGGAGGAGGAGGATAATTATACTACAAATAAAGCCGAAACAATGTTTATGCATGCGAATTGACCAGCATTTTTTTCTGGTGGCAGCTTTGTAAGGTTCTAGTTCTCTTAAACTACTTTGATTGTAAGATCAGGTCACTCGGGTCGGTTGTCCGGTTAGGTCACGCCGGGTTGGGTCACTCGGGTCACATCGGTTCGGGTCAACTCGAGTCAGCTCGAGTCGAGTTGTCGGGTCGGATCAAACGGGCCAGCTCGGGTCGAGTCAATCGGGTCGGATTTTCGGGTCGAGTTATTCGGGTCGGGTCAGTGAATTCGAGTCACGGGTCGGGTCGGGTCACTCGGGTCGAGTTGTCGGGTCAGGTCAATCGGGCCAGCTCGGGTCAGTATTCAACACATATAATTTCCACGAAAATTACAATATATCACGGTTTATACCTCATTCGACTTCCAATAAAACATTTTCAATGATGTGTACACCATGTCGCCATTTTTGTATGAGGGAATTTCTAGAGGGGTTTTGTGGGAATTTGATGGAGTGTAGATTCCTGTGTGTATTTGTGTGTGATACCTTACAGAATACAAGATGCCGAGGAAGTGCGTAAATCAACCGGACAATTTCTGTTATGTATGTGGGGAGCTGACATTTAAATCGCAACGTCGATGTTTTATTCCACTTGTGCGGAAGTGTTATTCGTTATATTTTGGTTGCTATGTAGGAGACCAAGATAAGAATTTCGCTCCTCACTACATTTGTTGTACTTGCGTGAAACGTCTGACTGAGTGGGCAAATGGTGAACGAAACATGAATTTCGCAGTACCGATGATCTGGAGGGTAAAAAAAAAAAAGATCATTCTTCAGACTGCTAATTTTGTATGATACAGATAAAGAAATAAACAGTACAGTACCCTGATTTGCCATCAGCAATTAGGCCAGTTTCATACAGTGCAGATTTGCCTGTACCAGTATCTCCTCCTTATCTTACGGTAAATGAGGATTACGTACCTGAGGCAACTACTGAAGTTCCAAATGAAGATGATCCTACTTATGTTGGAATCACATCTACATTCGATCCCCATCTGATAACTCAGGGCGAACTAAATGACCTGGTACGGGATTTAAAACTCTCCAAGATACAGACAGAACGTCTTGCTTCTAGACTTAAAGCCAGGAATCTGCTCCATCGTGACACTAAAGTGTGTATCTTTCGAAACCTTCATATAGAGTTTCAAAACTATTATTCTCAAGAAAATGATTTAGTGTATTGTAATAACGTCTGTGCTGTGATGGATACACTTGGACATGCACATATAAGTACAGAGTGGAGATTGTTTATTGACTCTTCGAAAACTAGTTTTACGGCTGTCCTTTTGCACAATAGCAACAAATTTCCTTCAGTGTCTTTGGCTTATGCAACTAATATGAAGGAAACCTATGAAAAGATCGAAATAGTGTTACAAAGAATTCAGTATGAGAAATACAAGTGAACCGTTTGCTGTGATTTAAAAGTTATTTCTTTGTTAATGGGTCTGCAGCTACCTTATACGAAATATTGTTGTTTCCTCTGCGAATGGGACTGGATGAACAAAGCGGAACATTACATCAAGAAGGAATGGCCAACGCATATATTAACTCCTGGACAGAAGAATGCTGTTTATTCCTCACTGGTGAACGCTGATAAGATAATTCCACCTCTTCTTCCTCCTCTAAAGTTGGGGCTCTTCAAAGCTTTAAGGAAATGGACAAAAGTAATGCAGGATTTTGTTACCTCAAGGAAAAAATTCCTCGGATTAGTGGCGCTAGGGATTTTTGTAGACCCCCAAATAAGATGTTTGATTCGTGACCAAAAATTTGAGGATCTCTTAACTCTGGTTCAGAAAGCAGCTTGGTGTTCACTTAAATGTTTAACAGAGACTTTTTAGGAAACCAAAAAGTCCCAAATTACGGTGAAAATGTGAGTGATTTCCTGCAATCATTCAAAGAAATGGGTTGGAACATGTCCCTTAAAGTTCACTTTCTAGACTCCCACCTGTATTTCTTTCCTGAAAACCGTGGTACTGTTAGTGATGAGTATGGGGAACGTTTTCATCAGGACATTTCCTCCATGGAGAAGAGAGACAAAAATTTTAGCTGATTACTGTTGGACACCCAAAAGAGATGTTCCAGAAGCCAAATACAGAAGAAAGTCGACAACTAAAACATATTAGTTGAGGTAAGTAAGTGTTCATTTATCAAGAAGATATCACTCACTTCTTTTATATTATTTATTAAGTAGATACAAAATGGTGACACAGTGTATACATCATTGAAAATATGTTTTTTTTTTCAAATCCAATGAGATATAAACCGTGCTTATATTGTAATTTTCGTGGAAGTTATATGGATTTTATCTGCACTAATGAATATGGTAAAATGAACAGTACACATAGCAATTTTTTACATAAATATGTTTATTTCTCTAAAAAGAATAATGCTATTCTTATGAAAGTTAGAGGGCTTACTAAGTATAAATCAAGCTAACATAGAATATAATTTTTGCGTTTATATATCTAAGGTACCCAAGCTACAGGTATGAAAATGGTAAAAAGAAAAAAGAAAATTTGAGGGGAAATTTCCCGAAAATCCCCCTGTCACGGGAAAACTGAGGGTGATGGAGAAAAACCGATTGCAGATTCGAATTCTACGTGAAAAGTTCTATTAGATCAGATGTTTTCTTCCGTGTGCCAGAGAAAAAGATTTTTTTGTCGACTAGTGTAATAGGTACCATTTTCAATCTCAGCAATCATTATTCAAACCGGTTAACGTTGATCGCTAAAAAGCAAAAACTGTAATACATAGCTGTAGACCAAACCCCCTTTCTTACTTTCTACGTTAAGTATCAAAAAACGTTAAAACATGATACACTGGTTTAACATTTGAAATGACAAGTCGAAATAAAAACTTTCATCTCTCTAACTTTGAGCAATCCCGATATATATACATATTTAGAATAATTACAATCCCCATCCCTTTTCTTCAATTCTAGATCAAATATTAAAAATATTCTCATCCGTATATTATTTAGAACAAACGAAAATTTTACCTGCACATTTCTACACAAACGATGTATAAACGATCCCGACAATTTGTGGTTCAATCGAACATGGACTAGCATTTAGACAGCTCCCCTTTGTTTTCCTTCTATCGACGCCCCTGATAACGCCTGCGCATTACTGTACAAATGATGTACAAACCATTGAGATAATTTTCTATTGAATCGGACCTGGGGAGGTGCTACCAATTAGGCAGCTTATACTTTGTTATCGTTTTGGCGCGCCCCTAATTGTGTTCAAACGAAAATTTCTACTACAAATTTCTGTACAAAGACGTACAAACAAGTGCGACAGTTTATGATTGAATTCGACATGGTAGGAAGACTATCAATTAGACAGACCATGGTTTGTTATCGTTTTGGCGGCGCCCCATTTATACGCAAACGAAAATTTCAGCTGCACATTTTTGTACAAACGATGTACAAACGATTACGAGAATTTGTGATTGAATTGGATATGGTGGGAGGCTATTATATAGACAGCCCCCCACTTTGTTTTCGTTCTGGCGGCGACCCTAATTGTGTACAAACGAAAATTTCCCCTGCACATTTCCGTACAAACAATGTAGAAACGATTGCAACAATTTGTGATTGAATTCGACATGGTGGGGGGCTACCACTTAGACAGCCTCCACTTTGTTTTCGTTCTGGCGGCGTGCTTAATTGTGTAGAAACGAAAATTTCGACTGCATATTTTTGTACAAACGATGTACAACAATTGTGACAATTTGTGATTGAATTAGACATGGTAGGGGGGCTACCACTTAGACAGCCTCCACTTTTTTTTTCGTTCTGGCGGCGCCCCTAATTATGTACAAACGAAATTTTCGCCTGCCCATTTCTGTACAAACCATGTACAAACGATTGCGACAATTTGTGATTGAATTGGACATGGTGGGGGGCTACCACTTAGACAGCCCCACTTTGTTTTGAGTTGAGTTGATTTTGAGTTTAACGTCCCTTTTCAGCAGCGAGGCTATGTGAGACGTGGACCTACTGATTAACGTGGAATCCGAACCACATGAGCTCCCGCCGGGAATCGAACCCGGGTTTCCCGCGCCAAAGGCGCGTACGCTAACCGCTTAGCCACGGAGGAGCTCTCCCCTTTGTTTTCGTTCTGGCGGTGCCCCTAATTGTGTACAAACGAAAATTTCGCTCGCACATTTCTGTACAAACGATTGCGACAATTTGTGATTGAATTGGGCATGATAGGGGGGCTACAATTTAGACAGCCCTCCCCCACTTTGTTTTCGTTTTGGCGGCGCCCCTAATTATGTACAAACGAAAATTTCGCCTGCACATTTCTGTAGAAACGATTATGACCATTTCCAATTGAGTCTGAAAGGGTGGGAAGGGGACTGTCTAAATGGACGTCTGCTTTTCACCTCTAGTGTAATGAAAGTCTTCCAGGAGAAAATCTGTAATCAAGACTGTCAGTAGGTACGTCCTCGACTAATATACATTTACAAGTACAGCTTTATTTTCGTATTTTTTCAACAGTTAACCAATTTTAAACCGTATTATAATTCAAAGTACTGATCATATTTCTATCGTAAACAAGAATATGTAAAAAACTTCTTAAATACTTCGCTCCGCAGGAACCCGTTCAGCGCGTGCAAAAACTAAAAGCAACATGTTTGGCGTCTCAAAACTGACAAAGGAGAAAAAAGAAAAGCAAAAGCAGCACATCAGTGCCTTATCGCAGTCAGAGCTGACAACATAGTCTCGGTCGTCACATACGCCAATAGACCTACAAGCGGTGTACAAGAGTTATACAGTTACAATATACGTTGTGCCACAGTAGCGCTACAGGGGGAATGTGTACGAACTACAAATAAATGTTTCCTACAAGTATCAGTCACTGTTGCACCCTCTTTACATTCTACACATGCTTTTTTCTCCCATTTTTTGACCTTGACAAGCAGAAGTACCAGGCATTCCGAGTTCACAACCATAAACTGTTTGTGTACAGAGTACGTTTTCAGTTCTACGAATGACTGTGCGCGCGAAGAACAAGGGTGATGATCGGACAACCGTATACGGCAGTCAGAAACACCCGGTTCCAACTTTAAATGTAAAATACAATGATTGAGCCTTGACAATGCCGTGGTCCTATCCAAACATGTAATCAGATTGTCAAAATATTCAATAGCAGCTGAGGTATCAATAATCTTATTACTACTATATTTTGAATTTGCCGGCTAGATGAACATATTCTAGCAGTAATCCTACACACTTTCTATCTACTATAAATGATTGACTTTGGCTGCCATCTGGCGGAAGTTTCTATTATCAGTTTCTCTCTTATGCAGATGAACCTGGCTTTTGTGTAACCAGTCCGTGTTCGAGTCGCTGTTCGTCTTTCATGGTCCTATCAATAAGGATTCTCCTTAGATCTGAACTTAACTGGATAGGACGATGAAGGACCTCTCCAAGAAAGGTTACAAATTGTTTCCAAATCGCTCGTCGGTCTCAATGATGAGATGAGCATTAGACACCGAGAGGTTCGGGTGTCTCGTCTCGAAAACCTCACGGACGATCAGACGGTCATCCAGACCATAACGCACACAAACATCATTCACACAAACAACGAAAACACACTAGATTAAATAACACTATATTTATTTATTAAAATGCTATGGTATATAAAAAATAGCGAAGAGGGATGAACACAACACTGAACACAGAATATGTATAATAATTTGCATCACTAAAATCATACTTTGTCCTTCTAATGTACTGTAGTCCTTTATATATATATATATATATATATATATATATATATATATATATATATATAAGATTATAATTCAGATTTCACTGCGAATGCTTCTCTCACACCATTGACGCACTTGGGGGACTAGCACTGGGGGGAAAGTTGCCTGGATAATCCCACGAGGAATCCAGTTGCTGCGCCAAACAATCCTGAAACGTAAAGACGAGTCTTCAGCAATTAAAGAAAAAGAAGTAGAATGCTGATGTTGGAGGGCGCGTGTATAACTTTTTAAACGCACAAGGTTTGTGAACCTGGGACTTTACTAGTTGGGGGCTAGACCTAAGAGAACGTCCTTCGTCGGCTAATAGCTTATACCCCTTAACACAAAATCATACTTGATTCCCAACGCAACGTAAGAGGTGGCTGCATAAAATACCGGAGTCAAACTCCCTGAGCGCCAAAGATCAAGGTACGAGCTGCAGTGATCGACTAAAAAGTGTTGGCAGTTCATTCCAAAAACCACTCAGTTAAAGCACCTGTATGCACATGCAAACAGAATACGGAAAATGATTTATGTTAATTTTAGTCAACTGCCCACAATGCACGAGACACTGCGATAACTCGGGCGTGAGAAAATACACATAAGGAACTGCAAAACAACGCAACCGGCGTCACTCTGGTCACTTGAATACCTGTTCTGGTCTAGTCTGCTCTAATCTATTGCAATGTTTCAGAATCGATTAAAGAAAGCACTTAATTCAGTTCCCAATAACTATAGAATATATACTGTGTATATAATAAGTCAGACAGAAGCACTGAAATGGTTCGTCACTAACTGAAATATTCTCACCAAAAGCAATGTTTTAAGTATATATATGAAAAAGCGATGAAAGACTTCTTTATCCAGTTGCGTGAGAAGAAAGCAATTCCCACCGAAGAAAGAACTTATAGCGTCGCAGAATAAAGTATAAATCGAAAATAATAATCACTATCTTTACGAAATATACAGAGCGTCCACAAATAATACTTCTATAACCTGGTAGCGGTTATATTTGCAAATTTTTTTGACTGACAACTGCGATTCAAATATAAGCAGACAGACACTCCGCCAGAGAAAAGTGTCGGAAGTTTTTCTCAAGCTGAGCAGCAAGAGAAGCATGATATATATTTGGCAGAAATCCAAGACCTGCTAAGAAAAAGAAAACATATTGCATCTATTCCGGTTGACTTGAGAGAATGCGAGTGTGGGCGAGTGTATGATGATGCAAGCAAGTAACATATCTTATCTTTTTGTTTTAGGAAGAGTGGATGCAAGAGTATATATATAAATGTAGCAGCAAGTCAGATGAGAGAATATATACAATTATCTATGTGCAACATTCTAAACTTCAACTTCTCATTATACAACCATCTGTGCCATCTGTGAACCAATTTGAACGAAACTAAAACTGTTTAGCTAATCAAAGGGAGCAATATAATAAGATAAATTTAATTATGAGTTACAGACGCAATGTACAGTATTTAGCTTTAACCTCAAAGCACTTTAGCATTCTAATTATTAAACACTTCACTCTATCCTCATGTTCTGGTCAAAGCACTGCGATAACGGGTGTGCTGAAAGTTATAGACACTAAAAAAATGGTCTAGAAGTTTCAGACAATCAGGAGGACATTATGCGATAGAGTAAAAACGTAATTATGTATAGTGTAATGCAGTTTTAGATGCAAGTTTTTTATGATTTTAAATGGCATAAAAGCCTATGCGCAAAGCAATCTGCTCAATCTCACCCTACTCAATCTGTGCTGGTAAAAGATATTTCCAAAATGGATTGACCAGAGTTTTGGCCCAGAAGTTAGGTTATTACACTACTAAAGACATTGGATTATGTATGCGCAATATTGATATATTATCAAAATATATACAAAGGAATAATTATTATTTATCAATTTTTCTTGAACGAATATACGGAACTTCTTGTAAATGCCGAACGAAAATATTATTATTATTTCTAGTAAGATTGCAAGAACACTTAGTAACAATTACACAATGACGTTCCAGGAAAATTTATGACTCAAACTAGGCCTGAAAAATGACCCGTTTCTATTCATGAATTGTTAGCGAAACAAGCGAAGTTTTCAGACAGTAGAAATCGAGATTGTAGACTGTGACGTCATGTAATTACTTTTTCCCTGTGAAGGAAGTCGTTTCAACTGTAATTTGTAAGAACGAGAGAAATCGACAATTCTACATTTTATTACAAATCAGAAATATGATCATTCTAAATTATAATTTCTTTTCTGAATATCCACGGAGAATCGAATCGCGGATCCCTAATACACGAAGCGAATACTCAAGCCACTACCCTACTAATGCTCTTTTAAGTAAAAGTGAAGAATCACTCGTCTATGTAGGAAATACAAACGTTTACGAATCCAATGTTTTATTAACCATGAATCACTGATTTTGGTCATGATAAAATAGTGCAGTCCAGAGAATTCAAGATTAAATTTTAAAAAGACTGAAAGCATCTCTGCAATTTGTCTCTATTCTATACATTTATATACATTTATGAATATCCATATTTATATACATTTATATCAATATTCGGCCCAAAAGCACGAATTGTTTACCTGAAGGGGCGCATACTTCTGGATACATAAGGGCCCCTCAGACATTGGGGGTATAGGAACTATGGGACGACACGCTACTTTCCCAATACGCAAACCCAGTGTCACATGTAAAGTTGTTCCAGTAAAAGAGCTCAAAGCGGCCATTGTCTGCTATTTCGAACCATGGTGAGCTCGGTTTGATTCCAGTTCGAACCCATTCTTGATCTTAGTTATGATATCCAGGAGGCACGTATCTAAAAGTGTGTTATTCGGGAGGGACAGTTCAATGTGTTTCCTGACACACGCACACACATATATATAACCAAACTTCGCAGAAGCATTGGTCGAAATAGGCCACAGCGATCAACGGTGGCTTCCTGTTTCAATACCCACCTTCTAAATTAAACTTTTCGAAGAATTAAATTCTCTTTGTAGAAACTACGCCGAAGTTGCCAACTAACCCATCGGGGTACCACATACAAAGCTGAATACTAGAGGCATGTATTAGTCTTGTGAAATTTCTCCTCCTTATAGTAGAAACCCAAAAGACCAAATCCATAAGAATCTCTATTTATGACGTCATTAAAAATACAATTCTTAAAATCTCGGTTCCTTTTTCAGATATTAATATGAGGTTTTCAGTTTTCGACACAGCTGAGTGCATTGTTTAAGATACCCGAAAGACATTAATGATTGAAGTAATATTTTAGGGAAAATATAGTGGGGTTCTCACTTAGCCCATAGGGGTACCATCATATTTTACTACAGAATGTCTATTACATTGTATATTATTGCACATATATTAGTTTTATGAAATTTCTCCACCTTATAGTAGAAACATAAAAGTCCATATCCATAAGAATCTACATTTATGACGTCATCAAAAATATAATTCTTATAATCTTGGTTCCTTTTTTAGATATTGACATGCAGTTTTCAGTATTGGACACAGCTGAATGCATTGTTTAAGGTACCCAAAAGAAAAATTCGTGACTATTTCGTGACTTTTCTTTACAAAATTATAAAATTTCCTAACATTCTCAAGACTGAATTTGGGTGCAAATTAGTCCAAATTTTCAAGCATGCGATAGGAGAATGCTTTGCTTGCCATTTACTAGCATCTAAAGCCGACCACATTTTTGGTGGTGAATTTTGACGTTTTATAGAAAAAAAATTCCAGTCTGTGCAAATATTTGTACAAATAGAAGAAATTCGTGACCCAAAAGCTAAATTTCGTGACTTTTTCTTGACTTCCATGACCGTTTTCTGATTTCGTGACTTTTTCATGACTTTCGTGATTTTCGTGACCGATAGACACTCTGTAATAGAAACCCAAAGTCCATATTCCTAAGTATATATTTATGACGTCATCAAAAATACAATTCTTAAAATCTTGGTTCCTTTTTTAGATATTGACATGCAGTCTATAGTATTCCACACAGTTGAGTGCATTGGTTAAGGTACCAGAAAGAAATTAATGATTGAAGTAACCTTTTTATAGAAACTATAGTGAGGTTCTCACTTAACCCATAATGGTACCATCATATTTTACTACAGAATGTCTATTAGATTGTATATTAATGCACATATATTAGTTTTGTGAAATTTCTCCTTCTTATAGTAGAAACGCAAAAGTCCATATCCATAAGAATCTGTATTATTATGACGTCATCAAAAATAAAATTCTTAAAATCTCGGTTCTTTTTTTAGATATGCACATGCAGTTTTCAGTATTAGACACAGTTGAGCGCATTGTTTAAGGTATCGGAAAAAAATCAATGATTGAAGTAATTTTTTTATAGAAACTATAGTGGGGTTCTCACTTAACCCATAGTAGTACCATCATATTTTTCTACAGAATGTCTTTTAGATTGTATATTAATGCACATATATTTGTTTTGTGGAATTTCTCCTCCTTATAGTAGAAACGTAAGATTCCATATCCATAAGAATCTATATTTTTGACGTCATCAAACACACAATTGTTAAAATTTCGGTAATTTTTTAGATATTATCAGGCAGTTTTCGGTATTCGACCCACCTGAGGGTGGTGTTTTAGCTTCCCGAAAGGAATTTAGGATTGAAGTAATCTCTTTATAGAAGCTATAGTGGGGTTCTCACTCAACCAATAGGCGTACCATCATATTTTACTGCAGCTGGTCTATTATATTTTATATTAATGCACATATATTAGTTTTGTGAAATTTCTCTTCCTTATAGTAGAAACCAAAAAATCCACATCAATAAGAATCTACATTTATGACGTCATCAAAAATGCAATTCTTAAAATCTCGGTTCCTTTTTTGGATATTGACATGCAGTTTTCAGTGTTGGACACAGTTGAGTGAAATGTTTAAGGTACCCGAAAAATATTAATGATTGAAGGATTTTTTTATACAAACTATAGTGGGGTTCTCACTCAACCCATAGTAGTACCATCATATTTTACTACAGAATTTTTTTAGATTGTATATTAATGCACGTATATTTGTTTTGTGAAATTTCTTCTCCTTATAGTAGAAACACAAAAGTCAATATCCATAAGAATCTCTATAATGATGACGACATCAAAAATACAATTCTTAAAATCTCGGTTCTTGTTTTAGATATTGACATGCAGTTTTTAGTATTCCACACAGCTGAGTGCATTGTTTAAGGTACCCGAAAGAAATTAATGATTGAAGTAATCTTTTTATAGAAACTATAGTGAGGTTCTCACTTAACCGATAATGGTACCATCATATTTTACTACAGAATGTCTATTAGATTGTATATTAATGCACATATATTAGTTTTGTGAAATTTCTCCTCCTTATAGTAGAAACCCAAAAGTCCATATCCATAAGAATCTATATTTATGACGTCATCAAAAATACAATTCTTAAAATCTTGGTTCCTTATTTAGATAATGACATGCAGTTTTCAGTATTGGACAGAGTTGAATGCATTGTTAAGGGTACCCGAAAAAAATTAATGATTGAAGTAACCTTTTTATAGAAACTATAGTGAGGTTCTCACTTAACCCATAGGGGTACCATCATATTTTGCTACAGAATGTCTATTAGATTATATTAATGCACATATATTTGTTTTCTGAAATTTCTCCTCTTTATAGTACAGGGTGTCGACTCAAATTCCAAAATTAAAAATCACGACTCAAATTTCGTGACTTTTCTTTACAGAAACATAAAATTTCCTAACATTCTCAAGATTGATTTTGGGTGCAAATTAGGCCGAATTTTCAAGCATGCGATAGAAAAATGCTTTCCTTGCCATTTAGTAGCATCTAAAGCCGACCACATTTTTGGTGGTGAATTTTGACGTTTTATAGAAAAAAAAATCCAGTCTGTGCTTATATTTGTACAGACAAAAGAAATTAGTGACCCAAAAGCTAAATTTCGTGACTTTTTCTTGACTTTCATGACCGTTTTCTGATTTCGTGACTTTTTCATTTCCTTCGTGATTTTCGTGACCGATAGTCACCCAGTAATAGAAACCCGAAAGTCCATATCCATAAGAATATAATTATGACGTCATCAAAAATACAATTCTTATAATCTTGGTTTCTTTTTTAGATATTGACATGCAGTTTTTAGTATTCGACACAGTTGAGTACATTGTTTAAGTTATCCCAAATAAATTAATGATTGAAGTAATCTTTTTATAGAAACTATAGTGAGGTTCTCACTTAACCCATAATGGTACCATCATATTTTACTACAGAATGTCTATTAGATTGTATATTAATGCACATATATTAGTTTTGTGAAATTTCTCCTTTTTATAGTAGAATCCCAAAAGTCCATATCAAAAAGAATCTATATTTATGACATCATCAAAAATACAATTCTTAAAATCTTAGTTCCTTTTTTAGATACTGACATGAAGTTTTCACTATTCGACACCTTAGTGCATTGTTTAGGGTACCCAAAAGAAAATAATGATTAGAAGTAATTTTTTATAGAAACTATGCTGGGGTTCTCCCTTAACCCATAGTAGTACCATCATATTTTACTACAGAATGTTTTAGATTGTATATTAATGCACATATATTTGTTTTGTGAAACTTCTTCTCCTTATAGTACAAATTTAAGAGTCCATATCCAAAAGAATCTATATTTATGACGCCATCAAAAATACGATACTTAAAATCTCGGTTCCTTTTTTTAAATATTCACATGAGATTTTCAGTATTCGACACAGCTGAGTGCATTGTTTAAACTACCGGAAAGAAATTAATGATTGAAGTAATATTTTTATAAAAATTTTGTAGGGTTCTCACTTAACCCATAGGGGTACCATCATATTTTACTGCGCAATGTCTATTATATTGTATATTAATGCACTAATATTAGTTTTGTGAAATTTCTCCTCCTTATAGTAGAAACCCAAAAATCCACACCCATAAGAATCTCTATATTTATGACGTCATCAAAAATACAATTCTTAAAATCTCGGTTTCTTTTTTAGATATTGACATGCAGTTTTCAGTATTGGACAGAGTTGAATGTATTGTTAAAGGTACCCGAAAGAACTTGAAGATTGAAGTAATCTTTTTATAGAAACCATAGTGGGGTTCCCACTTAACCCATAGGTGTACCATCATATTTTACTACAGAATGTCTTTTGGATTGTATATTAATGCACATATATTAGTTTTGTGAAATTTCTTCTCCTTATAGTAGAACCCTAAAAGTCCATATCCATAAGAATCTATTTTTATGACGTCATCAAAAATACAATTCTTAAAATCTCGGTTCCTTTTTTAGATATTAATATAGGTTTTCAGCATTCGACACACCTGAGTGCGTTGTTTAAGGTACCCGAAAGAAATTAATGACTGAAATAATACCTTTATAGAAACTAGTGGTGTTCACACTCAACCCATAGGGGCACAATCATATTTTACTACAGAATGTTTATTAGATTGTATATTAATGCACGTATATTAGTTTTGTGAAATTTCTCCTCCTTATAGTAGAAACCCAAAAGTCCATATCCATAAGAATCTCTATATTTAAGACGTCGTCAATAATACAATTGTTAAAATCTCGGTTTCATTTTTAGATATTGACATACAGTTCTCAGTATTCGACCCAGCTGAGTGAATTGTTTAAAGTACCCGAAACAAGTTAATGATTGAAGTAATCTTTTTATAGAAACTAAAGTGAGGTTCTCAACTAACCCATAATGGTACCATCATATTTTACTACAGAATGTCTATTAGATTGTATATTAATGCACATATACTTGTTTTGTGAAATTTCTCCCCCTTATAGTAGAAACCCAAAAGTCCATATCCATAAGAATCTATATGACATCATCAAAAATACAATTCTTAAAATCTTAGTTCCTTTTTTAGATATTGACATGAAGTTTTCAGTATTCCACACAGCTGAGTGCATTGTTTAAGTTACCCGAAAGAAATTAATGATTGAAGTAATTTTTTACAGAAACTATAGTGGGGTTCTCACTTAACCCATAGTTGTACCATCATATTTTACTACAGAATGTCTTCTAGATTGTATATTAATGCACATATGTTTGTTTTGTGAAATTTCTCCTCCTTATAGTAGAAACCTAAGATTCCATATCCATAATAATCTATATTTATGACGTCATCAAACATACAGTTGTTAAAATTTCGGTTATTCTTTAGATATTAACAGGCTGTTTTCGGTATTCGACCCACCTGAGGGTGGTGTTTTAGCTTCCAGAAAGGAGTTTAGAATTGAAGTAATCATTTTATAGAAGCTATAGTTGGGTTCTCTCTCACTCAACCAAAAGGTGTACCATCATATTTTACTGCAGCTTGTCTATTATATTGTATATTAATGCACATATATTAGTTTTGTGAAATTTCTCTTCCTTATAGTAGAAACCCAAAAATCTACATCCATAAGAATCTACATTTATGACGTCATCAAGAATGCAATTCTTAAAATCTCGGTTCTTTTTTTAGATATTGTCGTGCAGTTTTTAGTATTCGACACAGTTGAGAGCATTGTTATAGCTACCCGAAAAAACTTGAAGATTGAGGTAATCTTTTTATAGAAACTATAGTGGGGTTCCCACTTAACACATAGGGGTACCATCATATTTTTCTACAGTATGTCTTTCGGATTGTATACTGATGCACATATATTTGTTTTGTGAAATTACTTCTCCCTATAGTAGAAACCCAAAAGTATATGTCCATAAGAATCTACATTTATAACATCATCAAAAATACAATTCATAAAATCCTAGTTCCTTTTTTAGATATGGACATGAAGTTTTCAGTATTCGATACAGCTGAGTGCATTGTTTAAGGTACCCAAAAGAAATTAATGATTCAAGTCATTTTTTTTAGAAACTATAGTGGGGTTCTCACTTAACCCGTAATAGTACCATCATATTTTACTACAGAATGTCTATTACATTGTATATTAATGCGCATATATTAGTTTTCTGAAATTTCTCCTCCTTAAAGTAGAAACCCAAAAGTCCATATCCATAAAAATCTATATTTATGACGTCATCAAAAATACAATTCTTAAAATCTTGGTTCCTTATTTAGATATTGAGATGCAGTTTTCAGTATTGGACACAGTTGAATGCATTGTTTAAGGTACCCGAAAGATATTAATGATTAAAGTTATCTTTTTATTGAAACTATACAGTGGTCCTCACTGAACCCATAGGGGTACCATCATATTTTACTGCACAATGTCTATTATAATGTATATTAATGCACTAAAAATTAGTTTTGTGAAATTTCTCCTCCTTATAGTAGAAACCCAAAAATCCACATCCATATGAACCTCTATATTTATGACGTCATCAAAAATATAATTCTTAAAATCTCGGTTCCTTTTTTAGATATTCACATGCAGTTTTCAGTATTCGACCCAGCTGAGTGAATTGTTTAAGGTACCCGAAACAAGTTAATGATTGAAGTAATCTTTTTATAGAAACTATAGTAGAGATCTCACTTAACCCATAGGGGTATCATCATAGTTTACTACAGAATGTCTATTAGATTGTATATTAATGCACATATATAAGTTTTGTGAAATTTCTCCTTTTTATAGTAGAATCCCAAAAGTCCATATCAAAAAGAATCTATATTTATGACATCATCAAAAATTCAAATTCTTAAAATCTTAGTTCCTTTTATAGATATTGACCTGAAGTTTTCACTATTCGACACAGCTTAGTGCATTGTTTAAGGTACCCAAAAGAAACTAATGATTGAAATAATTTTTTATAGAAACTATACTGGGGTTCTCCCTTAACCTATAGTAGTACCATCATAGTTTACTACAGAATGTCTTTTAGATCAATGCACATTTATTACTTTGTGAAATTTCGCCTTCTTATAGAAGACACACAAAAGTCAATATCCATAAGAATCTACGGTATATTTATGACGTCATCAAAAATACAATTCTTAAAATCTCGGTTCTTGTTTTAGATATTGACATGCAGTTTTGAGTATTCCACACAGCTGAGTGCATTGTTTAAGGTACCCGAAAGAAATTAATGATTAAAGTAATCTTTTTATAGATACTATAGTGATGTTCCCACTTAACCCATAATGGTACCATCATATTTTACTACAGAATGTCTATTAGATTGTATATTAATGCACATATATTAGTTTTGTGAAATTTCTTCTCCTTATAGTAGAAACCTAACAGTCCATATCCTTGAGAATCTACATTTATGACGTCATCAAAAATTCAATTCTTAAAATTTTGGTTCGTTTTTTTAAATATTTAGATGAGGTTTTCAGTATTCGACAGAGCTGAGTGCATTGTTTAAGCTACCCGAAAGAACTTGAAGATTGAAGTAACCTTTTTAAAGAAACTATAGTGGGGTTCTCACTTAACCCATAGGGGTACAATCATATTTTACTACAGAACTTCTATTACATTGTATATTAATGCACATATATTAGTTTTGTGAAATTTCCTCATCTTATAGTAGAAACCCAAAAGTCCATATCCATAAAAATCTATATTTATGACGTCATCAAAAATACAATTCTTAAAATCTTGGTTCCTTATTTAGATATTGACATACAGTTTTCAGTATTGGACAGAGTTGAATGCATTGTTAAAGGTACCCGAAAAAAATTAATTATTGAACTAATATTTTTATAGAAACTATGGAGTAGTTCTCACTTAACCCATAGTGGTAGCATCATATTTTGCTACAGAATGTCTATTAGATTATATTAATGCACATATATTTATTTTCTGAAATTTCTCCTCTTTATAGTACAGGGTGTCGACTCAAATTCCAAAATTAAAAATCACGACTCAAATTTCGTGACTTTTCTTTATAGAATCATAAAATTTCCTAACATTCTCAAGATTGATTTTGGGTGCAAATTAGGCCGAATTTTCAAGCATGCGATAGAAGAATGCTTTGCTTGCCATTTAGTAGCATCTAAAGCCGACCACATTTTTGGTGGTGAATTTTGACGTTTTATAGAAAAAATCCCAGTCTGTGCATATATTTGTACAGATAAAAGAAAATCGTTACCCAAAAGCTATATTTCGTGACTTTTTCTTGACTTTCATAACCGTTTTCTGATTTCGTTCCTTTTTCATTTCTTTCGTGATTTTCGTGACCGATAGTCACCCAGTAATAGAAACCCAAAAGTCCATATCCATAAGAATCTATATGACATCATCAAAAATACAATTCTTAAAATCTTAGTTCCTTTTTTAGATATTGACATGAAGTTATCAGTATTCCACACAGCTGAGTGCATTGTTTAAGTTACCCGAAAGAAATTAATGATTGAAGTAATTTTTTACAGAAACTATAGTGGGGTTCTCACTTAACCCATAGTTGTACCATCATATTTTACTACAGAATGTTTTTTAGATTGTATATTAATGCACATATGTTTGTTTTGTGAAATTTCTCCTCCTCATAGTAGAAACCCAAGATTCCATATCCATAATAATCTATATTTATGACGTCATCAAACATACAATTGTTAAAATTTCGGTTATTCTTTAGATATTAAAAGGCTGTTTTCGGTATTCGACCCACCTGAGGGTGGTGTTTTAGCTTCCCGAAAGGAGTTTAGGATTGAAGTAATCTTTTTATAGAAGCTATAGTGGGGTTCTCTCTCACTCAACCAATAGGTGTACCATCATATTTTACTGCAGCTCATCTATTATATTGTATATTAATGCACATATATTAGTTTTGTGAAATTTCTCTTCCTTATAGTAGAAACCCAAAAATCTACATCCATAAGAATCTACATTTATGACGTCATCAAGAATGCAATTCTTAAAATCTCGGTTCTTTTTTTAGATATTGACAGGCAGTTTTTAGTATTCGACACAGTTGAGTACATAGTTTAAGGTATCCGAAAGAAATTAATGATTGAAGTAATCTTTTTATAGAAACTATAGTGAGGTTCTCACTTAACCCATAATGGTACCATCATATTTTACTACAGAATCTCTATTAGATTGTATATTAATGCACTTATATTAGTTTTGTGAAATTTCTCCTTCTTATAGTAGAATCCCAAAAGTCTATATCAAAAAGAATCTATATTTATGACATCATCAAAAATACAATTCTTAAAATCTTAGTTCCTTTTTAGATATTGACATGAAGTTTTCACTATTCGACACAGCTTAGTGCATTGTTTAAGGTACCCAAAAGAAATTAATGATTGAAATAATTTTTTATAGAAACTATACTGGGGTTCTCCCTTAACCCATAGTAGTACCATCATTTTTTACTACAGAATGTTTTAGATTGTATATTAATGTACATTTTTTTCTGAAACTTTTTCTCCTTATAGTAGAAACTTAAGAGTACATATCCAAAAGAATCTATATTTATGACGCCATCAAAAATACGATACTTAAAATCTCGGTTCCTTTTTTTAAATATTCACATGAGATTTTCAGTATTCGACACAGCTGAGGGCATTGTTTAAGGTACCGGAAAGAAATTAATGATTGAAGTAATATTTTTATAGAAACTATAGTGAGGTTCACACTTAACCCATAGAGGTACCATCATATTTTACTACAGAATGTCTTTTGGATTGTATATTAATGCACATATATTTGTTTTGTGAAATTTCTCCTCCTTATAGTAGAAACCTAAGATTCCATATCCTTAAGAATCTATATTTATGACGTCATCAAACATACAATTGTTAAAATTTCGGTTATTTTTAGATATTAACAGGCTGTTTTCGGTATTCGACCCATCTGAGGGTGGTGTTTTAGCTTCCCGAAGGGAATTTAGGATTGAAGTAATCTTTTTATAGAAGCTATGGTGGGGTTCTCACTCAACCAATAGGTGTACCATCATATTATACTGCAGCTTGTCTATTATATTGTATATTAATGCACATATATCAGTTTTGTGAAATTTCTCTTCCTTATAGTAGATACCCAAAAATCCACATCCATAAGAATCTACATTTATGACGTCATCAAAAATATAATTCTTAAAATCTCGGTTTCTTTTTTAGATATTGTCATGCATTTTTTTTTATTCGACACAGTTGAGAGCATTCTTAAAGGTACCCGAAAGAACTTGAAGATTGAAGTAATCTTTTTATAGAAACTATAGTGGGGTTCCCACTTAACCCATAGGTGTACCATCATATTTTACTACAGAATGTCTTCGGATTGTATATTAATGCACATATATTACTTTTGTGAAATTTCTCTTCCTTATAGTAGAAATTCAAAAATCTACATCCATAAGAATCTCTATATTTATGACGTCATCAAAAATATAATTCTTAAAATCTCGGTTTCTTTTTTAGATATTGTCATGCATTTTTTTTTATTCGACACAGTTGAGAGCATTGTTAAAGGTACCCGAAAGAACTTGAAGATTGAAGTAAGCTTTTTATAGAAACTATAGTGGGGTTCCCACTTAACCCATAGGTGTACCATCATATTTTACTACACAATGTCTTTTGGATTGTATATTAGTGCACATATAATTGTTTTGTGAAATTTCTCCTAATTATAGTAGAAACCTAAGATTCCATATCCATAAGAATCTATATTTATGACGTCATCAAACATACAATTGTTAAAATTTCGGTTATTTTTAGATATTAACAGGCTGTTTTCGGTATTCGACCCACCTGAGGGTGGTGTTTTAGCTTCCCGAAGGGAATTTAGGATTGAAGTAATCTTTTTATAGAAGCTATGGTGGGGTTCTCACTCAACCAATAGGTGTACCATCACATTATACTGCAGCTTGTCTATTGTATTGTATATTAATGCACATATATCAGTTTTGTGAAATTTCTCTTCCTTATAGTAGAAACCCAAAAATCCACATCCATAAGAATCTACATTTATGACGTCATCAAAAATATAATTCTTAAAATCTCGGTTTCTTTTTTAGATATTATCATGCATTTTTTTTTATTCGACACAGTTGACAGCATTGTTAAAGGTACCCGAAAGAACTTGAAGATTGAAGTAATCTTTTTATAGAAACTATAGTGGGGTTCCCACTTAACACATAGGAGTACCATCATATTTTACTACAGAATGTTTTTAGATTGTATATTAATGCACATATATTTGTTTTGTGAAATTACTTCTCCCTATAGTAGAAACCCAAAAGTCCATGTCCATAAGAATCTACATTTATGACATCATCAAAAATACAATTCATAAAATCTTAGTTCCTTTTTTAGATATTGACATGCAGTTTTCAGTATCGGACACAGTTGAATGCATTGTTTAAGGTACCCGAAAGATATTAATGATTGAAGTAATCTTTTTATAGAAACTATAGTGGGGTTCTCACTTAACGCAAAAGTGTACCATCATATTTTACTTCACAATGTCTAGTATATTGTATATTAATGCACTAATATTAGTTTTGTGAAATTTCTCCTCCTTATAGTAGAAACCCAAAAATTCACATCCATAAGAATCTCTATATTTATGACGTCATCAAAAATACAAATCTCAAAACCTCGGTTCCTTTTTTAGATATTCACATGCAGTTTTCAGTATTCGACACAGTTGAGCGCATTGTTTAAAATATCGGAAAAAAATTAATGATTGAAGTAATCCTTTTATAGAAACTATAGTAGAGATCTCACTTAACCCATAGGGGTATCATCATAGTTTACTACAGAACGTCTTTTAGATCAATGCACATATATTACTTTTGTGAAATTTCTTCTCCTTATAGTAGAAACCTAAGAGTCCTTATCTTTGAGAATCTACATTTATGACGTCATCAAAAATACAATTATTAAAATTTTGGTTCCTTTTTTTAAATATTCACATGAGGTTTTCAGTATTCGACACAGCTGAGTGCATTGTTTAAGCTACCCGAAAGAACTTGAAGATTAAAGTAATCTTTTTATAGAAACTATAGTAGGGTTCTCACTTAACCTATAGGGGTACCATCATATTTTACTAAAGAACTTCTATTACATTGTATATTAATGCACATATATTTTTTTTCTGAAATTTCTTCTCCTTATAGTAGAAACCTAAGAGTCCATATCCAAAAGAATCTATATTTATGACGCCATCAAAAATACGACACTTAAAATCTCGTTTGTTTTTTTTTTAAATATTCACATGAGATTTTCAGTATTCGACACAGCTCAGTGCATTCTTTAAGGTACCGGAAAGAAATTAATGATTGAACTAATATTTTAATAGAAACTATAGTTGGGTTCTCACTTAACCCACAAGGGTACCATCATATTTTACTGCACAATGTCTATTAGATTGTATATTAATGCACGTATATTAGTTTTGTGAAATTTCTCCTCCTTATAATAGGAACCCAAAAATCCACATCCATAAGAATCTCTATATTTATGACGTCATCAAAAATACAATTCTTAAAATCTCGGTTCCTTTTTTAGATATTCACATGCAGTTTTCAGTATTCGACACTTTTGAGCGCATTGTTTAAGGTATCAGAAAAAAAATTAATGATTGAAGTAATCTTTTTATAGAAACTATAGTAGAGATCTCACTTAACCCATAGGGGTATCATCATAGTTTGCTACAGAATGTCTTTTAGATCAATGCACATATATTACTTTTGTGAAATTTCGCCTCCTTATAGTAGAAACACAAAAGTCAATATCCATAATAATCTCTATATTTATGACGTCATCAAAAATACAATTCTTAAAATCTCGGTTCTTGTTTTAGATATTAACATGCAGTTTTGAGTACTCCACACAGCTGAGTGCATTGTTTAGGGTACCCGAAAGAAATTAATGATTGAAATAATCTTTTTATAGAAACTATAGTGAGGCTCTCACTTAACCCATAAGGGTACCATCATATTTTACTACAGAATGTCTATTAGATTGTATATTAATGCACATATATTAGTTTTGTGAAATTTCTTCTCCTTATAGTAGAAACCTAAGAGTCCATATCCTTGAGAATCTACATTTACGACGTCATCAAAAATACAATTCTTAAAATTTTGGTTCTTTTTTTTAAATATTCACATGAGGTTTTCAGTATTCGACACAGCTGAGTGCATTGTTTAGGCTATCCGAAAGAACTTGAAGATTGAAGTAATCTTTTTATAGAAACTTAAGTGGGGTTCTCACTTAACCCATAGGGGTACCATCATATTTTACTACAGAACTTCTATTACATTGTATATTAATGCACATATATTAGTTTTGTGAAATTTTTCCTCCTTATAGTAGAAACCCAAGAGTCCATATCCATAAGAATCTATATTTATGACGTCATCAAAAATACAATTCTTAAAATCTTGGTTCCTTATTTAGATATTGACATGCAGTTTTCAGTATTGGACACAGTTGAATGCATTGTTAAAGGTACCCGAAAAAAATTAATGATTGAGGTAATATTTTTATAGAAACTATAGTGTAGTTCTCACTTAACCCATAGTGGTAGCATCATATTTTACTACAGAATGTCTGTTAGATTGTATATTAATGCATGTATATTAGTTTTGTGAAATTGCTCCTTATAGTAGAAACCCAAAAGCCCGTATCCATAAAAATCTATATTTATGACATCATCAAAAAAACAATTGTTAAATTCTCGATTTCTTTTTTAGATATTGACATGCAGTTTTCAGTATTCGACCCAGACGAGTGCATTGTCTAAGGTACCCGAAAGATATTAATGATTGAAGTAACCTTTTTATAGAAACTATAGTGAGGTTCTCACTTAACCCATAGGGGTAACATCATATTTTGCTACAGAATGTCTATTAGATTATATTAATGCACATATATTTGTTTTCTGAAATTTCTCCTCTTTATAGTACAGGGTGTCGACTCAAATTCCAAAATTAAATTTCGTAACTTTTCTTTAAAGAATCATAAAATTTCCTAACATTCTCAAGATTGTTTTTTGGTGCAAATTAGGCCGAACTTTCAAGCATGCGATAGAAGAATGCTTTGCTTGCCATTTAGTAGCATCTAAAGCCGACCACATTTTTGGTGGTGAATTTTGACGTTTTATAGAAAAAAATCCCAGTCTGTGCATATATTTGTACAGATAAATGAAATTCGTGACCCAAAAGCTAAATTTCGTGACTTTTTCTTGACTTTCATGACCGTTTTCTGATTTCGTTACTTTTTCATTTCTTTCGTGATTTTCGTGACCGATAGTCACCCAGTAATAGAAACCTAAAAGTCCATATCCATAAGAATATATTTATGACGACATCAAAAATACAATTCTTATAATCTTGGTTTCTTTTTTAGATATTGACATGCAGTTTTTAGTATTCGACACAGTTGAGTACATTCTTTAAGGTATCCGAATGAAATTAATGATTGAAGTAATCATTTTATAGAAACTATAGTAAGGTTCTCACTTAACCCATAATGGTACCATCATATTTTACTACAGAATGTCTATTAGATTGTATATTAAAGCACATATATTAGTTTTGTGAAATTTCTCCTTTCTATAGTAGAATGCCAAAAGTCCATATCAAAAAGAATCTATATTTATGACATCATCAAAAATACAATTCTTAAAATCTTAGTTCCTTTTTAGATATTGACATGAAGTTTTCACTATTCGACACAGCTTAGTGCATTGTTTAAGGTACCCAAAAGAAATAAAAGATTGAACTAACTTTTTATAGAAACTATACTGGGGTTCTCCCGTAACCCATAGTAGTACCATCATATTTTACTACAGAATGTTTCAGATTGTATATTAATGCACATATATTTGTTTTGTGAAACTTCTTCTCCTTATAGTAGAAACCTAAGAGTCCATATCCAAAAGAATCTATATTTATGACGCCATCAAAAATTCGATACTTAAAATCTCTGTTCCTTTTTTTAAATATTCACATGAGATTTTCAGTATTCGACACAGCTGAGTGCATTGTTTAAGGTACCGGAAAGAAATTAATGATTGAAGTAATATTTTTATAGAAACTATAGTGGGGTTCTCACTTAACCCGTAAGTGTACCATCATATTTTACTGCGCAATGTCTATTATATTGTATATTAATGCATTAATATTAGTTTTGTGAAATTTCTACTCCTTATAGTAGAAACCCAAAAATCCACATCCATAAGAATCTCTATATTTATGACGTCATCAAAAATACAATTCTTAAAATCTCGGTTTCTTTTCTAGATATTGTCATGCAGTTTTTTTTATTCGACACAGTTGAGAGCATTGTTAAAGGTACCCGAAAGAACTTGAAGATTGAAGTAATCTTTTTATAGAAACTATAGTGGGGTTCCCACTTAACCAATAGGTGTACCATCATATTTTACTACAGAATGTCTTTTGGATTGTATATTAATGCACATATATTGGTTTTGTAAATTTTCTTCTCCTTATAGTAGAACCCTAAAAGTCCATATCCATAAGAATCTATTTTTATGACGTCATCAAAAATACAATTCTTAAACTCTCGGTTTCTTTTTTAGATATTGTCATGCAGTTTTTTTTTATTCGACACAGTTGAGAGCATTGTTAAAGGTACCCGAAAGAACTTGAAGATTGAAGTAATCTTTTTATAGAAACTATAGTGGGGTTCCCACTTAACCAATAGGTGTACCATCATATTTTACTACAGAATTTCTTTGGATTGTATATTAATGCACATATATTAGTTTTGTAAATTTTCTTCTCCTGATAGTAGAACCCTAAAAGTCCATATCCATAAGAACCTATTATTATGACGTCATCAAAAATACAATTCTTAAAATCTCGGTTTCTTTTTTAGATATTGTCATGCAGTTTTTTTTATTCGACACAGTTGAGAGCATTGTTAAAGGTACCCGAA
Source organism: Thermobia domestica (assembly GCF_964235325.1). Taxonomy (NCBI): domain Eukaryota; kingdom Metazoa; phylum Arthropoda; class Insecta; order Zygentoma; family Lepismatidae; genus Thermobia; species Thermobia domestica. The sequence goes on along the minus strand of NC_137460.1, from coordinate 295,704,321 downwards.
AGAACTTGAAGATTGAAGTAATATTTTTATAGAAACTATAGTCGGGTTCCCACTTAACCCATAGGTGTACCATCATATTTTACTACAGAATGTCATTTGGATTGTATATTAATGCACATATATTAGTTTTGTGAAATTTCTTCTCCTTATAGCAGAACCCTAGAATTCCATATTCATAAGAATTTGTTTTTATGACGTCATCAAAAATACATTTCTTAAAATCTTGGTTCCTTTTTTAGGTATTAATATAGGGTTTCAGCATTCGACACAGCTGGGTGCGTTGTTTAAGGTACCCGAAAGAAATTAATGACTGAAATAATACCTTTATAGAAACTAGTGGTGTTCTCACTCAACCCATAAGGGCACCATCATATTTTACTCCAGAATATCTATTAGATTGTATATTAATGCACGTATATTAGGTTTGTGAAATTTCTCCTCCTTATAGTAGAAACCCAAAAGTCCATATCCATAAGAATCTCTATATTTAAGACGTCGTCAAAAATACAATTGTTAAAATCTCGGTTTCTTTTTTAGATATTGACATACAGTTTTCAGTATTCGACCCAGCTGAGTGAATTGTTTAAGGTACCCTAAACAAGATAATGATTGAAATAATCTTTTTACAGAAAATATAGTGAGGTTCTCAATTAACCCATAATGGTACCATCATATTTTACTACAGAACGTCTATTAGGTTGTATATTAGTGCACATATACTTGTTTTGTGAAATTTCTCCTTCTTATAGTAGAAACCCAAAAGTCCATATCCATAAGAATCTATATCACCTCATCAAAAATACAATTCTTAAAATCTTAGTTCCTTTTTTAGATATTGACATGAAGTTTTTAGTATTCCACACAGCTGAGGGCATTGTTTAAGTTACCCGAAAGAAATTAATGATTGAAGTAATTTTTTACAGAAACTATAGTGGGGTTCTCACTTAACCCATAGTAGTACCATCATATTTTACTACAGAATGTCTTTTAGATTGTATATTAATGAACATATATTTGTTTTCTGAAATTTTTCCTCCTTACAGTAGAAACCTAAGATTCCATATCCATAAGAATCTATATTTATGACGTCATCAAACACACAATTGTTAAAATTTCGGTTTCTTTTTAGATATTGACATGAAGTTTTCACTATTCGACACAGCTTAGTGCATTGTTTAAGGTACCCAAAAGAAATTAATGATTGAAGTAATTTTTTATAGAAGCTATACTGGAGTTCTCCCTTAACTCATAGTAGTACCATCATATTTTACTACAGAATGCTTTTAGATTGTATATTAATGCACATATATTTGTTTTGTGAAATTACTTCTCCCTATAGTAGAAACCCAAAAATCCATGTCCATAAGAATCTACATTTATGACATCATCAAAAATACAATTCATAAAATCTTAGTTCCTTTTCTAGATATTGACATGAAGTTTTCAGTATTCGATACAGCTCAGTGCATTAAGGTACCCAAAAGAAATTAATGATTCAAGTAATTTTTTATAGAAACTATAGTGGGGTTCTCACCTAACCCGTAATAGTACCATCATATTTTACTACAGAATGTCTATTACATTGTATATTAAAGCGCATATATCAGTTTGCTGAAATTTCTCCTCCTTAAAGTAGAAACACAAAAGTATATATCCATAAGAATCTATATTTATGACGTCATCAAAAATACAATTCTTAAAATCTTGGTTACTTTTTTAGATATTGACATGCAGTTTTCAGTATTGGACACAGTTGAATGCATTGTTTAAGGTACCCGAAAAATATTAATGATAGAAGTAATCTTTTTATAGAAACTATAGAGTGGTTCTCACTAAACCCATAGAAGTACCATCATATTTTACTGCAGAATGTCTATTATATTGTATATTAATGCACTAATATTAGTTTTATGAAATTTCTCCTCCTTATAGTAGAAACCCAAAAATCCACATCCATAAGAACTTCTATATTTCTGAGGTCATCAAAAATACAATTCTTAAAATCTCGGTTCCTTTTTTAGATATTGACATGCAGTTTTCTGTATTCGACACAGTTGAGCGCATTGTTTAAGGTATCGGAAAAAAAATTAATGATTGGAGTAATCTTTTTATAGAAACTATACTGGGGTCTCCCTTAACCCATATAAGTATCATCATAGTTCACTACAGAATGTCTATTAGATTGTATATTAATGCACATATATTTGATTTGTGAAACTTCTTCTCCTAATAGTAGAAACATAAGAGTCCATATCTAAAAGAATCTATATTTATGACGCCATCAAAAACACGATACTTAAAATCTCGGTTCCTTTTTTTAAATATTCACATGAGATTTTCAGTATTTGACACAGCTGAGTGCATTCTTTAAAGTACCGGAAATAAATTAATGATTGAAGTAATATTTTTATAGAAACTATAGTGGGGTTCTCACTTAACCCGTAAGTGTACCATCATATTTTACTACAGAATGTCTATTAGATTGTATATTAATGCACATATATTTGTTTTGTGAAACTTCTTCTCCTAATAGTAGAAACCTAAGAGTCCATATCTAAAAGAATCTATATTTATGACGCCATCAAAAATACAATTCTTAAAATCTCGGTTTCTTTTTTAGATATTAATATAGGTTTCCAGCATTCGACACAGCTGAGTGCGTTGTTTAAGGTACCCGATGGAAATTAATGACTGAAGAAATACCTTTATAGAAACTAGTGGTGTTCTCACTCAACCCGTAGGGGTACCATTATATTTTACTCCAGAATGTCTATTAGATTGTATATTAATGCACGTATATTAGTTTTGTGAAATTTCTTCTCCTTATAGTAGAATCCCAAAAGTCCATATCAAAAAGAATCTATATTTATGACATCATCAAAAATACAATTCTTAAAATCTTAGTTCCTTTTTAGATATTGACATGAAGTTTTCACTATTCGACACAGCTTAGTGCATTGTTTAAGGTACCCAAAAGAAATTAATGATTGAAGTAATTTTTTATAGAAACTATACTGGAGTTCTCCCTTAACTCATAGTAGTACCATCATATTTTACTACAGAATGGTTTAGATTGTATATTAATGCACATTTTTTTTGTGAACCTTTTTCTCCTTATAGTAGAAACCTAAGAGTAAATATCCAAAAGAATCTATATTTATGACGCCATCAAAAACACGATACTTAAAATCTCGGTTCCTTTTTTTAAATATTCACATGAGATTTTCAGTATTCGACACAGATGAGTGCATTGTTTAAGGTACCGGAAAGAAATTAATGATTGAGGTAATCTTTTTATAGAAACTATAGTGAGGTTCTCAATTAACCCATAATGGTACCATCATATTTTACTACAGAATGTCTATTAGATTGTATATTAATGCACATATACTTGTTTTGTGAAATTTCTCCTCCTTATAGTAGAAACCCAAAAGTCCATATCCATAAGAATCTATATGACATCATCAAAAATACAATTCTTAAAATCTTAGTTCCTTTTTTAGATATAAACATGAAGTTTTCAGTATTCCACACAGCTGAGGGAATTGTTTAAGTTACCCGAAAGAAATTAATGATTGAAGTAATTTTTTACAGAAACTATAGTGGGGTTCTCACTTAACCCATAGTAGTACCATCATATTTTTCTACAGAATGTCTTTTAGATTGTATATTAATGCACATATATTTGTTTTGTGAAATTTCTCCTCCTTATAGTAGAAATCTAAGATTCCATATAAATAAGAATCTATATTTATGACGTCATCAAACACACAATTGTTAAAATTTCGGTTATTTTTTAGATATTAACAGGCTTTTTTCGGTATTCGACCCACCTGAGGGTGGTGTTTTAGCTTCCCGAAAGGAATTTAGGATTGAAGTAATATTTTTACAGAAACTATAGTGGGGTTCTCACTTAACCCATAGTAGTACCATCATATTTTTCTACAGAATGTCTTTTAGATTGTATATTAATGCACATATATTAGTTTTGTGAAATTTCTCTTCCTTATAGTAGAAACCCAAAAATTTACATCCATAAGAATCTTCATTTATGACGTCATCAAAAATGCAATTCTTAAAATCTCGGTTCCTTTTTTAGATATTGTCATGCAGTTTTTAGTATTCGACACAGTTGAGAGCATTGTTAAAGCTACCCGAAAAAACTTGAAGATTGAGGAAATATTTTTATAGAATTTATAGTGGGGGTTCCCACTTAACTCATAGGGGTACCATCATATTTTACTACAGTATGTCGTTTGTATTGTATACTGATGAACAAATATTAGTTTTGTGAAATATCATCTCCTTATAGTAGAAACCTAAGAGTTCATATCCATAAGAATCTATATTTATGACGTCATCAAAAATACAAATCTTATAATCTTGGTTCCTTTTTTGGATATTGACATGCAGTTTTCAGTATTGGACACAGTTGAGTGCATTGTTTAAGGTACCCGAAAAATATTAATGATTGAAGTTCTTTTTATACAAACTATAGTGGGGTTCTCACTTAACCCATAGTAGTACCATCATATTTTACTACAGAATGTTTTTAGATTGCATATTAATGCACGTATATTTGTTTTGTGAAATTTCTTCTCCTTATAGTAGAAACACAAAAGTCAATATCCATAAGAATCCCTATATTGATGACGTCATCAAAAATACAATTCTTAAAATCTCGGTTCTTGTTTTAGATATTGACATGCAGTTTTGAGTATTCCACACAGCTGAGTACATTGTTTAAGGTACCCGAAAGAAATTAATGATTGAAGTAATCTTTTTATAGAAACTATAGTGAGGTTCTCACTTAACCGATAATGGTACCATCATATTTTACTACAGAATGTCTATTAGATTGTATATTAATGCACATATATTTGTTTTGTGAAATTTCTTCTCCTTATAGTAGGAACCCAAAAGTCCATATCCATAAGAATCTATATTTATGACGTCATCAAAAAAACAATTGTTAAAATCTCGATTTCTTTTTTAGATATTGACATGCAGTTTTCAGTATTCGACCCAGACGAGTGCATTCTTTAAGGTACCCGAAAGATATTAATGATTGAAGTAACCTTTTTATAGAAACTATAGTGAGGTTCTCACTTAACCCATAGGGGTACCATCATATTTTGCTACAGAATGTCTATTAGATTATATTAATGCACATATATTTGTATTCTGAAATTTCTCCTCTTTATAGTACAGGGTGTAGACTCAAATTCCAAAATTGAATTTTGTAACTTTTCTTTACAGAATCATAAAATTTCCTAACATTCTCAAGATTGATTTTGGGTGCAAATTAGGCCGAATTTTCAAGCATGCGATAGAAGAATGCTTTGCTTGCCATTTAGTAGCATCTAAAGCCGACCACATTTTTGGTGGTGAATTTTGACGTTTTATAGGAAAAAAATTCCAGTCTGTGCATATATTTGTACAGATAAAAGAAATTCGTGAACTAAAAGCTAAATTTCGTGACTTTTTCTTGACATTCATGACCGTTTTCTGATTTCGTGACTTTTTCATTTCCTTCGTGATTTTCGTGACCGATAGTCACACAGTAATAGAAACCCAAAAGTCCATATCCATAAGAATATATTTATGACGTCATCAAAAATACAATTCTTATAATCTTGGTTTCTTTTTTAGATATTGACATGCAGTTTTTAGTATTCGACACAGTTGAGTACATTGTTTAAGGTATCCGAAAGAATTGATTGAAGATATTAATGATTGAAGTAATCTTTTTATAGAAACTATAGTGAGGTTCTCAATTAACCCATAATGGTACCATCATATTTTACTACAGAATGTCTATTAGATTGTATATTAATGCACATATATTAGTTTTGTGAAATTTCTCCTTTTTATAGTAGAATCCCAAAAGTCCATATCAAAAAGAATCTATATTTATGACATCATCAAAAATACAATTCTTAAAATCTTAGTTCCTTTTTTAGATATTAATATAGGTTTTCAGCATTCGACACAGCTTAGTGCATTGTTTAAGGTACCCAAAAGAAATTAATGATTGAAGTAATTTTTTATAGGAACTATACTGGGGTTCTCCCTTAACCCATAGTACTACCATCATATTTTACTACAGAATGTTTTAGATTGTATATTAATGCACATATATTTGTTTTGTGAAACTTCTTCTCCCTATAGTAGAAACCTAAGAGTCCATATCCAAAAGAATCTATATTTATGACGCCATCAAAAATACGATACTTAAAATCTCGGTTCCTTTTTTTAAATATTCAAATGAGATTTTCAGTATTCGACACAGCTGAGTGCATTGTTTAAACTACCGGAAAGAAATTAATGATTGAAGTAATATTTTTATAGAACCTATAGAGTGGTTCTCACTGAACCCATAGGGGTACCATCATATTTTACTGCACAATGTCTATTATAATGTATATTAATGCACTAAAAATTAGTTTTGTGAAATTTCTCCTCCTTATAGTAGAAACCTAAGGATCCATACCCATAATTATCTATATTTATGACGTCATCAAACATACAATTGTTAAAATTTCGGTAATTCTTTAAATATTAACAGGCTGTTTTCGGTATTCGACCCACCTGAGGGTGGTGTTTTAGCTTCCTGAAAGGAATTTAGGATTGAAGTAATCTTTTTATAGAAGCTATAGTGGGGTTCTCACTCAACCAATAGGTGTACCATCATATTTTACTGCAGCTTGTCTATTATATTGTATATTAATGCACATATATTAGTTTTGTGAAATTTCTCTTCCTTATAGTAGAAACCCAAAAATCTACATCCATAAGAATCTACATTTATGACGTCATCAAGAATGCAATTCTTAAAATCCCGGTTCTTTTATTAGATATTGTCGTCCAGTTTTTAGTACTCGACACAGTGTAGAGCATTGTTATAGCTACCCGAAAAAACTTGAAGATTGAGGTAATCTTTTTATAGAAACTATAGTGGGGTTCCCACTTAACACATAGGGGCACCATCATATTTTACTACAGTATGTTTTTGGATTGTATACTGATGCACATATATTAGCTTTGTGAAATGTCATTTCCTTATAGTAGAAGCACAAAACTCCATATCCATAACAATCTCAATATTTATAAAGTCATCAATAATACAATTCTTAAAATCTCGGTTCCTTTTTTAGATATTAATATGAGGTTCTCAATATTCGACACAGCTGAGTGCATTGTTTAAGGTACCCAAAAGAAATTAATGATTGAAGTATTTTTTTATAGAAAATATAGTGGGGTTCTCACTTAACTCATAGGGTACCATCATATTTTACTAGAGAATGTCTATAAGATTGTACATTAAATCACATATATTAGTTTCCTGAAATTTCTCCTGTTTATAATACAGGGTGTAGACAGAATTACAAAATTAAATTTCGTGACTTTTCTTTACAAAATCATAAAATTTTTTAACATTCTCAAAAGTGAATTTGGGTGCAAATTAGGCCGAATTTTCAAGCATGCGATAGAAGAATGCTTTGCTTGCCATTTAGTAGCATCTAAAGCCGGCCACATTTTTGGTTGTTAATTTTGACGTTTTATAGAAAAAAAATTTTCCTGTCTGTGCATATAATTGTACAGATAAAAGAAATTCGTGACCCAAAAGCTAAATTTCGTGACTTTTTCTTGATTTTCATGACTGTTTTCTGATTTCGTGACTTTTTCATGACTTTCGTGATTTTCGTGACAGATAGACACCCTGTAATAGAAAGCCAAAAGTCCGTATCCATAAGAATATTTTTATGACGTCATCAAAAATACAATTCTTAAAATCTCAGTTCCTTTTTTAGATATTAATATGAGGTTCTCAATATTCGACACAGCTGAGTGCATTGTTTAAGGTACCCAAAAGAAATTAATGTTTGAAGTAATCTTTTTATAGAAACTATAGTGAGGTTCTCACTTAACCCATAGAAGTACCATCATATTTTACTACAGAATGTTTTTAGATTGTATATTAATGCACATATATTAGTTTTGTGAAATTACTTCTCTCTATAGTAGAAACCCAAAAGTATATGTCTATAAGAATCTCCATTTATAACATCATCAAAAATACAATTCATAAAATCCTAGTTCCTTTTTTAGATATTGACATGAAGTTTTCAGAATTCGATACAGCTGAGTGCATTGTTTAAGGTACCCAACAGAAATTAATGATTCAAGTAATTTTTTATAGAAACTATAGTGGGGTTCTCTCTTAACCCGTAATAGTACCATCATATTTTACTACAGAATGTCTATTACATTGTATATTAATGCGCATATATTAGTTTTCTGAAATTTCTCCTCCTTAAAGTAGAAACCCAAAAGTCCATATCCATAAAAATCTATATTTATGACGTCATCAAAAAATACAATTCTTAAAATCTTGGTTCCTTATTTAGATATTGAGATGCAGTTTTCAGTATTGGACACAGTTGAATGCATTGTTTAAGGTACCCGAAAGATATTAATGATTGAAGTTATCTTTTTATAGAAACTATAGAGTGGTTCTCACTAAACCCATAGGGGTACCATCATATTTTACTGCACAATGTCTATTATAATGTATATTAATGCACTAAAAATTAGTTTTGTGAAATTTCTCCTCCTTATAGTAGAAACCCAAAAATCCACTTCCATATGAACATATATATTTATGACGTCATCAAAAATACAATTCTTAAAATCTTAGTTCCTTTTCTAGATATTGACATGAAGTTTTCAGTATTCGATACAGCTGAGTGCATTGTTTAAGGTAACCGAAAGAAATTAATGATTCAAGTAATTTTTTATAGAAACTATAGTGGGGTTCTCACTTAACCCGTAATAGTACCATCATATTTTACTACAGAATGTCTATTACATTGTATATTAATGCGCATATATTAGTTTTCTGAAATTTCTCCTCCTTATAGTAGAAACCTAAAAGTCCATATCCATAAGAATCTATATTTATGACGTCATCAAAAATACAATTCTTAAAATCTTGGTTACTTTTTTAGATATTCACATGCAGTTTTCAGTATTCCACACAGTTGAGCGCATTGTTTAAGGTATCGGAAAAAATTAATGATTCGAGTAATGTTTTTATGGAAACTATACTGGGGTTCTCCCTTAACCCATAGGGGTATCATCATAGTTTAGTACAGAATGTCTATTAGATTGTATATTAATGCACGTATATTTGTTTTGTGAAACTTCTTCTCCTAATAGTACAAACCTAAGAGTCCACATTTAAAGAATCTATATTTATGACGCCATCAAAAATACGATACTTAAAATCTCGGTTCCTTACTCTAAATATTCACATGAGATTTTCAGTATTTGACAAAGCTGAGTGCGTTCTTTAAGGTACCGGAAAGAAATTATTGATTGAAGTAATATTTTTATAGAAGCTATAATGGGGTTCTCACTTAACGCAAATGGGTACCATCATATTTTACTTCACAATGTCTATTATATTGTATATTAATGCACTAATATTAGTTTTGTGAAATTTCTCCTCCTTGTAGTAGAAACCCAAAAATTCACATCCATAAGAATCTCTATATTTATGACGTCATCAAAAATACAATTCTTAAAATTTTGGTTCCTTTTTTTAAATATTCACATGAGGTTTTCAGTATTCGACACAGCTGAGTGCATTGTTTAAGCTACCCGAAAGAACTTGAAGATTGAAGTAACCTTTTTATAGAAACTATAGTGGGGTTCTCACTTAACCTATAGGGGTACCATCATATTTTACTAAAGAACTTCTATTACATTGTAGATTAATGCACATATATTAGTTTTGTGAAATTTCTTCTCCTTATAGTAGATACCTAAGAGTCCATATCCAAAAGAATCTATATTTATGACGCCATCAAAAATACGATACTTAAAATCTCGGTTCCTTTTTTTAAATATTCACATGAGATTTTCAGTATTCGACACAGCTGAGTGCATTGTTTAAGGTACCGGAAAGAAATTAATGATTGAAGTAATATTTTTATAGAAACTATAGTGGGGTTCTCACTTAACCCATAAGGGTACCATCATATTTTATTGCACAATGTCTATTATATTGTATATTAATGCACTAATATTAGTTTTGTGAAATTTCTCCTCCTGATAATAGAAACCCAAAAATCCACATCCATAAGAATCCCTATATTTATGACGTCATCAAAAATACAATTCTTAAAATCTCGGTTCCTTTTTTAGATATTCACATGCAGTTTTCAGTATTTGACACTTTTGAGCGCATTGTTTAAGGTATCAGAAAAAAATTAATGATTGAAGTAATCTTTTTGTAGAAACTATAGTAGAGATCTTACTTAACCCATAGGGGTATCATCATAGTTTACTACAGAATGTCTTTTAGATCAATGCACATATATTACTTTTGTGAAATTTCGCCTCCTTATAGTAGAAACACAAAAGTCAATATCCATAATAATCTCTATATTTATGACGTCATCAAAAATACAATTCTTAAAATTTCGGTTCTTGTTTTAGATATTGACATGCAGTTTTGAGTATTCCACACAGCTGAGTGCATTGTTTAGGGTACCCGAAAGAAATTAATGATTGAAATAATCTTTTTATAGAAACTATAGTGAGGTTCTCACTTAACCGATAATGGTACCAACATATTTTACTACAGAATGTCTATTAGATTGTATATTAATGCACATATATTAGTTTTGTGAAATTTCTTCTCCTTATAGTAGACACCTAAGAGTCCATATCCTTGAGAATCTACATTTATGACGTCATCAAAAATACAATTTTTAAAATTTTGGTTCCTTTTTTTAAATATTCACATGAGGTTTTCAGTATTCGACACAGCTGAGTGCATTGTTTAAGCTACCCGAAAGAACTTGAAGATTGAAGTAATCTTTTTATAGAAACTATAGTGGGGTTCTCTCTTAACCTATAGGGGTAACATCATATTTTACTACACAACTTCTATTATATTGTATATTAATGCACATATATTAGTTTTGTGAAATTTCTCCTCCTTATAGTAGAAACCCAAAAGTCCATATCCATAAGAATCTATATTTATGACGTCATCAAAAATACAATTCTTAAAATCTTGGTTCCTTATTTAGATATTGACATGCAGTTTTCAGTATTCGACCCAGACGAGCGCATTCTCTAAGGTACCCGAAAGACATTAATGATTGAAGTAACCTTTTTATAGAAACTATAGTGAGGTTCTCACCTAACCCATAGGGGTACCATCATATTTTGCTACAGAATGTCTATTAGATTATATTAATGCACATATATTTGCTTTCTGAAATTTCTCCTCTTTATAGTACAGGGTGTCGACTCAAATTCCAAAATTAAATTTCGTAACTTTTCTTTTACAGAATCATAAAATTTCCTAACATTCTCAAGATTGTTTTTTGGCGCAAATTAGGCCGAATTTTCAAGCATGCGATAGAAGAATGCATTGCTTGCCATTTAGTAGCATCTAAAGCCGACCACATTTTTGGTGGTGAATTTTGACGTTTTATAGAAAAAAAATCCCAGTCTGTGCATATATTTGTACAGATAAAAGAAATTCGTAACCCAAAAGCTAAATTTTGTGACTTTTTCTTGACTTTCATGACCGTTTTCTGATTTCGTTACTTTTTCATTTCTTTCGTGATTTTCGTGACCGATAGTCACCCAGTAATAGAAACCTAAAAGTCCATATCCATAAGAATATATTTATGACGTCATCAAAAATACAATTCTTATAATCTTGGTTTCTTTTTTAGATATTGACATGCAGTTTTTAGTATTCGACACAGTTGAGTACATTCTTTAAGGTATCCGAAAGAAATTAATGATTGACGTAATCTTTTTATAGAAACTATAGTGAGGTTCTCACTTAACCCATAATGGTACCATCATATTTTACTACAGAATTTCTATTAGATTGTATATTAATGCACATATATTAGTTTTGTGAAATTTCTCCTTTTTATAGTAGAATCCCAAAAGTCCATATCAAAAAGAATCTATATTTATGACATCATCAAAAATACAATTCTTAAAATCTTAGTTCCTTTTTAGATATTGACATGAAGTTTTCACTATTCGACACAGCTTAGTGCATTCTTTGAGGTACCCAAAAGAAATTAAAGATTGAAGTAATTATTTATATAAACTATACTGGGGTTCTCCCTTAACCCGTAGTAGTACCATCATATTTTACTACAGAATGTTTTAGATTGTATGTTAATGCACATATATTTGTTCTGTGAAACTTCTTCTCCTTATAGTAGAAACCTAAGAGTCCATATCCAAAAGAATCGATATTTATGACGCCATCAAAAATACGATACTTAAAATCTCTGTTCCTTTTTTTAAATATTCACATGGGATTTTCAGTATTCGACACAGCTGAGTGCATTGTTTAAGGTACCGGAAAGAAATTAATGATTGAAGTAATATTTTTATAGAAACTATAGTGGGGTTCTCACTTAACCCATAGGGCTACCATCATATTTTACTGCGCAATGTCTATTATATTGTATATTAATGCACTAATATTAGTTTTGTGAAATTTCTCCTCCTTATAGTAGAAACCCAAAAATCCACATCCATAAGAATCTCTATATTTATGACGTCATCAAAAACACAATTCTTAAAATCTCGGGTTCTTTTTTAGATATTGTCATGCAGTTTTTTTTATTCGACACAGTTGAGAGCATTGTTAAAGGTACCCGAAAGAACTTGAAGATTGAAGTAATCTTTTTATAGAAACTATAGTGGGGTTCCCACTTAACCCATAGGTGTACCATCATATTTTACTACAGAATGTCATTTGGATTGTATATTAATGCACATATATTAGTTTTGTGAAATTTCTTCTCCTTATAGCAGAACCCTAGAATTCCATATCCATAAGAATCTGTTTTTATGACGTCATCAAAAATATATTTCTTAAAATCTCGGTTCCTTTTTTAAATATTAATATAGGTTTTCAGCATTCGACACAGCTGGGTGCGTTGTTTAAGGTACCCGAAAAAAATTAATGACTGAAATAATACCTTTATAGAAACTAGTGGTGTTCTCACTCAACCCATAATGGCACCATCATATTTTACTCCAGAATGTCTATTAGATTGTATATTAATGCACGTATATTAGGTTTGTGAAATTTCTCCTCCTTATAGTAGAAACCCAAAAGTCCATATCCATAAGATTCTCTATATTTAAGACGTCGTCAAAAATACAATTGTTAAAATCTCGGTTTCTTTTTTAGATATTGACATTCAGTTTTCAGTATTCGACCCAGCTGAGTGAATTGTTTAAGGTACCCGAAACAAGTTAATGATTGAAATAATCTTTTTACAGAAAATATAGTGAGGTTCTCAATTAACCCATAATGTTACCATCATATTTTACTACAGAATGTCTATTAGATTGTCTATTAATGCACATATACTTGTTTTGTGAAATTTCTCCTCCTTATAGTAGAAACCCAAAAGTCCATATCCATAAGAATCTATATTTATGACATCATAAAAAATACAATTCTTAAAACCTTAGTTCCCTTTTTAGATATTGACATGAAGTTTTCAGTATTCCACACAGCTGAGGGCATTGTTTAAGTTACCCGAAAGAAATTAATGATTGAAGTAATTTTTTATAGCAACTATAGTGGGGTTCTCACTTAACCCATAGTAATACCATCATATTTTACTACAGAATGTCTATTAGATTGTATATTAATGCACATATATTAGTTTTGTGAAATTTCTTCTCCTTATAGTAGAAACCTAAGAGTCCATATCCTTGAGAATCTACATTTACGACGTCATCAAAAATACAATTCTTAAGATTTTGGTTCTTTTTTTTAAATATTCACATGAGGTTTTCAGTATTCGACACAGCTGAGTGCATTGTTTAGGCTACCCGAAAGAACTTGAAGATTGAAGTAATCTTTTTATAGAAACTTAAGTGGGGTTCTCACTTAACCCATAGGGGTACCATCATATTTTACTACAGAACTTCTATTACATTGTATATTAATGCACATATATTAGTTTTGTGAAATTTTTCCTCCTTATAGTAGAAACCCAAGAGTCCATATCCATAAGAATCTATATTTATGACGTCATCAAAAATACAATTCTTAAAATCTTGGTTCCTTATTTAGATATTGACATGCAGTTTTCAGTATTGGACACAGTTGAATGCATTGTTAAAGGTACCCGAAAAAAATTAATGATTGAGGTAATATTTTTATAGAAACTATAGTGTAGTTCTCACTTAACCCATAGTGGTAGCATCATATTTTACTACAGAATGTCTGTTAGATTGTATATTAATGCATGTATATTAGTTTTGTGAAATTGCTCCTTATAGTAGAAACCCAAAAGCCCGTATCCATAAAAATCTATATTTATGACATCATCAAAAAAACAATTGTTAAATTCTCGATTTCTTTTTTAGATATTGACATGCAGTTTTCAGTATTCGACCCAGACGAGTGCATTGTCTAAGGTACCCGAAAGATATTAATGATTGAAGTAACCTTTTTATAGAAACTATAGTGAGGTTCTCACTTAACCCATAGGGGTAACATCATATTTTGCTACAGAATGTCTATTAGATTATATTAATGCACATATATTTGTTTTCTGAAATTTCTCCCCTTTATAGTACAGGGTGTCGACTCAAATTCCAAAATTAAATTTCGTAACTTTTCTTTAAAGAATCATAAAATTTCCTAACATTCTCAAGATTGTTTTTTGGTGCAAATTAGGCCGAACTTTCAAGCATGCGATAGAAGAATGCTTTGCTTGCCATTTAGTAGCATCTAAAGCCGACCACATTTTTGGTGGTGAATTTTGACGTTTTATAGAAAAAAATCCCAGTCTGTGCATATATTTGTACAGATAAAAGAAATTCGTGACCCAAAAGCTAAATTTCGTGACTTTTTCTTGACTTTCATGACTGTTTTCTGATTTCGTTACTTTTTCATTTCTTTCGTGATTTTCGTGACCGATAGTCACCCAGTAATAGAAACCTAAAAGTCCATATCCATAAGAATATATTTATGACGACATCAAAAATACAATTCTTATAATCTTGGTTTCTTTTTTAGATATTGACATGCAGTTTTTAGTATTCGACACAGTTGAGTACATTCTTTAAGGTATCCGAATGAAATTAATGATTGAAGTAATCATTTTATAGAAACTATAGTGAGGTTCTCACTTAACCCATAATGGTACCATCATATTTTACTACAGAATGTCTATTAGATTGTATATTAAAGCACATATATTAGTTTTGTGAAATTTCTCCTTTTTATAGTAGAATGCCAAAAGTCCATATCAAAAAGAATCTATATTTATGACATCATCAAAAATACAATTCTTAAAATCTTAGTTCCTTTTTAGATATTGACATGAAGTTTTCACTATTCGACACAGCTTAGTGCATTGTTTAAGGTACCCAAAAGAAATAAAAGATTGAACTAACTTTTTATAGAAACTATACTGGGGTTCTCCCGTAACCCATAGTAGTACCATCATATTTTACTACAGAATGTTTCAGATTGTATATTAATGCACATATATTTGTTTTGTGAAACTTCTTCTCCTTATAGTAGAAACCTAAGAGTCCATATCCAAAAGAATCTATATTTATGACGCCATCAAAAATTCGATACTTAAAATCTCTGTTCCTTTTTTTAAATATTCACATGAGATTTTCAGTATTCGACACAGCTGAGTGCATTGTCTAAGGTACCGGAAAGAAATTAATGATTGAAGTAATATTTTTATAGAAACTATAGTGGGGTTCTCACTTAACCCGTAAGTGTACCATCATATTTTACTGCGCAATGTCTATTATATTGTATATTAATGCACTAATATTAGTTTTGTGAAATTTCTACTCCTTATAGTAGAAACCCAAAAATCCACATCCATAAGAATCTCTATATTTATGACGTCATCAAAAATACAATTCTTAAAATCTCGGTTTCTTTTCTAGATATTGTCATGCAGTTTTTTTTATTCGACACAGTTGAGAGCATTGTTAAAGGTACCCGAAAGAACTTGAAGATTGAAGTAATCTTTTTATAGAAACTATAGTGGGGTTCCCACTTAACCAATAGGTGTACCATCATATTTTACTACAGAATGTCTTTTGGATTGTATATTAATGCACATATATTGGTTTTGTAAATTTTCTTCTCCTTATAGTAGAACCCTAAAAGTCCATATCCATAAGAATCTATTTTTATGACGTCATCAAAAATACAATTCTTAAAATCTCGGTTTCTTTTTTAGATATTGTCATGCAGTTTTTTTTTATTCGACACAGTTGAGAGCATTGTTAAAGGTACCCGAAAGAACTTGAAGATTGAAGTAATCTTTTTATAGAAACTATAGTGGGGTTCCCACTTAACCAATAGGTGTACCATCATATTTTACTACAGAATTTCTTTGGATTGTATATTAATGCACATATATTAGTTTTGTAAATTTTCTTCTCCTGATAGTAGAACCCTAAAAGTCAATATCCGTAAGAACCTATTTTTATGACGTCATCAAAAATACAATTCTTAAAATCTCGGTTTCTTTTTTAGATATTGTCATGCAGTTTTTTTTATTCGACACAGTTGAGAGCATTGTTAAAGGTACCCGAAAGAACTTGAAGATTGAAGTAATATTTTTATAGAAACTATAGTGGGGTTCCCACTTAACCCATAGGTGTACCATCATATTTTACTACAGAATGTCATTTGGATTGTATATTAATGCACATATATTAGTTTTGTGAAATTTCTTCTCCTTATAGCAGAACCCTAGAATTCCATATTCATAAGAATTTGTTTTTATGACGTCATCAAAAATACATTTCTTAAAATCTTGGTTCCTTTTTTAGGTATTAATATAGGTTTTCAGCATTCGACACAGCTGGGTGCGTTGTTTAAGGTACCCGAAAGAAATTAATGACTGAAATAATACCTTTATAGAAACTAGTGGTGTTCTCACTCAACCCATAAGGGCACCATTATATTTTACTCCAGAATATCTATTAGATTGTATATTAATGCACGTATATTAGGTTTGTGAAATTTCTCCTCCTTATAGTAGAAACCCAAAAGTCCATATCCATAAGAATCTCTATATTTAAGACGTCGTCAAAAATACAATTGTTAAAATCTCGGTTTCTTTTTTAGATATTGACATACAGTTTTCAGTATTCGACCCAGCTGAGTGAATTGTTTAAGGTACCCTAAACAAGTTAATGATTGAAATAATACTTTTACAGAAAATATAGTGAGGTTCTCAATTAACCCATAATGGTACCATCATATTTTACTACAGAATGTCTATTAGATTGTATATTAATGCACATATACTTGTTTTGTGAAATTTCTCCTTCTTATAGTAGAAACCCAAAAGTCCATATCCATAAGAATCTATATCACCTCATCAAAAATACAATTCTTAAAATCTTAGTTCCTTTTTTAGATATTGACATGAAGTTTTTAGTATTCCACACAGCTGAGGGCATTGTTTAAGTTACCCGAAAGAAATTAATGATTGAAGTAATTTTTTACAGAAACTATAGTGGGGTTCTCACTTAACCCATAGTAGTACCATCATATTTTACTACAGAATGTCTTTTAGATTGTATATTAATGAACATATATTTGTTTTCTGAAATTTTTCCTCCTTACAGTAGAAACCTAAGATTCCATATCCATAAGAATCTATATTTATGACGTCATCAAACACACAATTGTTAAAATTTCGGTTTCTTTTTAGATATTGACATGAAGTTTTCACTATTCGACACAGCTTAGTGCATTGTTTAAGGTACCCAAAAGAAATTAATGATTGAAGTAATTTTTTATAGAAGCTATACTGGAGTTCTCCCTTAACTCATAGTAGTACCATCATATTTTACTACAGAATGCTTTTAGATTGTATATTAATGCACATATATTTGTTT
The DNA here is from genome assembly GCF_964235325.1 of Thermobia domestica. Lineage (NCBI taxonomy): Eukaryota > Metazoa > Arthropoda > Insecta > Zygentoma > Lepismatidae > Thermobia > Thermobia domestica. The sequence continues at coordinate 295,686,348 of NC_137460.1, read as the reverse complement.
TGTGAAATTACTTCTCCCTATAGTAGAAACCCAAAAATTCATGTCCATAAGAATCTACATTTATGATATCATCAAAAATACAATTCATAAAATCTTAGTTCCTTTTCTAGATATTGACATGAAGTTTTCAGTATTCGATACAGCTCAGTGCATTAAGGTACCCAAAAGAAATTAATGATTCAAGTAATTTTTTATAGAAACTATAGTGGGGTTCTCACCTAACCCGTAATAGTACCATCATATTTTACTACAGAATGTCTATTACATTGTATATTAAAGCGCATATATCAGTTTATGATTGAAGTAATCTTTTTATAGAAACTATAGAGTGGTTCTCACTAAACCCATAGAAGTACCATCATATTTTACTGCAGAATGTCTATTATATTGTATATTAATGCACTAATATTAGTTTTATGAAATTTCTCCTCCTTATAGTAGAAACCCAAAAATCCACATCCATAAGAACTTCTATATTTCTGAGGTCATCAAAAATACAATTCTTAAAATCTCGGTTCCTTTTTTAGATATTGACATGCAGTTTTCTGTATTCGACACAGTTGAGCGCATTGTTTAAGGTATCGGAAAAAAAATAATGATTGGAGTAATCTTTTTATAGAAACTATACTGGGGTCTCCCTTAACCCATATAAGTATCATCATAGTTCACTACAGAATGTCTATTAGATTGTATATTAATGCACATATATTTGATTTGTGAAACTTCTTCTCCTAATAGTAGAAACATAAGAGTCCATATCTAAAAGAATCTATATTTATGACGCCATCAAAAACACGATACTTAAAATCTCGGTTCCTTTTTTTAAATATTCACATGAGATTTTCAGTATTTGACACAGCTGAGTGCATTCTTTAAAGTACCGGAAATAAATTAATGATTGAAGTAATATTTTTATAGAAACTATAGTGGGGTTCTCACTTAACCCGTAAGTGTACCATCATATTTTACTGCGCAATGTCTATTAGATTGTATATTAATGCACATATATTTGTTTTGTGAAACTTCTTCTCCTAATAGTAGAAACCTAAGAGTCCATATCTAAAAGAATCTATATTTATGACGCCATCAAAAATACAATTCTTAAAATCTCGGTTTCTTTTTTAGATATTAATATAGGTTTCCAGCATTCGACACAGCTGAGTGCGTTGTTTAAGGTACCCGATGGAAATTAATGACTGAAAAAATACCTTTATAGAAACTAGTGGTGTTCTCACTCAACCCGTAGGGGCACCATTATATTTTACTCCAGAATGTCTATTAGATTGTATATTAATGCACGTATATTAGTTTTGTGAAATTTCTTCTCCTTATAGTAGAATCCCAAAAGTCCATATCAAAAAGAATCTATATTTATGACATCATCAAAAATACAATTCTTAAAATCTTAGTTCCTTTTTAGATATTGACATGAAGTTTTCACTATTCGACACAGCTTAGTGCATTGTTTAAGGTACCCAAAAGAAATAAATGATTGAAGTAATTTTTTATAGAAACTATACTGGAGTTCTCCCTTAACTCATAGTAGTACCATCATATTTTACTACAGAATGGTTTAGATTGTATATTAATGCACATTTTTTTTGTGAACCTTTTTCTCCTTATAGTAGAAACCTAAGAGTAAATATCCAAAAGAATCTATATTTATGACGCCATCAAAAACACGATACTTAAAATCTCGGTTCCTTTTTTTAAATATTCACATGAGATTTTCAGTATTCGACACAGCTGAGTGCATTGTTTAAGGTACCGGAAAGAAATTAATGATTGAGGTAATCTTTTTATAGAAACTATAGTGAGGTTCTCAATTAACCCATAATGGTACCATCATATTTTACTACAGAATGTCTATTAGATTGTATATTAATGCACATATACTTGTTTTGTGAAATTTCTCCTCCTTATAGTAGAAACCCAAAAGTCCATATCCATAAGAATCTATATGACATCATCAAAAATACAATTCTTAAAATCTTAGTTCCTTTTTTAGATATAAACATGAAGTTTTCAGTATTCCACACAGCTGAGGGAATTGTTTAAGTTACCCGAAAGAAATTAATGATTGAAGTAATTTTTTACAGAAACTATAGTGGGGTTCTCACTTAACCCATAGTAGTACCATCATATTTTTCTACAGAATGTCTTTTAGATTGTATATTAATGCACATATATTTGTTTTGTGAAATTTCTCCTCCTTATAGTAGAAACCTAAGATTCCATATAAATAAGAATCTATATTTATGACGTCATCAAACACACAATTGTTAAAATTTCGGTTATTTTTTAGATATTAACAGGCTTTTTTCGGTATTCGACCCACCTGAGGGTGGTGTTTTAGCTTCCCGAAAGGAATTTAGGATTGAAGTAATATTTTTACAGAAACTATAGTGGGGTTCTCACTTAACCCATAGTAGTACCATCATATTTTTCTACAGAATGTCTTTTAGATTGTATATTAATGCACATATATTAGTTTTGTGAAATTTCTCTTCCTTATAGTAGAAACCCAAAAATTTACATCCATAAGAATCTTCATTTATGACGTCATCAAAAATGCAATTCTTAAAATCTCGGTTCCTTTTTTAGATATTGACATGCAGTTTTGAGTATTCCACACAGCTGAGTACATTGTTTAAGGTACCCGAAAGAAATTAATGATTGAAGTAATCTTTTTATAGAAACTATAGTGAGGTTCTCACTTAACCGATAATGGTACCATCATATTTTACTACAGAATGTCTATTAGATTGTATATTAATGCACATATATTTGTTTTGTGAAATTTCTTCTCCTTATAGTAGGAACCCAAAAGTCCATATCCATAAGAATCTATATTTATGACGTCATCAAAAAAACAATTGTTAAAATCTCGATTTCTTTTTTAGATATTGACATGCAGTTTTCAGTATTCGACCCAGACGAGTGCATTCTTTAAGGTACCCGAAAGATATTAATGATTGAAGTAACCTTTTTATAGAAACTATAGTGAGGTTCTCACTTAACCCATAGGGGTACCATCATATTTTGCTACAGAATGTCTATTAGATTATATTAATGCACATATATTTGTATTCTGAAATTTCTCCTCTTTATAGTACAGGGTGTAGACTCAAATTCCAAAATTGAATTTTGTGACTTTTCTTTACAGAATCATAAAATTTCCTAACATTCTCAAGATTGATTTTGGGTGCAAATTAGGCCGAATTTTCAAGCATGCGATAGAAGAATGCATTGCTTGCCATTTAGTAGCATCTAAAGCCGACCACATTTTTGGTGGTGAATTTTGACGTTTTATAGGAAAAAAATTCCAGTCTGTGCATATATTTGTACAGATAAAAGAAATTCGTGAACTAAAAGCTAAATTTCGTGACTTTTTCTTGACATTCATGACCGTTTTCTGATTTCGTGACTTTTTCATTTCCTTCGTGATTTTCGTGACCGATAGTCACACAGTAATAGAAACCCAAAATTCCATATCCATAAGAATATATTTATGACGTCATCAAAAATACAATTCTTATAATCTTGGTTTCTTTTTTAGATATTGACATGCAGTTTTTAGTATTCGACACAGTTGAGTACATTGTTTAAGGTATCCGAAAGAATTGATTGAAGATATTAATGATTGAAGTAATCTTTTTATAGAAACTATAGTGAGGTTCTCAATTAACCCATAATGGTACCATCATATTTTACTACAGAATGTCTATTAGATTGTATATTAATGCACATATATTAGTTTTGTGAAATTTCTCCTTTTTATAGTAGAATCCCAAAAGTCCATATCAAAAAGAATCTATATTTATGACATCATCAAAAATACAATTCTTAAAATCTTAGTTCCTTTTTTAGATATTAATATAGGTTTTCAGCATTCGACACAGCTTAGTGCATTGTTTAAGGTACCCAAAAGAAATTAATGATTGAAGTAATTTTTTATAGGAACTATACTGGGGTTCTCCCTTAACCCATAGTACTACCATCATATTTTACTACAGAATGTTTTAGATTGTATATTAATGCACATATATTTGTTTTGTGAAACTTCTTCTCCCTATAGTAGAAACCTAAGAGTCCATATCCAAAAGAATCTATATTTATGACGCCATCAAAAATACGATACTTAAAATCTCGGTTCCTTTTTTTAAATATTCAAATGAGATTTTCAGTATTCGACACAGCTGAGTGCATTGTTTAAACTACCGGAAAGAAATTAATGATTGAAGTAATATTTTTATAGAACCTATAGAGTGGTTCTCACTGAACCCATAGGGGTACCATCATATTTTACTGCACAATGTCTATTATAATGTATATTAATGCACTAAAAATTAGTTTTGTGAAATTTCTCCTCCTTATAGTAGAAACCTAAGGATCCATACCCATAATTATCTATATTTATGACGTCATCAAACATACAATTGTTAAAATTTCGGTAATTCTTTAAATATTAACAGGCTGTTTTCGGTATTCGACCCACCTGAGGGTGGTGTTTTAGCTTCCTGAAAGGAATTTAGGATTGAAGTAATCTTTTTATAGAAGCTATAGTGGGGTTCTCACTCAACCAATAGGTGTACCATCATATTTTACTGCAGCTTGTCTATTATATTGTATATTAATGCACATATATTAGTTTTGTGAAATTTCTCTTCCTTATAGTAGAAACCCAAAAATCTACATCCATAAGAATCTACATTTATGACGTCATCAAGAATGCAATTCTTAAAATCCCGGTTCTTTTTTTAGATATTGTCGTCCAGTTCTTAGTATTCGACACAGTGTAGAGCATTGTTATAGCTACCCGAAAAAACTTGAAGATTGAGGTAATCTTTTTATAGCAACTATAGTGGGGTTCCCACTTAACACATAGGGGCACCATCATATTTTACTACAGTATGTTTTTGGATTGTATACTGATGCACATATATTAGTTTTGTGAAATGTCATTTCCTTATAGTAGAAGCACAAAACTCCATATCCATAACAATCTCAATATTTATAAAGTCATCAATAATACAATTCTTAAAATCTCGGTTCCTTTTTTAGATATTAATATGAGGTTCTCAATATTCGACACAGCTGAGTGCATTGTTTAAGGTACCCAAAAGAAATTAATGATTGAAGTATTTTTTTTATAGAAAATATAGTGGGGTTCTCACTTAACTCATAGGGTACCATCATATTTTACTAGAGAATGTCTATAAGATTGTACATTAAATCACATATATTAGTTTCCTGAAATTTCTCCTGTTTATAATACAGGGTGTAGACAGAATTACAAAATTAAATTTCGTGACTTTTCTTTACAAAATCATAAAATTTTTTAACATTCTCAAAAGTGAATTTGGGTGCAAATTAGGCCGAATTTTCAAGCATGCGATAGAAGAATGCTTTGCTTGCCATTTAGTAGCATCTAAAGCCGGCCACATTTTTGGTTGTTAATTTTGACGTTTTATAGAAAAAAATTTTCCTGTCTGTGCATATAATTGTACAGATAAAAGAAATTCGTGACCCAAAAGCTAAATTTCGTGACTTTTTCTTGATTTTCATGACTGTTTTCTGATTTCGTGACTTTTTCATGACTTTCGTGATTTTCGTGACAGATAGACACCCTGTAATAGAAAGCCAAAAGTCCGTATCCATAAGAATATTTTTATGACGTCATCAAAAATACAATTCTTAAAATCTCAGTTCCTTTTTTAGATATTAATATGAGGTTCTCAATATTCGACACAGCTGAGTGCATTGTTTAAGGTTCCCAAAAGAAATTAATGTTTGAAGTAATCTTTTTATAGAAACTATAGTGAGGTTCTCACTTAACCCATAGAAGTACCATCATATTTTATTACAGAATGTTTTTAGATTGTATATTAATGCACATATATTAGTTTTGTGAAATTACTTCTCTCTATAGTAGAAACCCAAAAGTATATGTCTATAAGAATCTCCATTTATAACATCATCAAAAATACAATTCATAAAATCCTAGTTCCTTTTTTAGATATTGACATGAAGTTTTCAGAATTCGATACAGCTGAGTGCATTGTTTAAGGTACCCAACAGAAATTAATGATTCAAGTAATTTTTTATAGAAACTATAGCGGGGTTCTCTCTTAACCCGTAATAGTACCATCATATTTTACTACAGAATGTCTATTACATTGTATATTAATGCGCATATATTAGTTTTCTGAAATTTCTCCTCCTTAAAGTAGAAACACAAAAGTCCATATCCATAAAAATCTATATTTATGACGTCATCAAAAAATACAATTCTTAAAATCTTGGTTCCTTATTTAGATATTGACATGCAGTTTTTAGTATTCGACACAGTTGAGTATATTGTTTAAGGTATTTGAAAGAAATTAATGATTGAAGTAATCTTTTTATAGAAACTATAGTGAGATTCTCACTTAACCCATAATGGTACCATCATATTTTACTACACAATGTCTATTAGATTGTATATTAATGCACATATATTAGTTTTGTGAAATTTCTCCTTTTTATAGTAGAATCCCAAAAGTCCATATCAAAAAGAATCTATATTTATGACATCATCAAAAATACAATTCTTAAAATCTTAGTTCTTTTTTTAGATATTGACATGAAGTTTTCACTATTCGACACAGCTTAGTGCATTGTTTAAGGTACCCAAAAGAAATTAATGATTGAAGTAATTTTTTATAGAAACTATACTGGGGTTCTCCCTTAACCCATAGTAGTACCATCATATTTTACTACAGAATGTTTTAGATTGTATATTAATGCACATATATTTGTTTTGTGAAACTTCTTCTCCTTATAGTAGAAACCTAGGAGTCCATATCCAAAAGAATCTATATTTATGACGCCATCAAAAATACGATACTTAAAATCTCGGTTCCTTTTTTTAAATATTCACATGAGATTTTCAGTATTCGACACAGCTGAGTGCATTGTTTAAGGTACCGGAAAGAAATTAATGTTTGAAGTGATATTTTTATAGAAACTAAAGTGGGGTTCACACTTAACCCATAGGGGTACCATCATATTTTACTGCACAATGTCTATTATATTGTATATTAATGCACTAATATTAGTTTTGTGAAATTTCTCCTCATTATAGTAGAAACCCAAAAATCCACATCCATAAGAATCTCTATATTTATGACGTCATCAAAAATACAATTCTTAAAATCTCGGTTTCTTTTTTAGATATTGTCATGCAGTTTTTTTTATTCGACACAGTTGAGGGCATTGTTAAAGGTATCCGAAAGAACTTGAAGATTGAAGTAATCTTTTTATAGAAACTATAGTGGGGTTCCCATTTAGCCCATAGGTGTACCATCATATTTTACTACAGAATGTTTTTGGATTGTATATTAATGCACATATATTAGTTTTGTGAATTTTCTTCCCCTTATAGTAGAACCCTAAAAGTCCATATCCATAAGAATCTATTTTTATGACGTCATCAAAAATACAATTCTTAAAATCTCGGTTCCTTTTTTAGATATTATAATAGGTTTTCAGCATTCGACACAGCTGAGTGCGTTGTTTAAGGTACCCGAAAGAAATTAATGACTGAAATAATACCTTTATAGAAACTAGTGGTGTTCTTACTCAACCCATAGGGGCACCATCATATTTTACTCCAGAATGTCTATTAGATTGTATATTAATGCACGTATATTAGTTTTGTGAAATTTCTCCTCCTTATTGTAGAAACCCAAAAGTCCATATCCATAAGAATCTCTATATTTAAGACGTCTTCAAAAATACAATTGTTAAAATCTCGGTTTCTTTTTTAGATATTTACATACAGTTTTCAGTGTTCGACCCAGCTGAGTGAATTGTTTAAGGTACCCGAAACAAGTTAATGACTGAAGTAATCTTTTATAGAAACTATAGTGAGGTTCTCAATTAATCCATAATGGTACCATCATATTTTACTACAGAATGTCTATTAGATTGTATATTAATGCACATATACTTGTTTTGTGAAATTTCTCCCCCTTATAGTAGAAACCCAAAAGTCCATATGAAAAAGAATCTATATTTATGACATCATAAAAAACACAATTCTTAAAATCTTAGTTCCTTTTTAGATATTGACATGAAGTTTTCACTATTCGACACAGCTTAGTGCATTGTTTAAGGTACCCAAAAGAAATTAATGATTGAAGTAATTTTTTATAGAAACTATACTGGTGTTCTCCCTTAACCCATAGTAGTACCAACATATTTTTCTACAGAATGTTTTAGATTGTATATTAATGCACATTTCTTTTTCTGAAACTTCATCTCCTTATAGTAGAAACCTAAGAGTCCATATCCAAAAGAATTTATATTTATGACGCCATCAAAAATACGATACTTATCAAGTCTCGGTTCCTTTTTTTAAATATTCACATGAGATTTTCAGTATTCGACACAGCTGAGTGCACTGTTTAAGGTACCAGAAAGAAATTAATGATTGAGGTAATCTTTTTATAGAAACTATAGTGGGGTTCTCACTTAACCCATAGGGGTACCATCATATTATACTACAGAACTTCTATTACATTGTATATTATGCACATATATTAGTTTTCTGAAATTTCTCCTCCTTATAGTAGAAACCCAAAAGTCCATATCCATAAGAATCTATATTTATGACGTCATCAAAAATACAATTCTTAAAATCTTGGTTCCTTATTTAGATATTGACATGCAGTTTTCAGTATTGGACAGAGCTGAATGCATTGTTAAAGGTACCCGAAAAAAATTAATGATTGAAGTAATATTTTTATAGAAACTATAGAGTAGTTCTCACTTAACCCATAGTGGTAGCATCACATTTTACTACAGAATGTCCATTAGATTGTATATTAATGCACGTATATTAGTTTTGTGAAATTGCTCCTTATAGTAGAAACCCAAAAGCCCGTATCCATAAGAATCGATATTTATGACGTCATCAAAAAAACAATTGTTAAATTCTCGATTTCTTTTTTAGATATTGACATGCAGTTTTCAGTATTCCACCCAGACGAGTGCATTGTCTAAGGTACCCGAAAGATATTAATGATTGAAGTAACCTTTTTATAGAAGCTATAGTGAGGTTCTCACTTAACCCATAGGGGTACCATCATATTTTGCTACAGAATGTCTATTAGATTATATTAATGCACATATATTTGTTTTCTGAAATTTCTTCTCTTTATAGTACAGGGTGTCGATTCAAATTCCAAAATTAAATTTCGTAACTTTTCTTTACAGAATCATAAAATTTCCTAAGATTCTCAAGATTGTTTTTTGGTGCAAATTAGGCCGAATTTTCAAACAAGCGATAGAAGAATGCTTTGCTTGCCATTTAGTAGCATCTAAAGCCGACCACATTTTTGGTGGTGAATTTTGACGTTTTATAGAAAAAAAATCCCAGTCTGTGCATATATTTGTACAGATAAAAGAAATTTGTAACCCAAAAGCTAAATTTCGTGACTTTTTCTTGACTTTCATGACCGTTTTTTGATTTCGTTACTTTTTCATTTCTTTCGTGATTTTCGTGACCGATAGTCACTCAGTAATAGAAACCCAAAAGTCCATATCCATAAGAATATATTTATCACGCCATCAAAAATACGATATTTAAAATCTCTGTTCCTTTTTTTTAAATATTCACATGAGATTTTTAGTATTCGACACAGCTGAGTGCATTGTTTAAGGTACCGGAAAGAAATTAATGATTGAAGTAATATTTTTATAGAAACTATAGTGAGGTTCTCACTTAACCGATAATGGTACCATCATATTTTACTACAGAATGTCTATTAGATTGTATATTAATGCACATATATTAGTTTTGTGAAATTTCTCCTCCTTATAGTAGAAACCCAAAAGTCCATATCCATAAGAATCTATATTTATGACGTCATCAAAAATACAATTCTTAAAATTTTGGTTCGTTTTTTTAAATATTCACATGAGGTTTTCAGTATTCGACAGAGCTGAGTGCATTGTTTAAGCTACCCGAAAGAACTTGAAGATTGAAGTAACCTTTTTAAAGAAACTATAGTGGGGTTCTCACTTAACCCATAGGGGTACCAACATATTTTACTACAGAACTTCTTTTACATTGTATATTAATGCACATATATTAGTTTTGTGAAATTTCTTCATCTTATAGTAGAAACCCAAAAGTCCATATCCATAAGAATCTATATTTATGACGTCATCAAAAATACAATTCTTAAAATCTTGGTTCCTTATTTAGATATTGACATGCAGTTTTCAGTATTGGACAGAGTTGAATGCATTTTTAAAGGTACCCGAAAAAAATTAATGATTGAACTAATATTTTTATAGAAACTATAGAGTAGTTCTCACTTAACCCATAGTGGTAGCATCATATTTTACTACAGAATGTCTATTAGATTGTATATTAATGCACGAATATTAGTTTTGTGAAATTGCTCCTTATAGTAGAAACCCAAAAGCCCGTATCCATAAGAATCTATATTTATGACGTCATCAAAAAAACAATTGTTAAAATCTCGATTTCTTTTTTAGATATTGACATGCAGTTTTCAGTATTCGACCCAGACGAGTGCATTGTTTAAGGTACCAGAAAGATATTAATGATTGAAGTAACCTTTTTATAGAAACTATAGTGAGGTTCTCACTTAACCCATAGGGGTACCATCATATTTTGCTACAGAATGTCTATTAGATTATATTAATGCACATATATTTGTTTTCTGAAATTTCTCCTCTTTATAGTACAGGGTGTCGACTCAAATTCCAAAATTAAATTTCGTGACTTTTCTTTACAGAATCATAAAATTTCCTAACATTCTCAAGATTGATTTTGGGTGCAAATTAGGCCGAATTTTCAAGCATGCGATAGAAGAATGCTTTGCTTGCCATTTAGTAGCATCTAAAGCCGACCACATTTTTGGTGGTGAATTTTGACGTTTTATAGAAAAAATCCCAGTCTGCGCATATATTTGTACTGATAAAAGAAATTCGTGACCCAAAAGCTAAATTTCGTGATTTTTCTTGACTTTCATATCCGTTTTCTGATTTCGTTACTTTTTCATTTCTTTCGTGATTTTCGTGACCGATAGTCACCCAGTAATAGAAACCTAAAAGTCCATACCCATAAGAATATATTTATGACGTCATCAAAAATACAATTCTTATAATCTTGGTTTCTTTTTTAGATTTTGACATGCAGTTTTTAGTATTCGACACAGTTAAGTACATTGTTTAAGGTATCCGAAAGAAATTAATGATTGAAGTAATCTTTTTATAGAAACTATAGTGAGGTTCTCACTTAACCCATAATGGTACCATCATATTTTACTACAGAATGTCTATTAGATTGTATATTAATGCACATATATTAGTTTTGTGAAATTTCTCATTTTTATAGTAGAATGCCAAAAGTCCATATCAAAAAGATTCTATATTTATGACACCAAAAATACAATTCTTAAAATCTTAGTTCCTTTTTAGATATTGACATGAAGTTTTCACTATTCGACACAGCTTAGTGCATTGTTTAAGGTACCCAAAAGAAATAAAAGATTGAAGTAATTTTTTATAGAAACTATACTGGGGTTCTCCCTTAACCCATAGTAGTACCATCATATTTTACTACAGAATGTTTTAGATTGTATATTAATGCACATATATTTGTTTAGTGAAACTTCTTCTCCTTATAGTAGAAACCTAAGAGTCCATATCCAAAAGAATCTATATTTATGACGCCATCAAAAATACGATACTTAAAATCTCTGTTCCTTTTATTAAATATTCACATGAGATTTTCAGTATTCGAGACAACTGAGTGCATTGTTTAAGGTACCGGAAAGAAATTAATGATTGAAGTAATATTTTTATAGAAACTATAGTGGGGTTCTCACTTAACCCATAGGGGTGCCATCATATTTTACTGCTCAATGTCTATTATATTGTATATTAATGCACTAATATTATTTTTTTGAAATTTCTCCTCCTTATAGTAGAAACCCAAAAATCCACATCCATAAGAATCTCTATATTTATGACGTCATCAAAAATACAATTCTTAAAATATCGGTTTCTTTTTTAGATATTGTCATGCAGTTTTTTTTATTCGACACAGTTGAGAGCATTGTTAAACGTACCCGAAAGAACTTGAAGATTGAAGTAATCTTTTTATAGAAACTATAGTTGGGTTCAAACTTAACCCATAGGTGTACCATCATATTTTACTACAGAATGTCATTTGGATTGTATATTAATGCACATATATTAGTTTTGTGAAATTTCTTCTCCTTATAGCAGAACCCTAGAATTCCATATCCATAAGAATCTGTTTTTATGACGTCATCAAAAATACATTTCTTAAAATCTCGGTTCCTTTTTTAGATATTAATATAGGTTTTCAGCATTCGAAACAGCTGGCTGCGTTGTTTAAGGTATCCGAAAGAAATTAATGACTGAAATAATACCTTTATAGAAACTAGTGGTGTTCTCACTCAACCCATAAGGGCACCATCATATTTTACTCCAGAATGTCTATTAGATTGTATATTAATGCACGTATATTTGGTTTGTGAAATTTCTCCTCCTTATAGTAGAAACCCAAAAGTCCATATCCATAAGAATCTCTATATTTAAGACGTCGTCAAAAATACAATTGTTAAAATCTCGGTTTCTTTTTTAGATATTGACATACAGTTTTAAGTATTCGACCCAGCTGAGTGAATTGTTTATGGTACCCGAAACAAGTTAATGATTGAAATAATCTTTTTACAGAAAATATAGTGAGGTTCTCAATTAACCCATAATGGTACCATCATATTTTACTACAGAATGTCTATAGATTGTATATTAATGCACATATACTTGTTTTGTGAAATTTCTCCTCCTTATAGTAGAAACCCAAAAGTCCATATCCATAAGAATCTATATCACCTCATCAAAAATACAATTCTTAAAATCTTAGTTCCTTTTTTAGATATTGACATGAAGTTTTCAGTATTCCACAAAGCTGAGGGCATTGTTTAAGTTACCCGAAAGAAATTAATGATTGAAGTAATTTTTTACAGAAAATATCGTGGGGTTCTCACTTAACCCATAGTAGTACCATCATATTTTACTACAGAATGTCTTTTAGATTGTATATTAATGAACATATATTTGTTTTCTGAAATTTCTCCTCCTTATAGTAGAAACCTAAGATTCCGTATCCATAAGAATCTATATTTATGACGTCATCAAACACACAATTGTTAAAATTTCGGTTTTTTTTAGATATTAACAGGCTGTCTTCAGTATTCGACCTATCTGAAGTGGTGTTTTAGCTTCCCGAAAGGAATTTAGGATTGAAGTAATTTTTTACAGAAACCATAGTGGGGTTCTCACTTAACCCTTAGTAGTACCATCATATTTTACTACAGAATGTCTTTAAGATTGTATATTAATGCACATTTATTTCTTTTGTGAAATTTCTCCTCCTTATAGTAGAAACCTAAGATTCCATATCCATAAGAATCTACATTTATGACGTCATCAAAAATGCAATTCTTAAAATCTCGGTTCCTTTTTTTAGATATTGTCATGCAGTTTTTAGTATTCGACACAGTTGAATACATTCTTTAAGGTATCCGAAAGAAATTAATGATTGAAGTAATCTTTTTATAGAAACTATAGTGGGGTTCTCACTTAACCTATATGGGTACCATCATATTTTACTAAAGAACTTCTATTAATTTGTATATTAATGGACATATATTAGTTTTGTGAAATTCCTTCTCCTTATAGTAGAAACCTAAGAGTCCATATCCAAAAGAATCTATATTTATGACGCCATCAAAAATACGACACTTAAAATCTCGGTTCCTTTTTTTAAATATTCACATGAGATTTTCAGTATTCGACACAGCTGAGTGCATTCTTTAAGGTACCGGAAAGAAATTAATGATTGAAGTAATATTTTTATAGAAACTATAGGTGGGTTCTCACTTATACCATAAGGGTACCATCATATTTTACTGCACAATGTCTATTATATTGTATATTAATGCACTAATATTAGTTTCGTGAAATTTCTCCTCCTTATAATAGAAACCCAAAAATCCACATCCATAAGAATCTCTATATTTATGACGTCATCAAAAATACAATTCTTAAAATCTCGGTTCATTTTTTAGACATTTACATGCAGTTTTCAGTATTCGACACTTTTGAGCGCATTGTTAGAGGTATCAGAAAAAAATTAATGATTGAAATAATCTTTTTATAGAAACTATAGTGAGGTTTTCACCTAACCCATAATGGTACCATCATATTTTACTACAGAATGTCTATTAGATTAATGCACATATATTACTTTTGTGAAATTTCGCCTCCTTATAATAGAAACACAAAATTCAATATCCATAATAATCTCTATATTTATGACGTCATCAAAAATACAATTCTTAAAATCTCGGTTCTTGTTTTAGATATTAACATGCAGTTTTGAGTATTCCACACAGCTGAGTGCATTGTTTAGGGTACCCGAAAGAAATTAATGATTGAAATAATCTTTTTATAGAAACTATAGTGAGGTTTTCACCTAACCCATAATGGTACCATCATATTTTACTACAGAATGTCTATTAGATTGTATATTAATGCACATATATTAGTTTTGTGAAATTTCTTCTCCTTATAGTAGAATGCCAAAAGTCCATATCAAAAAGAATCTATATTTATGACATCATCAAAAATACAATTCTTAAAATCTTAGTTCCTTTTTAGATATTGACATGAAGCTTTCACTATTCGACACAGCTTAGTGCATTGTTTAAGGTACCCAAAAGAAATAAAAGATTGAAGTAATTTTTTATAGAAACTATACTAAGGTTCTCCCGTCACCCATAGTAGTACCATCATATTTTACTACAGAATGTTTTAGATTGTATATTAATGCACATATATTTGTTTTGTGAAACTTCTTCTCCTTATAGTAGAAACCTAAGAGTCCATATCCAAAAGAATCTATATTTATGACGCCATCAAAAATACGATACTTAAAATCTCTGTTCCTTTTTTTAAATATTCACATGAGTTTTCAGTATTCGACACAGCTGAGTGCATTGTTTAAGGTACCGGAAAGAAATTAATGATTGAAGTAATATTTTTATAGAAACTATAGTGGGTTTCACACTTAACCCATAGGGGTACCATCATATTTTACTGCACAATGTCTATTATATTGTATATTAATGCACTAATATTAGTTTTGTGAAATTTCTCCTCCTTATAGTAGAAACCCAAAAATCCACATCCATAAGAATCTCTATATTTATGACGTCATCAAAAATACAATTCTTAAAATCTCGGTTTCTTTTTTAGATATTGTCATGCAGTTTTTTTATTCGACACAGTTGAGAGCAATATTAAAGGTATCCGAAAGAACTTGAAGATTGAAGTAATCTTTTTATAGATACTATAGTGGGGTTCCCACTTAACCAATAGGTGTACCATCATATTTTACTACAGAATGTCTTTTGGGTTGTATATTAATGCACATATATTAGTTTTGTAAATTTTCTTCTCCTTATAGTAGAACCCTAAAAGTCCATATCCATAAGAATCTATTTTTATGACGTCATCAAAAATACAATTCTTAAAATCTCGGTTCCTTTTTTAGATGTTATAATAGGTTTTCAGCATTCGACACAGCTGAGTGCGTTGTTTAAGGTACCTGAAAGAAATTAATGACTGAAATAATACCTTTATAGAAACTAGTGGTGTTCTTACTCAACCCATAGGGGCACCATCATATTTTACACCAGAATGTCTATTAGATTGTATATTAATACACGTATATTAGTTTTGTGAAATTTCTCCTCCTTATAGTAGAAACCCAAAAGTCCATATCCATAAGAATCTATATGACATCATCAAAAATACAATTCTTAAAATCTTAGCTCCTTTTTTAGATATTGACATGAAGTTTTTAGTATTCGACACAGTTGAGAGCATTGTTAAAGCTACCCGAAAAAACTTGAAGATTGAGGTAATCTTTTTATTAAAAATTATACTGGGGTTCCCACTTAACACATAGAGGTACCATCATAATTTACTACAGTATGTCTTTTGGATTGTATATTGATGCACATATATTAGTTTTGTGAAATGTCATCTCCTTATAGTAGAAACCTAAGAGTCCATATCCATAAGAATCTATATTTATGACGTCATCAAAAATACAAATCTTTTAATCTTGGTTCCTTTTTTGGATATTGACATGCAGTTTTCAGTATTGGACACAGTTGAGTGCATTGTTAAAGGTACCCGAAAAATATTAATGATTGAAGTATTTTTTTATAGAAACTATAGTGGGGTTCTCACTTAACCCACAATAGAACCATCATATTTTACTAAAGAATGTTTCTTAGATTGTATATTAATGCATGTATATTTGTTTTGTGAAACTTCTTCTCCTTATAGTAGAAACACAAAAGTCCATATCCATAAAAATCTCTATATTTATTACGTCATCAATAATACAATTCTTAAAATTTCGGTTCCTTTTTTAGATATTAATATGAGGTTCTCAGTATTCGACACAGCTGAGTGAATTGTTTAAGGTACCCGAAAGAAATTAATGATTGAAGTATTTTTTTATAGAAACTATAGTGGGGTTCTCACTTAACCCATAGAGGTACCATCATATTTTACTACAGAATGTCTATTGGATTGTACATTAATGCACATATATTAGTTTTCTGAAATTTCTCCTGTTTATAGTACAGGGTGTAGACTCAAATTACAAAATTAAATTTCGTGACTTTTCTTTACAAAATCATAAAATTTCCTAACATTCTCAACAGTCAATTTGGGTGCAAATTAGGCCGAATTTTCAAGCATGCGATAGAAGAATGCTTTGCTTGCCATTTAGTAGCATCTAAATACGACCACATTTTTGGTGGTGAATTTTGACGTTTTATAGAAAAAAAATTTTCCTGTCTGTGCATATATTTGTACAGATAAAAGAAATTCGTGAACCAAAATCTAAATTTCGTGACTTTTTCTTGACTTACATGACTGTTTTCTGATTTCGTGACTTTTTCATGACTTTCGTGATTTTCGTGACCGATACACACCCTGTAATAGAAAGCCAAAAGTCCATATCCATAAGAATATATTTATGACGTCATCAAAAAAAATTTCTTAAAATCTTGGTTCCTTTTTTTGATATTAAAATGAGGTTTTCAGTATTCGACACAGCTGAGTCCATTGTTTAAGATACCCGAAAGAAATTAATGATTGAAGTAATATTTTTATAGAAACTGTAGTTGGGTTCTCACTTAACCCATAGGGGTACTATCATATTTTACTACAGAATGTCTATTACATTGTATATTAATGCACATATATTAGTTTTATGAAATTTCTAGTCCTTATAGTAGAAACACAGAAGTCCAAATCAATAAGGATCTACATTTATGACGTCATCAAAAATATAATTCTTAAAATCTTAGTTCCTTTTCTAGATATTGACATGAAGTTCTCAATATCCGACACACTTGAGTGCATTGTTTAAGGTACCCGAAAGAAATTAATGATTGAAAAATATTTTTCTAGAAACTATAGTGGGGTTCTCACTTAACCCATAGGGGTACCATCATATTTTACTGCACAATGTCTATTATATTGTATATTAATGCACTAATATTAGTTTTGTGAAATTTCTCCACCTTATAGAAGAAACCAAAAAATCCACATCCATAAGAATCTCTATATATATGACGTCATCAAAAATACAATTCTTAAAATCTCGGTTTCTTTTTTAGATATTGTCACGAAGTTATTTTTATTCGACAAAGTTTAGAGCATTGTTAAAGGTACCCAAAAGAACTTCAAGATTGAAGTAATCTTTTTATAGAAACTATAGTGGTGTTCTCACTTAACCCATAGGGGTACCATCATATTTTACTACAGAATGTCTATTAGATTGTATATTAATGCACGTATATTAGTTTTGTGAAACTTCTCCTCCTTATAGTAGAAACCCAAAAGTCCATATCAATAGGAATCTATATTTATGACGTCATCAAAAATACAATTCTTAAAATCTCGGTTCCCTTTTTAGATATTGTCACGAAGTTATTTTTATTCGACAAAGTTTAGAGCATTGTTAAAGGTACCCAAAAGAACTTCAAGATTGAAGTAATCTTTTTATAGAAACTATAGTGGCGTTCCCACTTAACCCATAGGGGTACCATCATATTTTACTACAGAATGTCTTTTGGATTGTATATTAATGCACATATATTAGTTTTGTGAAATTTCTTCTCCTTATAGTAGAACACTAAAAGTCCATATCCATAAGAATCTATTTTTATGACGTCATCAAAAATACAATTCTTAAAATCTCGGTTCCTTTTTAAGATATTAATATAGGTTTTCAGTATTCGACACAGCTGAGTGCGTTGTTTAAGGTACCCGAAAAAAATAATGACTGAAATAACACCTTTTTATAAACTAGTGGTGTTCTCACTTAACCCATAAGGGTACCATCATATTTTACTACAGAATGTCTATTACATTGTATATTAATGCACGTATATTAGTTTTGTGAAATTTCTCCCTTATAGTAGAAACCCAAAAGTCCATATCCATAAGAATCTATATGACATCATCAAAAATATAATTCTTAAAATCTTAGTTACTTTTCTAGATATTGACATGAAGTTTTCAATATCCGACACACTTGAGTGCATTGTTTAAGGTACCCGAAAGAAATTAAAGATTGAAAAATCTTTTTACAGAAACTACAGTGAGATTCTCAATTAACCCATAATGGTACCATCATATTTTACTACAGAATGTCTATTATATTGTATATTTATGCACATATATTAGTTTTGAAATTTCTCCTCTTTATAGTAGAAACCCAAAAGTCCATATCCATACGAATCTATATTTATGACGTCATCAAAAATACAATTCTTAAAATCTTCGTTACTTATTTAGATATTGACATGCAGTTTTTAGTATTCGACACAGTTGAGTGCATTGTTTATGGTACTGGAAAAAAAATTAATGATTGAAGTAATCTTTTTATAGAAACTATAGTGAGGTTCTCAATTAACCCATAATGGTACCATCATATTTTACTACAGAATGTCTATTAGATTGTATATTAATGCATATATATGAGTTTTGAGAAATTTCTTCCCCTTATAGTAGAAACACAAAACTCCATATCCATAAGAATCTACAATTATGACGTCATCAAAATACAATTCTTAAAAACTTAGTTCCTTTTTTAGATATTGTCATGCAGTTTTTAGTATTCGACACAGTTGAGAGCATTGTTAAAGGTACCCGAAAGAAATTAATGATTGAAGTAATATCTTTATAGAAACTATAGTGGGGTTCTCACTTAACCCATAGGGGTACCATCATATTTTACTGCACAATGTCTATTATATTGTATATTAATGCACATATATTAGTTTTGTGAAATTTCTCCTCCTTATAGCAGAATCCCAAAACTCCACATCCATAAGAATCTCTATATTTATGACGTCATCAAAAATACAATTCTTAGAATCTCGGTTCCTTTTTTAGATATTAATATAGGTTTTCAGTATTCGACACAGCTGAGTGCATTCTTTAAGATACCCGAAACAAATTAATGATTGAAGTAACCTTTTTATAGAAACTATAGTGGGGTACTCACTTAACCCATAGTGGTACCATCATATTTTGCTACAGAATGTCTATTAGATTGTATATTAATGCACATATATTAGTTTTCTGAATTTTCTCCTCTTTATAGTACAGGGTGCCGACTCATATTCCAAAATTAAATTTCGTGACTTTTCTTTACAAAATTATAAAATTTCCTAACATTCTCAAGAGTGAATTTGGGTTCAAATTAGGCCGAATTTTCAAGCATGCGATAGAAGAATGCTTTGCTTGCCATTTAGTAGCATCTAAAGCCGACCACATTTTTGTTGGTGAATTTTGACGTTTTATAGAAAAAAAAATTTCCAGTCTGTGCTTATATTTGTACAGACAAAAGAAATTAGTGACCCAAAAGCTAAATTTTATACCTTTTTTTCACTTTCATGACCGTTTTCTGATTTCGTGATTTTTTCATGACTTTCGTGATTTTCGTGACCGATGGACACCCTGTAATAGAATGCCAAAAGACCATATCTATAAGAATATATTTACTACGTCATCAAAAATACAATTTTTAAAATCTTGGTTACTTTTTTAGATATTGACATGCAGTTTTTAGTATTCGACAGAGTTACACCATTATTTGAGGTACCCGAAAAAATTAATGATTGAAGTAATTTTTTATAGAAACTATAGTGGGGTTCTCACTTAACCCATAGTAGTACCATCATATATTACTACAGAATGTCTTTTAGATTGTATATTAAAGCACATATATTTGTTTTGTGAAATTTCTCCTCTTTAGAGTAGAAACCTCAGAGTCCATATCCATAAGAATCTATATTTATGACGTCACCAATATAAGAATTCTTATAATTTTGATTCCTTTTTCTAAATATTCACCTGAGGTTTTCAGTATTCGACACAGCTGAGTGCATTGTTTTAGCTACTCGAAGAAATTAATGATCGAAGAAATCTTTTTATAGAAACTATAGTGAGGTTCTCAATTAACCCATAATGGTACCATCATATTTTACTACAGAATGTCTATCAGATGGTATATTAATGCACATATATGAATTTTTTGAAATTTCTCCCCCTTATAGTAGAAACCTAAGAGTCCATATCCATAAGAATCTATATTTATGACGTCAACAAAAATACAATTCTTAAAATCTCGGTTCCTTTTTTTAAACATTTACCTCTGGTTTTAGTATTCGACACACCTGAGTGCATTGTTTAAGCTACCCGAAACAAATTAATGATTGAAGAAATCTTTTTATAGAAACTATAGTGTGGTTCTCACTTAACCCATAGGGGTACCATCATATTTTACTGCACAATGTCTATTATATTGTATATTAATGCACTTATATTAGTTTTGTGAAATTTCTCCTCCTTATAGTAGAAACCTAAGAGTCGATATCCATAAGAATCTATACTTATGACGTCATCAAAAATACAATTGTTAAAATTTCGGTTACTTTCTTAGACATTAACATGCAGTTTTCGGTATTCGACCCACCTGAGGGTGACAAGTGTTTGAGCTACACGAAAGGAATTAATGATTGAGGTAATCTTTATATACAAACTATAGTGGGGTTCTCACTTATCCCGTAAGGGTACCATCATATTTTACTACAGAAAGTTTTTTAGATTGTTTACTAATGCACATATATTAGTTTAGTGAAATGTCACCTTTTTATAGTAGAAACTTAAAAGTTCATATCCATAAGAATCTCTATATTGATGACGTCATCAATAATACAATTCTTAAAATTTTCGTTCCTTTTTTAGATATTAATATGAGGTTTTCAGTATTCGACCCACCTGAGGGTGGTGCTTAAGGTACTCGAAAGAAATTAATGATTCAAGTATTTCTTTATAGAAACTATAGTGAGGTTCTCACTTAACCCATAGTAGTACCATCATATTTTACTACAGAATGTCTTTTATATTGTATATTAATGCACATATATTTGTTTTGTGAAATTTCTCCTCCTTATAGTAGAAACCTAAGAGTCCATATCCATAAGAATCTATGACGTCATCAAAAAAATCTCGGTTCTTTTTTTTAAATATTCACCTGAGGTTTTCAGTATTCGACACAGCTGAGTGCATTGTTCAAGCTACCCGAAAGAAATTAATGATTGAAGAAATCTTTTTATAGAAACCATAGTGTGGTTCTTACTAAAACCATAGGGGTACAATCATATTTTACTGCACAATGTCTATTATATTGTATTCTAATGCACATATACTAGTTTTGTGAAATTGCTCCTCCTTATAGTAGAAACCCAAAAATCCACATCCATAAGAATCTATATTTATGACGTCATCAAAAATACAATTCTTAAAATATCGGTTCTTTTTTTACATATTGTCATGCGGTTTTTAGTATTCGACACAGTTGAGAGCATTGTTAAAGGTACCGGAAAGAACTTGAAGATTGAAGTAAACTTTTTATAGAAACTATAGCGGGGTTCCCACTTAACCCATAAGGTACCATCATATTTACTACAGAATGTCTTTTGGATTGTATATTAATGCACATATATTAATTTTGTGAAATTTCTGCTCCTTATAGTAGAACCCTAAAAGTTTATATCCATAAGAATCTATATTTATGACGTCATCAATATAACAATTCTTAAAATTTTGGTTCATTTTCTAGATAATAATATGAAGTTTTCAGTATTCGACAGAGCTGAGTACATTGTTTAAGGTACCCAAAAGAATTTAATGATTCAAGTAATTTTTTATAGATAATAGTGGGGTTCTCACTTAACCCATAGGGGTACCATCATATTTTACTACAGAATGTCTATTACATTGTATATTAAAACGCATATATTTGTTTTGTGAAATTTCTCCTTTTTATAGTAGAAACCTAAGAGTCCATATCCATAAGAATCTATATTTATGACGTCATCAAAAATACAATTCTTAAAATCTCGGTTCCTTTTTTTTTTAAATATTCACCTGAGGTTTTCAGTATTCGATACAGCTGAGTGCATTGTTTAAGCTACTCGAAAGAAATTAATGATTGAAGTAATCTTTTTATAGAAACTATAGTGAGGTTCACAATTAACCCATAATGGTAGCATCATATTTTACTACAGAATGTCTATTAGATTGTATATTAATGCTCATATATGAGTTTAGTAAAATTTCTCCTCATAGTAGAAACCTAAGAGTCTATATCCATAAGAATCTATACTTACTACGTCATCAAAAATACAATTGTTAAAATTTCGGTTACTTTCCTAGACATTAACATGCAGTTTTTAGTATTCGACCCACATGAGGGTGGTGTTTAAGCTACCCAAAAGGAATTAATGATTGAAGTAATCTTTTTATATAAACTATAGTGGGGTTCTCACTTAACCCGTAAGGGTACCATCATATTTTACTACAGAATGTCTTTTAGATTGTTTACTAATGCACATATATTAGTTTAGTGAAATGTCACCTTCTTATAGTAGAAACCTAAAAGTCCATATCCATAAGAATCTCTATATTTATGACGTCATCAATAATACAATTCTTAAAATTTTTGTTCCTTTTTTACATATTAATATGAGGTTTTCAGTATTCGACACAGCTGAGTACATTGTTTAAGATACCCGAAAGAAATTAATGATTGAAGTAATATTTTTATTGAAACTATAGTCGGGTTCTCACTTAACCCATAGGGGTACCATCATATTTTACTACAGAATGTCTATTAGATTATATATTAATTCACGTATATTAGTTTTGTGAAATTTCTCCTCCTTATAGTAGAAACCCCAAAGTCCGTATCCATAAGAATCTATATTTATGGCGTCATCAAAAATACAATTGTTAAAATCTCGGTTTCTTTTGTAGATATTGACATGCAGTTTTCAGTATTGGACACAGTTGAATGCATTGCTTAAGGTACCCGAAAGATACTAATGATTGAAGTAATCTTTTTATAGAAACTATAGAGTGGTTCTCACTTAACCCATAGGGGTACCATCATATTTAATGCAAAATGTCTATTGGATTGTATATTAATGCACATATATTAGTTTTCTGAAATTTCTTCTCTTTATAGTACAGGGTGTCGACTCAAATTCCAAAATTAAATTTCGTAACTTTTCTTTACAAAATCATAAAATTTTCTAGCATTCTCAAAAGTGAATTTGGGTGCAGGTTAGGCCGAATTTTCAAGCATGCGATAGAAGAATGCTTTGCTTCCCATTTAGTATCATCTAAAGCCGACCACATTTTTGGTGGTGAATTCTGACGTTTTACAGAAAAAAAATTCCAGTCTGTACTTATACTTGTACAGATAAAAGAAATTCGACCCAAAAGCTAAATTTCGTGCCTTTCCTTGACTTTCTTGACAGTTTTCTGATTTCGTGACCTTTTCATGACTTTCGTGATTTTCGTCACCGATAGACACCCTGTAATAGAAAGCCAAAATTCCATATCCATAAGAGTATATTTATTGTCATCAAAAATACAATTCTTAAAATCTTGGTTAATTTTTTAGATATTGACATGCAATTTTTAGTATTCGACACAGTTGAGTGCATTGCTTAAGGTACCCGAAAGAAATTAATGTTTGAAGTAATTTTCTATACAAACTATAGTGGGGTTCTCACTTAACCCATAGTAGTACCATCATATTTTACTACAGAATGTCTCTTAGATTGTATATTAATGCACATATATTTGTTTTGTGAAATTTCTCCTCCTTATAGTAGATACCCAAAAGTCCATATCCATAGGAATCTATATTTATGACGTCAACAAAAATACAATTCTTAAAATCTCGGTTCCTTTTTTTAAACATTTACCTCTGGTTTTAGTATTCGACACACCTGAGTGCATTGTTTAAGCTACCCGAAAGAAATTAATGTTTGAAGAAATCTTTTTATAGAAACTATAGTGTGGTTCTCACTTAACCCATAGGGGTACCATCATATTATACTGCACAATGTCTATTATATTGTATATTAATGCACTTATATTAGTTTTGTGAAATTTCTCCTCCTTATAGTACAAACCTAAGAGTCTATATCCATAAGAATCTATACTTATGACGTCATCAAAAATACAATTCTTAAAATTTTGGTTCCTTTTTTAGATATTAATATGAGGTTTTAAGTATTTGACCCACCTGAGGGTGGTGTTTAAGGTACTCGAAAGAAATTAATGATTGATGTATTTTTTTATAGAAACTATAGTGGGGTTCTCACTTAACCTATAGTAGTACCATCATATTTTACTAAAAAATGTCTTTTATATTGTATATTAATGCACATATATTTGTTTTGTGAAAGTTCTCCTCCTTATAGTAGAAACCTAAGAGTCCATATCCATAAGAATCTATGATGTCATCAAAAAAATCTCGGTTCTTTTTTTTAAATATTCACCTGAGGTTTTCAGTATTCGACACAGCTGAGTGCATTGTTTAAGCTACCCGAAAGAAATTAATGATTGAAGAAATCTTTTTATAGAAACCATAGTGTGGCTCTTACTTAAACCATAGGGCTACAATCATATTTTACTACAGAATGTCTATTACATTGTATATTAAAACGCATATATTTGTTTTGTGAAATTTCTCCTTTTTACAGTAGAAACCTAAGAGTCCATATCCATAAGAATCTATATTTATGACGTCATCAAAAATACAATTCTTAAAATCTTAGTTCCTTCTTTAGATATTGACATGCAGTTTTTAGTATTCGACACAGTTGTGTGCATTGTTTAAGGTACCGGAAAGAAATTAATGATTGAAGTAATATTTTTATAGAAACTATAGTGGGGTTTTCACTTAACCCATAGGGGTACCATAATTTTTTACTGCACAATGTCTTATTTGTATATTAATGAACATATATTAGTTTTGTGAAATTTCTCCTCCTTATAGTAGAAACCAAAAATCCACATCCATAAGAATCTCTATATTTATGACGTCATCAAAAATACAATTCTTAAAATCTCGGTTTCTTTTTTAGATATTGTCATGCAGTTTTTTTTATTCGACACAGTTGAGAGCATTGTTAAAGGTACCCGAAAGAAATTGAAGATTGAAGTAATCTTTTTATAGAAACTATAGTGAGGTTCCCACTCAACCTATAGGGGTACCATCATATTTTACTACAGAATGTCTTTTGGATTGTATATTAATGCACATATATTAGTTTTGTGAAACTTCTCCTCCTTATAGTAAAACTCTAAAAGTCCATATCCATAAGAATCTATTTTTATGACGTCATCAAAAATACAATTCTTAAAATCTCGGTTCCTTTTTTAGATATTAATATAGGTTTTCAGCATTCGACACAGTTGAGTGCGTTGTTTAAGGTACCCGGAAGAAATTAATGACTGAAATAATACCTTTATAGAAACTACTGGTGTTCTCACTTAACCCATAGGGGTACCATCATATTTTACTACAGAATGTCTACTAGATTGTATATTAATGCACGTATATTAGTTTTGTGAAACTTCTCCTCCTTATAGTAGAAACCTCAGAGTCCATATCCATAAGAATCTTTATATTTAAAAACGTCATCAAAAATACAATTGTTAAAATCTCGGTTTCTTTTTTGGATATTGACATACAGTTTTCAGTACTCGACCGAGCTGAGTGCATTGTTTAAGGTACCCGAAACAAGTCAATGATTGAAGTAACCTTTTTATAGAAACTATAGTGGGGTTCTCACTTAACCCAAAGGCGTAACATCATATTTTGCTACAGAATGTCTATTGGATTGTATATTAGTGCACATATATTAGTTTTCTGAAATTTCTTCTTTTTATAGTACAGTGTGTCGACTCAAATTCCAAAATTAAATTTCGTGACTTTTCTTTACAAAATCATAAAATTTTCTAGCCTTCTCAAGAGTGAATTTGGGTGCAAATTAGGCCGAATTTTCAAGCATGCGATAGAAGAATGCTTTGCTTCCCATTTAGTATCATCTAAAGCCGACCACATTTTTGGTGGTGAATTTTGACGTTTTACAGAAAAAAAATTTCCATTCTGTACTTATACTTGTACAGATAAAAGAAATTCGAACCAAAAGCTAAATTTCGTGTCTTTCCTTGACTTTCTTGAAGGTTTTCTGATTTCGTGACTTTTTCATGACTTTCGTGATTTTCGTCACCGATAGACACCCTGTAAGAGAAAGCCAAAATTCCATATCCATAAGAGTATATTTATTGTCATCAAAAATACAATTCTTAAAATCTTGGTTAATTTTTTAGATATTGACATGCAGCTTTTAGTATTCGACACAGTTGAGTGCATTGCTTAAGGAACCCGAAAAAAAAAATAATGATACAAGTAATCTTTTTATAGAAACTATAGTGAGGTTTTCAATTAACCCATAATGGTACCATCATATTTTACTACAGGATGTCTATTAGATTGTATATCAATGCACATATATAAGTTTTGTGAAATTTCTCCTCCTTATAGTAGAAACCCTAAAGTCCATATCCGTAAGAATCTATATTTATAACGTCATCAAATATAAAATTCATAAAAGATTCGTTCCTTATTTAGATATTGACATGCAGTTTTCAGTATTGGACACAGTTGAATGCATTGTTTAAGGTACCCAAAAGAACTTAAGCATTGAAGTAATCTTTTTATAGAAACTATAGTGGGGTTCTCACTTAACGCATAGGGGTACCATCATATTTTACTACAGAATGTCTATTAGATTGTATATTAATGCACGTATATTAGTTTTGTGAAATTTCTCCTTCTTATAGTGGAAACCCAAAACTCCGTATCCATAAGAATCTATATTTATGGCGTCATCAAAAATACAATTGTTAAAATCTCGGTTTCTTTTTTAGATAATAACATGCAGTTTTCAGTATTGGACCCAGCTGACTGCTTTGTTTAAGGTACCCGAAAGAAATTAATGATTGAAGTAATCTTTTTATAGAAACTATAGTGGGGTTCTCACTTAACGCATAGGGGTATCATCATATTTTACTACAGAATGTCTATTAGATTGTATATTAATGCACATATATTAGTTTTGTGAAATTTCTCCTTTTTATAGTAGAATTCCAAAAGTCCATATCAAAAAGGATCTATATTTATGACATCATCAAAAATACAATTCTTAAAATCTTAGTTTTTTTTTTAGATATTGACATGAGGTTTTCACTATTCGACACAGCTTAGTGCATTGTTTAAGGTACCCAAAAGAAATTAATGATTGAAGTAATTTTTTATAGAAACTATACTGGGGTTCTCCCTTAACCCATAGTAGTACCATCATATTTTACGACAGAATGTTTTAGATTGTATATTAATGCACACATATTTGTTTTGTGAAACTTCTTCTTATAATAGAAACCTAAGAGTCCATATCTAAAAGAATCTATATTTATGACGCCATCAAAAATACGATACTTAAAATCTCGGTTCCTTTTTTTAAATATTCACATGAGATTTTCAGTATTCGACACAGCTGAGTGCATTGTTTAAGGCACCGGAAAGAAATTAATGATTGAAGTAATTTTTTATAGAAACTATAGTCGGGTTCCCACTTAACCCAAAGGTGTACCATCATATTTTACTACAGAATGTCTTTTGGATTGTATATTAATGCACATATATTAGTTTTGTGAAATTTCTTCTCCTTATAGTAGAACCCTAAAAGTCCATATCCATAAGAATCTATTTTTATGACGTCATCAAAAATACAATTCTTAAAATCTCGGTTTCTTTTTTAGATATTAATATAGGTTTACAGAATTCGACACAGCTGAGTGCGTTGTTTAAGGTACCCGAAACAAATTAATGACTGAAATAATACCTTTATAGAAACTAGTGGTGTTCTCACTCAACCCATAGGGGCACCATCATATTTTACTCCAGAATGTCTATTAGATTGTATATTAATGCACATATATTAGTTTTGTGAAATTTCTTCTCCTTATAGTACAACCCTAAAAGTCCATATCCATAAGAATCTATTTTTATGACGTCATCAAAAATACAATTCTTAAAATCTCGGTTCCTTTTTTAGATATTAATATAGGTTTTCAGAATTCGACACAGCTGAGTGCGTTGTTTAAGGTACCCGAAACAAATTAATGACTGAAATAATACCTTTATAGAAACTAGTGGTGTTCTCACTCAACCCATAAGGGCAGCATCATATTTTACTCCAGAATGTCTATTAGATTGTATATTAATGCACGTATATTAGTTTTGTGAAATTTCTCCTCCTTATAGTAAAAACCCAAAATCCATATCCATAAGAATCTATATTTATGACGTCATCAAACATACAATTCTTAAAATTTCTGTTATTTTTTAGATATTAAAAGGCTGTTTTCGGTATTCGACCCTCCTGAGGCTGGTGTTTTAGCTTCCCGAAAGGAATTTAGGATTGAAGTAATCTTTTTATACAAGCTATAGTGAGGTTCTCACTTAACCCATAGAAGTACCATCATATTTTACTACAGAATGTTTTTAGATTGTATATTAATGCACATATATTTGTTTTGTGAAATTACTTCTCCCTATAGTAGAAACCCAAAAGTCCACGTCCATAAGAATCTACATTTATGACATCATCAAAAATACAATTCATAAAATCTTAGTTTGTTTTTTAGATATTGACATGAAGTTTTCAGTATTCGATACAGCTGAGTGCATTGTTTAAGGTACCCAAAGGGAATTAATGATTCAAGTAATTTTTTATAGATACTATAGTGGGGTTCTCACTTAACCCGTAGTAGTACCATCATATTTTACTACAGAATGTCTATTACATTGTATATTAATATGCATATATTAGTTTTCTGAAATTTCTCATCCTTAAAGTAGAAACCCAAAAGTCCATATCCATAAGAATCTATATTTATGACGTCATCAAAAATACAATTCTTAAAATCTTGGTTCCTTATTTATATATTAACATGCAGTTTTCAGTATTGGACACAGTTGAATCCATTGTTTAAGGTACCCGAAAATATTAATGATTGAAGTAATCTTTTTATAGAAACTGTAGAGTGGTTCTCACTTAACCAATAGGGGTACCATCATATTTTACTACAGAAATTCTTTTAGATTGTATATTAATTCACGTATATTAGTTTTACGAAATTTCTCCTTCTTATAGTAGAAACCCAAAAGTCTATATCCGTAAGAATCTCTATATTTATGACGTCATAAAAAATCAATTGTTAAAATCTCGGTTTCTTTTTTAGATATTGACAAGCAGTTTTCAGTATTCGACCTAGCTGAGTACATTGTTTAAGGTACCCGAAAGAAATTAATGACTGAAGTAATCTTTTTATAGAAACTATAGTGGGGTTCTCACTTAACCCATAGTGGTACCATCATATTTTGCTACAGAATGTCTATTAGATTGTATATTAATGCACATGTATTAGTTTTCTGAATTTTCTCCTGTTTATAGTACAGGGTGCCGACTGAAATTCCAAAATTAAATTTCGTGACTTTTCTTTACAAAATCATAAAATTTCCTAACATTCTCAAGAGTGAATTTGGGTGCAAATTAGGCCGAATTTTCAAGCATGCGATAGAAGAATGCTTTGCTTGCCATTTAGTAGCATCTAAAGCCGACCACATTTTTGGTGGTGAATTTTAACGTTTTATAGAAAAAAAAATTTCCAGTCTGTGCTTATATTTGTACAGACAAAAGAAATTAATGACCCAAAAGCTAAATTTCGTGCCTTTTTTTCACTTTCATGACCGTTTTCTGATTTCGTGATTTTTTCATGACTTTCGTGATTTTCGTGACCGATAGACACCCTGTAATAGAAAGCCAAAAGACCATATCTATAAGAATATATTTATTACGTCATCAAAAATACAATTCTTAATATCTTGGTTACTATTTTAGATATTGACATGCAGTTTTGAGTATTCGACAGAGTACATTGTTTAAGGTATCCGAAAGAAATTAATGATTGAAGAAATCTTTTTATAGAAACTATAGTTAGATTCTCAATTAACCCATAATAGTACCATCTTATTTTACTACAGAATGTCTTTTAGATTGTATATTAAAGCACATATATTTGTTTTGTGAAATTTCTTTTCCTTATAGTAGAAACCTCAGAGTTTATATCCATAAGAATCTATATTTATGACGTCATCAAAAATACAATTCTTAAGATCTCGTTTCCTTTTTTTTAATATTCACCTGAGGTTTTCAGTATTCGACACAGCTGAGTGCATTGTTTAAGCTACTCGAAGAAATTAATGATTGAAGAAATCTTTTTATAGAAACTATAGTTAGATTCTCAATTAACCCATAATAGTACCATCTTATTTTACTACAGAATGTCTATCAGATGGTATATTAATGCACATATATGAGTTTCCTGAAATTTCTCCCCCTTATAGTGGAAACCTAAGAGTCCATATCCATAAGAATTTATATTTATGACGTCAACAAAAATACAATTTTTAAAATCTCGGTTCCTTTTTTTAAACATTCACCTCACGTTTTCAGTATTCGACACACCTGAGTGCACTGTTCAAGCTACCCAAAGGAAATAAATGATTGAAGAAATCTTTTTATAGAAACTATAGTGTGGTTCTCACTTAACCCATAGGGGTACCATCATATTTTACTGCACAATGTCTATTATGTTGTATATTAATGCACTTATATTAGTTTTATGAAATTTCTCCTCCTTATAGTAGATACCTAAGAGTCTATATCCATAAGAATCTATACTTATGACGTCATCAAAAATACAATTTTTAAAATTTCGGTTACTTTATTAGACATTAACATGCAGTTTTCGGCATTCGACCCACCTGAGGTTGGTGTTTGAGCTACCCGAAAGGAATTAATGATTGAGGTAATCTTTTTATAGAAACTATAGTGGGGTTCTCAGTTATCCCGTAAGGGTACCATCATATTTTACTGCAGAATGTCTTTTAGATTGTTTCCTAATGCACATATATTAAGTTAGTGAAATGTCACCTTTTTATAGTAGAAACCTAAACGTCCATAACCATAAGAATCTCTATATTGATGGCGTCATGAATAATACAATTCTTAAAATTTTGGTTCCTTTTTTAGATATTAATATGAGGTTTTCAGTATTCAACCCACCTGAGGGTGGTGTTTAAGGTACCCGAAAGAAATTAATGATTGAAGTATTTTTTATAGAAACTATAGTGGGTTTCTCACTTAACCCATAGTAGTACCATCATATTTTACTACAGAATATCTATTACATTGTATATTAAAACGCATATATTTGTTTTGTGAAATTTCTCCTCCTTATAGTAGAAAACTAAGAGTCCATATCCATAAGAATCTATATTTATGACGTCATCAAAAATACAATTCTTAAAATCTCGGTTCCTTTTTTTTAAATATTCACCTGAGGTTTTCAGAATTCGACACAGCTGAGTGCATTGTTTAAGCTACTCGAAAGAAATTAATGATTGAAGTAATCTTTTTATAGAAACTATAGTGAGGTTCACAATTAACCCATAATGGTACCATCATATTTTACTACAGAATGTCTATTAGATTGTATATTAATGCTCATATATGAGTTTAGTAAAATTTCTCTTCATAGTAGAAACATAAGAGTCTATATCCATAAGACTCTATACTTACTAGTATTCCAGTCTGTGCTTATATTTGTACAGACAAAAGAAATTAGTGACCCAAAAGCTAAATTTCGTGCCTTTTTTTCACTTTCATGACCGTTTTCTGATTTCGTGATTTTTTCATGACTTTCGTGATTTTCGTGACCGATAGACACCCTGTAATAGAAAGCCTAAAGACCATATCTATAAGAATATAATTATTACGTCATCAAAAATACAATTCTTAAAATCTTGGTTACTTTTTTAGATATTGACATGCAGTTTTTAGTATTCGACAGAGTTACTCCATTATTTGAGGTACCCGAAAGAAATTAATGATTGAAGTAATTTTTTATAGAAACTATAGTGGGGTTCTCACTTAACCCATAGTAGTACCATCATATTTTACTACGGAATGTCCTTTAGATTGTATATTAAAGCACATATATTTGTTTTGAGAAATTTCTTTTCCTTATAGTAGAAACCTCAGAGTCCATATCCATAAAAATCTATATTTATGACGTCATCAAAAATACAATTCTTAAAATCTCGGTTCCTTTTTGTTTTTTAAATATTCGCCTGAGGTTTTCAGAATTCGACACAGCTGAGTGCATTGTTTAAGCTACTCGAAAGAAATTAATGATTGAAGTAATCTTTTTATAGAAACTATAGTGAGGTTCACAATTAACCCATAATGGTACCATCATATTTTACTACAGAATGTCTATTAGATTGTATATTAATGCTCATATATGAGTTTAGTAAAATTTCTCTTAATAGTAGAAACATAAGAGTCTATATCCATAAGACTCTATACTTACTACGTCACACAGTGGGACGAAATGTCAAAAACGTGGACAAAAGTCCAAAAATTAAAGGTTCGATTTAGTGATTTTTATCTTTTGGGTTGGCTAGAGTATTGTTGGCACTACTGAAATCCGGCAATGGGATCGGTCAGCTGTTGTTTGTTGAAGGGACGCAGCAGGTCAAATGTGGAGTTCGTTTATTAGTGTCGCGTTAGGATATATGCACGAACAATAAAGTGCATGTTCAAACGTGGATACAAGTTTGCAGTCAACACTGATTCCAAATATTGAAAATCGAGGGTGTTCAACAAGGTATGTACTGATTTATAAATGCATAGTCACTTTTTATATGATGTATAAACCATTGTTATTTGAATTATTAATTATATTGAAAAATAATTTTAAAAAATCATATAATTTAGTTGAAAGCAAGAGATAAGTTAAAAGTTCCACGGAGTTCCACTCAGTTACCCTTTTTTTTCTAAGCTAGGCTATATTAACTTCAAGATAAAACGACAAACTCCTTCTACTAGCTTCTATTCTGTCAATGAACAACAGATGGGGACACGGCTGCAATATTTCAATTTTTCATATCTATATTTAAAAGTGCCGGAAAATTCTTAATAGTGTTCAATTTGGACGAAACTTGGTTTTGTATAGTAATTGACCTTGCTGATTACGAATATGATGTCAAAATTTGAAAATTCTAAATGTTGAGCCCAATATGAAGTAAATTGCAAAATTGATATACAGAAGTAGAAATTTTTGGTGAATAATTACGCGATATTTTATTCCGTTTTCTAATGCTATTGATTGTATGTTATGATATGATGTTGAAAGCTTCGTTTTCTTTTCAATTTCTGCTAGTGACACTAATACCATGCAGTATTCCAGAAAAGAAATCTTTTTGAAAATAAAGCAGCATTTAAAGTGCGACATCAACGTTATAGTTGAGAATCTGGAAAAGTCTCTAAGTGAAAAGAGTGGGCATCCTGTTAAAATACCGGAAACCATGAAGTCAATTATTAAAGTGTTATGTACCAAACTAAAGACTAAATTTTGTGAGGCGAAGGGCCGGGAAGATTATTTCTTAACGAAAAACGAATCATGGCTGGATGCTAAGCTAGACTTCTCTGTGACCAAGACGACTGAAAAGCGTAAAGCAACTGGACGACCACCAGCAGAATTTGATAAGATTTCAGATAAATCTAAACGCAGAAGGACGGAAGATATTCGTGCAAATTATTACGATAAAGAATTAGCATCTGCGCAAATGAGTTTTCGAGCTTCTGGGAACGTGGATGCTTCAAAAAAAGTAAAAGAAGTTTTATCAGTCAGTCCATCCAACGTAGCCAAGTTTAGAAAATTGAGACGTCATGACAATTTATTGCATCTCTGCGTCAAGAACGTCCGAAAAACTCAAAAAGCTTACCACCAGAAGCCAAAGCTCTTCTAGTCTCAAGTCCAATTACGGAAGACCGCGAAGAAGATTCAGGCGACGAGGAAAGCGATTCCGACGAAGATGAAGGTTCAAGTGGGGACATCAGCGATTTTGGAATTGAAACTGATGAATAATCCCAATAACAACCAGCTGAATACATTGATTCAAAGAAAATTCAGCATGTTACATTTAAAAGTGATTTTTTTATTATAAAGAAGCAAATTTGGTATTGTTTGTGTTTTATCTTTAATTCTTTAATTATAAAAACAAGATAAAACGAAATTAAAATATCATATATAACTCATTTTCTAATTTTTGTCGTATTATATCAACTATTTATCCTTTTGAATTTTGAACATTCCCTGTACGATTCATCATCACCTCACTTATCAACATATAAACACAAGTTTCGGACTAGATTATTAATACTTTTTTTAAAATTTTGACCACCATATTGCATCCACCGTTTTGAATTCCCCAATTGTAAAATAAAATTCATAATCTGCAAGCTCAAAAGCATGTAAATACAAATTTTGGACTTATTTATTTGACTTTTTTGAATATTTCCCGCCATATCAAATCTGCCATCTCGAATTTTGAAATTTGAACACCAAATTCGAAATCAGCATGCATGGAAACATATATTTACACGTATTGGACTTATCTACACGATTTTTTTAAAAATGATGTCCGCCATATTGGTTCCGCCATTTTGAATTTTGCAATTTTGACATCATACTCGTAATCAACACGGCCAGTTACTATAAAAAGCCAAGTTTCGTCCAAATTGCACAATAATTAGACTTTTGTCCACGTTTTCGACATTTCGTCCCACTGTGCGTCATCAAAAATACAATTGTTAAAATTTCGGTTACTTTCCTAGACATTAACATGCAGTTTTTAGTATTCGACCCACCTGAGGGTGGTGTTTAAGCTACCCGAAAGGAATTAATGATTGAAGTAATCTTTTTATATAAACTATAGTGGGCTTCTCACTTAACCCGTAAGGGTACCATCATATTTTACTACAGAATGTCTTTTAGATTGTTTACTAATGCACATATATTAGTTTAGTGAAATGTCACCTCCTTATAGTAGAAACCTAAAAGTCCATTCCATAAGAATCTCTATATTTATGACGTCATCAATAATACAATTCTTAAAATTTTTGTTCCTTTTTTACATATTAATATGAGGTTTTCAGTATTCGACACAGCTGAGTACATTGTTTAAGGTACCCGAAAGAAATTAATGATTGAAGTAATATTTTTATTGAAACTATAGTCGGGTTCTCACTTAACCCATAGGGGTACCATCATATTTTACTACAGAATGTCTATTAGATTATATATTAATTCACGTATATTAGTTTTGTGAAATTTCTCCTCCTTATAGTAGAAACCCCAAAGTCCGTATCCATAAGAATCTATATTTATGGCGTCATCAAAAATACAATTGTTAAAATCTCGGTTTCTTTTGTAGATATTGACATGCAGTTTTCAGTATTGGACACAGTTGAATGCATTGTTTAAGGTACCCGAAAGATACTAATGATTGAAGTAATCTTTTTATAGAAACTATAGAGTGGTTCTCACTTAACCCATAGGGGTACCATCATATTTAATGCAAAATGTCTATTGGATTGTATATTAATGCACATATATTAGTTTTCTGAAATTTCTTCTCTTTATAGTACGGGGTGTCGACTCAAATTCCAAAATTAAATTTCGTAACTTTTCTTTACAAAATCATAAAATTTTCTAGCATTCTCAAGAGTGAATTTGGGTGCAGGTTAGGCCGAATTTTCAAGCATGCGATAGAAGAATGCTTTGCTTCCCATTTAGTATCATCTAAAGCCGACCACATTTTTGGTGGTGAATTCTGACGTTTTACAGAAAAAAAAATTCCAGTCTGTACTTATACTTGTACAGATAAAAGAAATTCGATCCAAAAGCTAAATTTCGTGCCTTTCCTTGACTTTCTTGACAGTTTTCTGATTTCGTGACTTTTTCATGACTTTCGTGATTTTCGTCACCGATAGACACCCTGTAATAGAAAGCCAAAATTCCATATCCATAAGAGTATATTTATTGTCATCAAAAATACAATTCTTAAAATCTTGGTTAATTTTTTAGATATTGACATGCAATTTTTAGTATTCGACACAGTTGAGTGCATTGCTTAAGGTACCCGAAAGAAATTAATGTTTGAAGTAATTTTCTATACAAACTATAGTGGGGTTCTCACTTAACCCATAGTAGTACCATCATATTTTACTACAGAATGTCTTTTAGATTGTATATTAATGCACATATATTTGTTTTGTGAAATTTCTCCTCCTTATAGTAGATACCCAAAAGTCCATATCCATAGGAATCTATATTTATGACGTCAACAAAAATACAATTCTTAAAATCTCGGTTCCTTTTTTTAAACATTTACCTCTGGTTTTAGTATTCGACACACCTGAGTGCATTGTTTAAGCTACCCGAAAGAAATTAATGTTTGAAGAAATCTTTTTATAGAAACTATAGTGTGGTTCTCACTTAACCCATAGGGGTACCATCATATTATACTGCACAATGTCTATTATATTGTATATTAATGCACTTATATTAGTTTTGTGAAATTTCTCCTCCTTATAGTACAAACCTAAGAGTCTATATCCATAAGAATCTATACTTATGACGTCATCAAAAATAGAATTGTTAAAATTTCGGTTACTTTCTTAGACATTAACATGCAGTTTTCGGTATTCGACCCACCTGAGGGTGGTGTTTGAGCTACCCGAAAGGAATTAATGATTGAGGTAATCTTTTTATAGAAACTATAGTGCGGTTCTCACTTATCCCGTAAGGGTACAATCATTATTTTCTACAGAATGTCTTTTAGATTGTTTACTAATGCACATATATTAGTTTAGTGAAATGTCACCTTTTTATAGTAGAAACCTAAAAGTACATATCCATAAGAATCTCTATATTCATGACGTCATCAATAATACAATTCTTAAAATTTTGGTTCCTTTTTTAGATATTAATATGAGGTTTTAAGTATTTGACCCACCTGAGGGTGGTGTTTAAGGTACTCGAAAGAAATTAATGATTGATGTATTTTTTTATAGAAACTATAGTGGGGTTCTCACTTAACCTATAGTAGTACCATCATATTTTACTAAAAAATGTCTTTTATATTGTATATTAATGCACATATATTTGTTTTGTGAAAGTTCTCCTCCTTATAGTAGAAACCTAAGAGTCCATATCCATAAGAATCTATGACGTCATCAAAAAAATCTCGGTTCTTTTTTTTAAATATTCACCTGAGGTTTTCAGTATTCGACACAGCTGAGTGCATTGTTTAAGCTACCCGAAAGAAATTAATGATTGAAGAAATCTTTTTATAGAAACCATAGGGTGGTTCTTACTTTAACCATAGGGGTACAATCATATTTTACTACAGAATGTCTATTACATTGTATATTAAAACGCATATATTTGTTTTGTGAAATTTCTCCTTTTTACAGTAGAAACCTAAGAGTCCATATCCATAAGAATCTATATTTATGACGTCATCAAAAATACAATTCTTAAAATCTTAGTTCCTTCTTTAGATATTGACATGCAGTTTTTAGTATTCGACACAGTTGTGTGCATTGTTTAAGGTACCGGAAAGAAATTAATGATTGAAGTAATACTTTTATAGAAACTATAGTGGGGTTCTCACTTAACCCATAGGGGTACCATCATATTTTACTGCACAATGTCTTATTTGTATATTAATGAACATATATTAGTTTTGTGAAATTTCTCCTCCTTATAGTAGAAACCAAAAATCCACATCCATAAGAATCTCTATATTTATGACGTCATCAAAAATACAAATCTTAAAATCTCGGTTTCTTTTTTAGATATTGTCATGCAGTTTTTTTTGTTCGACACAGTTGAGAGCATTGTTAAAGGTACCCGAAAGAAATTGAAGATTGAAGTAATCTTTTTATAGAAACTATAGTGAGGTTCCCACTTAACCTATAGGGGTACCATCATATTTTACTACAGAATGTCTTTTGGATTGTATATTAATGCACATATATTAGTTTTGTGAAACTTCTCCTCCTTATAGTAAAACCCTAAAAGTCCATATCCATAAGAATCTATTTTTATGACGTCATCAAAAATACAATTCTTAAAATCTCGGTTCCTTTTTTAGATATTAATATAGGTTTTCAGCATTCGACACAGTTGAGTGCGTTGTTTAAGGTACCCGGAAGAAACTAATGACTGAAATAATACCTTTATAGAAACTACTGGTGTTCTCACTTAACCCATAGGGGTACCATCATATTTTACTACAGAATGTCTATTAGATTGTATATTAATGCACGTATATTAGTTTTGTGAAAGTTCTCCTCCTTATAGTAGAAACCTCAGAGTCCATATCCATAAGAATCTTTATATTTAAAAACGTCATCAAAAATACAATTGTTAAAATCTCGGTTTCTTTTTTGGATATTGACATACAGTTTTCAGTACTCGACCGAGCTGAGTGCATTGTTTAAGGTACCCGAAACAAGTCAGTGATTGAAGTAACCTTTTTATAGAAACTATAGTGGGGTTCTCACTTAACCCATAGGGGTACCATCATATTTTGCTACAGAATGTCTATTGGATTGTATATTAATGCACATATATTAGTTTTCTGAAATTTCTTCTTTTTATAGTACAGTGTGTCGACTCAAATTCCAAAATTAAATTTCGTGACTTTTCTTTACAAAATCATAAAGATTTCTAGCATTCTCAAGAGTGAATTTGGGTGCAAATTAGGCCGAATTTTCAAGCATGCGATAGAAGAATGCTTTGCTTCCCATTTAGTATCATCTAAAGCCGACCACATTTTTGGTGGTGAATTTTGACGTTTTACAGAAAAAAAAATTCCATTCTGTACTTATACTTGTACAGATAAAAGAAATTCGAACCAAAAGCTAAATTTCGTGCCTTTCCTTGACTTTCTTGACGGTTTTCTGATTTCGTGACTTTTTCATGACTTTCGTGATTTTCGTCACCGATAGACACCCTGTAAGAGAAAGCCAAAATTCCATATCCATAAGAGTATATTTATTGTCATCAAAAATACAATTCTTAAAATCTTGGTTAATTTTTTAGATATTGACATGCAGCTTTTAGTATTCGACACAGTTGAGTGCATTGCTTAAGGTACCCGAAAGAAAATAATGATACAAGTAATCTTTTTATAAAAACTATAGTGAGGTTTTCAATTAACCCATAATGGTACCATCATATTTTACTACAGGATGTCTATTAGATTGTATATTAATGCACATATATAAGTTTTGTGAAATTTCTCCTCCTTATAGTAGAAACCCTAAAGTCCATATCCGTAAGAATCTATATTTATAACGTCATCAAATATAAAATTCATAAAAGATTCGTTCCTTATTTAGATATTGACATGCAGTTTTCAGTATTGGACACAGTTGAATGCATTGTTTAAGGTACCCAAAAGAACTTAAACATTGAAGTAATCTTTTTATAGAAACTATAGTGGGGTTCTCACTTAACGCATAGGGGTACCATCATATTTTACTACAGAATGTCTATTAGATTGTATATTAATGCACATATATTAGTTTTGTGAAATTTCTCCTTTTTATAGAAGAATCCCAAAAGTCCATATCAAAAAGGATCCATATTTATGACATCATCATAAATACAATTCTTAAAATCTTAGTATTTTTTTTAGATATTGACATGAAGTTTTCACTATTCGACACAGCCTAGTGCATTGTTTAAGGTACCCAAAAGAAATTAATGATTGAAGTAATTTTTTATAGAAACTATACTAGGGTTCTCCCTTAACCCATAGTAGTACCATCATATTTTACGACAGAATGTTTTAGATTGTATATTAATGCACATATATTTGTTTTGTGAAACTTCTTCTTCTTATAATAGAAACCTAAGAGTCCATATCTAAAAGAATCTATATTTATGACGCCATCAAAAATACGATACTTAAAATCTCGGTTCCTTTTTTTAAATATTCACATGAGATTTTCAGTATTCGACACAGCTGAGTGCATTGTTTAAGGTACCGGAAAGAAATTAATGATTGAAGTAATTTTTTATAGAAACTATAGTGGGGTTCCCACTTAACCCAAAGGTGTACCATCATATTTTACTACAGAATGTCTTTTG
The DNA here is from genome assembly GCF_964235325.1 of Thermobia domestica. Lineage (NCBI taxonomy): Eukaryota > Metazoa > Arthropoda > Insecta > Zygentoma > Lepismatidae > Thermobia > Thermobia domestica. The sequence continues at coordinate 295,645,626 of NC_137460.1, read as the reverse complement.
GATTGTATATTAATGCACATATATTAGTTTTGTGAAATTTCTTCTCCTTATAGTAGAACCCTAAAAGTCCATATCCATAAGAATCTATTTTTATGACGTCATCAAAAATACAATTCTTAAAATCTCGGTTTCTTTTTTAGATATTAATATAGGTTTTCAGAATTCGACACAGCTGAGTGCGTTGTTTAAGGTACCCGAAACAAATTAATGACTGAAATAATACCTTTATAGAAACTAGTGGTGTACTCACTCAACCCATAGGGGCACCATCATATTTTACTCCAGAATGTCTATTAGATTTTATATTAATGCACATATATTAGTTTTGTGAAATTTCTTCTCCTTATAGTACAACCCTAAAAGTCCATATCCATAAGAATCTATTTTTATGACGTCATCAAAAATACAATTCTTAAAATCTCGGTTCCTTTTTTAGATATTAATATAGGTTTTCAGAATTCGACACAGCTGAGTGCGTTGTTTAAGGTACCCGAAACAAATTAATGACTGAAATAATACCTTTATAGAAACTAGTGGTGTTCTCACTCAACCCATAGGGGCAGCATCATATTTTACTCCAGAATGTCTATTAGATTGTATATTAATGCACGTATATTAGTTTTGTGAAATTTCTCCTCCTGATAGTAAAAACCCAAAATCCATATCCATAAGAATCTATATTTATGACGTCATCAAACATACAATTCTTAAAATTTCTGTTATTTTTTAGATATTAAAAGGCTGTTTTCGGTATTCGACCCTCCTGAGGCTGGTGTTTTAGCTTCCCGAAAGGAATTTAGGATTGAAGTAATCTTTTTATAGAAGCTATAGTGAGGTTCTCACTTAACCCATAGAAGTACCATCATATTTTACTACAGAATGTTTTTAGATTGTATATTAATGCACATATATTTGTTTTGTGAAATTACTTCTCCCTATAGTAGAAACCCAAAAGTCCACGTCCATAAGAATCTACATTTATGACATCATCAAAAATACAATTCATAAAATCTTAGTTTCTTTTTTAGATATTGACATGAAGTTTTCAGTATTCGATACAGCTGAATGCATTGTTTAAGGTACCCAAAGGGAATTAATGATTCAAGTAATTTTTTATAGAAACTATAGTGGGGTTCTCACTTAACCCATAGGGGTACCATCATATTTTACTACAGAATGTCTATTACATTGTATATTAATGTGCATATATTAGTTTTCTGAAATTTCTTATCCTTAAAGTAGAAACCCAAAAGTCCATATCCATAAGAATCTATATTTATGACGTCATCAAAAATACAATTCTTAAAATCTTGGTTCCTTATTTATATATTAACATGCAGTTTTCAGTATTGGACACAGTTGAATGCATTGTTTAAGGTACCCGAAAATATTAATGATTGAAGTAATCTTTTTATAGAAACTATAGAGTGGTTCTCACTTAACCCATAGGGGTACCATCATATTTTACTACAGAAATTCTTTTAGATTGTATATTAATTCACGTATATTAGTTTTATGAAATTTCTCCTTCTTATAGTAGAAACCCAAAAGTCTATATCCGTAAGAATCTCTATATTTATGACGTCATAAAAAATCAATTGTTAAAATCTCGGTTTCTTTTTTAGATATTGACAAGCAGTTTTCAGTATTCGACCTAGCTGAGTACATTGTTTAAGGTACCCGAAAGAAATTAATGACTGAAGTAATCTTTTTATAGAAACTATAGTGGGGTTCTCACTTAACCCATAGTGGTACCATCATATTTTGCTACAGAATGTCTTTTAGATTGTATATTGAAGCACATATATTTGTTTTGTGAAATTTCTTTTCCTTATAGTAGAAACCTCAGAGTCCATATCCATAAGAATCTATATTTATGACGTCATCAAAAATACAATTCTTAAGATCTCGGTTCCTTTTTTTAAATATTCACCTGAGGTTTTCAGTATTCGACACAGCTGAGTGCATTGTTTAAGCTACTCGAAGAAATTAATGATTGAAGAAATCTTTTTATAGAAACTATAGTTAGATTCTCTATTAACCCATAATAGTACCATCTTATTTTACTACAGAATGTCTTTTAGATTGTATATTGAAGCACATATATTTGTTTTGTGAAAGTTCTTTTCTTTATAGTAGAAACCTCAGAGTCCATATCCATAAGAATCTATATTTATGACGTCATCAAAAATACAATTCTTAAGATCTCGGTTCCTTTTTTTAAATATTCACCTGAGGTTTTCAGTATTCGACACAGCTGAGTGCATTGTTTAAGCTACTCGAAGAAATTAATGATTGAAGAAATCTTTTTATAGAAACTATAGTTAGATTCTCACTTAACCCATAGGGGTACCATCATATTTTACTGCACAATGTCTATTATGTTGTATATTAATGCACTTATATTAGTTTTATGGAATTTCTCCTCCTTATAGTAGATACCTAAGAGTCTATATCCATAAGAATCTATACTTATGACGTCATCAAAAATACAATTTTTAAAATTTCGGTTACTTTATTAGACATTAACATGCAGTTTTCGGCATTCGACCCACCTGAGGTTGGTGTTTGAGCTACCCGAAAGAATTAATGATTGAGGTAATCTTTTTATAGAAACTATAGTGGGGTTCTCACTTATCCCGTAAGGGTACCATCATATTTTACTGCAGAATGTCTTTTAGATTGTTTACTAATGCACATATATTAGTTTAGTGAAATGTAACCTTTTTATAGTAGAAACCTAAAAGTCCATAACCATAAGAATCTCTATATTGATGACGTCATGAATAATACAATTCTTAAAATTTTGGTTCTTTTTTTAGATATTAATATGAGGTTTTCAGTATTCGACCCACCTTAGGGTGGTGTTTAAGGTACCCGAAAGAATATTATGATTGAAGTATTTTTTTATAGAAACTATAGTTGGGTTCTCACTTAACCCATAGTAGTACCATCACATTTTACTACAGAATATCTATTACATTTTATATTAAAACGCATATATTTGTTTTGTGAAATTTCTCCTCGTTATAGTAGAAAACTAAGAGTCCATATCCATAAGAATCTATATTTATGACGTCATCAAAAATACAATTCTTAAAATCTCGGTTTCTTTTTTTTTTTAAATATTCACCTGAGGTTTTCAGAATTCGACACAGCTGAGTGCATTGTTTAAGCTACTCGAAAGAAATTAATGATTGAAGTAATCTTTTTATACAAACTATAGTGAGGTTCACAATTAACCCATAATGGTACCATCATATTTTACTACAGAATGTCTATTAGATTGTATATTAATGCTCATATATGAGTTTAGTAAAATTTCTCTTCATAGTAGAAATATAAGAGTCTATATCCATAAGACTCTATACTTACTAGTATTCCAGTCTGTGCTTATACTTGTACAGACAAAAGAAATTAGTGACCCAAAAGCTAAATTTCGTGCCTTTTTTTCACTTTCATGACCGTTTTCTGATTTCGGGATTTTTTCATGACTTTCGTGATTTTCGTGACCGATAGACACCCTGTAATAGAAAGCCTTAAGACCATATCTATAAGAATAAAATTATTACGTCATCAAAAATACAATTCTTAAAATCTTGGTTACTTTTTTAGATATTGACATGCAGTTTTTAGTATTCGACAGAGTTACTCCATTATTTGAGGTACCCGAAAGAAATTAATGATTGAAGTAATTTTTTATAGAAACTATAGTGGGGTTCTCACTTAACCCATAGTAGTACCATCATATTTTACTACGGAATGTCCTTTAGATTGTATATTTGAGGTACCCGAAAGAAATTAATGATTGAAGTAATTTTTTATAGAAACTATAGTGGGGTTCTCACTTAACCCATAGTAGTACCATCATATTTTACTACGGAATGTCCTTTAGATTGTATATTAAAGCACATATATTTGTTTTGAGAAAATTCTTTTCCTTATAGTAGAAATCTCACAGTCCATATCCATAAGAATCTATATTTATGGCTTCATCAAAAATACAATTCTTTAAATCTCGGTTTCTTTTGTAGATATTGACATGCAGTTTTCAGTATTGGACACAGATGAGTGCATTGTTTAAGGCACCCAAAAGAATTTAAAGATTGAAATAATCATTTTATAGAAACTATAGTGATGTTCTCACTTAACCCATAATGGTACCGTAATATTTTACTACAGAATGTCTATTAGATTGTTTACTTATGCACATATATTAGTTAAGTGAAATGTCACGTTTTTATAGTAGAAACACAAAAGTCCATATCCATAAAAATCTCTATATATATGACGTCACCAATAATACAATTCTTAAAATCTCGGTTCCTTTTTTAGAAATTAATATGAGGTTCTCTGTATTCGACACAGATGAGTGCATTGTTTAAGGTACCCGAAAGAAATTAATGATTGAAGTAATTTTTTTATAGAAACTATAGTGGGGTTCTCACTTAACCCATAGGGGTACCATCGTCTTTTACTACAGAATGTCTATAAGATTTTATATTAAATCATATATATTAGTTTTCTGAAATTTCTCCTGTTTATAGTACAGGGTGTAGACTCAAATTACAAAATTAAATTTCGTGAATTTTCTTTACAAAATCATAAAATTTCCTAACATTCTCAAGAGTGAATTTGGGTGCAAATTAGGCCGAATTTTCAAGCATGCGATAGAAGTATGCTTTGCTTGCCATTTAGTAGCATCTAAAGCCGACCACATTTTTACGTTTTATAGAAAAAAATTTTCCTCTCTGTGCATATATTTGTACAGATAAAAGAAATTCCTGAGCCAAAAGCTAAATTTCGTGACTTTTTCTTGACTTTCATGACTGTTTTCTGATTTGGTGACTTTTTCATGACTTTCGTGATTTTCGGGACCGATAGACACCCTGTAATAGAAAGCCAAAAGTCCATATTCATAAGAATATATTTATGACGTCATCAAAAATACAATTCTTAAAATCTTGGTTCCTTTTTTAGATATTGACATGCAGTTTTTAGTATTCGACACAGTTGAGTGTATTGTTTAAGGTACCCGAAAGAAATTAATGTTTCAAGTAATATTTTTATAGAAACTATAGTGAGGTTCTCACTTAACCCATAGAAGTACCATCATATTTTACTACAGAATGTTTTTAGATTGTATATTAATGCACATATATTTGTTTTGTGAAATTACTTCTCCCTATAGTAGAAACCCAAAAGTCCATGTCCATAAGAATCTACATTTATGACATCATCAAAAATACAATTCATAAAATCTTAGTTTCTTTTTTAGATATTGACATGAAGTTTTCAGTATTCGATACAACTGAGTGCATTGTTTAAGGTACCCAAAAGAAATTAATGATTCAAGTATTTTTTTATAGAAACTATAGTGGGGTTCTCACTTAACCCGTAGTAGTACCATCATATTTTACTACAGAATGTCTATTACATTGTATATTAATGTGCATATATTAGTTTTCTGAAATTTCTCCTCCTTAAAGTAAAACCCAAAAGTCCATATCCATAAGAATCTATATTTATGACGTCATCAAAAATACAATTCTTAAAATCTTGGTTCCTTATTTAGATACTGACATGCAGTTTTCAGTATTGGACACAGTTGAATGCATTGTTTAAGGTAACCGAAATATATTAATGATTGAAGTAATCTTTTTATCGAAATTATAGAGTGGTTCTCACTTAACCCATACGGGTACCATCATATTTTACTACAGAATGTCTATTAGATTGTATATTAATTCACGTATGTTAGTTTTGTGAAATTTCTCCTACTTATAGTAGAAACCCAAAAGTCTATATCCATAAGAATCTCTATATTTATGACGTCATCAAAAATACAATTGTTAAAATCTCGGTTTCTTTTTTAGATATTGACATGCAGTTTTCAGTATTCGACCTAGCTGAGTGCATTGTTTAAGGTACCCGAAAGAAATTAATGATTGAAGTAACCTTTTTATGGAAACTATAGTGGGGTTCTCACTTAACCCATAGGGGTACCATCATATTTTGCTACAGAATGTCTATTAGATTGTATATTAATGCTCATGTATTAGTTTTCTTAAATTTCTCCTGTTTATAGTACAGGGTGCCGACTCAAATTCCAAAATTAAATTTCGTGACTCTTCTTTACAAAATCATAAAATTTCCTAACATTCTCAAGAGTGAATTTGGGTGCAAATTAGGCCGAATTTTCAATCATGCGATAGAAGAATGCTTTGCTTGCCATTTAGTAGCATCTAAAGCCGACCATATTTTTGGTGGTGGATTTTGACGTTTTATAGAAAAAAAATTCCAGTCTGTGCTTATATTTGTACAGACAAAAGAAATTAGTGACCCAAAAGCTAAATTTCGTGCCTTTTTTTCACTTTCATGACCGTTTTCTGATTTCGTGATTTTTTCAGGACTTTCGTGATTTTCGTGACCGACAGACACCCTGTAACAGAAAGCCAAAAGACCATATCTATAAGAATATATTTATTACGTCATCAAAAATACAATTCTTAAAATCTTGGTTACTTTTTGACATGCAGTTTTGAGTATTCGACAGAGATGACTCCATTATTTGAGGTACCCGAAAGAAATTAATAATTCAAGTAATTTTTTATAGAAACTATAGTGGGGTTCTCACTTATCCCGTAAGGGTACAATCATATTTTACTACAGAATGTCTTTTAGATTGCTTACTAATGCACATATATTAGTTTAGTGAAATGTCACCTTTTTATAGTAGAAACCTAAATGTCCATAACCATAAGAATCTCTATATTGATGACGTCATCAATAATACAATTCTTAAAAATTTGGTTCCTTTTTAGATATTCATATGAGGTTTTCAGTATTCGACCCACCTGAGGGTGGTGTTTAAAGTACCCGAAAGAAAATAATGATTGAAGTATTTTTTTTTATGGAAACTATAGTGGGGTTCTCACTTAACCCATAGTAGTACCATCATATTTTACTACAGAATATCTATTACATTGTATATTAATTCACGTATATTAGTTTTGTGAAATTTCTCCTCCTTATAGTAGAAACCCAAAAGTCCGTATCCATAAGAATCTATATTTATGGCGTCATCAAAAAAACAATTTTTAAAATCTCGGTTCATTTTTTTTTAAATATTTACCTGAGGTTTTCAGTATTCGACAGCTCGAAAGAAATTAATGATTGAAGTAATCTTTTTATAGAAACTATAGTGGGGTTCTCACTTAACCCGTAATGGTACCATCATATTTTACTACAGAATGTCTTTTAGATTGTTTACTAATTCACGTATATTAGTTTTGTGAAATTTCTCCTCCTTATAGTAGAAACCTAAAAGTCCATAACCATAAGAATCTCTATATTTATGACGTCAAAACAATAATACAATTCTTAAAATTTTTGTTCCTTTTTTACATATTAATATGAGGTTTTCAGTATTCGACAAAGCTGAGTACATTGTTTAAGGTGGGGGCGCGGTGGCTCAGTGGTAGAGCGTTCACCTATGGTGCTTGGGGTCCCGGGTTCGATCCCAGCCCCCGCCAAGTGAACTTTGTGGTGGACAAACACCGTGCTCGTGGGTTTTCTCGGGGTTCTCCCGTTTCCTCCCACTTTCTTCATTCCACCATTTCACTCATCTCTCATCATCACCGTCTCCTTTAGCCTAACCGGCATAACCGTGGGACGTAAAACTCAAAGATTTCATTTCATTGTTTAAGGTACCCGAAAGAAATTAATGATTGAAGTAATTTTTTTTATAGAAACTATAGAGTGGTTCTCACTTAACCCATACGTGTACCATCATATTTTACTACAGAATGTCTATTAGATTGTATATTAATTCACGTATATTAGTTTTGTGAAATTTCTCCTCCTTATAGTAGAAACCCAAAAGTCCGTATCCATAAGAATCTATATTTATGGCGTCATCAAAAATACAATTCTTAAAATCTCGGTTTCTTTTGTAGATATTAACATGCAGTTTTCAGTATTGGACACAGATGTGTGCATTGTTTAAGGCACCTAAAAGAATTTAAAGATTGAAATAATCATTTTATATAAACTATAGTGAGGTTCTCACTTAACCCATAATGGTACCGTAATATTTTACTACAGAATGTCTATTAGATTGTATATTAATGCACATATATTTTTTTTTCTTAAATTTCTCCTGTTTATAGTACAGGGTGCCGACTCAAATTCCAAAATTAAATTTCGTGACTTTTCTTTACAAAATCATAAAATTTTCTAACATTCTCAAGAGTGAATTTGGGTGCAAATTAGGCCGAATTTTCAAGCATGCGATAGAAGAATACTTTGCTTGCCATTTAGTAGCATCTAAAGCCGACCACATTTTTGGTGGTGAATTTTGACGTTTTATAGAAAAAAAATCTCCAGTCTGTGCTTATATTTGTACAGACAAAAGAAATACTTTTTTAGATATTGACATGCAGTTTTTAGTATTCGACAGAGTTACTCCATTATTTGAGGTACCCGAAAGAAATTAATGACTGAAGTAATTTTTTATAGAAACTATAGTGTGGTTCTCACTTAACCCATAGTAGTACCATCATATTTTACTACAGAATGTCTTTTAGATTGTATATTAAAGCACATATATTTGTTTTGAGAAATTTCTTTTCCTTATAGTAGAAACCTCAGAGTCCATATCCAAAGGAATCTATATTTATGACGTCTCAAAAATACAATTCTTAAAATCTCGGTTCCTTTTTTTAAATATTCACCTGAGGTTTTCAGTATTCGACACAGCTGAGTGCAATCTTTAAGCTACTCGAAGAAATTAATGATTGAAGAAATCTTTTTATAGAAACTATAGTGAGATTCTCAATTAACCCATAATGGTACCATCTTATTTTACTACAGAATGTCTATCAGATGGTATATTAATACACATATATGAGTTTTCTGAAATTCCTCCCCCTTATAGTAGAAACCTAAGAGTCCATATCCATAAGAATCTATATTTATGACGTCAACAAAAATACAATTTTTAAAATCTCGGTTCCTTTTTTTAAACATTCACCTCACGTTTTCAGTATTCGACACACTTGAGTGCACTGTTTAAGCTACCCGAAATAAATAAATGATTGAAGAAATCTTTTTATAGAAACTATAGTGTGGTTCTCACTTAACCCATAGGGGTACCATCATATTTTACTGCACAATGTCTATTCTATTGTATATTAATGCACTTATATTAGTTTTGTGAAATTTCTCCTCCTTATAGTAGAAACCTAAGAGTCTATATCCATAAGAATCTGTACTTATGCCGTCATCAAAAATACAATTTTTAAAATTTCGGTTACTTTCTTAGACATTAACATGCAGTTTTCGGCATTCGACCCACCTGAGGGTGGTGTTTGAGCTACCCGAAAGGAAATAATGATAAACGTAATCTTTTTATAGAAACTATAGTGGGGTTCTCACTTATCCCGTAAGGGTACCATCATATTTTACTACAGAATGTCTTTTAGATTGTTTACTAATGCACATATATTAGTTCAGTGAAATGTCACCTTTTTATAGTAGAAACCTAAAAGTCCATAACCATAAGAATCTCTATATTGATGACGTCATCAATAATACAATTCTTAAAATTTTGGTTCCTTTTTTAGATATTAATATGAGGTTTTCAGTATTCGACCCACCTGAGGCTGGTGTTTAAGGTACCCGAAAGAAATTAATGATTGAAGTATTTTTTATAGAAACTATAGTGGGGTTCTCACTTAACCCATAGTAGTACCATCATATTTTACTACAGAATATCTATTACATTGTATATTAAAACGCATATATTTGTTTTGTGAAATTTCTCCTCCTTATAGTAGAAACCTAAGAGTCCATATTCATAAGAATCTATATTTATGACGTCATCAAAAATTCAATTCTTAAAATCTCGGTTCCTTTTTTTTAAATATTCACCTGAAGTTTTCAGTATTCGACACCTCGAAAGAAATTAATGATTGAAGTAATCTTTTTATAGAAACTATAGTGGGGTTCTCACTTAACCCGTAATGGTACCATCATATTTTACTACAGAATGTCTTTTAGATTGTTTACTAATTCACGTATATTAGTTTTGTGAAATTTCTCCTCCTTATAGTAGAAACCTAAAAGTCCATAACCATAAGAATCTCTATATTTATGACGTCAAAACAATAATACAATTCTTAAAATTTTTGTTCCTTTTTTACATATTAATATGAGGTTTTCAGTATTCGACAAAGCTGAGTACATTGTTTAAGGTGGGGGCGCGGTGGCTCAGTGGTAGAGCGTTCACCTATGGTGCTTGGGGTCCCGGGTTCGATCCCAGCCCCCGCCAAGTGAACTTTGTGGTGGACAAACACCGTGCTCGTGGGTTTTCTCGGGGTTCTCCCGTTTCCTCCCACTTTCTTCATTCCACCATTTCACTCATCTCTCATCATCACCGTCTCCTTTAGCCTAACCGGCATAACCGTGGGACGTAAAACTCAAAGATTTCATTTCAATGTTTAAGGTACCCGAAAGAAATTAATGATTGAAGTAATTTTTTTTATAGAAACTATAGAGTGGTTCTCACTTAACCCATACGTGTACCATCATATTTTACTACAGAATGTCTATTAGATTGTATATTAATTCACGTATATTAGTTTTGTGAAATTTCTCCTCCTTATAGTAGAAACCCAAAAGTCCGTATCCATAAGAATCTATATTTATGGCGTCATCAAAAATACAATTCTTAAAATCTCGGTTTCTTTTGTAGATATTAACATGCAGTTTTCAGTATTGGACACAGATGTGTGCATTGTTTAAGGCACCTAAAAGAATTTAAAGATTGAAATAATCATTTTATATAAACTATAGTGAGGTTCTCACTTAACCCATAATGGTACCGTAATATTTTACTACAGAATGTCTATTAGATTGTATATTAATGCACATATATTTTTTTTCTTAAATTTCTCCTGTTTATAGTACAGGGTGCCGACTCAAATTCCAAAATTAAATTTCGTGACTTTTCTTTACAAAATCATAAAATTTTCTAACATTCTCAAGAGTGAATTTGGGTGCAAATTAGGCCGAATTTTCAAGCATGCGATAGAAGAATACTTTGCTTGCCATTTAGTAGCATCTAAAGCCGACCACATTTTTGGTGGTGAATTTTGACGTTTTATAGAAAAAAAATTTCCAGTCTGTGCTTATATTTGTACAGACAAAAGAAATACTTTTTTAGATATTGACATGCAGTTTTTAGTATTCGACAGAATTACTCCATTATTTGAGGTACCCGAAAGAAATTAATGACTGAAGTAATTTTTTATAGAAACTATAGTGTGGTTCTCACTTAACCCATAGTAGTACCATCATATTTTACTACAGAATGTCTTTTAGCTTGTATATTAAAGCACATATATTTGTTTTGAGAAATTTCTTTTCCTTATAGTAGAAACCTCAGAGTCCATATCCATAAGAATCTATATTTATGACGTCTCAAAAATACAATTCTTAAAATCTCGGTTCCTTTTTTTTAAATATTCACCTGAGGTTTTCAGTATTCGACACAGCTGAGTGCAATCTTTAAGCTACTCGAAGAAATTAATGATTGAAGAAATCTTTTTATAGAAACTATAGTGAGATTCTCAATTAACCCATAATGGTACCATCTTATTTTACTACAGAATGTCTATCAGATGGTATATTAATACACATATATGAGTTTTCTGAAATTCCTCCCCCTTATAGTAGAAACCTAAGAGTCCATATCCATAAGAATCTATATTCATGACGTCAACAAAAATACAATTTTTAAAATCTCGGTTCCTTTTTTTAAACATTCACCTCACGTTTTCAGTATTCGACACACTTGAGTGCACTGTTTAAGCTACCCGAAATAAATAAATGATTGAAGAAATCTTTTTATAGAAACTATAGTGTGGTTCTCACTTAACCCATAAGGGTACCATCATATTTTACTGCACAATGTCTATTCTATTGTATATTAATGCACTTATATTAGTTTTGTGAAATTTCTCCTCCTTATAGTAGAAACCTAAGAGTCTATATCCATAAGAATCTGTACTTATGCCGTCATCAAAAATACAATTTTTAAAATTTCGGTTACTTTCTTAGACATTAACATGCAGTTTTCGGCATTCGACCCACCTGAGGGTGGTGTTTGAGCTACCCGAAAGGAATTAATGATAAACGTAATCTTTTTATAGAAACTATAGTGGGGTTCTCACTTATCCCGTAAGGGTACCATCATATTTTACTACAGAATGTCTTTTAGATTGTTTACTAATGCACATATATTAGTTCAGTGAAATGTCACCTTTTTATAGTAGAAACCTAAAAGTCCATAACCATAAGAATCTCTATATTTATGACGTCATCAATAATACAATTCTTAAAATTTTTGTTCCTTTTTTACATATTAATATGAGGTTTTCAGTATTCGACACAGCTGAGTACATTGTTTAAGGTACCCGAAAGAAATTAATGATTGAAGTAATATTTTTATTGAAACTATAGTGGGGTTCTCACTTAACCCATAGGGGTACCATCATATTTTACTACAGAATGTCTATTAGATTGTATAATAATTCACGTATATTAGTTTTGTGAAATTTCTCCTCCTTATAGTAGAAACCCAAAAGTCCGTATCCATAAGAATCTATATTTATGGCGTCATCAAAAATACAATTGTTAAAATCTCGGTTTCTTTTGTAGATATTGACATGCAGTTTTCAGTATTGGACACAGATTAGTGCATTGTTTAAAGCACCCAAAAGAATTTAAAGATTGAAATAATCATTTTATAGAAACTATAGTGAGGTTCTCACTTAACCCATAATGGTACAGTAATATTTTACTACAGAATGTCTATTAGATTGTATATTAATGCACATATATTATTTTTCTTAAATTTCTTCTCTTTATAGTACAGGGTGCCGACTCAAATTCCAAAATTAAATTTCGTGACTTTTCTTTACAAAATCATAAAATTTTCTAACATTCTCAAGAGTGAATTTGGGTGCAAATTAGGCCGAATTTTCAAGCATGCGATAGAAGAATGCTTTGCTTGCCATTTAGTAGCATCTAAAGCCGACCACATTTTTGGTGGTGAATTTTGACGTTTTATAGAAAAAAAATTTCCAGTCTGTGCTTATATTTGTACAGACAAAAGAAATTAGTGACCCAAAAGCTAAATTTCGTGCCTTTTTTTCACTTTCATGACCGTTTTCTGATTTCGTGATTTTTTCATGACTTTCGTTATTTTCGTGACCAATAGACACCCTGTAATAGAAAGCCTAAAGACCATATCTATAACAATATATTTATTACGTCATCAAAAATACAATTCTTAAAATCTTGGTTACTTTTTTAGATATTGACATGTAGTTTTTCCTATTCGACAGAGTTACTCCATTATTTGAGGTACCCGAAAAATATTAATAATTGAAGTAATTTTTTATAGAAACTATAGTGGGGTTCTCACTTAACCCATAGTAGTACCATCATATTATACTACAGAATTTCTTTTAGATTGTATATTAGAGCACATATATTTGTTTTGTGAAATTTCTCCTCCTTATAGTAGAAACCTCAGAGTCCATATCGATAAGAATCTATATTTATAACGTCATCAAAAATACAATTCTTAAAATCTCGGTTCCTTTTTTTAAATATTCACCTGAGGTTTTCAGTATTCGACACAGCTGAGTGCATTTTTAAGCTACTCGAAGAAATTAATGATCGAAGAAATCTTTTTATAGAAACTATAGTGAGGTTCTCAATTAACCCATAATGGTACCATCATATTTTACTACAGAATGTCTATCAGATCGTATATTAATGCACATATATGAGTTTTCTGAAATTTCTCCCCCTTATAGTAGAAACCTAAGAGTCCATATCCATAAGAATCTATATTTATGACGTCAACAAAAATACAATTCTTAAAATCTCGGTTTCTTTTTTTAAACATTCACCTCAGGTTTTCAGTATTCGACCCAGCTGAGTGCATTGTTTAAGCTACCCGAAAGAAATTAATGATTGAAGAAATCTTTTTATAGAAACTATAATGTGGTTCTCACTTAACCCATAGGGGTACCATCATATTTTACTGCACAATGTCTATTATATTGTATATTAATGCACTTATATTAGATTTGTGAAATTTCTCCTCCTTATAGTAGAAACCTAAGAGTCTATATCCATAAGAATCTCTATATTGATGACGTCATCAATAATAAAATTCTTAAAATTTTGGTTCCTTTTTTAGATATTAATATGAGGTTTTCAGTATTCGACCCACCTGAGGATTGTGTTTAAGGTACCCGAAAGAAATTAATGATTGAAGTATTTTTTTATAGAAACTATAGTGGGGTTCTCAACCCAAAGTAGTACCATCATATTTTACTACAGAATGTCTTTTATATTGTATATTATGCACATATATTTGTTTTGTGAAATTTCTCCTCCTTATAGTAGAAACCTAAGAGTCCATATCCATAAGAATCTATGACGTCATCAAAAAAATCTCGGTTATTTTTTTTAAATATTCACCTGAGGTTTTCAGTATTCGACACAGTTGAGAGCATTGTTAAAGGTACCCGAAAGAACTTGAAGATTGAAGTAATCTTTTTATAGAAACTATAGTGGGGTTCCCACTTAACCTATAGAGGTATCATCATCTTTAACTAGAGAGTGTCTATAACATTCTATATTAATGCACATATATTAGTTTTATGAATATTTTCCTCCTTATAGTAGAAACACAAAAGTCCATATCCATAAGAATCTACATTTTTTACGTCATCAAAAATACAATTCTTATATTCTTGGTTCCTTTTTTAGATATTGGCATGCAGTTTTCAGCATTGGACACAGTTGAGTGCATTGTTTAAGGCACCCAAAAGAATTTAAAGATTGAAATAATTATTTTATAGAAACTATAGTGAGGTTCTCACTTAACCCATAATGGTACCGTAATATTTTACTACAGAATGTCTATTAGATTGTATATTAATTCACATATATTATTTTTCTGAAATTTCTCATCTTTATAGTACAGGGTGTCGACTCAAATTCCAGAATTAAATTTCGTGACTTTTCTTTACGAAATCATAAAATTTCCTAACATTCTCAAGATTGAATTTGGGTGAAAATTAGACCGAATTTTCAAGCATGCGACAGAAGAATACTTTGCTTGGCATTTGGTAGCATCTAAAGCGGACCACATTTTTGTTGGTGAATTTTGACGTTTTATAGACAAAAATTTTCCAGTCTGTGCTTATATTTGTACAGATAGAAGAAATTCGTGACCCAAAAGCTAAATTTCGTGACTTTTTCTTGACTTTCATGATTTTCGTGACCGATAGACACCCTGTAATAGAAAGCCAAAAGTCCATATCCGTAAGAATATATTTATGACGTCATCAAAAATACAATTCATAAAATCTTGGTTAATTTTTTAGATATTGACACGCAGTTTTTAGTATTCGACACAGTTAAGTGCATTGATTAAGGTACCCGAAAGAAATTAATGTTTGAAGTAATTTTTTATACAAACTAGAGTGTGGTTCTCATTTAACCCATAGTAGTACCATCATATTTTACTACAGAATGTCTTTTAGATATTATATTAATGCACATATATTTGTTTTGTGAAATTTCTCCTTCTTCTAGTAGAAACCTAAGAGTCCATATCCATAAAAATCTATATTTATGACGTCATCAAAAATACAATTCTCAAAATCTCGGTTCCTTTTTTTTAAATATTCACCTGAGGTGTTCAGTATTCGACACAGCTGAGTGCATTGTTTAAGCTACTCGAAAGAAATTAATGATTGAAGAAATCTTTTTATAGAAACTAAAGTGTGGTTCCTACTTCACCTATAGGGGTACCATCATATTTTACTGCACAATGTCTATTATATTGTATATTAATGCACATATATTAGTTTTGAAATTTCTCCTCCTTATAGTAGAAACCCAAAAGTCCATATCCATAGGAATCTATATTTACGACGTCATCAAAAATACAATTCTTAAAATCTTAGTTTTTTTTTAGATACTGACATGAAGTTTTCAGTATTCGACACAGCTGAGTGCATTGTTTAAGGTACCCGAAAGAAATTAATGATTGAAGAAATCTTTTTATAGAAATTATAGTGTGCTTCTCACTTAACCCTTAGGGGTACCATCATATTTTACTGCACAATGTCTATTATATTGTGTATTAATGCACAAATATTAGTTTAGTGAAATTTTTCCTCCTTTTAGTAGAAACCTAAGAGTCTATAACCATAAGAATCTATACTTACGACGTCATCAAAAATACAATTGTTAAAATTTCGGTTACTTTCCTAGACATTAACATGCAGTTTTCAGTATTCGACCCACCTGAGGGTGGTGTTTAAGCTAACCGAAAGGCATTAATAATTGAAGTAATTTTTTTATTGAAACTATAGTGGGGTTCTCACTTAACCCGTAAGCGTGCCATCATATTTTACTAAAGAATGTCTTTTAGATTGTTTACTAATGCACATATATTAGTTTAGTGAAATGCCACCTCCTTATAGTAGAAACCTAAAAGTCCATATCAATAAGAATCTCTATATTTATGACGTCATCAATAATATAATTCTTAAAATCTTAGTTCCTTTTTTACATATTAATATGAAGTTTTCAGTATTTGACACAGCTAAGTACATTGTTTAAGGTACCCGAAAGAAACTAATGATTGAAGTAATATTTTTATAGAAACTATAGTGCGGTTCTCGCTTAACCCATAATGGTACCATAATAATTTACTACAGAATGTCTATTACATTGTATATTAATAAACATATTATAGATTTTGAAATTTCTCCTCCTTATAGAAGAAACACAAAACTCCATACCCATAAGAATCTTCATTTATGACGTCATCAAAATACAATTCTTAAAATCTTAGTTCCTTTTTTAGATATTGTCATGCAGTTTTTAGTATTCGACACAGTTGAGAGCATTGTTAAAGGTACCCGAAAGAACTTGAAGAATGAAGTAATCTTTTTATAGAAACTATAGTGCGGTTCCCACTTAACCTATAGGGGTACCATCATATTTTACTGCACAATGTCTATTATATTGTATATTAATGCACATATATTAGTTTTGTGAAATTTCTCCTGTTTATAGTAGAAACCCAAAAGTCCATATCAATAGGAATCTATATTTATGACGTCATCAAAAATACAATTCTTAAAATCTCGGTTCCTTTTTTAGATATTAATATAGGTTTTCAGTATTCGACACAGCTGAGTACGTTGTTTAAGGTACCCGAAAAAAATAATGACTGAAGTAATACCTTTATAGAAACTAGTGGTGTTCTCACTTAACCCATAGGGGTACCATCATATTTTACTACAGAATGTCTATTAGATTGTATATTAATGCACGTATATTAGTATGTGAAATTTCTCCTCCTTATAGTAGGAACCCAAAAGTCCATATCCATAAAAATCTCTATATTTAAGACGTCATCAAAAATACAATTCTTAAAATCTCGGTTCCTTTTTTTTAAATATTCACCTGACGTTTTCAGTATTAGACACAGCTGAGTGCATTGTCTAAGCTACTCGAAGAAATTAATGATTGAGGAAATCTTTTTATAGAAACTATAGTGAGATTCTCAATTAACCCATAATGGTACCATCTTATTTTACTACAGAATGCATATCAGATTGTTTACTAATGCCCATATATGAGTTTTCTGAAATTTCTCCCCCTTATAGTAGAAACCTAAGAGTCCATATCCATAAGAATCTATATTTACGACGTCAACAAAAATACAATTTTTAAAATCTCGGTTCCTTTTTTTAAACATTCACCTCAGGTATTCAATATTCGACACACCTGAGTGCACTGTTTAAGCTACCCGAAAGAAATAAATGATTGAAGAAATCTTTTTATAGAAACTATAGTGTGGTTCTCACTTAACCCATAAGGGTACCATCATATTTTACTACACAATGTCTATTATATTGTATATCAATGCACGTATATTAGTTTTGTGAAATTTCTCCTCCTTATAGTAGAAACCTAAGAGTCTATATCCATAAATATCTATACTTATGACGTCATCAAAAATACAATTTTTAAAATTTCGGTTACTTTCTTAGACATTAACATGCAGTTTTCGGCATTGGACCCACCTGAGGGTGGTGTTTGAGCTAACCGAAAGGAATTAATGATAAAGGTAATCTTTTTATAGAAACTATAGTGGGGTTCTCACTTATCCCGTAAGGGTACCATCATATTTTACTACAGAATGTTTTTAGATTGTTTACTAATGCACATATATTAGTTTAGTGAAATGTCACCTTTTTATAGTAGAAACCTAAAAGTCCATAACCATAAGAATCTATATTTATGACGTCATCAAAAATACAATTCTTAAAATCTTGGTTCCTTATTTAGATATTGACATGTAGTTTTCAGTATTGGACACAGTTGAATGCATTGTTTAAGGTACCCGAAATATATTAATGATTGAAGTAATCTTTTTATAGAAACTATAGAGTGGTTCTCACTTAACCCATACGGGTACCATCATATTTTACTACAGAATGTCTCTTAGATTGTATATTAATTCACGTATATTAGTTTTGTGAAATTTCTCCTTCTTATAGTAGAAACCCAAAAGTCTATATCCATAAGAATCTCTATATTTATGACGTCATCAAAAATACAATTGTTAAAATCTCGGTTTCTTTTTTAGATATTGACATGCAGTTTTCGGTATTCGACCTAGCTGAGTACATTGTTTAAAGTACCCGAAAGAAATTAATGATTGAAGTAACATTTTAAAGAAACTATAGTGGGGTTCTCACTTTACCCATAGGGGTACCATCATATTTTGCTACAAAATGTCTATTAGATTGTATATTAATGCACATGTATTAGTTTTCTTAAATTTCTCCTGTTTATAGTACAGGGTGCCGACTCAAATTCCAAAATTAAATTTCGTGACTTTTCTTTACAAAATCATAAAATTTCCTAACATTCTCAAGAGTGAATTTGGGTGCAAATTAGGCCGAATTTTCAAGCATGCGATAGAAGAATGCTTTGCTTGCCATTTAGTAGCATCTAAAGCCGACCACATTTTTGGTGGTGAATTTTGACGTTTTATAGAAAAAAAATTTCCAGTCTGTGCCTATATTCGTACAGACAAAAGAAATTAGTGACCCAAAAGCTAAAATTCGTGCCTTTTTTTCACTTTCATGACCGTTTTCTGATTTCGTAATTTTTTCATGACTTTCGTGATTTTCGTGACCGATAGACACCCTGTAATAGAAAGCCAAAAGACCATATCTATAAGAATATATTTATTACGTCATCAAAAATGCAATTCTTAAAATCTTGGTTACTTTTTGACATGCAGTTTTGAGTATTCGACAGAGTTGACTCCATTATTTGAGGTACCCGAAACAAATTAATAATTGAAGTAATTTTTTTATTGAAACTATAGTGGGGTTCTCACTTAACCTGTAAGGGTGCCATCATATTTTACTAAAGAATGTCTTTTAGATTGTTTACTAATGCACATATATTAGTTTAGTGAAATGTCACCTCCTTATATTAGAAACCTAAAAGTCCATATCCATAAGAATCTCTATATTTATGACGTCATCAATAATAAGATTCTTAAAATCTTAGTTCCTTTTTTACATATTAATATGAGGTTTTCAGTATTTGACACAGCTAAGTACATTGTTTAAGGTACCCGAAAGAAACTAATGATTGAAGTAATATTTTTATAGAAACTATAGTGCGGTTCTTGCTTAACCCATAGTGGTACCATAATAATTTACTACAGAATGTCTATTACATTGTATATTAATAAACATATTATAGATTTTGAAATTTCTCCTCCTTATAGAAGAAACACAAAACTACATATCCATAAGAATCTTCATTTATGACGTCATCAAAATACAATTCTTAAAATCTTAGTTCCTTTTTTAGATATTGTCATGCAGTTTTTAGTATTCGACGCAGTTGAGAGCATTGTTAAAGGTACCCGAAAGCACTTGAAGAATGAAGTAATCTTTTTATAGAAACTATAGTGTGGTTCCCACTTAACCTATAGGGGTACCATCATATTTTACTGCACAATGTCTATTATATTGTATATTAATGCACATATATTAGTTTTGTGAAATTTCTCCTCTTTATAGTAGAAACCCAAAAGTCCATATCAATAGGAATCTATATTTATGACGTCATCAAAAATACAATTCTTAAAATCTCGGTTCCTTTTTTAGATATTAATATAGGTTTTCAGTATTCGACAAAGCTGAGTGCGTTGTTTAAGGTACCCGAAAAAAATAATGACTGAAATAATACCTTTATAGAAACTAGTGGTGTTCTCACTTAACCCATAGGGGTACCATCATATTTTACTACAGAATGTCTATTAGATTGTATATTAATGCACGTATATTAGTTTTGTGAAATTTCTCCTCCTTATAGTAGAAACCCAAAAGTCCATATCCATAAAAATCTCTATATTTAAGACGTCATCAAAAATACAATTCTTAGAATCTCGATTTCTTTTTTAGATATTGACAAACAATTTTCAGTATTCGACCCAGCTGAGTGCATTCTTTAAGATACCCGAAACAAATTAATGATTGAAGTAACCTTTTTATAGAAACTATAGTGGGGTTCTCACTTAACCCATAGGCGTACCATCATATTTTGCTACAGAATGTCTATTAGATTGTATATTAATGCACATATATTAGTTTTCTGAAATTTCTCCTCTTTAAAGTACAGGTTGTGGACAAATTCCAAAATTGAATTTCGTGACTTTTCTTTACAAAATCATAAAAATTTCTAGCATTCTCAAGAGTGAATTTGGGTGCAGATTAGGCCGAATTTTCAAGCATGCTATAGAAGAATGCTTTGCTTTCCATTTAGTATAATCTAAAGCCTACCACATTTTTGGTGGTGAATTTTGACGTTTTAAAGAAAAAAATTTCCAGTCTGTACTTATATTTTTACAGATAAAAGAAATTCGACCCAAAAGCTAAATTTCGTGCCTTTTTTTGACTTTCTTGACGGTTTTCTGATTTCGTGACTTTTTCATGACTTTCGTGATTTTCGTCACCGATAGACACCCTGTAATAGAAAGCCAAAATTCCATATCCATAAGAATATATTTATTACGTCATCAAAAATACAATTCTTAAAATCTTGGTTAATTTTTTATATATTGACATGCAGTTTTTAGTATTCGACACAGTTGAGTGCATTGCTTAAGGTTACCGAAAGAAATTAATGATTGAAGTAATCTTTTTATAGAAAATATAGTGAGGTTCTCAATTAACCCATAATGGTACCATCATATTTTACTACAGGATGTCTATTAAATTGTATATTAATGCACGTATATTAGTTTTGTGAAATTTCTCCTCCTTATAGTAGAAACCCAAAAGTCCGTATCCATAAGAATCTATATTTATGGCGTCATCAAAGATACAATTGTTAAAATCTCGGTTTCTTTTGTAGATATTGACATGCAGTTTTCAGTATTCGACCCAGCTAAGTGCTTTGTTTAAGGTACCCGAAAGAAATTAATGATTGAAGTAACCTTTTTATGGAAACTATAGTAGGGTTCTGAGTTAACACATGGGGGTACCATCATATTTTGCTACAGAATGTCTATTAGATTGTATACTAATGCACATATATTAGTTTTGTGAAATTTCTTCTCCTTATAGTAGAAACCGAGAAGTCCATATCCAAAAGAATATCTATATTTATGACGTCATCAAAAATACAATTCTTTAAATCTCGGTTACTTTCTTAGATATTAACATGCAGTTTTCGGTATTTGACCCATCTGAGGGTGTTGTTTAAGCTTCGCGAAAAAAATTGAAAACTGAAGTAAATGTGGGTGTTTCACAAACCCCATGGTACCCGTAAACCCCATTAGTATGTGTGGTTTTTTTTTATGGATTATGAATAATCGTGGTATTATTTTTAGGCGTCAATAATTATTTCTCAAGACTGTACCTTTTAGCACGTGGTCCCCACTAATCTATGTTGCCGGTTTTTGATTTCCGTATATTTCGGTAACAGTTAGGTGTACTGACTTGGTACTTTCGGTAAACACGTCTTTGAAATGTTCTTTCAAGTATATTAGGACGTGTTTTGTTAATGTTTAGAAGTGGATGGTTTGCGACTCCATGGTACCCCCAAAACCCCACAGCTGTGTGTGTTTGTTTTGGCTTAAACGTCTTTTGAGATTGTTATTAGGAATGAGTGTTTAGTTTTTCGAAATTGTTCCATCTAGTACGCAAACCCCACACATCTATGGTATCACTGTTTATTTCCCCATATTTTGGTAACCAAGAGGTGTAGCGAGATGTGGTTTTCGATTATCTAGTATTTGTAACGTTCTTTGAAAGATTTTGTGGACATATGTTTCAAAATATTTAAAAATTCATAAATTAGGTACCCAATGATACCCCCAAACCCTCTTGGGGTACCTACCAAATTTTGCATAATAAGGCTAGTTTTAGACGAAAGCATTCATCGTAGCATTTCTCGTAGCAGATGTGCTGCCAAAAATCTCGTATAATATTCTATGGCATCAAAAGTATATTGTGCTTTTACACGGTAGCATTTTGTCGTGACGTAGCAAACAAATCACTGGAGAGGAGCGCAATTATGGCTCCAAAACTAAAAACAGATATTTCAGTCACTATTTCTTCTAAAGCCCTTTTTCGCATATGCTTATTATGATACAAAGGACTTTTAGCGGTACAGTTATACTATGCAGAGCCATAGATTTTAAAATTTACAAAAGACATTTCTTATATTTTAATAGAGTAGTGTATAAGTAATGGAAATATAGTGTGCACTTACATCTGATATGCGTATTTACGTGGAAATATAGAAGTTAAAGTCGAACCTGAAATGCACGTAATCTTCAATAAGCTGCCATAAAATTTTGGCAAGTCTGTAATTTCCCCATTTTGTATCGAGAACAGAACCCAACTAACCCCTGCGGGGCTTGTAACCAGTTCCCACTACTGCTACTACTACTACTACTCCTATTCTAACTACTACTACTACCCGTTCCTACTCCTACTCCTATTTCTACTACTCTTACTATTACTACACCTACTGCTACTGTTACTAAGTATTCCTACTTCTACTCTTACTACTGCTAACTCCTCCTACTCCTACTACTACTATTACTCTTACTACTACTACTACTATTACTCTTACTACTACTACTACTACTACTTCCTCTTCCTCCTCCTCCTCCTACAACTTATACTGTGGATCCGTATAGTAAAACTACTCGCTGCCACCTGTTTAAGTGAATCTGCTCCAGGGAATGCAAGAGCACACCTCAGAAATGATTGCTGAAGGTACAATAAATGAAACGAGTTTTTTAAAAATGAATTTCTGTGTGGATCCGTATAGTGAAACTGCACGCTTTTAACTTTGTACAAACAAGGATGTTCCTTATATTTTTTTAATTAACATAATAATAGTATCCCTACTCCAACTCATTTTTCTTTACTACAATTCAATTTCCCACACAAAACAAAGAGCATGGATATTTGACACAATATCTTTCGCTTCCTTTTAACACACCACGGTGCTGCAATCGGAGCAGAAATGCTGGGGAAAATGCTACGAAATAGAGCAGGTTCTATCGACAAGAAATGCCATAGGATATGCCATGTCATGGAATATGCTATAGCATTTGCTACTTTACACGGTATAATATCGATGATACGATTTTTGCTACGAGAAATGCTACGAAAAATGCTTCCGTCTAAAACTAGCCTAATACATTTTTAATTGTTATTAAGCCTCAATAAGTAGTTTTTCGAAATTTATCGTTGTTCTACCCGAAACCCAAAAGTCCATACCCGACCGATCTTACTTTTAATTGGTATAGCCTACAGCTACTATATGTGTGCCATACCGTTTCCAAAATGTAGGTTATTAATGTACGTTCCAGGTGTCTCCCACACCTAAATATTTCTCGTGAAGTATTGCTTTTAACCTATAAACTTTCCAAACCCATGTAACCGTATTATCAATCTGAGCCAATTACTATATGAAAAATTCAACATTACCTTTCTGGCCGAACTGAATTTAATTCTTTTGTTGTTAATTGTTGGAGGTCGTTAGAGTATGACGTGCAAGTTTCTTGAACCACAATTTTTCTTAGCGTATCTGTATTTCTTTTATATGCAGAATCTTCTTCTACTGCAAATTTTGATTTCACCCTATCAACGTTCATTTCCACATGCAAAGAATACTCAGCACTATCCTTGTCCATTTTTTGCTCTCCTGTTGTAGATAATACTAGTTCTGTGTTGTCAGTCATTAGTTCGTATGTCCACCCTTTCCCTTCGAGTGGATCTTCCTGACGTAAGTCATAATCAATTTCTCCTTTGCACATCAATTCCAACTTAACAGACGCCTCACCAGCCATTATTACTTCAAATTTAATAAGAATTTGGCACTATATTTCCCTTATGTTTTGTTCTGCCAGTGTTAATGAAATGATTTACAAGAACGTTCACAGAAACAACTTAATACTTCCAATCAAACAAACGATCAGATTTTAATAAAATACTGTATATTTGATTTTTGAAAATAATATGTTCTTCTTCTTCTTCCTCTCACGTAATATGCTCCAGGAAAAAAAAGACCATTGGGTAGTTATTAAGTGTATAAACCGTATAATAAATTAATAAAAGCGTATTATTTAACAAAGGATTCAAAGTATGCAGTAGATAAGTGAAAAATGAGAGGTTCACAAATCAGAACACGTTTCAACACTTCGTTGTTTCCTTCTACGAGCCAGTGTTGTTTCGAAGCAGGGTTGGAAACACATAGTTAGCGTTTAGTACTAAAAAATATTCTAATTTAAGATATTTTTTCTTGCATTATCTTCAAATTTTGTTGCAATAGATATTGTCAAATATTATTGGTGGCTAGATAGATAGATACACAAATAGAAAGATAATACTTACAAATTTTATTCGCCTACAGATAAAGTTTTTTAAATACAATTTTTATACATACTATCTTGTATTTAACAAAGTTTTGTTCAGTTCTACTATATGCATCTAGCGATGGGCAGTGGGAATATTCTCAGTGAGAAGGAAAATAAAAAATCCGAACATTCCCGGGTTTTTTCCATGGCATATAAATTCCCTGGAAGGAACTTATATCCATTTCTTTAATTTATGTCGAAATTATAAGAACCATATAGCTTATTACTTTATTTTTATTTATTATGATTTCCTTTTAGGTTTTAAATAATTTGGCCGTTGAAAAAGTTAAAATTCGTTGACTGTACTTTATATAACTAATAAAATAATATTTTTAAATTTCCATTTCCATTTGCAATAAAAAGAAGCAATATATCAAGTTACAAATGATGAAAAGGAGCGAGTTTGTAAGATAATGTAAAATTATGTAGAAATAGATATTAAGTATTATTAATGCACTCCGAATTACAGTTAGTAATAGACCTCGACTTGTGTCCTATCTCTGAGTCGAGTATCTGAAGAGGTACTCGGATTTCTCTTACGTGTGAATTAACCAATGACATTTTGAGAAATAGGTAGGAAGAAGGTCGTGTGTGGCAATGTTACGTGCAAAATTGTAAACGTATATCAGTATATGCAAATATTGTGAACATAAATGTGTATGTGCAAATGTTGATAGAATAGTGAGATATGTGTCTTCTGGCAGTTACCCAACCTAATTTGTTTAAAACATTTAAAAATTTAATCCGTATTATGCAGAGTCGTTTTGACCAATGTTTTAGCGTCATACTAAAGTCTGACTACTACAGGATATATGTTAGTCGAACTCTTTAGTATGGTACTAATGACGCGTCAGAACGACTCTGCATGAGACTTCATATGTTTATAATATCAGTAGTAGAATCAAATTTAGAATATCCACTTACATATAAATTTAAACTGTCTATCGCTATGAAAAAAGTATGTGGACTTACTATACAACTTTTCCACATATTTACGAGACTCTACAACAACTTTCCCAACTCGTACTTGCATAGAACATATTGTAAGTAAATATACATTTATGCATATTCTCTAAATATAATAAAATATTAATGAAATGACATAATACCATTAAGAATATACATTTAAAAGAAACCTCTGGAGATAACAATAATTGCTTTGTAAAAAAATAACTTTGAAACAATTTTGTAGTAATAGAATGCAATTTTCTTTGTGATTGTGAATATATTCAAGGAAAATTCCCATTCTGGGGAATCTTTCCGAAAAATCCCAATTTGGGTAATATTCCCATGGAGTACTCCCGAAAAAAATATTCTCGGGAACTTACCAATCATTATACACACCCAAAAGTACTATTATTAGTATTAGTATTAGTATTAGTAGTAGTAGTAGTAGTAGTAGTAGTAGTAGTAGAACAGGTTAGCATTCCCACAGGGTTTCGTTCGGTTCTGTTGTCGACATGAAATGTGTAAATGAAGGGCTTCCCGAATTTTTTCCGTACATTTTACAATCAGTAGTTTCGTATAGTGAAACTGTATAAAGTTCTCTTCCCATTTAGAAATACACTATATTGAATATTTCATGAGGAATTATTTGCTGTATATTTTTTTAATTATCGAGTTATTCGTACGCAAAATTTCTGGTAGTTAATTAAACAATTTCATCTTCGTATACTTTAAAGGTCAAATGCAAAGAAGTTTCGACGTATATTAACGCTATACTAGGCGTTTGGCAATTGTCATGAAATAACAGCTCTTTCGATCATTCCGAGATATGAACTTGCAACAGAACACGAAAAACAAGTACAACTTCCGTTACAACGAACTGGAAGAGTCAATAAAGTGATAAAAAAATACAAGCCACTTGCAACATTCATAAATAACTTACAACTGCAGTGCATTAACAAAATGTTTACTGGTAACCTTTCTGACCGACAGATTGAAAACAATTAGTTGATTGTAAGGATGGCAAAGAAACATTTGAAGCTCTACGACATACAACAACGGGAAACCTGGAAATTTGTAGCTACTGTTGCAATGAGCTAGGAGCTGCATACATTCTACGGGGTAAATTACAGACTGACTTCCTAGAAGCACGATTTTGAAAATGCCGGTAATTAGCTGGTGCCAACTATAACGTATTACTGCCCCAAATCCTAGAAGCAGAGAAAAAGTTCCGTTTGGTAGGCATTTTTCGTTTGAAATTAAAACTTAAAACTATAGACATCGCTTGTTCTGCATAGAACGACATGCTTTTAGAAGACGGAAGTGAAAGTTTGTCCGATAATAATTCCTTCTTAAATCTTGTCATCGTCACTGAGTGAAGATATCATAAAATCTAAAAATGAGGATCTTCCTGTTCTCAGATACACAGCAGGGTACTGTTCTATCCAAGTTAAAGAAGATTAGGTTGTGATGAATGTAGTGATGTTTGTTAGTGGATAAACGTATGCAAGTGGGAAAAACTGGGAGTTCATTTATTACAAGTTTAGATCATGGTGTCTATCACATCCAAGTGAAATTGTTGTTAATATTGTGCTTGTTGTGTATTGTATTTTTCAAAAACTCATTGAAGAACATAACGAAGATTTCTTGAAAGTTAAAAATCAAAGAGGTGTAGATATGTGTCTTGTTGAAAGGTATGTTGATCAGAAGTTCGATGGTATTTTTTCCCATGTAGTTAGGGACATGTTTTGAAAAAAAAGTAAAATTATTTGTTGGGCTACCACTAATGTGATATTAAATAATTATTATAAAAACCGAAACATCAGCATACAACAATGTGGAAAGAAACAAAACCAAATACTCTTATGAAGAGTTAAATAGTGTAGAAATCGCATATTCATGAAAGCAGTTATATTTGTTATAACTATGTAAATATGTAAAAGTATTCATAGTAATTGGTTTTAGATGTATCTGAAGTTGTATCATTGGAATAAAATAAGCTCTTAAAATGCTATTTGAACTTGAAATAGCAGTTTTAGAACTGCAATTAAATCTAAGTAGTCCTACTTGAATTTGTCAGGAAATCATTATTTTGTCTTTTAAGCTGATTGTAGATTTAAACTTGCATATTAACAGATTGCATTCTATCCCGTCATATTGTTATTATTGTGACAATACTAGCTTATTGTTATCCTACAGGTATTCATTTCTACACGAATTTACGAAAATACGAACAAAATTATCGTAAAAGTCATTATAATCTGACTCGGACTGGTGTTTCCTTAAGACTTATGTGACCTTCATATGATAATGTCATTTTGGAGCTGTAAGACCTTCTGTCCAAGTGGCGTTGGCGAAATAGGGAACAGTGCTACATAATTGGAACCTGTGTTCTGTAAGTTATAACGATGTAAATCATGACACTATGGTAATTAGGATGGTTGCAGAGTGTTGCAATATAATGGTTTATTACCTCCGTTGAAATATGCGATACAATCCATAAAGGTGGGACACCTTCCTCTTCCTAGATCTAAGTGGCTGTTTTACATCTTACACAGAAAGGTTTGTGGGGGCGCATGGCCCGGGCACCCTCAAACATCATGTGGACCCTCCCTATATTTTTATGAATATGTATTTTTATATTTATTTTTCGTTTTATATCTACTGTTATATGTATTTTTCATGAAAGGCCCTCCCGAAGTTACACAGAAATTGGCACCCTTGAAGGTATGTAATAATGAATATTTTTTCCGCTGGTGTACACAGTATTGCCAGAGATGAAATATTATTTGAAAAAATCGAGTTTTTCTACATTTCTAAATTTCTTATTCTTCTTCATCTAGTCGAGCTCAAAGTTGGAAAAAATGTTTCCTAATTGGAATCTGCGCTCCATGAGCTTTAGAAATATGTATTACTGATTGCTCTATGTTAACAAGGAATTGTAAAGGAAGCATGTAAGTGAAACTTTGAGAATAGTAGTAGCGCGTGTCGGCCATGTTAGAAAATAATCCAAAGCGGCCTTACCCCACTTCGGAGAGTTTTAGATTTCGCCATCGTTTCCCCAGATATTTTTCAATAAGATCCCATTAATAGAAATTGCATTGCAATTTGTTCCAGGTTAACAATTTGCCAAGACTATAAAGCATGGTTATTATAGCTGCATTCACGGTTTCTGATTAGGACATAGTAATTGACTAAATTAATCATGTGTGACTATTTGATTTAGAGCAGAGGGTGCCCTTGTTTAGCCGTAGACATCCGCCAGGAATGCTTAACAAAATCGTAGACACTCACATGGGGAGCTCTGTTGACACCAATAAATATAACAGAACCATTATATCATAGGCGCAGCTACGGGGTGTGCCGGGTGTGGCCAGGCACAATCTAATGGGTGCTATATCAAAGAAATAAAGACATATATTTCATAAGGTAAAGCATTACGGAAGTCTTTCCG
The DNA here is from genome assembly GCF_964235325.1 of Thermobia domestica. Lineage (NCBI taxonomy): Eukaryota > Metazoa > Arthropoda > Insecta > Zygentoma > Lepismatidae > Thermobia > Thermobia domestica. Next base: position 295,616,149 of record NC_137460.1, on the reverse strand, counting down.
GGCAAAATTATTAAATGTAGAGATTATTCGAAATATTAAACTCGCTTAATATTCCTCCGAATTCCATTTTCCTCAATATTGGTTTAACAATCACTAGATACGGCTCAGTACTGAATATCTAACAACAAGTGTGGTGGTATTTGTTTATTACTCACTTGAAGCATTCCGCTACTTTCACTATTAAAATGTAGGCGGGTGGGCTAGTGATAAGATAGTGCTTTTGTACCGGTACTTATTTTGACTTTAGTGCTTAGGAACATTACCGTCATAATAGCCTTGTACTATTGTTTAACTTGTGGTTCTCCCTACTTACACCCCGCTCGGATCCACCATGCAATAGTACCGTCTTTATTGCATACTGGACCCACGCACAGATACACCTAGAGACACTCACAAAGTTAACCTGTCCAGCGGCGTAGCGTAAGGGAACGCCGGTATGCCCGGCAACCTTGTTAATAAGAAAAAAGTACGTATTTCATTGTATATAAATTGTTTGCTTGCTTGTAATTGTCACAATTATTTCCACTGCAATCTTCTGGATGTGTTCTCTCGCCTTATAAGCAGAACCTACGCATGCACGTCACTCAGATGCACATTTTCTATCTTTCCTCTTGTCGTATGCTATGTTCCTTGGGCATCCAGGCCGCGTATTTTTGAAATACACTGAACTCTAGCCATAAGGCATTGTGAACGGGGTTACGCTTGGCAACAATCTAGGAGAAATGAATGACGTTTATATCGCGATACTGTAGGTGACATCACAAGTCATGACCTACATATAGCACAAAGTAAACACCAGATGCTGTCGGCCCTCGTAGTCGGGTGAGTTAGCACAACATGCTTAGCAAGGAAAATCGTTGTTGGCGTGGGTTAAACCGTGCCTAAGGAAAGTTTTTTTATTATTTTTAAAATTTTTATAACACTTCTTTCGTTCAAATAAGATTTAAAATAATATTCAAAAAGTGATTTAACGATTATTTTTTTTAAAATTTCAATAAACTTCTTTCATTAAAATAAGTTTGCCCTTGTACTTATTCAGATCCATAGCAAAAGTATTATTATTATTTTTATTATTATTATTATTAGTAGTAGTAGTAGTAGTGGTAATAATAGTAGTAGTAGTAAAAGTAGTACTTGTAGTAGTAGTAGTAGTAGCAATAGTAGTAGTAGGAACTGGTTAGAATGCAACTCAGCATTAATTTGTTAGCGTGCGATGTTGCCAAACGTAATGCCTTCTGGCTAGGGCTGAGTGTATTTCGAAAATATGCATCCAGACCTACTGCAAAAAATGGGGTTTTCGTCTGCTTTCTGTCGAGTGCGCATGCGCAACTACTTGCTTTCTTAACTCTCTTCACCCCTTGCAACTCTACATTTTGCTTTAGATATACGCTGGCATATCTCCAAGTATTTCCAGCTCTATCTATTTTGAGAACAAAAGAGAAATGGCTAGTTCAATGCCTTTTTGAAGCATGTCGGTTATGTAAATAATAGTATAAACAGAGTTATGCTTTAATCGTAATTAAATGCATCGTAATTGTAATCGTAATTAAAGGCAAACTATTAATCTTCATCATAAATACATAGTATGTCCAGTGGCGTGGCCAGAAACTCTTTGAGGGAGCTCACACACATAAGCATAAATATAAAGCATTCTGTAGAATCACCGTCACCGATCTGGTAGACCCAGAGAGACAGCATTCCTGTAGCTTGCAAAGATTGCTTGGGCCCTTCAGTCATTGGCACATATCCCGAGGAGATGAGGAGGACATGTCCCCTCTATCCGATTTGAAATTGTGATGATTTGTATCCGAATGCCACAAAGGAAAGTGGGATGAAATTGAGGTCCCTTGACTTATTTCATTTTAAAAAAAGAATCGTGTTTTTTAATATTTCATTGTCATTAATTATTGTTAGTCTATTTTCAACTATTTGTTTAATTCCTCTAACGATTCCTATAATGCTATTGTGATCACCATAATGTTGCTCAAATAAGAGTATTGTTGCGCCATACATAGTTGATTTTCTTTCATAGTTTTGGGGAAGTCATTATTTATATTATTACAAAACAAGTGTCCTAAAATTTTAATGTGGATCATTGTGGATGCGTAAATAGCAACATATCAATTATAAATATGCATGCATTCAGATTTCAGAATGTGTTCACGGCACTTGATACGTATCACAATTTCATCTACATCGCCTAGTATATAATATACAACAGGTTCACCTCAGAAATCAGATTCATCTACCGTAATATGAGTTTCATCACCCCTCCCCCCAGAGTAAGCCTCAAATATGCCCTCCTCCATTAAATCTGCCATCCTCCAAATTTTGAAGAAAATTCTGATCCTCCATAGCATTGTTTTTTTTTTCAACTTCATAAATATTTTGAACACCGCTTAAAAAAAGTGGGAACGGTCTTACCCGTTCCCCGAATGTTGAAGACAGATTTGCGCCCCTGCCTTCAGTATCTGGCAGGCCCGTAGCCAGCCTGATTACTTAGGGCGGGCAATGATGAATACTGAGGGCGCAATGGCAGGGACCTCAAGGAACGCAACACTCTCTCTCTAATATATATATATATATATATATATATATATATATATATATATATATATATATATATATATATAGTTCCTTGAGGCGCTTGTTGTGAATGTCTATGTTCATTTATATATTTATTTATTATTTTTGGAATCTATAAGAAAGTTGAAACACTTTATAGTATTAGGTACCAAATCCACGACTACCAAATATCATTAACATTTTTTTCTTAAAATGATGGTATATAATTCAATATATATTTTAATGCACTAAGTAGTACTAAAAGTAAAATATAATAATTTTTAGGAACATTTATTAACTGTTATCTAAATTATAGTATTTTGGAACGACAATACTTTTATTACAAGTAGATTATGGAATATTTTTATGTATAAAAATTAAGAAACAACCTTGACATAAGTAAAATAAATATTTTTACAGTCCTTATGTAAGTAATCACATCAAAAGGAGTGTACATGAGCACTTCGCAAATTCAATTACAAGCTGGTCTAGATCTAGTGCACGCAAAATATCTTTGTTGTAAGCCAGGAGAAAAAGGTCCGATTTTCTTTCATGTCCCATAGACAGACGTTGAAATCGAAGGAGAGCTCTCAGATGTGACAAGCAGTTTTCGACCGTGACGTAGAAGAGGGAATAATTAGAGCAGCTTCTGTAAGCATCTTTAGGCTCGGGAAAGCCTCGCCATATTTTCCAATTTGTTTAGTGAGCTCTTCCAGAGATGATGTCTTGATCAGTCGATTTGCTAGATCTATTTCCTGCTTCAAATTCTGAAGCACTTTGCAATGCATGGTCTTTGTACTTTACAACATCACACAGAGGTTTCAAATTTTCTTAACTTCTTTTCTTGCTCAGTAAGTGAGTAGTATCATTGATACCAATCCTAGCGCACTTTTCCCCTCAAACCCCTAACTGCCAAAAATTACAAATCCACCACTAACCATTGAACTTTAAACAAAGAAGAATAGCACAAAATTTTTACACAATTTACAACTCCGAAGTAGAATGGGTATTGTACACTGCGCAGTGGCTTTTATCACATGTATATCAAAGCACTTTTCCCCTTTCAACCCTCTAACTACCAAAAAAAACTACGAAGCCACCACTGACTATTGTACTTTAACACAGAAGGATAACCCAAAGTGAGATCGCATAGGCTTTTATAACATTTAAAATCATAAAAACGATTACATCTAAAATTTATAACTTATAGTGCTGTCTTTGATTGAAAAAAAAAGTTTTTGTTTGGTTCAAATCGGCTCAGAAATAGCTGAATTATAAGAAGATAAAGTTTAGTATGTCGCATAGGATTTTATGACATTTAAAATCATAAAAACTCTATATCATAAATAAATTTTCAAAGTAAAAAGCAGCAAAACCTGTGCACAGGTGGACCTGAGAGGACTTACGCCTTTCTCTTATTTGTTTGTTTGGTTTGCTTTTGGCTGCCTCTCAGGCTCCTTTTTCTGTCTGTTTGTCTTTCTGTTGCTGCTTCTCTTGTGCCTCCGTTTTCTTTTCCCGAGTAGCGCTAGTCTCCATTCATGTAAACTCAATCTGATTTGCTTGGCTTACAGATGAGAGAGTGAAAATCCTTCTGGCTTGGAGGCGACTCGAACCTGCGACGACCACGCCGATAACTACTCATAGCTGGCCAGACCATGAGCGAGCACACTCGGCTAACATGTACTCAAAGAAATCAAGTGAAAATCGGCCCTTATATATGAACAAATACTTCTACAAGCAACGCCATCTATTAGCAAAGTGATAAACTACACGATATGCAACGCTATCTACTGAGTAAGTGAGTAACTGCTTGAATATGTCCTCCTAGCTGGCAAATTTAGCTAAAGCATCAATGTTCAAAAAAGAAAAATGTCAGTGTTGCCAACCCAGTCACCAAATATTATAGTGTTTACTCAAAATAATTTTAAGAGGATAGTTTTACCCCTCCGTAGTTATAATGTGCTAACTCATCAAATAAAAAAGTTGGCAAATTTCAGAAAAAAATATGAGTTGGCACACTGCAAAAAATAAAAATTCAGATATTTGAAAAATAAGAAATACTAGCATAATTTACAAAAAATTCTAAGACTTTTTTAAAAAATAACATTTTCCCGAAAACTCAAAAATAAACCCGTAAAAAATTCCCGAAATTTTGAATTTGTTATAACTTCGTCAAATATTAACCGATTTTCAAAATTCAAACGACAATCAATACAGAAAACAATTTACTATCTATCGAATGTCTTATAGATTGCATAACTCTAAGGATATAATTCCAAAACACTCAAATAACTTTCTTATTTATACATGCATCTTTAAAATTCAAATGACATTATGTTCTGTATATCTAAAGGTCTTAGTTTTTATAGTCTTGATACTATAAAAACCTTATACACTTAAAACATACTTAAAATTACAAGTTCGGATATTGATAATGAAACCATAAGAACACTTATACACTTATAACATACTTAAAATTACAAGTTCGGATATTGATAATGGAATCTTCTGCTAACCTCGTTCTCTAGAGGAAACAATGACTTCTTAAACTCTGTCCACTGATCATAATTCAAGCTGAATAGACAGCCGTTCATATCAAAAACAATTTGCACTTCGGTTTGCACATTTTTCACAATTACATTGAAATTATTAGTAAGTATAAATTTCTTTTGAGGATCCATTCTAACCACTCGATTTTTTTCTAAGATTATTTTGAAAACAATCATTTTTGTTATTTTTTGCACTCATTTTTAAAGAACAGTTGATGTACTTTGTAACCATTAGAAAGATCCTTCATTCCATCATATCTCATAAACAGTTTCTTAGTTTTCATCTTTTAAAACTTGATCAGTATCTTTGTTATATCTCTGTGGTAATAAGGTTTTGTCTTTCTCATTTAGATGTACTAATATCCTTTCACCAGTGTATTTTGTTTGTATAAATTTCCATGAGGTTATTTGGTATAATTTTCCTTCCTCCAGATCTTGCAATTTAACCAGCTTTAAAATGTTAATATTGTTTTTCCTATTTAATTGTTAGGCCATTTCTCATTTATTATATTAAATTTTTTTAAACAAAATTAATCATTTTTGTATTTATCTTATCTCGTTATATATATAGTTAATTCTATCAACAATGTCTTTTATATGTTCGTCTGTTAGTTCTCCATTCATTACTTTAATAACATTAAGCTCATCCTTAAACATAGCAATTTGAGTAATCATATTTTTATAATACTCTTTCTTTGAAGCTATATTAAATCGTGTTGATAGACCAGTGATAACTGCAGAAGCAGATGCAAATGCTGTTGTAATAATTGAATAGACTGTAACAGGAATAAATATAATGATAAACCCTGTTGAAGCAGAAGTAGTATCGAAAATGCAATAAGAGTAACATAAATACATTTTAACCTTTTAAATTTCCTATTATTTTTTGCTAGTAAGTTTTGAAGTGTTAATATCGCATCCTCAATTAATGTAACTAAATTCTCTCGTGGAATGTTATCTGGAATATTCATTTTATTAAATAAGTTTTTACGATGATTACCATAAAAAAACACTTTAAAAACTAAAACATATAATCAATTTTAAATTTTCTCAATCATCTTTTCTTTCTGTACATCGTATTCAAAGTTCTTCTTACCAATCATAATCACATAACAAATAGTTTTATCAGGTACATCGCTTTCAAAATTAACAGTCAATTTCAAATTGGTTCTATCACTTACAGTTACTGATTTGTGCTTGTTTGTATTAATTACAAACATTGGTCGATTTTCTAAGAATTCTCTAGGATAGTAATACATCTCCGTGTTTCCAATTGTAGCTCTCTTACATACCGTATACATTTCGTAAGCTTTAAGATATTTGTGTTTTTCAAAATCTAAGTTCAAAGATTCTAAGGGGAAACATTCATTTCTCACATTCTTAAAGTGTATATTTTGAACCTTACAGTGATCGAATTTGCTTGAGTCTTTTTCTTGATTATCATTTCTATCAGTTTGGAAAAAGGCAATCACGAAATCAGGCATATCGAATTCGTTAGAGTTAAATTGCGTAGTTAAATTCTAAATATTTACCTGTTACTGCCTTCTGTAAACATTGATATGTGTTGAAGCAAATAGGAATCTTACCTCCTTTTAACATGTTAGTTCTTATCAAGGTACCATAGCTAGATTCATAATTAACAACAGGCATTCTCAACTCCATATTTGTAATCTTAACTTTACCTGGATGCTGCTGATCATTCTCAAATGTTCCATCTTGCTTCTTAGTTTAACAAATCAAAAATGCATTATCATCAGATCCACTTCTTTTAAATATATATTTCAATCCTCCTTTCCACATAATGTATTTATAATCAGAACAAAAACCAGGTAAAAGTCTTAATAGAAATAATATTTCCTCATCTGTTCTCCACCATTTAATTCCTTCCCATCCAGTTTCATCATAATGATTTGCTTCTGGTTTGGAAATCGTACATGTATTTACAGCTGTTGATGTTAACCCAGGATGGTCTATAGTATCTAATATTTGTCCATGCTTACTGATTTGTATTTGAGAAAACAGATATGGAAAGAAATTATTAATGAGTTTAATATTTGGTTTACCATTGTACTCACCGCCTGCATCTCTCCCCCTAATTTCAAAACTTACATACATATAAGCATAATAAGGATGCACATATCCGTCACCAACGTCAATATCAAACTCAATTGATCTGTTTGGTTTGTTTAGGTTTTCAATTGTTCTTTGATTAGGTTTAAAGGTTTGTAACTCATATGACTATCTTATCCATATTTATTATACAGAAAAATTATTATAATCGTTTTATGAATTAAACTCATAAAACAACTTAAATATATCTTCTCCAAATATCCTTATTCCTATTTACCTCGCTAATGATGTCTACAAAACTATATCCATCTGTAAACATTTTTAATACTACAATACATAAATGCCAACAAATTACTTCGTTAAAATGTTGTATTCGATTGCTACTGTACTCTATATTATAGCCAAGATATTTTACGAGTGCTTTTGGTGGATTTCCTCCGAATGAATCAAACACATACTTTCTATTACCTTCTTTCCAATAACAAATCCAATGTGTTCCTATATTTCTAGATGTATCAAAGTTAACAATAGCACACTCATTCTTCCATGGTTGTTTAGGCAATTCTTCTCTCATAAACACACCTCTAAAGTTTTTTATCTTAAGTCTCCTAACAAGTTGTATTAGGTCTAAATTACTTAAAGGTTTGACTTCTTCTTTTTCTTTAATTTTTTGGGTTTTCCGTTTTCTGAAAGCTTACCACCTTGTTTCTCTTCCATTGCTAAGTTATGTCTCTTTTGTTCTTTTAATACCTGTTTATTCTTTTTTACATCATCTACCGCTTTTACAATCGTAGCTACACCTCCAGCAGCAGAACCAAGAGCACCTATTAAAGCTAAAATGGTTGGAATTGTAAATATAAAACCTCCATAATGAACTTTATTATCATTTGTCCTTATTTCTTTGTCTATTTTCTTAACTTGTGGTATAGAAAGAGTTAAAGACATACATTTTCTTTAATTAGTTTCTCTTCTTTTTGTTTAATTTGTTTCTTAGTTAAAATGTGATCAATATTTAATTGATTAATTTCTTCGTTAGGAATTGTAAATGTAAAACTAGTCAACTTCATACTTATATATTTATTATAAAACATAAAAATTAAACACAAATACTTATAAACCTAAACCAAATCTTACTTTTGTATTCATAGCCAAAGCAGTTCCTAAAGCAGGTAATCGTTCAGTTAAGAAGCTCGCATCTTTAGCAAAAGCTCTTTCCCATGCTTTATTTTCTAATTCTTTGTCTGCAATATGTCTAGAAGCTGTATCTTTGTTATCTCTGTAGTAAATATCATGTTCTCTACAAGCCTCATCTAATGGGTTAATACCTTTATCTCCTCTTTCTAATCTTTCTTGTAGCTTCGTAAAAGGCCCGCAAAATGCATAGCCTGGAATATGTAACTCTGGCATACCCTTCATGTTTAAAATCCTATTCATTAATCCTTTTCCATACTTCTCACTGTTCCAAAACTTTGGTGGTAACGTATTCAATATCTTTATCAAATAACCTATACCCTTTGGATCATTTGGAATAAATTGTGTGAGTTTAGAATTAATCATATCCACTATGCCTACTTTCTCATTGTAAAAGTTATCATTCCCAGCTTTTTCTTCTCCATCTATAACTATCAACCTATCAATTAACTTTCTCACATCATCCATCCATATATATTGTTTAGGTAATTCGTTGTATATTTTTATTCCTTCTCCTGACTTTGGTGTTTTCTTTTTCGGTGGTGTTAATCCTAATGTTGGTTTTATATATTCATCCCAAATGGGTTTAATGATTTCTAGATATTTTTACCTCTGTTAGACCTTTGTTTTCTTCTACTTAGATCGCTATCTTGAAATGCAACATTAGAATCAATAACTATCTGTGTATATTTTTGTAAATCATCCTCGCCATAATTTGTCGGATTGTTTCTTGTCAACAGTTCCCATAAACCTTCTGTTCCTGTATAATGTCGATTGTTTATTATTAAGTCATCACCATTTATTTTAACTTCTTTATATCCAATCATATTTATTATTTTTCCATCCTCATTATATGCTTGTATTCCGAAAACCTTATCATCTCTTGTTGTATAATATTTTGTAGCAACTTTACCAAATCGTGTTCCTTTTTCAATTGGTTCTATACCTTCTACTTTATCTTTAATTTGTTTTCTCATATGCTTAATTTCTTTAGTCACAGGCGAATCATCCTCATCTATTGAACTATCGTAACTTGTTCTTGGAGGTGTTTCAAATAAATCAGAATCTAATCTTACACTTTTCTTTACAACTGGAACTAACTCTTGAATTAAATTTTTATTTTCTTCTGTTACTTTTGCTATATTTTGTCCTAAGCCTTCAATCGCATCTATAACAGGCTGATCTTGTTCTTTATATTTCTCATATTTACCTCGATTAGTTCGTTTAATTTCCTTAAATCTTTTCACAAGTTCTTCTTTTAACTTTATATATTTCTTAGTTTCAGCAGCATTTAACTCACTCATTTATTATATAAAAAAATAAAAACGTAACATAACGTGCACGTTCACCTACGTTCAATCACGTTCTCTATACTTTTAAAAAGTCTTTAATTTTATTTCTGTATTTCCCATTATTCGTTTTCCTAGTCATATATATTGTTAAGAAACCATGTTGTTCTTCTCAACACCTATTGCAGAGTGATTGTAATTTTTCAAACGACATATCAGATCCAACAAATTCATCATATATATGTTTTAAATTCACATTGTCCTGTCTAAAAATACAAAAAAAATTAAGTTATCTCTTATTAGCTGTTTTGGTACTTTAGAATATGTTTGTCCAAGATAGAAGCAGTTTAAACCTTTATGCCTACCTCGAGTAAAATATTCTCTAACGTGGTTTTGTTGCTCTAAAATGAAATCATCAAACACAACTACAGAATCCTTCTCACACTCATCTAATGGAATAATCTCTTCGTTGTTTCCTTTTACTATTGTAATTGTCTTATTAGTATCTCGTTCTACGTCTTGGAAAAGTTGTATTAGTTTTTGATATTTAGGTTGATGTAGACTTTTAGAATATATATAAACATTTGAGTATTTAAGCCAATCTGGTGCTAGTAAAAAATTATCAATCATTAACGTCGTTTTTCCACAACCACTAGGTCCTATAATTAAACGTCTTATATCATCAGGCAACAATATACCATTCTTCTTTTTTACGGTTTGGTCTAATAACCTTACTTGAATATCCCATTTATTCATTTCAACTTTTATTATATAATAAATGAAAGTAATTAATTTAAACGGTTATTCATCTGAGCTAAGCATGTACTTGCATTATCCATTTGAAAACGATTTAGAAGTAGCTGTTGCAGGATTTTATACAACATACTTAACTCCAAACATTACAGAAAAAATAATAAACTAACATTTAGTAGTAACCTTAATCCTAATCTTAAAAAACAACTCATAGTTCAACCTGGTCAATATAGTTTAAAAGAGTTAGAAGAACATATTAAATCAATTCTGCCATACTCCCCCGATGCTTTTAAAAACACTAAATTTACTGAGGACAGAGAGAAAAATAGAGTTAAAATATTTAGCGGACCGTGTGATATAACCTTAGATACCATTAATACTCTATTAGGTTTTAGTGATAAAAACTTGGCTAAAAACACAGAACATTTTGAAGATAACCCGCCAAAGTTTCATCCATTCGATACTATAAATATTCACTGTGATTTAGGAGAAGGTATGATTTTAAAAGATAACGATACAACACACAACGAAACAGACTTAATAGCAACGTTTAGAACAAATGCAGAGTTTAGAGAACCAATTATATATGAGCCTAAAGAGAAGACTTTTCCCAATACACCACAACAAATTTAATAATATCAAAGTTTCAATTCGAGATGAGAATGGCGATTTGATTGATTTTGGTGGAGCTCGTATAACTGTTCTTCTCGCTGTTAAATAGATATAAATTTTCTATATAATAAATATGGATATCTTTGGTAATGTTAAAAGTAAGAAGAATGATACCATTAGTAAAGAGCTCAAAAACCTTAGTGATTTGAATAAAGTTTTCACAACAAATAATACAACATGGGTTGACTTTAAAAACAAAAGACTTGTTAATGTAGCTGATGCTATTGACCAACAAGATGTACTAACTTTTCATCAGCTTAAATCAATAAATAGCCAATTAGAAACTGATAGAAACAAATTTGAAGATGTATTAAAATCATTACAAGACACATATATAAAGATGGATGATATTAACACTTTTAGGAAAGAATATATGGAAGAAATTAAAAAGACTAATACTAATGTATTTTTTTTGTTTAAGGCAAAGGTTCTATATCAGAGTTCAATCAATACAAAGCAGAAATATCATCGCAGTTAGAGAACGTTGTTAGAAAGGACGATATAGATAAATTTGTTACTAAAGAAGATTTCCAAATATCAAACAGAGAAGCAAATATGTTCATTATGAAAAAAGAAACTATAAATTTATTATGCCGATTGAGAACTAAAAATGTTAAAGATCCAATCTGTCGAGTGGCTACAAGTTTCTCTATAATGGGAAAATAATGTATATGGAATTAAGTTTAGATAAATACTATCTACATATATTTTTGAACGATACTTTAGTTGAAACTTTTCCTTTAGACGTTAAAAAGAGTGATGTAATTACGTTTCAAGCAGATAAAAATTCAGCTTTCGAAGAAGGACAATTATTAACTGTTATTATGTACATAGAAATAGAACTTAAATGATTTTCTATATAATAAATAGGGTGTATTGTGTTAAGTGTAAGAAATCAACAGATACAAAGAAAGATACCATTAGGATAGAACGAACAAAGAATGGAAAAACTTTAAAGAAAGGTATTTGTTCTGTATGTGGTATTACTAAATCTCAATTCGTTAAAAAGAAAGATTGACTAGAAGAAGGTAAAGATATTAGAGAATACATTATACAAGAAATTCACAAACCTTCTAGAAAGAACTATCCTAGGTTAAGTGTTATTGTTAAAGGTATAGATGATTTGTGGCAAGCTGATCTTGTAGAAATGGATAGTGGTGTGTTAAAGGGAAACTCTAAGTTTAATAAAGGCTATAAGTATTTGTTAACGATTACAGATGTATTTTCGAAATATGCATTTGCTGTTCCCGTTAAAGATAAGAGCGGAAAGAATGTTACAAAAGCATTTGAATCTATATTAAGAGCGAGAAAACCTAATAACTTACAAACAGATCAAGGTAAAGAGTTTTACAATAAAGAGTTTAAGTTAATGGATGAAAATAAGATTAATCATTACTCAACCTATAGTGGTAAGAAAGCTTCTGTTGTTGAGAGATTTATTAGAACACTTAAACAGAACATGTGGAAGAAGTTTACAACACAAGGAAATTATAAATGGATAGATACATTACCAACACTAGTTAAAGAGTATAATCATCAAATTCATAGAACAATTGGTTTAAAGCCTGTAGAAGTTAATAAAAAGAATGAGCAAACAATATTAAAGAAAGTGTATCAAAAAGAATATAAGCGTGTTAAGCCCAAATACAAAATAGGCGATCATGTTCGTATAAGTAAATCGAAAGGGTTATTTGAGAAAGGATATACACCTAATTGGTCAACAGAAGTATTTGTTATTAGCCAAGATATTCCATCTAATTCACCTACGTATAGAATTAAAGATTTAAAAGAAGAGGATATACAAGGTAGATTTTACGAACCAGAACTATTAAAGACGAAACACAAAGATGAATACTTGGTGGAGAAAGTGTTGAGAAAGAAAGGTAACAAAGTATACGTTAAATGGTTAGGATTTGATGATTCGCATAATAGTTGGATAGATAAAAGTAATGTTGTAGTGTAAATATATAATGTCTTTTATGGTTATTATTCCATAAAAGGTTAGTATGAATAGCGAATCATTCCACTTGTGTTTAAGCTAAGATGAATGATGATTGTTTTAGTTGTAAGGGAGTACCCAAATTAATCAACCTTCTAAATAAAGTAAAAGAAAAGTATAATTGTCATGTGGATGGGGAAGAAGATGATGAGATATTTATAAAGGTAAGGGTAATATCTAATCTTATGTAAATATAACTTTTATGATTATTGATCATAAAAGCTTAACATTAATCTACACTAACTTAATTCTAGTCTTCTTCTTCGCTATCAATATCTAGAATAAACCGGGTTATCAAAATCATTATTGTCAATTGTTATTATTATGTATAACCGTTCTACACAAAGGACAAGTGTTATTATTTCCTAACCAGGTAACCATACACTAAACACAGAACACATGTTCGCATCCTGTTTTACACAATTGAGTTTTTGTTTCTTTGCATATTGGACATTCTTCTGAGTTTTCTATTAAGCGTAAACCTGATGAAAGTAACATTAGTTTGTTTCTAAGGCAATCGCTAACATGTCTATTTAATCTTAAGAATTGAGCTATATCGATCTTGTCTTTGATTCTCATTATAAAGCTTTCTATTCCAACAAGCATATACTATCCCACTTAAATTTAAACCTTTGCTTTCAAACTCGAGAATGAATTTTTCGCCTTTATCATCTAAGCTAACATTTGGCCAATGAACTCTATTTTGGTATTTTCTTACATGTGCCTCGGCTAGTTGTGGTGTAATAACTCGCCAATTGATAAGAGAATTCAATTGCTCAAGAAGGTTGTTAGTTCTTTTCTTTCAATATGACACTTTTTAGAAACTACATTCCAACAGAGTTTATCTTTAACGGTTCTTAGAAACTCAAGTGTGAGCAAATTTGTAAGATAAGAGATTATTTCCCAATATAAGTATTCTCTGAATTGTGTACAAAAATTAATAGCTTGTTTCTCTGTATACTTTCTCCAGTTATTTCTTTCAGTGAATGCAAGCCAATCAATCTGTTCTTTAAACTCATTAAGAAAATCTTCCGTCATTTGACGAGCATATTCATCAGTGTAGTAATACCATTTTATATGTCGTCTTGTTTGTTCTTTATGTTTTAATACGAATTCTAGCTTTAGATGAGAATATCGCCCATACCTTGAATCATACTTGGGCTCACACAATTTATCCCAGAAAAGCATATCACCATACTTATTAATAATGCTTTCGTGTTGAGACAGATCTTTTCTTCTTGATAATCTAGCCCAATCAATGTGTTCTTCGTGATTTTCAATAAAAGAAAGTGATAAATTATGCTTAAATATAATTGAAAACCAATCTACCTTGTTTTTGAAAGTATGTAGAAAGTTATCGGATAAGTCCTTTATTTCTGAAATTTCTCTCCATTCTTTGGCATTTCGATTATTAAGCACATCTATAACTATATTTTTACAAAGTGGATTTTCAAAGTAGTTTACGATATGTTCGGGATTTAATTTTTGAACCATGTCTTTTATAAGTTCAGTTAGTTGTTGTGAACTTGTGGTAGTTGTTCTGTGTTCGTTAATTAAGGTTATTAGTTCTGCTTTTGTAAGCTTTGAATAACCTCGTATTCCCTTTTCTTTACATAAGTTTTTTAATTCAACAACAGTATGTTTAATTAAACTCATAATTACTCTATCGTTTTATATATGAATTTAGAAAATAATAATCATTTTTGCTAATTTTCTATATAATAAATATGGAAGCACATTATAAATTGATACACCCTTATTCATCAAGATCTTAAACTCATAACAGCACTACTATTAAAAAACCAAGAAATGTTATTAAAAGAAAGATTTACACCAGAATCAAATTGAGATAGCGGCGAAGAGCTTGAGTCTACAAATGAGGAGGAAAAATGATTTAGTTTTCCATTAGATCAATAGTAGCTTTGATGGATTATTCCCATAAAAGCAATGCTCTAATACAATATGCTAATAGACATCGAGATTTCCTAGGTCACATGAATATTAGCTGTTGTATTAGTTAACAAAATTGATTAAAATTATTTTTGTATAATAAAAACGATAGAGTAATTGTGAGTTTAATTAAACATACTGTTGTTGAATTAAAAAACTTATGTAAAGAAAAGGGAATAAAAGGCTATTCCCGATTAAGAAAAGCAGAACTGATTGACAAACTTAAACAACATGAAGATGAACAAAACAGATTGAACTTTCACCAAACATTCCTATTTCAAGAAGACATTTTTGAAAAACCAAAACCTAAAAGATTAAATAGGAAGAAAGCTTTAAAATTGTTCCCATTTAAAAAAGAGATTTTTGAAGAACCGAAGCCTAAAAGAGTGAATATAAATGTTGAACTAGAAGAAACTTCATTTAAACATAGATTACATACTTTCAAAATAAAAAACACAGGTGAATATAAAGATCCTTCCAAATTCCTACGTTCAATTAGCAAACCAGTTAAAAGTATGATTAAAAATCGATTGAAATATTTTAATGCACTTAAGGTAAATATGTCATTCACATGTAACTTCATAAAAGATAAGCAGATTCGAGAACATAATTTTAAAACATCAAATGAAATTATACTTCAATTCACCGATCTAAATGAGTATTATAAAAATGCAACTAGAAAAATTAGAGCAGAGATGGAAGAGTTTCAAGGAAAGGGTTCAGGTTGGGTCTTGCATTCTGTTAACTATCTTGAGTTAAGAATTGACAAATACGTAGCAATGAATGGATCATCATATATAGAACTTCCAGAAACAATTAAAAGAAGAAAAGCATGCATTAATATTAAAAACAAAGATCAAAAATGTTTCCTATGGTCTGTTCTAAGAGCATTACATCCTGTTAATAAAGATCCACAAAGAGTTCCTAGACAATATGAGCATGAATTAGATAAATATTTTAAAGATATCCCCTTTCCTGTACAAATTACAGATATACTAAAATTTGAAAATAGAGTTAATATATCTATCAGTGTCTTCACTATAGATGATAATGAAAATACATGCCCTCTTAGAATACCTAAAGAAAGAAAACAAAAATCATTTTCGTCTTTTATATTTAAAGAAAAGAGATAAAACACATTACTGCTTGATTAAAGATTTATGGAAGCTTGTTGGAAGTCAAATAACAAAAGATGGACATAAGAGATTTTATGTGAGTGATGTTTAGCTAAGCATTTTGAATCAGAAGAATTATTAAAACAACATGAAGAATACTGTGGTTTACATTCTGGTGCTAAGATCATTTTGCCTAGAGAGTGGAATAAGATATTAGAATTTGTAAATTATAAGCGTTCTTTAAGAATACCATTCACAATGATAGCAGACTTAGAATCAATACTAAGAAGAATAAGTTCATGTCAACCTGATCCTGAAAGATCCTACTCAAATGCTTATCAACTACAGGAGCCTAGTAGTTTTACTTACTATGTAAAGAGCAGTTTGGATTCCTATAAAAGTAAGCTAGTAGAATACATAGGGGATAATGTAGCAGATGAGCTTATAAAAACGTTAACGGAAGAAGCAATCAAAATAGCAAAAATATATGATACTTATACACCTATGACTCCATTATCTAAGGAAGAAGAGATATATGAATCAGCCACAATATGTCATATTTGTGAAGGAAGTCTTGAAGATCTACCACGTTTATTAGTGAAGAAAATAGAAAGCTTAAGGATTAAAATTGAGTATTTAAAGAAAAAATAAAAGAAGGAGCTATACACTTGGAAGAAGAACACCATTTCAAAATAGAAGACGAGGAGGATGGCAGCATAACAGAGATAAAAGAACAGAGAAAAGAGATAAAAGAAGTTCTAGTAGAATGTAAGAAAGTATATAAGAAGCTTAAAAATAGTAGAGTCATGTAAAACAAAAGTGCACGATCATGATCATTTAACAGGTAAATTTAGAGGTGCTGCTCATTCTTATTGTAATATAAAATATACAAATCCAAGATTTATTCCTGTATATTTCCACAATCTCTCTAGGTATGATGCGCATTTATTTATAAAAAGTTTAGGAGGTGGAAATGAGAAAGAGAAAATAGATGTAATAGCTAACACTGAAGAAAACTACATTACATTCTCAAAGACTATTCGGTATAAGGATGCAAAAGGAAAAGATAGATCTATCAAGTTAAGATTCATTGATTCATTCAGATTTTTACTAAAAGGTTTAGCAGAGTTAACAAAGAATTTAAAGCTAGGACAATTTCGAGAAACATCAAAGTTTTTTTCCAAATAAGAACCAGCTTGAATTAGTTCGTACTAAAGGTGATTATCCATTTGATCTTGTTGATTCTAAGGAAAAGTTAAAAGAACCTGTTCCATTATCTCCAGACAAATTTACGAACAGATTAACAGGAGAAAAATAAGTCCTGAGCGTCATAAGCATCATGTACGAGTTTGTGAAGAATTTAATTTTAAAAAAATACTTGAATTAACTCATTTTTATAATAAGACAGATGTTCTTCAACTAGCAGATATTATTGAAAATTTCAGAGATACAGCTCTTAAAACATATAAATTAGATCCAGCGTGGTATCTTACTAGTCCTGAGTTTTTCTGGGACGCAATGTTAAAGATGACGAAACAAAAATTAGAATTATTGACTGACTATGACAAATTACTATTTATAGAGAAAGGTATAAGAGGTGGAATCTCTCAATGTTCAAATCGATATGCAGTTGCTAATAATAAATACTTAGATAGCTTTGATAAGAAGAAAAAGAGTTCTTATATAACTTACATGGATGCAAATAATGAGTATGGTTGGGCGATGAATCATCATATGCCGTATGGTGATTTTCAATGAATATATGTTAATAAGTATAATGAGAAACACTTAGCGAAAACAATACTAGAAACAAAAGATGATTCTGAAGATGGTTATATTTTAGAAGTCGACTTAGAATATCCAAAGGAACTCCATAATAAACATTCAGATTTTCCCTTAGCTCCAGAAAACTACGTTAATAACAAAAAGTTTCCAAAGTTATTGACAACTCTATATGATAAAGAGCATTATATACTATACTATCAAAACCTTAAATTCTATTTATCACAAGGAATGAGGCCTAAGAAAATACATAAGGTAATAACTTTTAAACAATCAGCCTGGTTAAAGAAATATATAGATCTAAATACTAATGTACGGTCACAAGCAAAGAATGAATTTGAGAAGGATTTTTACAAGTTGGCTAATAATGCTGTTTTTGGTAAAACTATGGAAAATATAAGAAAAGAATGAATGTAAGATTAGTACATAATGAAAATTTGTTAGACGATTTAGTAGCTAAACCTAACTTTAAAGATAGAACGATATTCTCTGAGAATTTAGCTGCTATTAATATGTATAAAACTAAAATTGTATTTAACAAACCTATCTATGTAGTAACAACCTTCCACCGTCGTGCCTAGATTGCATGGGGATGAAACGATAATTGACGGTCGAAGATCGCTGCTACTCACCATTTGTAATGAGTAGGTTGAGGAGGACAGAAGTAAACCACATTAAATTAACTTTGAATTAAATCTTTGTATTTTCATAAATAGCGTGTAATACTGTTGTTGATCGTAGACTGTGTATAAACGCCAGATCACATATCTTAAGCATCTAAGAAGTTAACCACGAATAACTCGAACATAGCTGAGATACACATACCTTCGAGTAGATGATGCCTGGAACTGATGTTGATGTTCTGGAAGATGAATATCTCGCTGTCAATAGTCTGTAGAAGCTGACTATTGTTAAACCATAATCCACTTTAATGGTTTACTGAAATTAGTAGATCTCCTGATCTATTCGTAGACTGGAATCACAGCTCAATGGCCACTGTGATAGAAGTATCAGTGGTTCTCAATGTGAATACTCAACGTATGATGATCCACTTCTGATCGTCGTCTGACTGATCCTTCCAACTGATCCCAATCCTTTCGGACCATGAGTTTTTATACTCGGATTCCAGACATCCTGGAATTCATTGTTCTTGACTTTCTGTATATCTCAGCTATTGGTAAAACATTGGTTTCACCCGAATTACATCGTGATCATATTCTCAGACGAATAAATTTCTGCAAACTTAACGATTATGCCACAGTCAAAGTGTGTCAATGTTATAGTATTACAACTTGATGACAATTCATTCCTGAACCAAAACATTACAAATTACAAATTACAATAGCATACAAACTGACGACTTAGCGTCTAGCCGTAGCAAAACATAACATTCATCACATATACAAAACATTGATGTAAACACACAAACATACACACGTGTTTACGTTATATGACAACATTGAGTTTCTTTATTCTGACATAACATTCAATAATTAAATATGCTTCCTTTCCCAAAATAATATATTCCTAAATAATATCAATCGTATGTATCAACAGTAGGAATGGCAGTACTAGATATCTCTAAAATATGTTTGTATGATTTTTACTACAATGTTTTGAAAAAGAGATATGGAGACAATGCAAAGTTGTTAATGACTGATACTGATTCTGTTATAGCATATATAGAAGCAGAAGACCTTTACGAAGATATGAAAGATATGTATGAATATTTAGATACCTCTGATTATAAAGAAAACAATGAATATGGATTGAAATTAGTTAATAAAAAGGTATGAGGAAAATTTAAAGATGAATTAAAAGGTGTTGTAATAGAGAGGTTTGTCGGTCTAAAATCAAAAATGTATGCTATTAAAAACAAAGGAGATCAGGATAAACCTATTAGAAAAGCAAAGGGTATAAAGAAAAGTGTAATTATAAAAGATATAACATTTGAGGATTATGAGAACTGTGTTTTAGAAAAGAAAGAGTTATATAGAATACAAAATCATAGAAGAAAACAAGTTAGCTTTAAGTGCTTATGACGACAAGAGATATATTTAATATATCAAATGATGGTATACATATTCTAGCTTGGGGCCATTATAAGATAGAATTAAGGAAAGAAGATTTAATTCCCAAATTAAAAGAGTTATATGATCAATATGCTAAGAGTAGACAAGAAAGAGAAACACATTGAATAGAAGAGTTAAATTAGATGTAAGAGTTTTATGATTTTAAATATCATAAAACAGATGTTTATTTAGCTTTACTCCCAATTTGAATAAGGCATCATCCTTACTCTCCATTTCAAAAATGCATTTATATAATCAATCCACTTCTTATTATTAATATTATTGATAAAGATATGATGGTTCTTAAAACTGAAATAGTAGTCTAAATTCTTATAGGGTAATGCATTATTCCAAAGCTCGTGTATTTTATTAAGATGATATTTTGCTCTTTCATCAAGTTGAGCTTTTCCATTCTTATAGTCGATGTAAAATTCTAAAAACATTAGTTTGATATCATTCAATTCGTTTTGTAAGTCTCTAAATTCTTTTTCAGATAATTGTTCAGGATTTACAACATGATAAACAAACGCTCCCATTTTTTCTGTTTCATCATTTTGTTTGCTCATTTTATTCCTGCATGCTTTACACTCATCATGTCTTGTATTTCCATTTCGAGCAAATTTTTGGTATTGTTTTAATTCTCCACAAATTATACAATTTTTCATGATTTATTAAATATAAAATATCTAAAATAATTATTTCGTTTTTATTATAACTATATTGATTTCACTATTCGATTTACATGTGATAAAAGCCAATGCGCAGTGTACAATGCCCATTCTACTTCGGAGTTGTAAATTGTGTAAAAAATTTGTGCTATTCTTCTTTGTTTAAAGTTCAATGGTTAGTGGTAGATTTGTAATTTTTGGCAGTTAGGGGTTTGAGGGGAAAAGTGCGCTAGGATTGGTATCAATGATACTACTTAAGTGGTGAATGGCACCAATCACAGCTGTCCCTGTCTCACTGAATCTGCTTCGAATTTCTTCGACGGAGATATCGAGAACTTCGCAAAATAATCTTTTCAGCTCCTTCTAGTCTTCCTTTTCCTTCTTCAAATTTATGCCTTCCTAATCAACAACCGAATCAGCTAAGCAACTGGGGAATGTGTATTTGCGTTTTAATGGTTGCTGAATCGAAGTGTTTAAGGCATATGCCTTCATTGCATCGTGAAGGATATTTTCAAATATTCCTTCGTCTTACCGGCAAGACCTGAGCTGTTCCGTTACTGATCCTATTAACTTCACAGCGGTATCAATGTCCAAATCTCTTCTTTGTAGCAGTACGTTTGTCGGTTTTAAATATCCAAGAACCCTGAACATGAGCTCAGTAAGGAAACAAAAATCCTTAGTGGAGATCTGATGTAGTAAACCGGTAGTTTCAACTTTCATTGAGGCGTGTTCTTCACGGCAAGTTTGAATTGCCATCAGTGCACTTAATATATGAAACCTGTCGTCATGAATTACAATCACTGTGTCAAGATGTGCAGACCAACGTTGTTCCAACAATCGCTTTAAACTCCTTTCTGCGTAAGCTGCTGCAATGCGTCCTTTTCTGAAAAATTAATATAGTTGATGACAAATATCGAAGTCTTAACTCTTTCAGTTCAGGAATTGTGTCAATGGTTCTACAAATAACTAAATGTAATTGTTGATTGAAACAGTGAACAAACAAAATGTTCCTCTTCAAATCCTCTGACAAAAGAGCTTGCATTCCATTTTTCTGTCCACTTATGACAGGTGCTCCATGGCAGCACTGTGCTATTTTCGTGTCGGTTTTGAATTCTACTTTTCTTAAACAATCTAAAATGGCCTTCTTAATGCTGGCAGCATCTTGTTTGTCCAACTTCATAATAGCTACGCACCTTTCTTGCACTTTAAAATTCACAAGGTACCTAATTGCGACAGAAAAATATTCGATTCGTTGCTTGTCTCTGGTTTCATCTGCAAGTAATAAACAAAATGTGCTTTCGTTTGCTTCATTTACTATTTTCCTCTTAACAGATTCTGCCATGAAATGAATTATCTCATTCTGAATATCCGGACCAGTGTATGTTGCATTGACAGGGATAGCTTTGACAATTTCTGCTAATTTTGGATCTTTACGAATACTAAATTCAAAGAAATTTAAGAACAAACCACTTGATTGTTTTCCGAGTTGCTCACACCCAGAATCTCCCGTAAAGGACAAATGATTTACAGCCAAGAATTGAATAACTTCCATCACACTTTTCACATAGTACCTATTATTCATAATTACATCACTACACACCTTCTTCAGGACCGTTTCGCCCGAGTCCTTGCTCCAGGTATTAAGCCACAGCGCGCCTATGAGTTTCAGAATCGGCGTGATGAGGAAATCCCTTATTTTTCTCGGTTTCATGCTTCCAGTTTCTGAAACCATTCTGCACAAATGAGGGATCACTGTTTCTTGACGGATATTTCCGGCATGGGAAGCAAAAGGGAGCATCTAACATAACAGAATACTCGAGCCAATCCCACGTTTTGTACCATATTGGACGAAATCGTCGAATTCAACCAGAAATGCTGGAACCTGGAAAATTTTCAAGATGCTGCTGAGCGGGTTTTGTATCGCCAAGGTTTGATACATGGTGGACATCAACACCAGTATGGTGGAAATCAGATGTTTGACGTTTAGTTTCTTCTTGACCTTCTACACATGTTGAAACAGATGACCCTGCTTCTGAATTAGTTTCATTTTCGATAACTTTTGCACCAAAAAATGACTTGATGGATGCCTGCTTCATATTTATGGCGTTATAATAGTCAGTAGAATGATTGGAAACGTCTGGCGAGGTACATTTGCCTGTAGTTCATTTTCTACTGTTTTTGTTTCCTTCTGAAAATTCGCTAAGCACTCTTCTACTTATTATTGCGCGCAATTATAATGGTGTGTGACAAAATCTTTTTAAAGTAATAGGTCGCTGTTCTGCTGCCGTCTTGATTCTTTTTCTCTGAATGCATATAAGGAATTAACGTTCTCATCATTCCGTATATTTGTAAACAAATCGTGAAACAAATGGTTCGGGGCAACTCCGAAAACACAAAGTGAGCCGATGCAAACCGCTATTTAGAAACATTTTACAATCATTGGTTTATTTTCGTGGGTGCTCCCCGCAAAGACTCAAATCAGGTGAAAAACAGCATTGTTGCTGCTTTTACAATAAACAAAACTTCCGAATTCCCCACTGATTTTTTTGTATCTGACTAATCTAAAGGCGCATGTACGTTTTCTCCAAATATCACAGTTTTGGTACTAGTTTCATATATGAGACATGCGTTTTCCTTGCACTGTAAGGAACATGGACATGTTGCATGTTTTACACGTTAATTACAGGCACACGTGGGACATGTACTGTCAAGTCGGCAAAACGAATGTTTTTTTACATGCAATATTACACATGCACAAGCCAGGCACTCACATTCATGTAACATAGCCTGTTTTCGGGTCAATTTTCATATGGGTATTCTTTCGAAGGGCATCTTGTCCAACTCCTTGAATGTTTGTCGTGGTTGTGATTCTTCAAACTCTTGGAATGAGGAAAAGTAATACATGGGAGATTATTGAGTATATCTAGCAATAAGAATAACTGTTGTTTTTCGTAGAAATATACGCCACGTTCAATTTCATTCGTTAGTAGTCTAGTAGTAAATGCGCGCTAAGTTCAATTTTATTTAGTAAATAAAATCAGAAGAGTTTCCTATTTGGGATTTGCTGAAACAATTTGAAACTTCTGGACAACGTCCTTTTTAGAGCGGGCAAAAAATATTTTAGAGCGGGCATTGCCCGCTCTAGCCCCTCCCTGGCTACGGGCCTGGTATCTGGATATCTCACAACGAAATATATACTCAGAAACAGGCCTCCAGAGTTGGTTTGAGTGTTTTCTATTTGCATCTTTAAATGATATATGTATACACTCAAGCCCATATTCACGAATGGGCGTCTGATTTCCGGACTCAAGATGACAAATTTCTAGGGGTGAGTTTTTAAAGAACGAGATTGAAGTATGGTATGCGGAGAAAGAAGCTGCCTACGAGAAAGAAATGTAGGGAACTATACTGGAAACAATGTTCATACAAAAGTGGGGCCGAGTTTTCTTGTCACACGGTAGTAGTAAGAAGAAGCTGAGAAAATTGCTTATTGGCTTCTAATGTAATCCACGCATTTACTTCTGTAAGCAATTAAAAGAAATATATATCAATTCCGGAAAAAGATTTCAGGATATTTTGCTTCCGCTAGCACAAATATTGAATACAAAATCAAAGCGTGGACTAACAACTTCTACGTGAAATAAAAAAAGCGAGAGATACTTGGTGTTACAATATTGGTAGTAGACAGGCCTGTGCTGGCCCACCGGGACACCGGGACATGTCCCGGTGCGCCCTCCGAAACATCTCATTATAAATAAAGGTACAACTTTGTATATATATATATATATATAATAAATTCTTACATTTGTTATTGCTAAAGAACTGGTGGTGAATACAGCGCGCTCTTTACATACGGCGCCCTCGCGAACCACATCAAAAATAAACAGTTTTATTTATTCTTCTGTATGGCATAGTTCTGTACAATGAATGCATACTATTACTGTTAGTGAAGAACCCGTGAAAGGCACAATGCGTCCTTTATGTGAGGCGCCCTTGTGAAACCAAATCAAAGATAAACGGTTTAATTTATTCTTCAGTATGACACAGTTCTATACAATAAATACTTACTTGGGTAAAGAAACCGTGAAGAGTATAGTGCGCCCTTTATGTAAGGCGCCCTTGTGAAACCAAATAATTTATTCTTCGGTATGACACAGTTCTATACAATGCTGTTACTGTGGGTATAGAGACCGTGAAGAGTACAGTGCGCCCTTTACGTAAGGCACCCTTGCAAAACAACATCAAAGATAAAAGTTTAATTTAATCTTCTGTACATTGGCGGATCCACGACCACGTGGGGGCGGAGGGGGCGACCGCTCCCACAAAGTTCTTTTACTTCCAGTTTACTTTCGGAAATACAAATATTGTCTTTTCAATCTGGCCGATCCAATCTGTGTGACAAGCCTAGCAGAGTCTAATCAAAATGTATGGTACTTAATACAGACATATTTGAATTGTGAATACTTCTGTCCCTACTTCCTTGAGACTGTCACCATAAGCCGCAAACGAGCGAGAATGATTTATTCGTTGAACGAACAGCTGTAGGAAGAAGGAAAGATGGATCACTAACTAAAAATGTATATTTTAAAACTATGTCCTAGAAAAAAAATGATGTGCGGATGGAATTCAAAACCCGAAACTTCAATTACGTTTACCTTGAATAAAGAGAAATATAGAATATTCAGCGTTCCTTACCGAAAAGCTCTCTGAATCTGAGATGAGACTTTTCGGTTGGTTGATTGATTGATATGTTTCTATGTCGTTTGTCAAAAGCGATGCTTTACAGAACGAGAACTAGAGTTTAAAGTTGGATCTGAACCACTGCAATGCGTTCTATGTTCACTTACCTTGTATCAAACCACAGAACCTCATGCATCAAATATCAAAGGTACGTCCGTTAGCTACTACATCAACAAAGAACTGTGACTTTTGGGGTTCAACACGGAAACATTCATTGTGACTTTTAATGGCATTTCATCTTTTCTTGGGAAATAATATCTTATTGTATCTTATTGTAATCATATATAAAGAAGTCGTCCTGATCTTCGCACAGGCTATAAACTTGAAATTCGGACAGTAGATAAGATTTTCGATCTAAGGTATCACTAAGGAAGGATTTTTGGGAAATTCAAAGAAAGGAAGGGGGAATGGGGTGGGAATTATTTTAATAAGATGATCATCTCTCCGAATCCCTTAAGGTTAGAAAACTGAAATTTGGATTTTGATTTCTCATTTAAAATAATGCGTTTCAACATTTTTTGATACTTCAGTAAAATGGGGAAAAGAGGTGTATAGAAGAAGGGGCGGGGATTGCAATTATCATAATAAGATATCAATATCTAAGAATCTTTGAAGGTTAGAAACATGGAATTAGGTATATGGACTTCTCACTTAAAACAATTCAATACATATTTCAGCGTTTTTGTATTATTATTATTATTATTATTATTATTATTATTATTATTATTATTATTATTATTATTATTATTATTATTATTATTATTATTATTATTATTATTACAAGATGCCTATATCTCGGAATTCCTTACGGCTAGAGACATGAAAGTTGCTAGTTTGATTATTCATTTAAAATAATGAAACATGTATTTAAGCATTTTTTTTACCACTTAACGCAGTGGTGCCCACCCCCCCTCAACTCCATGACGCACCCCCCCTCAATTGTCTATCCGTAGGTGTTCTTCCATGAAAAAAAAATCTTTTCGATTAATTTTTACACACCCTCAAACATATTTATATAGATTTTTAACCCCCCCCCCAAATATTTCAATGACGCAGTTTGCGTCATAGCCCCCCCTTGTGGGCACCCCTGCTTAACGTACAGTAGAAGGGCAAAAAAATAGGTGGGGGTTGACTAAAATGCCTTGCGAAGTGTTTGAATTTCATGACAGCGTTTTAGCTCGATTCAATTATATGTATATGAAAGACACAGAAGGGAGAATGCGAAATATTGTGCCACAATACACGTAGAAGCATTTTCTACATTGTACAGGGCTGTATTCCGAACAAATTGGGGGTCTGGGAGCGAAATCCCACCTAGGCGAAGGCTACTATAATATAATTTTATTGTTGTTGTAAGCATACATGTTTCTAAATGCTGCTTTTAAGAAATTAATTAATAGAGCCAATTTCCAATCCTCTCTTCCTCGTCTGGTCTAATGTTGTTTTTTTTTTTTTTTTTTTTACATACTCAATTATACCACTGCAAAAGCAGAGTATTCGCAGAAAATACTCTATACGGTGCTTGTAGTCCCCGGTTTGATTCCCGGTGAGAGTATACTTCAACAAAAAATGTGGTTCGGGTTCCATTACAATCAATAAGTGCACGTCTCCTTTAGCCGTCATGTCACTACCATGGAACGTTAAGCTCAAGCAACAAATCAAAATACCCTATGTATAGAGGTCTACACTTTTGTAATAGTGTCCTATATTTGTCTTCTTGCTCTCTCCTGCTTAAGTTAAAAATTCCTGAATGTACCAGAAATTGAATTCCTTACACATTCATCTTTAAATGCATCAATTGAGTACAGTTGGGAGCTTTTCTTGAGAAATGAACTATTCCATGCACACATAACGTCAAGGCTTATCAATGACTCCCCAACTCCTCGTGAATCCTGGGTTCTATACCAATCATATAAATGTTTTCTTCACCTTTGATACATCAGAAGATTTTGGTACGACTTATGTAGCCGCAATCTTAACGCGCACTTAAGAAAATGTCAACAATGTTGATAAACTGAAATCATGGTGAAATATTGAGTTTAGCAAAACGAAACGTAACGGAAATCCAACATCTTGCCCTCAGGAAATGTTCTTTCCATAGCGCCATAGATCAAAGATCAGATCAGAGAGACAGTGAAAAAAATGTCATGGATAGGGGTCGACGAACGGAACATAACCTCAAGGCATTCTATTGGATAATGAAATTAATAGTTATGTCAAACTTCATGTTTTCTTGCGATCACTTTAGTGAAACAAAGGGAAGCTATATTTATATACACAGAGGAGATGGGAGAGGCTTCGTGGCAGATAACAGATGACACATAAATTCCATCGTCAATATAGTACTTTGTGTAAGTACTGTGCAAGACAGTGCATCTGATGTATGTCGCTAAGAGTGTGAAGTGAATTATGAATTATTATCGCCACGCCTCTGAAACGGAAGTTCGTATTTAATTTAACTCTAGAGAAAGAATAAACTTTCAAAAAAAAAATCGGGTCACAAAATATAATATGAGAATCAGGTTTACGCCCCCCCTCTCCAGCCCCGGATTCATATGTGTCCCATTTTTGCAAATTAAAATTCTGGTCACTTTTAGGCTACCTCATCTTCCAGAAAGCGAACCGCACCTCCAAACGATACCTCTGGATCCGTTAGTGCTTCTGTATGGCACAGTTCTATACAATATACATACTGTTATCGTTGGAAAAGAACCCGTTAAGGCACCCTTGCAAAACAACATCAAAGATAAACGGTTTTATTTATTTTTCTGTATGGCTTAGTTATATAAAATGAATACATGGCGTTACTGTGGGTGAAGAACCCATGAAGGGTACAGTGCGTCCCGCGCATAAATCACCCTGCGAAACACCACGTTAGAGGGAAGTGGTTTTAATTGTCCTTTTGTATATCAGTTCTATATAGTAAATTCATATAGTCATTGGCGCAAATCCCGAGAGGATGAGGGGGACATGTCCCCAACCTTGGAACTACGGAGAACTGTCCCCCCAATAATTCGATTTGAAATGTGTTTTTGGAGGAGAAATGTGATGATTTGTGTCCGAATGCCATAAAGGAAAGTGAGATGAAATTGATGTCTCTTGACTTGTTTCATTTTTTTAAAAAAATCGTATTCTTTCATATTTCAAACTGAACTTCGTATCCTGGCGTATTTACGTCGCATCAATCTGTATTAATTCAGCTCCCGTTACTTGGACACAAATTGCAATATGTGTCAGAAAAGAATATGTGCCTCTCCTCATGCTGGAAAATTGTCTCAGCTGTAGATAGGGCACAAATCCCGAGAAAATGGGGGGCCTGCTCCCCAATTTCAATACATTAAATGCGTCTTTAATTATTGTTAGTCTATTTATTTAATTCTTGTAACGATTCCTATAATGCTATTGAGATCATCATCATTTTTCTCAAATAATAGTATTCTTGCGTCATACATAATTGATTTTCTCTCTTCATAGTTTTGGAAAAGTCATTATTTAAGTTATTATAAAATAAGTGTCCTAAAATTTAATGCGGTCTAAGTAGAAGCATACCAATTACAAATATGCATGTATTCAGATTTCAGAATAAGTTCATGGCACTGATTTGTAATATCTACATCGCCTGATATATAATATACATGTTCACATCAGAAAGCAGATTCATCTGAGTCTCATCTGCCCCTTCGCCACCAAAAAAGGCCTCAAATCTGCCCGTCTCCCAATATTGAAGACAACTGTGCTCCCCCAGTTTCTTTGGGAGCCACCCTTGCACCGCCACTGCACTTGATCCGATTGTACACTAAGGCGCGCTATACACTATAGGATATATCCTAGGAAATCTCTTACGATTTGTCCTAGAGTCAAAATCTCAACGTGTATGCCATCAGATCGCATGTCATTTCCTGTGTTCTGAACGATCCTATGAGATTCCTCTTGTTTAGAGCACGCTCTATTTTGGAAACAAAATTCGTAAGATTTCGATTTAAGCGACATCAGGTGATAGAAAGTGAAAAGAAAACAAGTGAAAACACAACTGATGTTTCTTTTGATCATGCAGGATTACTTTAGGTGTACCACTTGAAATAATTGTTGAAATATTATAATTTATCACTGTTTCCTAAATGATTTGCGTTGACTGACTTGAAAATTATTCGCATAGCATACAGTGTTGAATTCAGACATTTTCACGCGGGGGGGACTATGAACTCCTCGGGGAAAGGGGAGTTTGCGTGAAGTAATTTCTACATTTTGTGATTGAAATTTTGAGTTTCTCCGGGGGGAATGAATTTTCTTCGGGGCAGAGAATCTCCCGGGCTATCCCCTGAATTCACCCCTAATAGATACAATCCCTCAAGGAGACCATCAAAAGCAATTATTGATAAACTACAATTCTTTTACGATTTGCGTACAAATACGGGGGCCGGATATATAGTATAAATACTATAGTGCAAAAACGCAAACCAAGTTGTGCTAGGTGGCCTCTGGAAAGTACAAATGCTATCTAACCGAGTCACAGCAGGGCGTAGCGGGGACCCGAGCGTCAGTCAGAGGATATGCGAGCGAAGGAAACAGGCGCGTCAGTGAAAATGAGTGGGTTTCGGCAATGATACGAGTTTGAATAGTAATTGTCATGCTATCGTGGTAGTAGTGATCCACTTGTAAACATAAACTATAGCTTCTGTAAACTATACAGAAATAAACAGGTGGTGGAAAATAGTATCACCAGTCATCTTTCATATGCACTCACTTAGGTAAATGCTTCGCAGAAAGGGTCCAGAAGTAGGCAAAACATGCAAAATTTACAGGAGAAATGGAAGATCCAAGTACTTAGACCTAACACAACCTAACTAAATCTAACCTAATGAAATTAATGAACTAAAACTAACCTAATATTAATAGAAGTAAGCGAAATTCTATCACGTTTTGAAAATTAGCTGGAGCCATATACTAATATAATCTAACGTAACATAACCGTACCTAACCTGGACCAGTCTAAACTAAACTAATGCAAATAGAAACTATCGAAATTGTAACATTTCTTAGAAAAATTAGCTGGACTCTTTCTGCTAAACATTGTCTCTCACCTATTTTACCCGTCGTTAAAACATTTATAATGATTTTACACTAGTAACCCTACAATTGTAAACATAAAATACAGCTGTATTACTTTGTATTTAATTCTGTTGTTTGCAGAAATTTGATTCTTATAAACATGTCTTTTCATGCAAAGTATTAAATTTTATTTGTAAATCTTCTAAAATGTGGTGTGCCGAAAGTATACCAGCACCCTTCTGACATTTATGTTTTTTTTTAGAGGTATCCAATTTAACAATATAGCGCCTGGTATTAATATCAGTAGGATGTGCAGTATGGTTAGCATAGTAATTCTTCAACTTTGTACTTTTATTAAATAGAACTATTTCACAATGTTGATAAACGTCATTCGGTCAGACAAAAAAACACTTCACGTGTATGGTACAAAAAGGGTAGCATTTCCTACAAGATATGTCATAACATTTTTCCGAAGATAAATCCTAAGATGTTTCCTAGGATTAATCTCGTAGTGTATAGCCCGCCTAATGGAATCTATGACTAAAAATAATGGACATTCACTTTTGCGCAATTTCAATCTGACATTTTGTTCTGGAGTATAGCTGTTTTTGCATCTTTCCGAAAATTTTCGGGTGGTCATCGCTCCGAGGCATTTCTACACCCAGGTTGGTCTATACTTTTCTTTTTATCGTGGGGACAGGAATTAAATCTTCCAAGACACACCTACACACACACACACACACACATATATATATATATATATATATATATATATATATATATATATATATATATATATATATATATATGTATATATATATGTATATATATATGTATATATGTATGTATAACGTAATCACGTTTGTATGAGCGCCCTCTTGGTAGACTTGTCCACCGCCCTCATTAGTAAGCCAGCACGGGATCTTTGTGGATGTTCGTGATACTGTAGCATCCTTAGTTTGTAACAAAATTTCAGCCTTTTTTATATTATTCTAAAAGTTACAAGAGTGTAAAGATAAATAGTCCACTAAGTGTGTTCGTGTAACGTTATTTTTATTTTTATTTTTACCCTAAGAGTGTCAAACACGAGTGTCCCCTAAATAAATCTTATCTACCTCACTCGGGGAGAGGGCTAGAAGATTCAAATGACACCAATGTACAATCACTTACATCTGTTTCTTTTGTGGCTCCATCTCTGGATCACCCTCGGCCTCAATAATCTCTTCCAGTGACTGCTATCTTGATGTTTCCTGTATAACACCAACGTGTCGTGATCTTAAATGGTGCCATAAGCCAGTCGTTGAATTTCGATTGTGGATAATACTTCGACAGTAATTGCATTTTGAAGAAACACCATCATTTTCATGAGTGAAATGTTCCCATATATTCGACTTTCCCATTGTAAATACTTCCCGAAAATATCTCTTCTTGCAGTTCTCTTATATAGTTCGAAACAAGCTCTGCGTTGGTAACTGATATAATGAACGTCGGTTGGGTATTCCTCATAACGAACGAATGCTTCTCCCACTAGGCCAACAAACATATCAGAAGTGTTGATATCGTAGGACACGTGTCCTTTCTCTAAACAACCATCTTTTATTGTTACCAAAATATTCAGTCACAGCGAATATGAAACCACTACCGTATCAGCAAAAGCGAGTAGGAGATAGCTAGCTAAAAGCAGTCTCAAATAGCTATTACGATTAGAACACGCCGCATCAGCGAAATAAGATACTATTCAATTTCAGTCAGGGAGTAAAGCTTATCTGTATGTAATGATGCGTTTCTTTTCTTTTGTTTATAACTTCAATCAAACCAGACAGGGAAGGAAATGTTGCTCTTTCGCAACTTCAAATTTCTCTTCAGTTTCGTTTTTCAGTTTAGTTTCGTCCCTTCGTGTTCCATCTCCAAACTTTGTCCTTCTGTTTCGATTTTTTTTTTTCGTTTTTCGAGAAATTTTTCGTTTTCGAAAAAGTATTTTTCGAAATAATGTGGCCATACTCAGAGATGGTGTTCCTTATTCAATACCAGTCTTCCTTCTTTTTGGGGACTGAGAAAAATCGCAAGATTTGCTTTAGGAACCCTGTGAAAACAAATGTGAAGGATAGACGTTCTCAAAAAGTAATATTTGCGTTACGATGTGATATCTAATATCACAAACTAAAATGCAATTTCTTACTTCCGTTGACACATAGAGATGTAAAATTTTATAAGAAATCGAAGGCCGTTCTATGCAAAATCGTTTTTACGTATTATTAGAGTCATACTGAAGGAATGACTACTGCAGGAAATATAATGGTAGTCCAGATGGTAGTCGAACCCTTTAGTATGGCACTAATCACATGTTAGAACGACTCTGAAGAATTCTCAAACTTTAGGGAATTTTTTTTTAAAGTTAATATTCAGGAAACACCGAAACTTCCTTTTCAGCTGGTACCACTGTTTAAATTGTACAATTGTGCGTTCGATTATTCACTGTTTAATTTAATGCTTTGTAGGATTTTTTTTTTTTTAAATTACAAACAAAAAATTAAACCTAACACAAGTGATTTCGAGGTAAGTAACATGTAGTTTCACCAATGAAGTAATAGTTAAATGGTGCTGGTCAAGTTTGGCACACCACACTTTAGATCACAGATAAAATTCAATACTTTGGGTGAAAAGACATATTGATATAAATTGATTTCTGCAGGCAACAGAATTAAATACAAAGTAAACCTATTATAATTTTAGGTTTACAAATGTAGGGTTACAAGGGTAACGTCATTTCAAAAGCTCTATGACAAATACAATTAGCGAGTGCATATGAAAGGTGATGTATAGATACTTTTTTTCCCCCCACTGGTGGTGTATAACTGCACAGTGCACAGAATCTGTATTTTATATTTAGAAGTAGAGCGTTAGTAGTATGAAACCATGACAAGTGGGGTTAACTTTACAATGACCGCTCCAGCTGGTATGCTCACGCAGAAACTAGAAATAATTTTATGAAAATGGATCAAAACTTTCCTAGGATAAAGTATACGTAAAGCCGCGTCAGTTCCCGAAGGAGCTGGACGCTCATACTTTCAGGGATTATTCATTGAGTATCTACGAACTTACCAAGGGGGTAACAAAGCGACTTTGATTTACTTATCGACTGATACGAAAATAAAACAGAACGTACCTGTACTTCATATCTGCATGTGTAGTGCCCTTGTACTTTATCTATGACTATATGTGTATAAGGGGGGGGGGGATTTAACGCATATCGCATGTCTTCTGCACATGGATACTTCTTACTATTGCACTACGTAGAAAATTTATGGTATTTCATGTAGAAGTGGTAATAGAACACAGAAGAAACGCAGATCACGACGTTCTCATGTATACTATTACCCTTTCCTAACCGGTCCATGTACCGTTAAGGGGCCCAAAACTAACCTAATATAACGTTATATTATATAATCAATAGAAAGAAGTGGAGAAGTTGCAAATTTCGTGTGGAAGAAATTACTGGACCCCCTTAACGGAACATTTACCCACTATACCCTTTTAAATCGGCCCTACCGTACTTATTTTTACCCAGCTGGGACGTGTATTATAAAGTTTACCCGACAAGTGTTATTGAAATTCGCGTATTTATTCCTAAGTTTGCGCCTAGTTTTCGAATAAAAGTAGGCCTATAATAAAAGCTACGAAAACTTTAAAAAAAATAATCAATTTGTACTTTGCATCAGTTAATCTGGGCTGAACATAAATACAGTGTTAACGTATAACATTTAAGCTACAGTGCATAAAACACGAACCAACTTGTGCCAGGTTGTCACTGGAAAGCACGAATGCTATCTAACCGAGTCAGGGCAGAAGCGCAGCATGGGTGCACGCATGGAAGGAGGGATGCGTCGGGAATGTTCTAGGATATAGATCCGCTTTATAAAATTAAAGAACTGTATTTTATGTAGCTCGTTTTGGTTCGTTTTCGTTTCTTATTCTTTTTTTGTATTTTCCCACAAAATAGTCGTTTCTTCCTCCTAAAGGCTTCTTTCGTCATTCCTATCATTGCTTTTATTTCTCCTTCACACTTCATATTATCACTAATAATACTACCCAGCAGGGTTGGCTGGTTTAAACCAGCTTTTTTTTTTCTTTTTTTTTACAACTGGTTTAAAGCAAAAAACGAAAAATATTCGTAAAATTGTAAGTGTTCGTAAAATCTTGGTGAACACACATTTGTGGGTTATCACGTGACACTTATTATTCGTATTATATTCAGACGTAAATTCCCCATTCTTTACTCAGAGAATATACTACAAAAGCATCTTTTTTTTATACGTTTATGAATGTTTCTTTTGTGATTTTTTTTTACAGTTTATTATTATTGTTATGCAATTGCAATCAAAGAAAAATTCTAAATATTGTTTCGTTTTAATAATGTTTACTATTGATAAAGTACATCGAAATATCTATTATTTTTTTTTGGGGGGGGGGTCATTTACTGAAATCAGAAGTATCTTTGGTATCTATTTATGTATAAATGGATCACAACCAAAGTGGATTCAAATAATTTTTATCTTTATTCACTTTTCTTACTGATATGCAAATTAAGTCATCGTATTTATTTAACTTGGACTAACAAAAGTCGTAGTGAACTAACTTGAACTTAATTAGTTCTTCTATACTGTGAAGTATTTTGAGATTGTCTATCTGTAATTCTGTATAATGGTTTCACTTGTGCAACTGTTTATCTTTTTGTCCTTCTCAAATGACTCTTGACAGTTAGACAATTATACAAGGTGTTTCAAAACAACAACCGACAACGTTTAGCGAAGTAATTCCTGATACGAAGATAAGACAAAAAGTATAGACCAACTTGGATGCACAAATGCTTCCTTTCGGAGTTATAGACTGCCGAGATCATGAAAAATTGAACTTTAGAGATCCATAGCTTCAAAACTATGGAACGTACAGTAGTCGGTTCAAGACTTCACTTAGATACTAGTAGTAGCTCTATCGGAATATCCAACTTTAAGAATCGTAAGGTACTCACGCTTCAATTTTTATGAAAGGAGTTTGGTTACTGGCATATAATCTAAAGTACTTACAAACTACCTCTATAAAATTGATTGCAGAAGTACCGCAGGATTCTGAAAGTCGGATATTTGGTTCCATACACTAGTTCCTAAGTGAAGTCTTGACCCGACTACGGTAGGTCCCATATTATTGTAGTTGTGAGCCTCTAAAATTTAGTTTTTCATGTTTTCGGTAGCCTAGAACTCCATTTGTACACCCAGGTTGGTCTGTACTTTTTGTCTTACCTTAGTGTCAGAAATCACCTCTCAAACGTTGATGGTGTTATTTTGAAGCACCCTGTATTATAAGTATGAAAAAGTCAATACAACGTATCAGGAGTCCATTGAGAGTGAGTCGGCAGACATATTACTTTTACTTCAAAAACTAAACTAAACCTGTCTTTTATAATTATGTTGTTGATAATGTTTTAGTCAAAAAGCTTGTCTCTATTAAGGATATGGGTATTACTGTTGATGCCGAGTTGTTATGTAATAAACATCTTTAATACGTAGTTTCAATAGCTAGAAGAAACTTAGGAAAAATAAAATAGATTTCAAAAGATTTTTTTCTCTTTAAAAACCTGCCTACTTTTATACTATGCTAACGTAAGAAGTCACCCTGAATATTGTACTACTATTTGGAGTAAAGGAGCCCAATACTTTAAAAAGGATATTGAAGTAGTTCAAAATTTGTCTGTCTCATTTAAAATGGAAATTAAAACTTTTATCAGAGAAAACTCATAATGAAATTAGGCATCTTCTTGGTCTGCTAAAACTATCTGAATGAAGAACTTTATTCGATATCAAACTCCTCCATAATGTTTTGACTGGCAAATTACCATTAATTAAGCCTGTTGGTCTTGGTATCCCTAAAATGGCAATAAGAAATTTTAAAATTTTCAAATATAATCCTAATTTTAATGATGCACCGATATATAAATGTTTGTCAAAAGCCAACAACTATTTACATATTGGTGTCTTTACTTATGGTTTTCCTTCTGTTCAAAGGGAGTTTAACTTGCCACTTATCATTTTTTTTTTTTTTTTTTTATGTTTTAATTACACTGGTTCTTAATTATCTTATCATTGTCCGTGCTTA
Organism: Thermobia domestica; assembly: GCF_964235325.1. Lineage (NCBI taxonomy): Eukaryota > Metazoa > Arthropoda > Insecta > Zygentoma > Lepismatidae > Thermobia > Thermobia domestica. Next base: position 295,579,535 of record NC_137460.1, on the reverse strand, counting down.
TATATTTTTTAATTTTGATTGTGATTTCAGTTATGTTTTAATTCAGGGATGCAAATAAGCAATACAATTTTACTAGCCCAAGGAAAAAGCTACTAGCCCACATCACACAACAGAAATCATTTACTTACCTTTGGTATGATATTAAATACTCGCCCCGGTTATTTGCATCCCTGTTTTAATTAATATCTGCTATTATGTTACTTTTTTTTATTTTAATATTATTGTATGCATGATTGTTTTGTTATTTTTGTACTATTCTTGGGAAGTGTAATTGAACTAAGAGGCTAATTTCCTGATACCAATTAAAAAAATATTTTTATTATTATCATTATTATTACCGGTATTATTATTATTATTATTATTACGATTAGCATTTAAATACCGTTTCTGACCACATGTAACTTCGTTCCCATTTATACGAAATACATACATCATATCTAAATGAAAGATAATATGGATGTGCATTGTCCCGTCGGTCTCAGTACTATTGTCACGTGATAGAGGCTTCCAAAATTTGGATGTTTGTGATACTGTAGCGTCCTTTGTTTGCAACACTGAATAGCAATTGTGGTACTGTCAGTTTTCGTGTAACACGTAAATTTGAAATATGTATCTGATGAAGACATTCGAAAAAATAAGAGCTGCAATGGCTCTCTGGTAGAGCGTTCACCTCTGGTGCTTGGGGTCCTTGGTTCGATGCCAGTCCGAGCCAAGTGAGCTTTGTGGTGGAGAAACACCGTGTGCATGGATTTTCTCGGGGTTCTCCCGTTTCTTCCCACATTCTTCATTCCACCATTCCATTCATTTCCCACCGTCACAGTTACCTTTAGTCTAGCCAGCATAACCGTGGGACGTAAAACTTAAAGATTTCATTTTTCCATTTTAAAAAGTATGACGTCGTGTTGGATTGGTAATACTGTTGTTGTGTTGGTACTGCGGTGTATATCAAAGAATTTTTCCCTGTTGTTTCTTCCTTCGCAAAGTGCCAGCGTTTTTCATATATTGGTCCAGAAGTTACACAGTTGTCTCAAACTCACGCTGTATTTTCGACCCTAATTTTGTGGGGAAAGTTGATTTTGAAGCAGTATGGCGTATAATCCCTTTAAGCTTCCCGATATTTCTCACTGCATGGCATTAAAACCGTGTAGAATTTCGAAATGGATTTACGCACTCCCAATTAAAAAAATAATCCACGAGAAGTTCTATTCAGAAAATATCGATTTTAGTGGAATATGTGTGTGTTGTGTGTGTGTGTGTGTGCAGGGTGTTTCAAAACAACAACAACAACGTTTGGGAGTTGATACCTGACAATTTTCATAGAGGGAGGTTAGCTATGGGCATATAATTTGAAGTACTCATCAACTACCTCTATAAAAATTGTTGCGGAAGTACCTCAGGTTTCTGAAACATGGATATTTGGATAGGGCACATACTAGTTCTTAAGTGAAGTCTTAATCTGACTACGGTAGGTCCCATAGTTTTGGAGCTATCGACCTTTAAAGTTCATTTTTTCATGTTTTCAGCAGCTTATAACTCCAAAACGAAACATTTGTGCACCCAGGTTGGTCTATACTTTCTGTCTTATTTTGGTGTCAGGTTTGGTATATATATATATATATATATATATATATAGTTACCTCGAATGTGGGTTTAAAGTCGGTCGAGAATAAGGGAGTGAGTTTAACTCCCTTTTTCTCCACTCTTTCGTGGTTTGAAAGATATATCACGTGATAAGTTTTGTGAAAATCATTTGTTTTCATACAATATGGAGTGTGTGTTCATATGGCTTTTGAAATCAGTCAGTGATGAAGTATTGAATCCTCCGCGACACACACACACACACACACACACACACACACAGACATCTGATTTAAAAAGTATGTTCAGCGAAAATTTCGCAAAAATAAAAGAGAAAATTCTGATTTCTATGAAACAGTTATATTGAAAGGATAAGAGGATGAAAATCACAATCTTTAGCATCACTACTAAGTTACATTTCATTTTATTAAGATATAGCCATGGGAAAGTTTGTAATTTGTGTTACATTGTGAAGAGGTGATCCCTCGAGTAATCTCTACCGTAACTCTTCGTTAGCGTTAAACTTTAGCTTAACATACTTTTGTGAAAGCACGCTCACTTCCTGTACGAAGGGTCTTTTTTTTTTCAGGTTGTTATGAATAACATTGTTTTCCCTTTTTCCTTTTCCATCGTCACTACTTTTTTTTTTTTATCATCATTTGCGTGTAGAACATTAAAGATAAGGTGCTACTTCATTAACTTTTCTTTGTCTTTTTTTTTTTTGTACTGTGCATAATTTACATTTTTTCGTTGATTAATGACTGATCTTACTCTATAGTACAATATTTTATTGCAGATGATGCTAGTAAAATTTATTCTTTAATTTTCTATCCCTTATTTCAGGTTTTTTGTTAGTATTTAATAATGGAAGAATGTAAAGTGCATTATTTCAGCAGCAGTGGAAGAACTATGTACAGGGAAGTTTGTGTGTATCGTTACTGAGAGGAATTTACACAGGAGCATGTGAAGACTGTGTAGGTACTAAAGTATTCCTTGGTTCTGAAATTAGCTCATTCAGTGTCAAATCGACGCTCTCGTATGTCTTTCCGCTTTCAAATTTTGTAACAGTTGATAAACGATTTTTTTAGCTTCCTAACTATGTTTTGCGTAAGTTTCGGAAGTCTTGTAAAACAGCTTCGTCCGTCCATCTGTCTGTCGACAGCTATCAGAACAAAAACGATGCTGTAAGAAGTAACGAGATGATTTTTTTTTCAATCAATTCAGCGTCCGAAAGATATCTCTCTTCCGTTAACACTCTATTCAAACGAGAAGTGGTTTAGATTAGTCATTTCCGGTTTCAACGTTTATCGCCATAAAACCAAAACGGTAAAAGATATCGACAAGAGGTTTTCTACAAGAATTTAAACTGAAATATAAAAGTAAAAAGTAAAGAATTCCGTAAAAAAAAGGGTTTTCTTTATATTTCTTAAGTTTATACACACGCATTTATATATATATGTACAAGGGTCGTTCAAGGTTGACCGGGATTTTCGTACGTAAATAATCGATGAATAGCCGGATCATAATGAAATTTGCGGGTGACGTAATGTATTCCTTCTCGAGTAACTAGCGCCCGGCATGACGTATTTGGCGCATGCGCAGCAGTGGCAGCGAATATGGCGGCAAGCAGTGTGTCTGTGGAGCAGCGGTGTATAATGAAATTTCTTGTGAAGGAGAAAGTTAAACCAGCTGAGATTTTCAGAAGATTGTAAGCACAGTATGGTGAACAAACGATGTCACGGAAAAGAGTGTATGAATGTTCTGAACAGTTTCGCGAAGGACGGAAGCTGGTGACAAATGAAGCGCATGGACACATTCGCACGACTGCAGTCACACCAGTGAATATTCGCACGTGTTGAGCAAATGATTCTTGAGAACCGGCAAGTAACAATGTGGGATATTGCTGCCGAGGTAAATATCAGTGTCGAGAGTGTTGAGACAATCATTCACGACCACTTAAACGCTTACGCAAAATCTGTACAAGATGAGTTCCCGCCTGCTGACATTTGATCAAAAGTGGACATGCATGACGGTTTGTGAATAGCTTCTGAATCAGTTTCGAGCTGAAGGTGATGAATTGTTGCAATCCATCATCACGTGTGATGAAACATGGTTGCACAATTCAACCCCAAAGACCAAAAGAAGCAGTATGGAGTGGCGGCATAAAGATTCCCCGCCGCCCAAGAAAAGCAAAACGCAGCCGTCCGCTGGAAATATCATGGCAAGTGTCTTCTGGGACATGAAGGGTGACTTTTCATGTGACTTTTCTGACAAAGAGAGCGCAATTAATGCCCAGTACTACTCCACATTGTTGAGTGGTGCTGTATGAAAGTCCATTCGCAAGAAAACACCTGGGATGTTGTCTGGTAATGTCATTCTTCTCAATGACAATGCCCGCCCTCACACGGCCAATGTGACAACAACAACTCTGGCCGAAATGCGCTGGGAAGTTCTGGCCCATCCCCCCACAGTCCAGATTTAGCTCCCAGTGATTATCATTTGTTTGCACCCCTTAAAGACCATCTGGGAAGGAAGAAATTCATAACAGATGAAGCACTGGGAAACGATGTTCTCCAGTGGCTACGAGAACAACCAAGTTATTTTTACGCCAAAGGAATCAGGGAGCTGCCACCTGAATGGCTGACAAATTGAATTAATTTGGATCTATATAAAGATACCCTCCAAATATTTGCCTCCTATAAAAATATCTGAAAACAATTTTGTTTTTCCAACATTTAAAGAACATAAAACTTTCAAAAGTGGATGTATATTGTTGTGTGTTTTTTCCTCTCAATAAAAGCACATTGAAAGAGAGGTTCCAACCGACAGTGTTCATTAATCATTGAAGATCCTTTTGTGGATACTTTTGACAGAATTGAAAGGCTTGATTTTAAATAATTATTTCCGCCTGCATCCTCAAACGTTTTGAATAGTACTTAATTTAGTAGCTCGAAAGGTTGCTGTGGACTTGAAGAATGCTACTTTTTTTTCGTTTCTTTTGAAGTTCGATTTGACACGGGATGCTCTCAATGTAGTTGATAAGATTTTGTATATATATATTTGGTTCTTAAACTGTAATGCAATTTGTAATCTTCTATTAAGTTTATATTATTGGGTATAATTTGTACGATTCATGCAATATGTTTGTTCTATCGTGAAGTTCCATGTTATTTAGACCTCTACAATTCTCAAATTGTACAGCCTCTATGCTGAAGACCTTAGACTTTCTCGAAACAATTTTAGCCGACATTTTGCTTTTGACACTGTGTAGTGTTGGCACGTAACGTAAACAGAAACAAAAAAATGATTGTATGCAGAGAGAGAGAAAGCAGACATACTGTGCCAAGATTCTAATGTATATCAGAATAAGATATTTCCACACAAAACTGAATTAATGCAGTCTAAAATTTTTCTGGGTATTATTTCAGTTTTATTCTATACAATTAATTAATAATAGTTAACAATATTTATTGAAGCATTTGCAGTAATAAGTTGATCACAAGTGATTAGACGTTGTTGTGTCTTGTATCAAAACCAAACACTTCCTTGTAATTATCATGTTGGTGATCTAGACTAGCGAGTGTCTTCCATGTGGGTAGCGAATGGGTCAGATGTTCATGGCGCCTAATTGGATTACATATATAAAAGAAAAGGAAGGATACACAGAAGACAAGAAAGATTCGGAACATATATGACTTACACGGATTCAGCAAACCGTCAACTCAGGGGGGAAAAGGTAATGAAAAAGCGTCCAGAAGTATGGTGCTTACTTTGCTTTTCCTTTCCTTAGCCTCGGTGCGTAAACGTGTAACGTTTAGCTAAAAAAAAAAAAAAAAAAAAAAAAAAAAAAAAAAAAAAAAAAAAAAAAAAAAAAAAAAAAACAATGTTTTGACCCGCGGTACGTTATAAATTGCGAGTCACTGCTCTAGACGAAAACAGTACTTAGGTTTATTTACATGAGAACTAAAAGAACATAACACGTCACGTAAGAATATTCAGCGAACATGAAAACTTCGTTACTGAATTCTCTGTCTGTCTCTCGCTCTCTCGCTCTCCCTGTGTGTGTGCGTGTGTGAGAGAGAAAGAGATTTGCTAAATTTTCAATTTTGAGTCCTCCATTCGATAGGGCATCAAAAACTATCTCCGAAGTTAATAAAAATTTTCGCGTCACTCTTACCGTTCCTGAGATATTGGCCAAAAAAGTTCGGACTTCGGGAGATTTAAGGAGCCATATCTTGGGAACCGTAAGTCATAGAGAGATGATATTGATTTTGATCATTCAATTTTGAGCTCTCGAGACCGGAATACAGCAAATTATGGATGCGTTAAAATATTAAATACAGTACAACCCCTCAAATCCGAACTAATTGGGGCTGAAGCCTGTTCGGATTTCGGGGGGTTCGGATTACCCGGGAAATAATATTACGTACTTATTTCGTCACTGAATTTCTGATCTTCGACAGTTAAAGATAACTGACTTCAAGTGGAAAATCAGTGTTTGTTTAATCTTGTGTTGCAATTTTTCGTGTTAATCGTAACCCAGTTAACCTAAAATGATTTCATTGTTTTGGATGTTTTGAATTACTTAAGTAGACGTAAACTATTGCCTATTTTATCTAAACTTAACTGTATTTTATAACGTTGTGAATAAGCATTAAGTCTAAACATGTTAAAACCTTAAAAAAGCTAAATTTGTGTAATTAAATCTATTTTTTTTATTTTCTAGCTGTAGTTTTTTTTTTTTTTTTTTTTTTCCTGAGAACGTGTTCGGATTTGCCGGGTTTTCGGATTTACGGGGTTCGGATTTGAGGGGTTGTACTGTAATACTTTTGATAAAGTGGATAGTTTCAAATATCTAGGATCAGTATTAACAGAGGAAAATCATATTCACGAAGAAATTAAATGTCGACTAAAAACAGGGAATTCGTGTTACTATTCGGTTCAAAATCTCTTGTCGCCGCGAATTCTGTCGAGGAATTTGAAGCTTAAAATATACAAAACGATAATAATCCCTGTTGTTCTGTATGGCTGCGAAACATGGTCACTTACTCTGAGGGAAGAACATAGACTGAAAGTATTTGAGAACAAGATCCTGAGACTATATTCGGACCCAAGAGGAACGGGAATGGGGAATGGCGGAAACTTCATAACGAGGAACTACATAATTTATACGGTTTACCTAACATTGTTAGGGTCGTCAAGTCTAGGAGGCTTAGGTGGGCGGGTCATGTAGCTAGAATGGAAGAAAGTAGAAACGCTTTCAAAGTCTTGACTGGAAGACCAATCGGAAAACGACCATTAGGAAGACCTAGGCGCAGATGGGAGGACAATATTAAGATGGATCTCGCAGAGATTGGAATACATAGTAGAAACTGGATGCAGTTAGTTAAGGATAGAAGTCAGTGGAGAGCTTTTGTGAATGCGGTATTGAACCTCCGGGTTCCATAGGCCATAGAGTTAGTTAGTTAGTTTGATAGAGCATCAAAAACTGTGTGAAAGTATTACGGATTTTTTGGCGCTCATTAATTGTGTTAATCAAGAGAAGAAAGACAGTCTATGCAGTGTAAACTTCAAAATTAATGAACAGGCCTCGTATGGAAATTTTCCAAGAACTCTCTCTCTTCCCAAGCATATACATATATGTTTGAATGTGTGTGTGTGCAACTAACTTCGATCAAATCGCCCAGCAGTCCTTTTATGGTTAAAAAGAAAGAAGAATCGCTTCACAGAACATTCCAGCAAGAAGTCTCATCGCTAAGTTTAGCCATTGCCTCAGTTGGTTGCGTTTCAAGTCAAAACCGGGGTTTTCCCTTTGGAGAAGCAACACAAGAGGTTGGCGAAAAAAGCAAGTCAGTCTATTGAAGAGACTCGGCTAGGCAGGGGTGCCCTCGCACCTATCGTGCGTCCTGTACGTAGAGTAGGCTTTTACGCGGTCTCGCACTCAGCCTGTCGACACAAGTTTAGTTTTGGAGTGTTATATAATTACGAAATGGGCCTTGTACCTGAATTTGTTTGTGATTGAACGTGTTGTGGCGGTCGAACGAAGGAAGAAACGCTAGTGAGTCAATTTTAAGACAATTGAGTGGTTGAATTTCAGCATAAGCAACGTTTTAAGGCACACCTAAACGATAGCCCTGTCGTGAGCAGCTTAGCTGTTGAAGGTTTCTGTCGTGTGACACATGAACTACTAGATTGGATTTGAGAACCAGATTTCTGTGAAGAGGATAGCCCAGAAGAGGAAACTGCGTCTGACTTAATCCCCACTCTCCTTGTGCAGTGCTTAGAGAAGCGCGAGTGTTATATAAATTATCCCCTACTCAATTTTTTGCTGCCAGCGCAAACTGTAACTAAAATTGAGAAGAGTAATTTTTATAAATCGAGAAGGCCACCTGATTTAAGTAAATGACTTTAAGAAAATAAAAGTTAAAGGCAAAGTAATTGTTTTGAGCGCTCAGGTTGTTAAATATATAATTTGCTTGTAGTTTACTTATTGTATATTGTTTGTTTAATCATAATACATAGTACTCACAATTTTAATCTCACGTTTAATTCTTAGCCGTAATCGCTTGTAGCTTTACAGGGCGTTATAACAGTTTATAGATTATTTGCTTTATTCATTAATCTTTACGGCAAGCACTCTTCTCTCCCCCGATATCTTTCCAGCGGTCGGTGAAGACGGGAACTGCTTGTATGGTTTATGATGACCTTTTGTGGGCGCTGGGAGCCATGAAATCAAAGTTTGAAGCAAGTGAAACAAAAGAGAGAGAGATAATATATAGACTTATTTACGATAATTCCACAAAGGTCGGTCATAAAAGAAATGATGGAATTTTTCGCGTCACTCTTACCGTTCCTGAGATATTGGATAAAAAAGTTCGGATTTCGGGAGATTCAAGGAGCCATCTTGGGAGCCGTAAGTCATAGAGTGGTGATATTTAGCGAATTTTTCAATGTTGAGCGTGTATCTTCGTAAAACGACATATCGAGAACGTTTTAACAGGTTTCCTCCTTCGTATGAACTAAACACTTTCTCATCACTCCCGATTACACGGTTCCAGAAGTCTTATGGCTTGTTAATGTGCATCTTTGCGAACTCTAAGCGAGCATGTATATGTGCATCTGTTAGTTTGACCTGCAAAGCAGGACAAATAATATGAGTACAGTTACATGTCTCTGCACTGCATTCCAGACCTAAAGTTGTTTTCAGTTTGTTGCAGCAGGGAATGGGTTTGCTTCGTTAGCTCCAATAATTGAAACATCTTCGTCTTCCGTTGTCACTTGCGGTCTACTCAGTTTCGCTGTAGTTTCTAATCTCCTGTCGACGAAGATTAGAAGTATCTACAGAAGCGAGCCGCAAATCATGTATATGAATGTTGTATGAAAGCAATAATGCCAATTAAATGATCACTGAAGTTATAAATCGTGCGGATAACGCAATAGAATGCGATGTTGCTTGAGAGCAACATTGCCCACTAAAGGGTTAGGTGTTAGTGGAGGTTGTTTGATGAAAGCAGGGTGTGCATGTTAAGCTGAGGGATGTTCAAATGTTACTAATGACGAGAACATTGTTAGGATGGATGAACTTTTTCAAAAAATGCGTGGAATTAAGGTACGTGAGGTTGCAGAAAGGATGAACATTTCTTTTGGAACAACTCATGACATCATTCACGATAAATTCCAATACCGCAAAAGGAGTGCATGATCGGAATGAAAATAGTTAATATTATCTCAGCAAGATGGCAATTAATTCTTTAGGGGATGAGACATCTGTCCATCATTACATTCATGAATACAAGAGAACATCCATGCAATGGAAGCACAAACTGTCTCCTGTGAAGAAGTTCAAGATGGATCAATCAGCTGGGAAGGTGCTCTTTACCGTTTTCTGGGATGCCAACTGGAACAAGGAAGAACAATTAATGCTGAAGCGTTAATTAAACAGAAACGCAGTTCGATATAAGCGACCTGGTCTCCTGTCAACTGGTGTTATTCTTCTTGACGATAACGCCTGCCCTCCACTCACCGGCGCAAACAAGACACAGAACTGAAGACGACTGCCCCACCTATTATACAATTCCGATTTAGCGCTGGGTGAGTTCCATGTTTTTCCGGTGTTAAAGTCTACGTTGCAAGATAAACGTTTCGAAACAGATTTAAAAAAAAAAAAAAAAAAAAAAAACGAAACGTGAGGCAAGCCTTTTTTTTTTTTTTTCAATGGGTTGGACAAAACGCTGCAGCGGTGGGACAAATCCCTGAATCTCAATTGGGATTATGTGGAGAAGTGAGGAAGGACTCATCTGCAAATGTACCATAAAAAATAACTTTTTAATAGCTTAGGGAAACTTATATATTGAATGATCCACATAGAAAACAATTTAAGACAATTAATTGTGCAGAATCAAAGTAACTGTTAGATCTTGATTCTTGTGACTGAAATCTTACCGTACTTGATGGAAATTGCTGTTTTAAGTATGGAAGAAAATAAAGAAAAAGAAAAAGAGTAGTTGAATAGAGGTTAAAAGTTTTAATGGATCCAGTGGATCTAGTTTGAAGACGGTTTCACTAATTTTATGCTGTTACCTTCCATGCTTGTAACAACTACATTTAATATATATTTGAGTGGAACTTGGCCATATTGTTTTATGAGATGCAGTAAAATTATGCAAATAATATGTAACTAAAGAACTAGATTCCTGTTCCGTTCTTTCTTATTCTTGTAATTAATATCCACGCTTGTTCGTGTTACACAATACATGTAAAAATCACGCGTGGAATTAAACTTAGCTATTCTGTTTTACATAATTACTCCTTTTTACTGCATATAGCCTTTGATGCTTAACTGACATACATATTCTGTATCTGCATTTTCTGACGAAAGACGCGTACTGCACCAAAGAGATCAGGTCAAGAATAGCCACAGCCAAAAAAGCATTCAACAACAAGAGGTCACTCGTAACAAGCAGCCTTAACGTTGGACTAAGAAAAAATTGGTCAAGTGCTATATATGGAGTATTGGACTTTATTGTTCAGAGACTTGGACATTACGGAAGTTAGAGAAGAAATATTTAGAGAGAAAAGAAAGGAAGGAAAAAAACACAAGTGATCGATGATTTAAAAAATACAAGAAAATATTGGGAGTTAAAAAGGAAGGTGAAAATCCAGAAACCTTGAAGAAACATTTCCAGGCGCAAACTGAAAATTTAAAACAAGAAAAGAAAAAAAAACCTCAGTCCCAGATAGAGATGCAAGGGCTCGGAAAGAAACAGGCTTTTATGGAAAAAAAAAAAAACTCGGTTTTTTCTGCTTCGCTTTTTTGCTTGGGAAATTTTGGGCTTTTTTGAAAATTCTGCTTTAAATTGATAAATCAGATTTTGTTCCGCTTCTCTATAACACAAAAAGCCATTTAATTAGTGGTTGATGCCGATAATAATATAAAACCTCGAAAATAAACCATGAATTTCGAAAAGATATTTCAAACAATTTTTCTTAAACATTTATGAATTCCAAAGGATTAACCAATGTATATAATAAGATTATTTTAACCTTCTACATACAAAAGTAAGCAGGGTTGGCAAGAACCATGGTTGTTTTTAAAAGTGCCAAAAACCCGTTTTTTGGGGGGGAAGTTTAAACTAGGTTTTTTGGTTTAAACCAGGTTTTTTTGGGTTTAGATATTTTGCTTTATGTGTTTATATTACATATTGACAGAGATAAGTTTGTTTCGCCTTGGTGTTATTATGCAACAACGGGGTTATGCTGGAAGAGGTCACATAAGCTTAAAGAAGTCCGGTCAGTAAATTTCTTAAATTGAGAAACTCCCGCCCTAGCCATCGGGAAAATCCCGTCATTACTCTAAATGTAAAACAATAACGGAAAAATCCTGTTATTGCTTTGCATGTAAAATTTAAAGGTCAATGTATCATAGTCACTTCGCTAAAACTGAGGTATTAAATTACAAATTTAGTACGTACATATCATTGAAAGTACAATCCAAGCTAATGTTGGAAGCTACGTAGGCAATCGATAAATTTTGCCAATTTATATCAATATATTTAAGCAACTTTGATTCTTTATAAAACAACAGGCATTCATTCACGCATGCAGAAATATACAGTTTAGTTTCGTTTTGTATGTTCAGGCTTAACATCCTTGCGTAATACCGAGGTTATCAAGGAGAAGACTTTCGCTTAAAGTTACATCCGAACCGCTACTTTGTTTACGCATGAAAGAAGGGTTGTGGTTCGACCGAGAATTGAACATGGGACACCTTGATTAAAAGGTGAAAAGGAAATAAAACTAATGCAGATGGTTTGATGTGTGGAAACGTCACCATGAAGTTCACACGATTCGCATTTTTCGTTCTTTTTATTTATTTATTTACTTTTTTTTGGTTTAAACCAGTTGTTTATTTAAAAAAAACAGCTGGTGTAAACCAGCCAACCCTAAAAGTAAATACTTCTTTTAAAAAAAATACTCAAATAAGTAGCAAAATTCTATGTAGTATTTTTACTTCAAAATATTCCATACCCTCTTTTTGGAACAAAATAAAATTAAAATAAAACATAAGAAAAATACTTAGATTTATATGATACACTTAAAGGCTACACATCTAGACCTTTTGGTTTTGTATACTCTTGAAGTTCTTCAGTTTTATATAAGCACCATCACAGTTTACTCAGTTCTCAAGTTTTATGTATGTTTAACAAGAGGGATTCAACATATGAAGGGTGTGAGGTAAGAACATGGTAACCCACAATTTTACTATTTTAAGAAATTAGAGATTTTCTGCTACACAATCCATTTTGAAAGTCGGAAAGCTGATTTTTCACATAAGACTATACATGAAGGATTAAACGAAGCGGTATGCGTTGCTGTCTATCTGGTGCTGCATAACTCAGCAATTGAAAATTTGTTAGTTACCATGTTCTTGGCTCTCACCCTTTATATCATTATGGAATTCTCCCCACCCCGCCACCAAAAAAAAAAAAAAAAAAAAAAAAAAAAAAAAAAAAAAAAAAAGACTACGGAATATATTTAAGATAAGATAAATACAACTGCACAACAAACATGACTGAGTGGAGCTTTTGCGCTTCTATTGGGAGGTCCGGGATTCAACTCAGCATTCGACCATTCTGACAAAACTTTTCTTCATTCCATCTATGAAGTAGAAATAGTGTGTGTACTGTGAGTTGGCGGACTTCATTTCTTATTTATTTTTAAATCGTTATTATTACTAATTACCAGCAGTGACGGTTTTGCGAAGGTTAGGGGGACGGTCTTTCGGACTGAAGCCTGTTCGCCAAAATTACGGATAAATACAACTGCACAACAAACATGACTGAGTGGAGCTTTTGCGCTTCTATTGGGAGGTCCGGGATTCAACTCAGCATTCGACCATTCTGACAAAACTTTTCTTCATTCCATCTATGAAGTAGAAATAGTGTGTGTACTGTGAGTTGGCGGACTTCATTTCTTATTTATTTTTAAATCGTTATTATTACTAATTACCAGCAGTGACGGTTTTGCGAAGGTTAGGGGGACGGTCTTTCGGACTGAAGCCTGTTCGCCAAAATTACGGAATGTCAAACAAACGAAATAGCTATTAGTTATGCCTTTACTCATAAACTTTAAGCTCCCGTCAAATAAAAATTACGAATGTTTAGAAAAACTAAACATTAGTAAGAAAAAAAAACTCCCAAAATACTTTTCTAAATCCGCCACTGATTTTCAATATAAAATGATCTTCAAGGTTGTATCCGGAAGATTATCTCTAAATATATAAACGAAACGAAATACAGTATTAGTTATGCCTGTACTCATAAACTTCAAGCTTCTCCCAAATAAAATTAGGACGTTTTAGAAAACGAAACAATCAGAGAAATCCCTCCCAAAGTACGTTTCTAAATCCGCTACTGATTATTTGTATAAATTAGTATTCAAGGTTGTATACGGAAAATTATTGCTAAATCGTTGCACAGCTACAGTATAACAGAAATGTGGAAGTACGGTTAGACGGATATATTGAAAAACGTACGCTTTGACGGATATATAGAAAAACGTAAGTTTAACTTTTGCGCTAGAAGCTAGAGTACTAATCTCATAGAAATGAAACACAGATAACAAACTGAAATGATCCCGAGAAGAAAAAAATGTCGATAACTCAAAAGTTAAAATAAAGTTAAATAGCCTCTAAAATTGGCCTCAAATACTACATTCTTCATGTTAGCTTTAATTCGTAAAACATGTGCTCCATCCATCTTGATGGTGAATTTTAGAGCGAAATATGGCATTTAGGTCATGGAATTCTTATCTAACTATAGAATATACTATAAGAAAGCTATTTAGATAGAAAAATCATGAAAATGAAAAAAGCCAAAATTTCCAAAATTCTCGTTTTTTTTCCAAAAAAGCCGGCTTTTTATGTGAAAAAAACCATCGATTCAAAAAAGCCGGCTTTTTTGCATCTCTAGTCCCAGAACCTGGCAAAAAGCAGAATACTTAATAATTAGGGACACGATTTTTTCGCACTAAGAATTTGAAAATTTCGCGTTTTGTCGCATTTTCCAAATAAAATTTCGCATTTTGTGGCTCTTGTGGGAAAGATATTCCGTGACATTTTTTCAATTATTCCTTTTATTTATAGCTCACCAGGGAAATTAACCATTAATTACCTAAAAACAAAATGCAGTGAATATATCACTTATACAAAATTATATATATATCGGGTGTTGTAAAATAACTCTTGGGAGGTGACTCCTGCCACTGAGACAAGAAAAAAAGTTCTCTTGAACTTTCGGCTGTCGGACATAGTTTCGGATCTACAAGGTGCCGAAAGCGTGGGAAAATGACTTTCGGACGCCATTAGCTCGGAAACTATTCAACGTAAAGAGGGCGGGTAAAAAATTCACTGAAGAAGTCGTACCTGATGTATTGAATTTTGCATGTTTCACAATCCTACCATGCACGTGCAAGGGATTCCACAAAGGAACGTAGGGAGTCCCGGATAATCTGCCAGATGAAAATTGGTCTAAATGGATATGAATTGATAGGGTTTCTAACAGGTAACAATAATTCGTTTGTATTAAGTCGATATCTGGAACAAATACAAAATGGCGGACACCTTCATGTCCGTTGTGTGTGGTTGCATAATCGCCAGGTACGGATGCTGGCCAACAGTGACGTTCTGATTATTAAGTGTAGCGAATTTGTACGAATGTAGAAAGACATATGGACATATGGCAGGAGTCACCTCGCAGGAGTTGTAACACTTATTTTGCAACACCCGAAGCTCAAGTGGTAGAGCGTTGGCTTCGCATTCGGGAGGTCGCGGGTTCGATTCCCGCTGCCAACCATCCTGATTGGGGTTTTCCAGGGTTTCCCTCAATCCTACCAGGCAAATTCTGGGATGGTACCTACTAAAACAGGCCCTGGCCGATACCGTCCCAAATCCTTTCCATTGTTGTTTTTATTATTGTTAGATATCCAGTATAAAATGGCCTCAGAGCTGTATCTGGTAATTGTTAAATAATATATATATATATATATATATATAATCAATCCGAAGGAAAATCAGTAACTAAACTTACTATGAGTAGGAAAGTTTGGCTGTCTTTTGAAGACACACAGGCACAATTTATATTTAAGCATTAAATATAAGCATGTTACATGTTTCCACATTTTCCTCCTTGATTGCATCACTTATACAAAATTATATATATCGGGTGTTCTAAAAATGACGCCCACGGACCACAGAGTACTAGTCTACAAACCAAAATAAAGCGAAAATGCTATATGATGGCTTGCCCTCCGCGACCTGCTTCAGCCGCTATGGGGAATCAAAGATTCATAATGTGACAACGTTGCAGATTAACTTGCAGCCATTAGCATTATTCTATGAATACAACAAGGAGTTGAATCGATTGCTACACTAATAAGAGATCCTGGTGTTAATTAATATCGACTTTATCTGCCATCTGGAAAGAATTGATATAACTATTTGATAGATTGGTAGATCTATTCTATGGTTATTTATTTGTGACGTTGTCACATAGTGCAATTCGTGTCTCCAGACAAGGACCTGAAAGGTATACAAACATATATACTTTTTGCTTTATTATGACCTGTAGAATAGTGCTGTGTGATCCATGGGCGCCATTTTTAGAACACCCGATATATATATATAATCAATCCGAAGGAAAATCAGTAACTAAAGTTACGATCAGTAGGAAAGTTTTACTATCTTCTGAAGGCACACAAGCACAATTTATATTTAAGCATTAAATATAAGATGTTACATGTTTCCACATTTTCCTCCTTCCTTGTTGTACGTTTGTCATTTATCACCAGTCCATATTTAAAAAAAAAAAAAAAAAAAAAAACCTACTCATAATTGGCATTGCTTGTTGGAAACCACACATATGTAAGTGCACTTGCAAAAAACTTCAAACAATCATCACTTCGGAACTTTTATCCATTCCACTACACTGAACTTTCCAAACCAATTACTTCTCAAAAGTTCATAAGCCACTTTGTAAAACTCCAAATACGGTACTTCATAATCAGATTTTTGATGAAGGCAAAGCTTTATAAAACTTCCTTAACGCAACAGTGTCTGGTTTACTACTACATGCGATTACCGAAGGATCAAATAGCTTTCCCAATTTAAGAATGATCTTTCTGTATATTTTTTTAAAGTCACATTCACCATTAGTCCTCTTTTCACTTGGTAACAAACGTAAGTGTACTTTAGTTTTTTCACCAAAGAGACTCTACCGCAAAAGTTGAATCGAGTGCTGAATCTTTCAAGACAACTACTCAGCAGATGTGCTGTCGGAGATTTGCCGTCTTAGTGAAAGTTATAAAATCGACGAGATCACCACACTTATCAATAACAAAACTTAACTGAGCCCTCAAAATTAACTTTTTGTCCTTTAAATAACTATTGAGCGTTTTAGCTTGAGAATTTAGATCGTCATAATTTGAAATGAACTGATCTAGTAGTTCTAAGTATTTGTCTAAATACTGCACAGCGTAGAACCAACTATTCCATAGTCAGAACCAACTATTCCATAGTCAGAACCAACTATTCCATAGTCAGAACCAACTATTCCATAGTCAGAACCAACTATTCCATAGGCTCGGGAAACAACTTGGGTTCAGGATCAGGATACTTCTTTTTAAGAAAACTCTGGTACTTGCTTTTGAGATTCTGTGCGTTCAAAAATGCATTTTTTTACTTTGCACACAAAATTATTAAGTTCTTTCAAAGTGTTCTGCCAGATATCTCCAATCAAGTTCACTTTGAGTGGCCAACACTGTACATGAACCATATGTGTTCCAATTATCACAGACATGTCGAAGCACTTACACATATAACGTGCACTGTCCGAGACAAAACCAAGAATATTCTCATATTCAGTGCTGTAGCGGTGCAGTATCTCTATTATCATCTGTTTTTGAATCATCCAAAATGTACCATTCATGCCACGTTCTACAGTCCCCTCAGTGGAAAACTGGCGTTTTTAAATAAATGAAAACGTATTTTGGGGGGCGCGGTGGCTCAGTGGTAGAGCGTTCACCTCCGGTGCTTGGGGTGCCTGGTTCGATCCCAGCTCGCGCCGTGTGGACTTTGTGATGGACAAACATCGTGCTCGTGGGTATTCTCGGGGGTCTTCCGTTTCCTCCCACTTTCTTCATTCCACCATCTCATTCCTTTCTCATCTTCACCGTCTCCTTTAGCCTAACCGGCATAACCGTGGGACGTAAAATTGAAAGAGTAATAGAGACATTACTAAGCTGAGCAAACGATGATTTCATTAGAATCATGGCGTTGTACTGATTAAATGTTCATATCGAAAGCAATGAGAGTTATTGTACTTACTTTATTATTTACTCTTAGATACTGTGTGTTGAGTGGTATATTCACCTGTGGTGTGTAGAAATTCATATAGTTGTGTGTACTAATACGATGCTTGCTGATTCGTTTGTATAGCCCCGGGTTCGATTCCCGACGGAAGCTCAAGTGGTTCGAATTCCACGGTAATCAGTAGGTCCACGCCTCATATAGCCTCGCAGCTGAACGGGACGTTAAACTCAAAATCAACTCGTTTATATAGCTCACGTCATTGTCACAGGGATTGTACCTTCTGACAGTTCATATCAGTCTGCTTTCTTGAGCCTGATTATATTTAATGTCTTCTCGGTAGAGACAGTAATAGTTCGAGATTTAAACCTTCACCAAATTTATTTTATAAAAATATTACAAAACTTGTTTGTAAGTATAAAGAAGATAATATCAGATTCTTTCCTTATCAGAAGTATAGGTAAAGGAAGGAAATAGTTTTGCACGGGAACCCTTTAGCTCATGGCAGCCTCTTGGGATTTCGGCAAGACAATACCCCTTCGTTCAGGGTAATGTTGTAAAATTTCCGAAAATTTTAAACCTGCTGGTAAAAAAAAAAAAAAAAAAAAAAAAAAAAAAAAAAAAAAAAAAAACGGTTTCTTTCTGGAAAAATTGGGAAAATAACAAAAATCTTTGTATTAGCTTAGTTTTATTAGTAATGGGACCTTTTTTTTCGAACGCGTGAAAAATGTAAGTTGAGAAATTTCAATATAGCGAATATTTAAAAAAAAGAAGTATTGGAAAATAAAATTATTGTAATTTTTCTTGAAAATTAATATTTTGCACTCATTTCCTTTATGTGGCTTTTAGTCGTTTACGCCTGGATGTGCATTAATTACAGAACTTTTACAATTGTATACACATCTACCATCATGAAGCGTTTCTGTTTTGCAACAAATAGGGCTCTTGAATGAAACTGAGTCCTTAATGTGCTCTTTGATCTGGTGAAATTTTGTTAATTTTAACCAAATTATTTCTTAAAAGAAAGAGCAGTAGGTAAATTTCACTATTACTCATGCACTTAGACATATAATTACTATCATTTAATATTCAAATACAGAATTTACTATAAACTTTATGTACAAAATTTTGTAAGTAAACAAATACCTGTTTTCTAGTGCGACAAATTATCTATATGTATTATATATATATAAAAATGAAAGTGAATATATTTGTGATTTAAAAACTCTTGAACCACCAGACTGATCTCAACAAAATTTTTTAACACAGATGAATTTAGGGCCTGGGATGGATTTTAGGATTTCACTTTGAAGTTGCAACTTGGAGAAAATTATCGATCTTGGTATCAAACCCATAGTTTTCGTGGTTGCTGAGATGAACAGTGATATTTCCGATGAAGCTTAAATTCAAATTCAGCTCTGCAACTTGGGGGAAGGGGAGGCATATAAAAAAGATGGAAAATAGCTTATATCAGTATCGAATCCATAGTTTTCGGGGACGGTGAGGTGAACAGTGACACTTTCGATGCCGTTTAAATCCAAATTTATCCCCGCAAATTGTGGGGAGGGGGAGGTAGACTATATAAAAATGATGCAAAATGATCGATATTAGTGTGGATCCATAGTTTGCAGGACCACTGAGATGAACAGTGACATTTCCGATGCTGTTTAAATCCAAATTCAACGCCAAAACTTTAGGGAGGGGGAAGGGGGTGATATACATGAAAAATGATCGAAAACGACTGATAATAGTGTCGAATCCATCCAAACGAATCCAAAATGATCCAAGAACAAAATTAAAACGAAAAATAAGTCCCATGGCCTTGTTGACGGAAAGGAGTGTGCAAATGGAATTTCCAAAATAATCAAAACACATTAAATAAACACTTTCTAAGTGGCTATTTAGACAAAAAAAAAAAAAAAAAAAAACATTTTTCTTTTAGTGTACTTCAAAATAATTTACGAACTAGTATAACAACTGGCAATTCTGAACAGTCATTATCATTCGTTCGTCACCCGAACAGCCAGTTATTATGTTCGTTTGATTACTACAACCTTCTCTGGACTTTCAAGATGTCTCGTTCAATGCTGACGATCATAGCAGGACTCTATGGATTGTGAGTATGCTTTGTGCTTGTTATTACATGACATAACGCTGTGTAAAGGAAACACATGATTTTATTTACACCGGAGGGAATTCAAGGACTGTCTCCTTGATAATTGAACTCCAACCACTATTACTACACGGGTTTCTATTTTAACTTTGTACATACCATCTGTATTATTTATTTCTTTGAGTTATCTATGGTGATGGTTGTTATTAGTCAATAAATGTACTCTTATATAGACGCTATTTTATTCCTTAAATAATAATTCACACCCTATGTGGGTAATGCATCTTTATTTTAATTTCTTAAATCATAGAAAACGTGACGATTAAACATCTAAATGCATCATTTTAGTAGGAAGAAATATATAAAAATAACTGAAAGTCGCCGATATTAGTGTCAAATCTATAGTTTTCGTGATCGCTGAGATGAGCAGTGACATTTCTGATACCGTTTAAATCAAAATTCATCCCCGTAACTAGGGGAAGTGGAGATATATAAATATGATCGAAAATGACCGATATTAGTGTGGAATCCATAGTTTTTGGGATCGCTGAAATGAACAGTAACACTTCCGATGCCGTTTAAATCAAAATTCATCCTTGTAACTTGTGGGTGGGGAGAGGTACCCGATATTAGTGTCGAATCCATGGTTTGGGGGGTTCTGAGATGAACATTAACACTTCTGAAGCTGTTTAAATCCAAATTCAGCCCCATTAGTACTAGTAAAGGCGGAGGGTGACATGTAAAATAATTGAAAATGACTGATGCTAGTTCGAATTCATAGTTTTTGGGGTCCCTAAGTTAATTGGTGACAGTTTTGGTACCCCTTATACCCAAAATGAAACGTATTCTCCCCGTGCGAAGAACGGGTATTCTGCTGGTCTTTAATAGTAACGAACGGAAGTTACACATGTTAAATTTATTAATATATTTGTCGCTGCTCAAATTTACGCACTTGTACGGCGTATATGTGTATATGTAAATAAGACCCTCTCTCTTTTTGAGTTGTTCGAAAAATATACAAATAATAAAGAGGGATTTTTATCAGAAATCAGAAAACTAAATGTAAAATTAAAAGCTGTTGCTTTAATATTTTTCCTGCTGGCAAAATACATTGTACCTAGGTATACATTCTGCAGACACGTTACAGCAAATAAGATTAACATCAGGCGAAGAAATAGCTTTTAAATTATATTTTCCATGGTTTGCCAATATTTCCGAACAAAAGATTTTTTATAATGGGTTCAAAATTTCCGGAAATTTTACATAGCACAAGGAAGATACGTATCTTTATAAAATATATATATTTGGTTTTAACATACTGGTTATAACTAAAATGATTCTGGCCCTGTTATTTTAACACTTCCCTGCCGTAAAACGGTAACTTTATAATATTACTTAAAATAATTTAAATATGTCTATATTAATTAATCTAACTAGGATTATATTTTAGTATCTTTTGCAGCCATAACTCCATTCTATCACGTGCTAAATTTAAAGGAGTGGTACATATATATTTGTTGCCACAAAATGTCTCTATTCTAATATAAGAAACATAACTACTCAATGATCTTAAATGTAAACTAGTATATATAAAATAATTTTCATTTTAAAAGCATAATGTAGTAAAAAAAAATCGAAAATATCAATTTTTCCCAATTTTTCCGTTTTTCTCCAAGCTTGTAAAGAAAACGATAAAAAACTGTTTTTTTATCCAACATATCCGGTTTTTTCCAGGCCTTTACAACACTAGTCCAGGGTGACCTCAAGAGCGGGTGTAGGTTATCCTATCGGTGGTCAATTCATCCTTCGGTCCTCTTCAGGTCCATTTTTATAGGAGATTTGTGGGTGGCTCGTTCCTTCCCGTGTCCCGTCGTCCTGACTTCGTGTCTTCTAGTTTATTGTATGTGTATCGTCTGCTTGTAAACAGTAGCACGTGTTGTATGGATATAACATGAACATGTATTCGCACTGAAAAATGGGGATCCTTACACCCCTACACACTAAAAAAAATCTACGAAATTATTTTTGGAAAACACGATTATAAGGCACTAACGTGTGTTGATACAAAAACACGCACAATGAAAACAGTAAATAATGTAAAACAGTGGTATAATATGAAGACACTTAAAACACCATAAATCACTTAAAAACACCTGTATTAAAATGTATTAAACAAAAAAAAAAAAATCTATCAGCGCCTTCAATCTGAATTACTAAATCGAGATGTTAATCAACTGTTGAGTGGTCGTTTCTACTCCATGGTACTTTCTAGTTGTAAATTTTACTGACTGAGTTGGAATTCCTCTTCGGTTCATTAAATGTTTTATGAGGACCACAACCAGGCGAACTCGATGTCTCATGCTGCGGAACTGATTGCTTATACTACATCCTGGAACGGATAAAATAAGTCACTACTCTGTACGTCTCGTTGGAACAGGAGCGTATCTACAACCATGTATTTCCTGGGAGATACATTGACAGCATAATCTGCTTGTTGGCGCTTCGTAATCATTTACTGGTGCTAGTTTTATTAACGATATATATATATCCATGTTTGTAATAAATCTGTTAAAACATCAAATTTTAATTTTTCTGTTAAATCAATTAAATTTTGCAGAAGCTGTTTTAATTCATCATTATTAATAAGATTCGTTTTTTATTTTCTGGAAAACTACAATTTTTTTGTGATGCCAAGAATTTCAGGATGGTTCCATTACAGAAACGTATTAGTGGTTTTTTTTTTTTTTTTTTTTTTTTTTTCATAACTTGCCTTGAAGTCTGGAGTCGTAAATTCATGTACTTCTTGGCGATCGAATCAACATTATTTAAGATTGTTATATATGGCTGTTATCTGCTAAGACTTTCACATGATATATATACTTATTATTAATTTTAATTTTAAAAATTGTTTTTTTCGTAGAAGACATTAATAATCTAAAAAATCCTGCTTCTCGAAGAAGTAAGTCTGTCCAGCCGTGAATAAGCCGTGGATTTCATTACCAAACCTTGAAAATTTAATTTGTTTCTTTCTATGTACATCGTAAGGTTGAAGTTTAGTTATTCTACTTCAATGTACTGACTCTCGCGCCACGTTTTGGATCCCGCCCGTGGTTCGGTTCTGTACCAGGCAGTTTTATTGTCGTCGTGCGGGCAGTATAAAAGCTATTTGTATAACCTTTCCGATCATAAAGATTGAAAAGTTGAAATGGAAATGGAAAACTTTTCGTCCATAAAAAAGCGTGAATTCGATTATTTAGTTTGAGTGGTAACCTTCTTGAGGAACATCAGGATGAACTTAAACCGTATCGAACATTTACGGCCAGGCTATAACGATAAGTTATTAATCAATATATAATTCCTTGTGCTATTAGGATATATATATATATATATACATATGGGATAGACAAAAAAAAAAAATCTAAAGACACTTCATACAGGACATGTAAGTTTGGCCCTCCACTGTACAACGCGTGTTGCGGTTGCCGATCGTTTTTTATTTTCAATGTGTCATGTGGACCTTCCTCTTCCGTCAGCAGTTACCCGTTCACCTGTGAGTGTCGTGCTCTGAAAGTGGTGCGGTAAAATGGCCGACCTGACAAACTTCCAAAGAGGCATAATCGTTGGTGCCCGTCTGGTTGGAGCTTCAGTGGCAACAGTGGCGAACATTGTGGGAGTATCGAAAAGCACTGTGTCCAATGTCACGAGGGCATACACAATTCATGGGCAAACGACGTTTGCAAAGCACAACAGTGGTCGAAAGACAATCCTATCAGATAGGAACGGAGGGCATTAAAACGGATTGTAGCAGCTAAAAAGAAGACCACTGCAATGAAAATTACGTCTGAACTCAATTCCGGCCTACAGAACCCGGTTTAATCGAAAACAGTGCGACGGGAACTTCATAAAATGAAAATTCATGGCAGGGCCGCTATCGCCAAACCCCTGATCACAGCAGTAAATACGAAGAGGCGTATCCAGTGGTGCAAGGACCACAAGGCGTGGATTCTTGAGCAGTGGAAACACGTCATGTGGTCGGATGAATCGACCTTCACCTTGTTTCCAACAACCGGTCGTGTTTACGTATGGAGAACACCGTCGCAGGCTAATGATACAGACTGTCTGCTCCCAACCGTAAAGCATGGGAGTGGTTCTGTTACAGTATGGGCAGTGATATCGTGGTTTTCTGCAGGTCCCATCATAGCCCTGCATGGAATGATGAATGCTAAGGCGTATGAGGCCATTTTAGGGGACCAGGTTCTACCCATGGCCCAAATATTGTTCCCTGATGGTGATGGCATCTACCCAGATGATTTGGCACCCTGTCACGCTGCAAAAACGGTGACATCATGGTTTGAGGAGTATGACCAGGAGCTATCACACCTCCCCTGAGTCCCAGAATCACCAGATCTGAAAATCATTGAGCCATTGTGGTCTAAGTTAGAGAGGCGTGTTCGATCTCATTACCCTCTACCAGCATCCCTTAAGAAACTGGAGCATGTTTTGGAGGAACAATGGTACAAAATTCCACACACCACGATACGCCCATTCCACGTCGGATCCAAGCTCTTTTGGACGCAAAAGGAGGCCCCACACCATACCAGGTATGATTTTCATACTTTTGCAAACGTTTTAGATTTTTTTCCTCCACACCCTATATATATATATATATATATATATATATATATATATATATATATATATATATATATATATATATATACTGGGTGTCCCAGGAGGAAAGGGCAATATTTAGGGAAATAGTCGTATGGGTGATTCTAAGGAAAAATGTTCATATGAACATAGATGCTAATCTCAACGGTTTGAGAGCTACAGGTTGTGAACCATTTTTTACTTTATATTAATGATTGCTCACCCTGTAATTATTCTACAGATGTGGTACACTTTTTAATTCGGAAAAGGGATAAATTCACCCTTTCGTGCTTGATAAATTTCAGCTTCAAGAAAGGTGAAAGATTAGGAACCTTCAAAATATGCACCATGTTTCTTCAAAATTCAATAATTTTGGTGTAAGTCATCAGAAAACTAATTTTACCACGTAGTGAAAATTGTAAGTCCGGACGAAATGGCCTCATTTACCCGTTTATCCATGACAATTCAACCACAAGCGTTTGAGATGTTCGTGTAGTGCTTAAGAAAGTGTAGATCGTTTTGTATCTCAATCACACATATATATATAATGTAAATAATCCTTAAAAATCGTTTTGTTATGTAATTATATAGTTGTGTAATCAACTAGAACATGCGGTGGATATTGCCTCGTTATTTTCTTTGAAACACGCTGATTAGCTGTGCCTACTATGATACAGATGACTTTGAAACATAGTGCTTAATTCTGGTAAACACCTGTTTCTATTTGTAACTGAAAGATTATGATAGCGGTGACTACAGTTGCTTAGTAGAAAATAGTTTCTCCATTGTCCTCTAGATGTTAGAGGCATGATATTATCAATATATCAATCAATTACTTTTTTGTGTGTGCAATGTAGCAAACTCATCGGAAGTTTGTTAAAAGAAATGTAGAAGTCTCATGCATATGGAGTATTTTTCCTGAAAGCTTTAAAGAGTTAAGTTACTTATAAAGGTTTCCCAATAATTTAAAATTGGCTTAGTTAGGATTTGAAATTGTTACTGTTAAGTTCAGTTCAGAAGTGTTCCTTAACCGAGGTGCGAGGATCAGAGTGGACGACCACCGGAATTCTCACAACGTGGCAACAGGGCAACACATGCTCCTCCAAATGCGAATTCATTTCTTAATTTATAGAGTTTAATAGCAATTTTGTCCTCTACAGACACCCATTGTGTGGTTCGAGTTTCGTTCGAATCAGGGGTTCCCGACTCCCCAAGGAATTGGATGCTACCCAAAAATTTATCATTCTTCTCGCTTCCCCAAATACGAGGGATATTCAGGTTATAACCGGAATTTATTTTGTTCTGTTAAATAGAAAAGACAACATGCGAATCAATTCCTGTTCTGTTTCAAGGTAATCCCCATGTAGACGCACACACTTGTCCCATCGGTATGGGGGTGCCCGCATCTCTGCGACATAGAATGCTTGGGACGATCTTTCAGCACACATGTTTTGACTTCGTCATCGGCGTGGAACTTTTGCCCTTCCAGGTGCTCCTTAGGGGACCAAAAAGATGGAAGTTTTAAGGCGACAGATCGGGGCTATACGGGGGATGGTCTAGGATCTCACAATCCAGTTTGGTGATAGCTGTGACCGTTGTCGTGGCCATATGAGGATGTGCGTTGTCATGGAGGATGATGACGTCATTTTCACCATCTGCAACCGTTTTCTTTTCAGCCTTTTGACTTTGGTCCGGAGGAGGTTGCTGTAGACGTCCGTCCCGCGTGCCAAAAAATCAGTGCATATCACCCTGTCTTTTTCCCAGAATACCGTCAGCAATACTTTGCCCGCGGGCGCTTGTGTCTTGAATTTTTTTCGGCGTTGGCGAGGCTGGGTGCCTCCACTCCATGCTGGAGCACTTTGACTCGGGAGTCTAATAATGGACCCAGCTCTGATTGCAGGTGATTATATTTGCACAGAAGCTCTCGCGTTCTCTCTGACATCACTACAGATGCTGAAACGAGACGTTTACCCTACACTGCTTCTGGTCAAACGTTAACATTTTTGGAACCCGTCAAGCTGTAATTTTCCGGAAGGTGTTTGTGGATGATCGTTTCCACATTTTTCACATTCAAATCTCTCACATTGGTGAGTCGATTACTCAGAATGAGCTGCTCCCCCCGACGAATGTTGGTTTCGTTAACTGCAGTAGCAGAACGTGGAGTGCGGACCACATTAAGAACGAATTCTCTTTCTGCCTTGAATTTTCAACACTCGTACACTTGCAACTGAGAGAGAGTTTCTTCGCCATATTACGCACGTAATCTTCCGAAGATTTCAGCAGATTCAGGAGGAACTTGATAATGCAGCGCTTCTTCACTGGGCCGCCAGCTTCACACTGCCAGACTTGTTGCTATCGTCCATCGTCTCTCTCTGAGACTATCTTCTCAACTGCCCATTATCGCAGAAAAGTGTCAGGACTACCCTATGACAGAATGGGACACAGACGCTAAGCTGCACACAGTAACACGTGAAGAAAAAGCAATTCTAGATATAAATTTAACGTCCCTCATATAGCTTTCTCTCTACATTTATCATTCTCCTGTTTCATTGTATTATTTTCAATGGAAAAGGTCCCTTGGCCCAGTGCACTTAAATCCACCTGAGGTTGCCGCTCGTTTGATTCAAACCATGTGTATGGGTTGTTCGTGAATACGTGTGAATGAATGTAGTACGTACAAAGGTATTGTAACATGAAAGCCAACAATTATCAATGCTGAAGTGCAATAAGACAATGAGTTTTAATCTGAAACAGTACTTGTTACAGAAAGAGTGAAAAGCACCATATACTTGTTACAAAAATCGTATCTAACGTGTCTTGAATGCTACATCGTCTTGAGATAACTTTATAAGTTTGTTCCTGTTGAGCAAACGAATTTTCCTCTTAATCACTTCTAATTTTATTAAACAATATGTGCCTTCCATTTCAACTCAGGCAAAAAAATATAAAATTGTACCATTAACATCTCAGATATTGTTGAAACTTTTTTTATAGCAGCTAGACATGTTTTAAAGACACCCATATTTTTTTGTTTTGTCGGAAAAAAAATTCCCACCAAGTAATGGGCCATCAAAGACAAGGAGTACAATTTATGAATTGTAGAAGACATGGAAAGTGGTCAACTTCGGAGCCTCACCATTCGGCTATGGAGACAGGTAGAGTTGTAATTATTGTTGTGGTATGTACATAGGGATATAAATAAGCTATATTTTATTATAGTTTGGTTATGGTTTGGTTAAGCTATATTATATTATAGCTATATAGTGCATGCGCATATCTTTTTGTACATAAATTAACAAATGAACGTAAATTTATCTGAAAAGTCGAAGTTTGCGATTTTTTTCGAGCACTTCCGATTCGAATTTTAAAATTCTGTTTTCACAGTTGGTAAGACCTAGTTACCCACCTTCCGAAAAAAAAAAAATGTTTCGCTTCTGCGTGCAACCGTTTTGTCGAAAAAAAATTCGAGAAATTGTAAAATTTTCAAAAATCGCCATTTTTGGGCGCCATTTTCTCAAAAACACCATCTTTTAAAATTTGAAATTTTGTCAGATGGTTCAACTTTTCACGAATAATAAATACACCAAATACCATTCTCGACCAATGCATCATGAATTAACTGCAGCCTTTTAAAGTTAGCAAAGTTTCGTTAACTTTAATATCACAGTTATCAACACTGGGAACAATGAAAGTGCAATGATTTGATGATGTTTGTGGTCCACATTCATTAAATGAAGAATAAAAGGTTTTCTTGACTGTTTTTTTTATTATTTTGATCAAAAAGGCTCCCTCAAATAGTAAAATGAGCCTCTCCCTACTCCGTTTTCTTAAACCGAAATAATCTGAGGTAGAAATTACGTTTACGAAACACACAAATTTCAAGTTCACTTATTTAAAATGGTCTTCGGAAAGAAAACTTCACTTCTTTTTTTTTTTTTTTTTTTTTTTTTTTTTTTTTTTTACATGGACCGATCATTTGCTTGGTCGGTGTCTTCTTCGCTAATAGCATGTAACCGTGCAGATGCTCCAATAGGTGTTGGTTCACTCACAACTCGTCCAGGAGTGGATCTAGGGGGACGATTGCCCCCCTCACCAGAAGAAGAAACTTTCTTATTTTCTATATAAATAAAACCCATCTCAGAGTTTAAAGCTCTTAAAAGTTGTTCTAAATCATTACACCCCCCCCCCCCCCAGAAGTCCGTCCTGGATCTGCTCCTGCGTAGCACATTGTCGATAGTCACAAAACACTTATTTTCACTTCTCTTATGGTCTTCTGGAAACCTGTACCCTGCTGAAGGTCTATGTGGAAGCATAAACGGCACTTCAACTTCACGTAATTCATGATTTATTCATAATATTTCTGCTACGCACCACTAGTTATCATACATATATGTATGTAACAAAAGTTCCTTTTTGCAGATTTCTTAAATCTACACTTTGAATTGCAGAAGTTTGATTTTGGGGGAAGCATGAAGTTAGTTCATGGTGACCCGTTACTGCCATAAAAAATTCGCCATGTTCCAAAAGCCAAAGATGACTTCGTTGAATACCAGTTACCGATCACATACTTTCCCTTTTTTTCTTCCGGCAGTCGTCGAATTCAGTTCCAGGCAACAAAACGAGAGTAATGCCCGGAGTTTGTACTTCACTACACTCACGAATTCTTATGCGGTTTTAGAGCGGACGCGGTGGCTCAGTGGTAGAGCGTTCACCACCGGTGCTTGGGGTCCTTGGTTCGATCCTAGCTCGCGCCGTGTGGGCTTTGTGGTAGACAAACACCGAGCTCGTGGGTTTTCTCGGGGTAATCCCGTTTCCTTCCACTTTCTGCATTCATTTTTCTTCTTCTGCGGTTTTAAAACTGTGTATCTGTTTTTGCCTAAGGTTATGCCACGTTGCCACATTCTTTACCCCACAATACCGTCGCAGAGACCCTTGCATGGCCAGTTTCACTGCAAAACCACTGCTTTAGCGGACCTTTCTGCATCTCGAACATCTGAAAACGATTTTTAAAATGGGATGCAGCACCATCAGAAATCACTGACATGGTTTGGGAAATTGTAGACACTTATTTTCACGTATTCAAACCTTTTTCTACAAAATATATTTTCGCTTTTCTTCGAGTATTTTTAGACTCTTGTCTATGGCTATGAGTACATGAGCCGAATCGTGTGTTTTATCGTCGTTTATAACAACAAAACTGTCAGTTGTTTCATATTCCGGTGATAACTCTGAATTTCACTTTGCAGAATAACAGTCCAGTTTTCAACTAAGTCCACATGAAGTAAAATAGAATTTGTATCTTGAAATTTTATACGATGCTTTTCGGTAGCAATTAATTCTCTTTGGACTTTCTTGATGTAGTCATGAATTACAATTCTTACAGTTAAACTAGCAATGTAAGATACGAAAACAGAAAGTGGCACAGTTTTTTAACGATATCATTGTTTTCCCATATGGCATACGTAACACTTTCATTTTCTCAGGATCAATAATTAAAGACTCCACACTTATTTCTTCTACTTCAGGACATTCACTACATTCTTGAAGAAGACAACTGTCATTTTCTATGGATCATACTACTAAAGGAAATAGGTCACTCATGACAGCTTCAATACAAGCTGCACCTTTGATTTGTAGCAACGCAGTAGGAGCTAACTTAAAATTCGCACAACACACACACACTTCCTTCGCAGGTTGCTGACTGACCCACTTTAGTCAAATACTATATCATTCCGAGTGACCCATTCTTATGCTGGGATTGTTCTGTTTAAAAAGTCAGTAAATTTCTTTGGAACGCGTAAGAAAACGTTTCGACTTTTTTAACTTTTTGTCCTTTTTCGATCATTGTAATGACATCGCACTTATTTGAGGCTTTGTCTGGAGCATTCCAAATCATTACTGAGGTAATAGTTCAGGCTTTATATAGATAATCAGAATTTATTGGATGGTCATTTCAAGTAAACTTAAAATGTGTGTTTCGTAATCGTAATTTCCACCTCAGATTATTTCGGTTTAAGAAAACGGAGGAGTGGGGAGAGGCTCATTTTACTATTTCAGAGAGCCTTTTTGATCAAAATAATAAAAAAACAGTCAAGAAAACTTTTTATTCTTCATTTAATGAATGTGGACCACAAACATCATCAAATCATTGCACTTTCATTGTTCCCAGTGTTGATAACTGTGACATCAAAGTTAACGAAACTTCGCTAACTTTAAAAGGCTGCAGTTAATTCATGAAGCATTGGTCGAGAATGGTATTTGGTGTGTTTATTATTCATGTAAAGTTGAACCATCTGACAAAATTTCAGAATTTTAAAAGATGGTGTTTTTTGAGAAATGGCGCCCAAAAATGGCGAGTTTTGAAAATTTTACAATTTCTCGAATTTTTTCCGACAAAACGGTTGTACACAGAAGTGATACAATTTTTTTTTCGGAAGGTGGGTAACTAGGTCTTACCAACCGTGAAAACAGAATTTTAAAATTGGAACCGGAAGTGCTCGAAAAAAATTCGCAAACTTCGACTTTTCAGATAAATTGACGTTCATTTGTTAATTTATGTACAAAAAGATATGCATGCGCAAACCAAACTATAATAAAATATAGTTTATTTATATCCCTATGTACATACCACAACAATAATTATAACTCTACCTGTCTCCATAGCCGAATGGTGAGGCTCCGAAGTTGACCATTTTCCATGTCTTCTATAGTTCATAAATTGTACTCCTTGTCTTTGATGACCCATCACTTGGCGGGAAAAATTTTTTTCAACAAAACAAAAAATATGGGTCTCTTAAAAACATGTCTAGTTGCTATAAAAAAAAGTTTGAACAATATCTGAGATGGTGATGGTACATGCTCTGCCTGAATTGAAATGGAAGGCACCAATAATAATTGTAATAATATACTAACAAAACCGAAATTCAGTTGACTAGGAATAGCTTTTGCCATTACAACACATACTTCGCTCGTAAATTTTGACCCAGAGGTAAAAAGAAATCAACTATGTTTACTTCCATCTGAAGATCGTGTTTTCTGTTTCCATTCAGATAAAAAGCTTCATCACGTGGCATCCGAGTGAAGCAATTGAAAGGATCATCTGGTGTACCTTCGTGGTCGAGTGGCTAACACACAAGTTTTCTGTGCATGTGATCATGGATTTTATTTCCAGTGGCGTATTTGCCTCGAGAACTGGTCTAGATTCCACTTTAAATAGTTTCTCCCGTCTCATATAAACTCCATTCAGACTACCAACCAATCAGTTGCAGCATTTTGCTTCTTTCAAAGTGTAAGTAGGAAAAGAATGGAACACTCCTAGTCTCCGATTAGTTGAACTAGCACTCTCTGATTGTAGTCATTTTGACGTAAGCACGATAAACCTTCATAAGCATGAATGCATAATGAAACATTTACAAATACTCGAATTGTAATAAAAAAAAAAAAAAAAAAACTTATCCTCCTAAGATTGCGATCCATCAAAAAATACACAAGAACACTCTACTCCGACCGTTCGTTAGTGCAGTCCAACATATATTATTACCACATCAGCAGTTCACTTCAGTTTAGTAAATTTATCAAACAAGTAACATAATACAAAGGACACATCGTTTTTCACGAAAGCGCTTATAAAGGAAACATTGGAACTACTGTAAAACATTTCCCCAGATAATATAGTAAGCATTTTTAATCACGTGTCCGCATTCGTTTACTTGCTCTATAGCGGAGATTATTACGAACAGACTGACGGCGTCGCCATGGGCTTCCTCCTGCCGTTGTTTTCTACATAGAACGTTTCGAGAAAACAAGCTTCATTAATTCCTCCAAAAAGCCATGTGGTTGCATCAGTTATGTTGATGACACGTTTATGATCTGGAACACACAGGGAACTTCTGAATTTCTGAAAATGTGCCAATACATGAGGATATTCAATTTGCCATGGGAATAGGAAAAAAAAAAATAGTCTTCTTTTCCTAGACATTTTAGTACACAGATTAGAAGGTAAGTTCTTTACAGCATCGAGTATACACGAAGCCAACGCACAAGGATTTGTATCTCAGTGCTAGTTTACATAATTTCCCAGTCCACAAACAAGCAGTGGTATCGACATTTATGCACAGGCATGTAAGAATTTCAGATAACGACACATCAAGGCTGAAACTAACCATGCAAATAAGCACTGCTGAAAAACGGTGCAGCACCAAAGGAATTAACAAAGGATTCTCAGAAAATTAACACAAAAAGAAAGGGACAATTGTGGTGTTGGAAAGAGTTAAAGAAAGAAAAGCCAAATTGCAATTATATCATACACCCAGGGAATGAGCAGGAAATACTGAAGAAATAAATCATAAGAGCAGTCCACAAGCTCATCGAGTATATAAATACAGAAAAACCTAAACAGAGATAAAACGACTCACGGGGTGCCCGAATATACAAAATTACTTGTAAATTAGGCAATGTATATTTTAGATAAGCAGGAGGGACAATTCAAAACAATAATTTATACTATTGCATATGGAAGGAGTCATAAGATCTGCTCTGGCCTCGAATACGCTTTGATAACTCTGGTATTCTATAATTACAGTAATTATTTTGAAAGAACAATCAGAGAAGCCAGTGGAACTTTCTAAAAAATAAAGTACCCTAACAAATTCAATTGAAATACTAGATACCAGCTGAACTGCGAAATACGCTTATAAAAACCAAAATACGGCAACCAATCAGCGGATCCATTACCGCAAACCTGAGATTTGATGACTGGTTCAGGCAATCAGAGGGCAGAAAGCAGTCGACACTACTTTATAACTTCGGACGTCGTACAATCAAAGAAACTGTGGTCAAAAGAAGTGAAACAATCATCGTTTAAATGTTAAAATAAACGACGTTATAATACCTGAGAATAATGTCGAACTCTCGACCTGAAAGTTTGTAAGGACAAATAATTTTATAGTAATTTTTCTTTTTTCTAAGAAATGATGTTAAATTCTCCAAGTGAGCACCTCTTTTTCTGTCTGTTTTCTAGGTGGATACTAAGATAATTAAAGAAAAAGTCAAAAATCATCATTCAGACTATTAGAAGAGGTTTAATGGAGACAAAAATGGCCGAAGAGGAAGAGGAGGAGGATTCCTCGGACTTCGAAGAGTATTCAGTTATTGAGATGGACTACGGAGATGAATCGACAGAAGAAGAAAATTGTAACGACCTTCCAGTGTTCGATTATTCATTATCGCAAATGTCTTGTGCATGCGCAGTGTGTAGTGCTCAGTTCACAACAATTGAAGCTCTGGATGAACATATGAAACTTCACGCAGAATCACGTGTGGGAGATTTCCATTCTGAAATAACAATAAAAGAGGAGCCTTTGGAAAATGATGTATCGGAAAGTGATCAAACCAAAGAAAATAGCCATCTATTTGATAATTACGAAGAACATAATACCAGCAATGTTGCTTGTGCGTCTGAGTTTAAATGCATTGGCTGTGGAGAAGTCTTTCAACAGAAGTATGAACTTACAAATCATTTACAGTGGCATATACGAAAATATAAAGAACAGTGTAAGAACTACAAATGTGAAGAATGCCAAAAAGTCTTTGATACGGAAGATATCTATAAATTACATAAAGACTTATGTATCAATCTCAGAAAGGCTACTTCAGAAAGAGTTTTCGTCTGTGAAAAGTGTGGAAAAGAGTTTCCAACGAGGGCTAGACTGAGGGAACATTTGATACGCCATGAGAGAGCAATTTCAAAGCCGTTTGCGTGTGACCTTTGCGGGCAAAAGTTTGTCAATAAAAACAATTTAAGATTCCATGCTCAGCGTCA
Organism: Thermobia domestica; assembly: GCF_964235325.1. Classification (NCBI taxonomy): domain Eukaryota; kingdom Metazoa; phylum Arthropoda; class Insecta; order Zygentoma; family Lepismatidae; genus Thermobia; species Thermobia domestica. Next base: position 295,545,512 of record NC_137460.1, on the reverse strand, counting down.
TGCAATCGTTCGTCCTTACACTTGCTCTCATTGCAACAAAAAATTCGCAGCATCTTACGCACTTAAATATCACAAAAGAAATCATGCTCCAGGCAATCATATTTGTAATGAGTGTGGTGCTGCTTTCTCGCTTAAGTGTAATCTTAGTACTCACATCAAATATCAACACATGGAATGTGAACGTTACGCTTGTGAGGAGTGTGGTAAATCATTTACATATCGTTCATATTTAAAGAAACATCGAAAAATCCACCGAGGAGAGAAAGATTATTTGTGTAATGTGTGTGGTCGGGCATTTTTCGCAATAAACGCTTTTAAGGAGCATCTTCGCACTCACACAGATGAACAGACGTTGTATTTGTGTAATATCTGCGGCAAAAGCTTCCCAATGTATAGTAAATTTCTGAAGCACAAGAAAATTCACACAGATAATCGGCCATTCGAGTGTGATGATTGCAAGAAGACTTTCAAACGGCGAGACACGTTGTTAAGTCATGTTCAAAAACATTTGCACGTTCGCCCCTTCCAGTGTCTAATCTGCGGGAAGAGCTTTAATTGTAAATCGGCACTTGATAAACACCAAAATTCTCATTATGTACGCGTTATAGAGCCTTTCAATTTCATGGCAGAAGCGTCGATCGCCGTTGCAGAACTTGTGGAAGTATGTAGTGAATCTGGAGATAATACGTCTCTTGACGTTTAATTTACATGTTTGTGCATTTTCTGTTTTAAGAAAAATGTATCGAGTGTGATTTTAACGAGTAGATTTGTACAAATATTTTAATGAGTAATTCATATTTTAAGTAAATTGTTTAATGGTAATTGTGTGCAGCCATTAGTGCAACTAAGTAGGTAATATCAGCGAGCTGATCATTGAAATATCTAATGCGTTTTCCTGTACAAATGTTTCTGTCGATACATTGGCTATAATTGTTTATAATCAGTCAACAGTTGCCTGATGAATTATGCCTGAGAGAAGTTGTGTTGATTTTAAATGTAGTTGTTGCTACTGTGTTAGATCGGATATTGCGAAACAAGGATAATTTATTCAAATGAGCTATTATATTGCTATATGTCAACAGAAGACATTTTTTAGGGTTGCCAACTAGCCGGAAATATTGCTGTTATTTAAGGGTTCCTACTTGTCAGGGAAATCAGGAAAAAATGGTGCAGGTCAAAGAAACTCAGGGAAAAAGGCTGGAAATCAGGAAAATTCAGGGAAATTTTATAAAATATATTTTTTCTAACATAAGTTGTACACCAGTTTCAGCTTAGCTAACCGTTAATGATCACAGTATGGAACGTTGCTCAGATTTTTGTGGGTGTAATTGGAATGTACGTATGAGCAATTGATTATTATTTGTCTCTATAGAAGAAATGTTTTCATATATAAATATTCACCGTTTATTTATTCCTTATTTATATATCAACGTCATCCTACAACTGTCATTAAAGTCATGGAATTTCCTTGCAAAGGTCAGGGAAATAGATCTCTTCAGATCAGTAGGAATCCTGTATTTTGATTAAGACCGGTAACCGATACAAACTTCCTACCAGCCCCTTTATAACCGCTATTTTGAAATCTGCAATCCCGAATAAAACATCGAAATTGAACTTCAACTGTGCCTTTATAAATACAAATTTCCGTTATATTATACACTAGCATATATTACCCGCTTCGCCGAGTTGAAATGAAAATTTAAATGCACAACTCCGTATCTCGTGTTTAGTACCCGTGAAATATGCTGTTTTCGTTTTTAATGGCATCGATTTAACCAGTATAGGAAAGATCATTGGTCATCTCGGCAACTTCGAAAACCATGGATTTGACACTAACATTGGACATTTTCGATCATTTTATTATCTCCCCCTGTCCCAAGTTCCGGGGCTGAATTTGGTTTTAAACGGGATCGGAAGTGTCATCTCAGCGATCCCGGAAACTATGGATTCGACATTAATATGGGTTATTTTTGATCAGGTTTATATATTTCCCTTTCCCCCTCTCCCAAGATGTGAGGCTGAATTGCGTTTCAAATGGGATCGGAAGCGTCACCAGTCATCTCAGCAACCCCAAAAAATGTGGATTCAGCACTAATATCGGTCATTTGTTATGATTTTTAAGTATCTCTTCCTTCCCAAAGTTGCGGATTTGAATTTGGATTTAAACGGGATCGAAAGTATCACTGTTCATCTAAACGACACAGAGAACTATCAATTCGACACTGATAGTGGCCATTTTCGATCATTTTTATATATACCTCTTTCTCTTCCTCCCCCAAGTGGCGGGGCTGATTTTGGATTTGAACCGGATCGGAAATGTCACTGTTCATCTGAATGATTCCGAAAACTATGGATTAGACACTAATACTGGTCATTTTTCCATCACTATTATATATATGCTCCCACTCCCCCTCCTCCGTGCTGCTGCACACGGCATCAGAATTGTCACTGTTAATCTCAGTTACTCCTAAAACTATGGACTCGACACTAATACATTTTCGATCATTTTTAAATGTTTATCCCCTTCTCCTACGTTGTACCCTCCCCAATTATCAGAGCTGAACTTGGATTGGAACAACATCAAAAGTAGGTGCCGTGGTGGCTCAATGGTAGAGCGTTCACCTCTGGTGCTTGGGGTCCCGGGTTCGATCCCAGCCCCCGCCAAGTGAAATTTGTGGTGGACAAACACCGTGTGCGTGGGTTTCCTCGGGGTTCTCCCGTTTCCTCCCACTTTCTTCATTCCACCATTTCATTCATTACTCATCATCACCGTCTCCTTTAGCCTAACCGGCATAAGCGTGGGACGTAAAACTCAAAGATTTCATTTCATTTTCAACATCAGAAGTGTCACTGTTTCTCTCATCGACCCCGAAAGCTATGGGTTCAACACTATCAGTCATTTTTGATCATTTTTTAATTTCTCTCCCCCTCCTCCTCCCCTACGTTGCATCGTCAAAGTGAATAGTCTAAAGTAATCCCTGTCCCTGAACTTATGTATGTTGAAGATTTGATTGAGATCGGTTGGGTGCTTCAAGAGTGATGAAGTCACAAAGGCAGTTATTTTTATTTTAATCTTTTTTTTTGTACATATATCTCCCCTCCCCCACCCCTACGATCCTTCGTCAAAGTGAAACGATAAAAAAAACACCCAAGGCCCGACCCTCATATATGTTGAAAATTTGATCGAAATTGGTTGGGTGGTTCAAAAGTTATTAGGTTTTATTTATACGTCCCCTCCCCTCCTCCTCCCCTAAGATCTACCGTTAAAGTGAAATTACAAAAATGTTTCCAGATTCGAACCTCATGTATCTTGAAAATTTGATTGAGATCGGTCGGACAGTTCAGGACTTACTAAGTTACCAAAATATTCACTTTCGGTCTGATATAAATTGATTTTTATATATCTCCCCTATGTTGCTCCGTCAAATTTAAATCATAAAAACGATCCCAGGTCTAAACCTCATCTATGTTGAAATTTGATCAAGATCGATCGAGTGGTTCAGGAGTTATTAAGTTTTATATATTTTTATACCCCCTTCCCTTCCCCCATCCCTCAGTTCTACCATCAAAGTGAATAGCCTAAAACCAGCCCAGCCTCGAACCTCATCCATGTTACAAATTTGATCGAGATGGGTCGGACGGTTCAGGAGATTTAGAGTCACAAACATAGTGATTTTGAATTTTATATATATAGATTAAACGATATTTTTCTTTAATCTATGTTTTTTTTTTCATTTATTTAGTATATGAAATTTAATTTGATAAGTTAGATTTTATTGTGAAACATTGTTTTCAACTATAGAAACATAAATATGTAATTTGTAATAATCATGCAGCAGTGTCTAGTATGGGATGTAACATGTGTAGATACTTTTGCCCCATCTTACTTAACGTCAACTAGTGAAGAAGTGGGAAGTGCAGCAGAGATAGTGTGTATGCGGGAACTTTCTAAATATTCAAAACTTAAAGATGATGACATTTTTATTGCGTTTGCCACGGAAGCAATGGGTGTTTTTAGCAAAGAAGCCATAATGTTTGTAAAGGAATTAGGATCAAATTTAATTAACAAATCAGGAGATCGTAGAAGTGGTTATTTTTTGACACAAAGGATAAGTCTAGCCATACAAAGAGGAAATGCCATTAGCATATTAAACTCCTTCCTATCTTCACCCAAGCTAGATGAAATTTTTTATCTAAAATAAATAAACATTTTTTAAATGTTAACAATTACTACTTGAAAGACAGACACAGTATAAAATGATATTTTTGTTCATTAGTGTGCGATTGGGATTATGGCAAAATCTTAAGTATAGAGGATTGAAACTCTTATTAATCATTATGTGTTACCCTTCGTTTTTACAATTGTCGGTGCATACAGTAGCACAATTATGTTTAATTTTTACTGTTTGTTGTTTTAAAGATATTAATTTTGATGTCAGAGTAAGTTGTATAGCATTTTGTAACATAGATCTAGAGTAGGAATTTATTATCAATTAAGGATATTTATTTCTAAAACTACATTTTATGTACCTTTAATTGTTTTGTACCGTACAAAAAAGCGTCAGATAATGATATAAAAAATTTAACAACAATAACTTTATAAATAAATAATAAACAATATAAATAAATAAATAAATAAATATAAATAAATAAATATAAATAAAAGGTAACGTCTCGTCGGTCCTTGGCACTTTACCACCTGGCAAGGAACTGGATGAGGTGTTTATACTCTGAGAAGAATTGTCTTTGTAGAAGAACGTAATCAGAATCTAATTGCTTGATATTGTAAAGATTTTAAATATATCTGAGATGACAGGAAAAGGTTTTGTAGCTGCTGGTGCTAAATGTAATTTCCTGTTGGTTGGTTTATATGACGTCCTTATCCCCCTCCCCCCCCCCTTTCTGAAAAGTAATTTTCTATTTACAATTTGTTTCCAAATATCTTATATTAAAGGTCAGCATGTTAAAGGGAATATAGTCTGAGTGAAGCATGAACGAATATGTCATTTGATTTCTACCTTTCTATTAGTTTCGTTCTTCTACGGATGCAAGTGTTCTTTTATTGTATTTTTTCTCATCTTTCAGAGGATTTCATTTCGATTTCAATATTTTTGTTGTATTGATTATGCATGTAGATGCTTCCGTTGTTATATAAAATATATACGTCTTTAAAAATTATATTTACAACAATGTAAATAAATAATATTGTTACATATTATAAAAAAAGAAAATTATAAAATGTTACAATTATAATTGTACCACAATAATTGTTGAACAATTCTGAAATTAGATCAACTCTGATGATGAGCACAATCGGTGTGTTGAAAGGTACGTTAAAACAAATTAAATAAAATAATCGTTATCGTGCAACATAAATATAGCGATAAATTTGAATTGTCCATCGATTGTTGGCAAAGAACTAATAATTCTTAGGCATTTCGTAAGTGCAATGTTTGTTGCACTGTTAAGTTTCACGTCTGTGGCTTCTGCGTATGACAACTTTCCTTAAACTTCCAACTTCCGTAGGACTTTCTAAAGCAGTTTCTTGTGGTTGAAGGACAAGTTTAAAGAGTAAATTTCATTTTGTAAATCCAAAATTGTTACGTAAGGATTAATATACTTTTGTTCATTTGTTTCTATAATTTTAAAGAAGTGGAATTTACTGCTAGATACAATAAAATGATCAATACCGACTTCCGTTTCTCATTTTTATCACAATATATCTATTAAGCTTATTAGTGAATGTATTAAGGATATGCAGAATACAGATGCTAATGTTCTTTTGTCCACGATAGTACTATTCCTTCCCATAGATGATGGGTCCGAATAGAGATATTTAATACTTAGGTCTATATTGTAGGGAATTTTGAAAGAGTGCCGGTAATTTTATTTTCCAGAGTTGGCAACCCTAGTTATAATGATGAACTCTATTAACCCTTAATTGGTGACTGAGGTCTCACGGACACAGAACACCTTTTTTTTTTCTCCTCAATCTAGCTGACGATTGACTTTGAATATGCCAGTCATAGTACCTTTCTCGCTCGCAATTGGCTATAAGTAGCTGTAGAGTTCGCATGTCTAACCGTCACTCTTACGTTTCCTTGCAGTTAGTGGAGTCCCAGGGACCACACGTCACTAATTGTGTTACTATTTTGTTCCAGTGCAGTGTTCATGAGTTGAGTTGATTTTGAGTTTTAACGTCCCTTTGAGCAGCGAGGCTATATGAGATGGGACCTACTGATCAACGTGGAATCCGAACCATATGAGCTCCTGTCGGGAATCGAACCCAGGTCTCCGACGTCAAAGGCGTGTACGCTAACCGTTTAGCCACGAAGGAGCTCGGCAGTGTTCACATTTTATACATTAAAAAAAAAAATCACTTTTTCTCGTACAATATGGTTAACAAATCTGGCCCATCTAGTGTGAATGTATATAATTCTGAATTTACAGAAAAAAGTTAATTACATGTTACATGTTTCATGTCAGAAAGTGACAGTGATACAGTGAGAAGTAAGGTAAAACAAGCCTTTGTAAAATTGACGAAACTGATATATACTTCAAAAATTTCACAAATTTGTAAATGCCTTGCCTTCCATTGGCAATAGTTTTGGGGAGTTCGTTTATTTATAATTTCCATATCAGTGTCAGTGTCGCCATATATAAAGATATCTTTATTTATATTAGAAAACATACCAGACTGGTTTGAGCATGTTATATCCATGCATATTGCTATATTTCTTTATTATATCTATAGTGCGTTATGTCCTATAGCTACAATGTATAATTAAAACAAGCTTGTCTTTCAAAAGTAATTGTTCTCCTTTTTATATTTAATAATTAATAAGGCGTCCCAGGGACCTCACGTCACTAACTATGTACTAAAAATTCACTACACCAGTTGAGGGTTAAATTATTTGTGATATTTAATTCGTCTAAGGCACAGTGGCTCAGTGGTAAAGCGCCAACCTCTGGTGGGTGGGTTCCCTGATTAGATTCCCGTCCAAGTAAGTTTGTGGTGGACAACATCGTGGCCGTGGATTTTCTCGGGATACTTTCAGTTTCTCATTCCACCAGTTCTTCCGTCTTTAATCATCGTCTTCTTTAGCCTAAAGGGCAGAATCGTGGGACGTTAAACTGAAAGATTTCAATTTTTAATTGCTCTAAAACTAGGTCATATGTATATATACTTCTCAAAAGTTTGAATCACGTGACACAAAAGTAAAAAAAAAAACTAAGAAATATGTTTATTATTCAAATGTATATATAAGTACAAAATGGTTATTGTATATTATAATAAAAATAATCTTCATACTCTTCTGTTTGAATGGATATCAGTTGATCAAAATATTCTCTCTTCGGCTGACATTTGAACGTCAACAACATATAACAGTCATCTGTCTCGTTCACAATGCGAAGGGGTAGAATGGATATTTTGTTTTGAAGTGCATGGTTAAACAACACATATGGAGGCCGGAAATTATAGCGAATGGAACAAGAATTCTTAGTGTTTGGCTTAATAATCGATTGTTTATTAATTCTGAAAATTTACTTGAGATCACATTGAGCACGTTAAGTAAAGCATTTAACAGGGTTTCCACTCGTCCTGGAAATCCTGGACAACCTGGATATATCCTTGAAACTTACAGAAATACGGAATGTCAGATTTTTCGTACTTATAATGAACATATTAATTGATTGCTACTTTTGATTGCTATTCCTGGTTTTATGTTGAATAATAATTTATCATGATCCTTCATGTGTGGGTGGTTGGTGGGCTTTCTTCTAGCAGGGAGAACTTCTCTTCTTTTATCCGCTATTCTCTCAACCCATTCTTGGATGCTGTCTTCACTAGCACTATCCTCCAGAAACTGTGGTTTGTACCAGAATCAATCTTCTATATTCATTCTATTTTCAGTCTAATTATGTCTGTCCTTTTGTCACGCAATGAAAATGTCAGGTATGAAAAATAGATTTTTGATGTTCTTAAATTCGTTCGGCACACAATTAAAATGTCATGTAGGAAGAATGAAAATACATGTGCTGGGTTTATCGGGTGGCTATAAGGGGAGTTGGGAGACCACAAAAAGAAAAGTTACGCATTACGCTCCGCTTTGTGTATTTAATTATTGTGTATTAATATTGTACTTGCATTAATATACAGTGCATAAGGTACTGTACTTTTCATTTCACTATTGTGAGTTTTAAGCCTACAGGTGCAATCCTGGAAAATTGGTGATTTGTCCTGGAAATGGCCTGGATTTTTTTTTTAAAGAGTGGAAACCATGATTTAATCTTCCAAAAAAAAATGTTTTCCCCATTTTTCCAACCATGTAGAACACCAAGAATCCGTGGGATCAACACCGAAAGTGCAGTATTACGCTGTGAACACAAGAATACCAGAATAAATACAAGAATATAAAGAGAAATACCACAGCTGGAGTGTATCACATCAGAATGATCCTTTTCGTTTCAGATTACAAGGATCATCTAAATTCAAAATTCATTCCGAATATAGCGCTGTCTGCCACACGTTGAAATAACGTTTCAGGCAAGAGAGTGGTACCATGATTGTAATTTATTCTGAAATGAAACATTATGGTTGCCAATGGGGGCATTTTAGTGAACATAGTTTTCACTTATTACACTTCCATCTTATATAATTTTTTTAAAGGGTGTTCCAAATAAAATTTACGTATATTTTCCCGTAAAATTTAATCTGATGTTGTATATATACGAGGTATCTATATATGTTCGTTCGTTCCTTTTTATCAGTGATATATACACGAGGTTTCTATAAATGTATGTTCGTTTTTATCCTGCACCTATTCACTACTTGTTCAGGTAAATTTCATTATCTTTGCCAATGTACATATTGTTAGAAGCATTATGTTTAAATTCGAAATGAAATTATTATTATTTTGGTTTAACATTTCATGGTTATGTCTTTTATAGGCTAAAGAAATCGGAAGGTTAATAAAGGTGAATGATTATGAAATTTAATTTTTCTGCTCTTTCATCGGAATCTGAACCCGAACCGCATGCACCAAAGATGTTTAAAATTCTGAAGGTTTAATAATACTGAATCATTTTTATATTCTTATACATGAAGGATAATATATACAAAAATCATTTTATTTCGTTCAGATAGTCGAAAGTTACATGAAATAGTAACATTTGGAGAAGAAAAAAAGTAAGCCTATATTATTGAGTGAACAACACACTCAAATTACTAATTTTAGTAATGCAGATTTTTTTTTTTTTTTTTAATTCTAAACTACCTACTTCTAATTGAAAAGCCTTGTACTCTTACTTCAAACAGATTTGTTATAATTATTCTGCACATGGCTCTGTGAATACATCCTTTTTAAAAGAAGTGTATGGCTAGGTTTATTGAAGGATATTCTCCGCATTTATAGGAAGCACATACAGATTCACAAAATATTTCCCGTTCCCTTCTGCTTGGTGGAGTTAGATGCAAACCGACTCTTATGTGCCCTCTTAGTACGCCTCAGGCTGCACCAAAAATAATTAGCTGAAGTTTATATTTAACACTTTAAATTGCAACACACATACGTATATAATTAAATATTGCGGTCCCAGTTCGATTAAAATTTAATAATCACCGAAATTTATCACGATAATTATTTCAATAAACTAAACTATTTCTGTTACTTTCAAACTTAGTATTTTCTTAATACCTATAATTCATTTTGCAGAAATTAAAAATAGACTTCAATCACTTATGGCTTCCTCCCTTACTGTATCTAACAGCATAAATAAAACAACTTTGAACAGTCTGGCCGCAATATTGGCTATCATAAGGTACCAGACTATTGTCCTTGTTGTCTTATAACTAAATATACATAAAGGTTATCATTGCAAAGTACAGAAAATAAGTTAACCTGGGGGCGCGGTGGCTCAGTGGTAGATCGTTCACCTCCAGTGCTTGGGGTCCCTGGTTTGATCCCAGCTCGCGCCGTGTAGACTTTGTGATGGACAAACACAGTGCTCGTGGGTTTTCTCGGGGTTCTCCCGTTTCCTCCCACTTTTTTTTATTCCACCATTTCACTCATCTCTCATCATCACCGTCTCCTTTAGCCTAACCGGCATAACCGTGGGACGTAAAACTTAAAGATTTCATTTCAAGTTTACCTGACAAAGTTTGAATCTTGAATAATAACCATAAATTGATTATTTTCAGCCTGGTACAGACGCAAACATTAAACTGTTATGACTAGCTGAACCCAGGCTGATAGCTGTACGTAGTTTATTTCGTATCGCTACTCTTTCAAACAAGCGTATAATCTAAGCAGTAGTTCGTTTGTATCTTCATAAATTGTTTCCTTTAGCATTCAATTTGTCATTGATATTTGAATAACTAGTAAATAGTTTCTTGATTGAAATAAATACACACATTTCACTAAACACTTAGCACTTTTATTCCAATATTTTCCGTTAATTCTTGTTTTGAATAGTAGCTAGTGATTCTGGGAAAATTTGATTACCATAACTTTGATGGCCATTACGTCGGAAACTAAGCGTTTGCACAGGAAGAAATTTTTTTACATGGTTATTAGGCAAATCAAGGTCTACCTTCATATCAAGTTTCGTGCAGATCAATAAATTCTGAAGATCGCATACGATGTATACTGTCCTTAAGATTGATTTTTGAAAGAAAAATCAAATTAAGAAGTAAAGGATTTGATTTTTAAAAAGAGAAATCAAATGAAGAACTAACGAGTATGATTTTTTTAAAAAAAGAAATCAAATGAACTAGCGGATTTGATTTTTAAAGAGAAGTGAAGAACTAGTGGTTTGATTTTTCAAAAGAGAAATCAAATGAACTAACAGATTACAATTATAGTGCAGAAAATTCCCCATATAGAGTGATCTTCCCATGTAGTCCCAGTCATAAAGTAACCAACAGAGTGCCTTTTCTGTACACAGAAGTCCATGGAATGTATATATATACAATTTTTTCTGTGTGTTGGGGGAAGGGAGGAGTTAAAAATAGTTGTTGATACAAGTTTGATTTGACTGGAGTTACAATTGGAATCACTCGCGCTTCTTCCTTTAGGGATCACATTTCGCAAAACTTCATCTCAACGTCAGCCTAGATTGCATGGGGGATATTTATATTTAAAAAAAATCAAAATTCTACACGTATAGTTTCGGACACTTGAGAGAACAAGGGAATGAAGGTACATGGACAGCAAATAGACATGCTTCGTTTTGCTGATGATATAGTTGTGGTTGCAGAAAAGAGAGACCACTTGAAGCGAGGCCACTCTCAGCTCTGGTTACAACATGAAATTGAATAATTGGAAAACAAAGACACTAACAGTGAGCAGACATGGTACAGCGACTAGCTGTAAGAGGGAGAAGATCGACTTCAGAGTGTGAATTTCTTTACCTAGCTTGGAAGCAAACAAACATCAGATAAAAGAGCCAAGGCTGAAATTGTAAGCCGCGTATACACCCAGGTAAAAACTGGTTTCAAAAAGAAACGCACCATATTCATTTCCAATAACATGGACATTCGCCTTAGGAAGAATCTTATTAAGACCTTTGTCTGGATTGCAGTGAAACTTGGACATTCAGAAAAGAAGAATAGTGTCATTAGCGTACTGATGTTACCAACATATGTTGAAAATTTCCTGGATTGACAAAATGACCAACGAAGAGTGGAGAAGGGCTACAAAGGCAAGGCCGTGCTTGTATGAAATAATGTTACTAAGGAAACAAAGAACTACTTGGATAGTTCACCTTCTGAGACACAATGGACTTAACTAAAATCATCATTGAGGGTGAAGTCAAGGATAAGAATGCTAGTGGCCGACCACTGTTAGAATTTATCAAGCAAATAATGGAGGACAGGACGTTGGGGCAAATAATGGCTGCCCCAACTATTTGACCATGAAGAGGCTAGCATAAGCTACTGCAAATCAATCTTCGGTTGATAACTGAAGAAGTAGAAGTAGTTTGGGAGATCTGGAGAACAGAATCTAAACTTTCAAACACTTCGTTTTTACTGACTGCTTAGGTGTTTCATCTCGCAACATCGCGTATTATATACAACGTAGGGTAAGAGAATATATTTTTTCAAAGTTTCGAATTTATATTACTACAGTAAAACTATCTTCAACGGACCATTTCTTTAACGCAAATACTTCACGGTCTCATGAATTTACTGGTGAAAATAGTGTTAAATTCATTTCATTAAATGTAAACTGTATTACGCGGACAAGGGAAATCAAAATAAGCCTTTTGACGGAAAATTTCAAGTTTCGGAGGGCAGCATTTAGATAGATTTTAGACATCCTGTGGGAGATTAGATATATATTTTAGCAAAACAAACAGTGATGTGCAAACCGAAGCACACACGACGAATATACATGCTTTAATTGAGAATTATATTGAAAGCCTGAAAGGAGAAAAGGAGGTGGAAAAAGAAGAAAAATAAGGCATTCAATTGGAAGGAAAATTAAATGAAATCTTAGAGTTTTGCGTCCCACAATTATGCCGGCTAGGCTAAAGAGGACGGTGATGATGAAATATGAATGAAATAGTGGAATGAAGAAAGTGGGAGGAAACGGGAGAATCCCGAAAAAAAGTCGCACACACGTGTTCGTCCACCACAAAGTTCACTTGACGCGATGAGTTGAAAGGAGATTGTAGGCTAAAGACTTAACAAGATTCTGTCAAAAGTTTAAAGGAACTGCAACATTTGCCTTACGTCGAAATGACACTGATATGCTGAGTGTGGTCTCTAAGGCTAAAGTCTTTGTGTACAATTGGTCATATAAGCAGATATTGAGAATTATATGGAAAGCTTAATAGGAGAAAAGGAAGTGGAGGAAGAAGAGAAATAAGGCATTGAGTTGGAAGGAGAGTGTAGGCTAAAGACTTAACAAGATTATGTCAAAAGTTTAAAGGAACTGCAACATTTGCCTTACGTCGAAATGACACTGATATGCTGAGTGTGGTCTCTAAGGCTAAAGTCTTTGTGTACAATTGGTCATATAAGCAGATATTGAGAATTATATGGAAAGCTTAATAGGAGAAAAGGAAGTGGAGGAAGAAGAGAAATAAGGCATTGAGTTGAAAGGAGAGTGTAGGCTAAAGACTTAACAAGATTCTGTCAAAAGTTTAAAGGAACTGCAACATTTGCCTTACGTCGAAATGACACTGATATGCTGAGTGTGGTCTCTAAGGCTAAAGTCTTTGTGTACAATTGGTCATATAAGCAGATATTGAGAATTATATGGAAAGCTTAATAGGAGAAAAGGAAGTGGAGGAAGAAGAGAAATAAGGCATTGAGTTGAAAGGAGAGTGTAGGCTAAAGACTTAACAAGATTCTGTCAAAAGTTTAAAGGAACTGCAACATTTGCCTTACGTCGAAATGACACTGATATGCTGAGTGTGGTTTCTAAGGCTAAAGTCTTTGGCTCAATATCTGTCGTAATGTAACGTCTACATATGTTAGATTTATAAGTTAATTCATGTTGAGCAAACATATTTGTTCAAAATCGCTCGAAACTTACGAATGAGGATCAAACTAAGGTTACAAGGCCGATATCTCTGGAGTTTTCGTCTGTTATAGAGAAATGAGAAGTATGCGGTAATTTTAAATTGATGGAGTTGACAACTGTGCAGTTTCAGCCACCCACCACCTACGGCGCTATTTGCATGTAAACAAAAATGGCGACTCATTTGGAAAGCTGGTCTCGCGAAGAAGTCCGCTCAGTTATTCGATTCCTGGGGGTAAAACATGTAACTGCAGCTGAAATTCACCGGCAGCTGATAGAGGTTTACGGAGAGACTGTAATGTCTCGTCAGCATGGTCTCGCAGAATGGTGTCGAAACTTTACGGCTGGTAGAGAAAACGTCACCGACGAGGAGCGCAGTGGGCGACTCAGGACGGCATCAACAGATTTGAACACAGCTCGCGTGGAGGAACTGATTGAGTATAACAGGAGGATCACATTATGCATCTGGTGGCAGAATTGGGAATGACGTTCGGAAGCGTTTAGAACATTCTACACGATATTCTGCACTACCGGAAAGATTGTTCCCGATGGGCTCCACGGACAGGATTTTTATCAAGGGAATCTTCAAACTCATCCCACTACGCAACAAATGTCGCAACCGATATGGACACAATGTCGAAAGGTAACCTAATGTATGTACTATCTCTTGACTGTATTGGTTGTATGAAATAATAAATATACGTTTCACTGCAGGCTTCTAACCTTACTTTTTGATCACCCCTCGTATTAATTAATAATTGTAACAAGATACCTAACTGAAATTTAGATGTAGAACAGTAATAAATTTTGAGCCACAGAAAAATGCAGAGATTTCAGTTACGTTTCCTTCCATCTAAAGGTCGCGTTTTATATTTCCATTAAGATGGGAAGCATCACACATCAAATGGCAGGACAGGAATTCCATTTCAGACTTCGCTTGAGGGGGGCAAGAGCACCACCGACATAAGACTCACGTTTTGTACTAGTATATTAGTAGACAATCGATTAAAGTATATGTATTTCTCAAGCCCTTTTAAATGACGCCTCTGTGGCAGGATAACACAAAAATACGACTGATGCAAATATAAAATTAAACTAGATTCTACGTGTTGTAGCTCCTCTGATTAGTTGAAATTAAGTGAATTATCTGTGGGGATCTTTTGCGGGTAATATACGAGCTCTTTGTGCGCGTGATTGCTGTTTGGGATGAAATGCAGATTTGGTATCAATTAAGCTACAGTCAGGGACGTATGAGTATTGAATGTACAAATTTTATTCTTGTTTATTATTTCATTTTTACGAAATGATGTTATACTCTTGAAGTGAGTACACCATATTCTGTCTTCTAGGTGGATGCATATAAAATAATTAAAGAAAAAGTCAAAAATCATCGTTCACAGTATTAGAAGAGGTTTAATGGACAAAAAGATGGCCGAAGAGGAAGAGGATTCCTCGGACTTCGAAGAGTATTCAGTTATTGAGATGGACTACGGAGATGAATCGACAGAAGAACAAAATAGTAACGACCTTCCAGTGTTCGATTATTCATTATCACAAGTGTCTCGTGTGTGTGCAGTGTGTAATGCTCAGTTCACAGTGATGGAAGCTCTCGATGAACATGTAAAACTTCACGCAGAATCACGTGAGCGAGACTTGAAATGCGAAATAACAGTAAAAGAGGAGACTTCGGAAACGAGTGTATCGGAAAACGATCGAACAGCAAAAAGTGGTCGTTCATGTGATAACTACAAAGAGCATAATACCAACAATGCTGGTTGCGCGCCTGAGATAAAATGCATTGACTGTGGGAAAAAGTTTCAAGACAAATATAAGCTTGCAAATCATTTGGAGTGGCATATACGAAGATATGAAGAACAGTGTAAAGGCTATAAGTGTGAGGGGTGTTATAAAGTATTTGATACAAGAGCGGACTATAGAACACACAGACGATTATGTGTCCATCTCAAGAACGTTAGATCAAAAACTCTTTTCGCGTGTGAAAAATGTGGAAAAGAGTTTCCAGCCAGGATTAGATTGAGGGAACACTTAATGCGCCACAATAGAGCAGTTTCAAAGCCATTCGTTTGTGAAGTGTGCGGGCAAAAGTTTGTCAATAAGAGTAATTTAAGATTTCACGCCGAACGTCATGCAACAGTTCATCCGTACACTTGTTCCCATTGCAACAAAACATTCTCAACATATTACACACTTAAATATCACAAAAAGGCCCATGTTCCTGGGGACCATATTTGTAGTGAGTGTGGTGCTACGTTCTCGCTTAAGTCGAATCTTATGGATCACATTAAATATCAGCACATGAATCGCGAACGTTATACTTGTGAACAATGTGGAAAATCATTTAGATTTCCCTCTATCTTAGAAAATCATAAGAAAACCCACCGAGGGGAGAAAGATTACCTTTGTAATGTGTGTGGCCGTTCGTATTTCGCACTGAAGACATTTAAGGACCATTTTCGCCGACATGCAAATGAACAGACATCATATAAGTGTGACGTGTGTGACATGAGCTTCCCAACATACGGTAGCTTCCACAGGCACAAGAGAATTCACAGAGATGATTTGTTGTACGAGTGTGATCATTGTAAAATGACTTTCAGTAGGCGACGCACGTTGTCCAGCCATGTTAAAGGACACTTGCGCGTTCGTCCCTTTCAGTGTGTGTTCTGCGGAAAGGGTTTTAATTTTAAAACAGCGCTTAATAGACACCAAAAAAATCACTATTTCCATTACATCGAACAGCCTTATCTCATGTCAGAAGCATCGATCGCCGTCGCGGAACTTGTAGAAATAAGTAGTGAATCAAGAGATAATACGTCTTTTGACATTTAATTTACATGTTTGTACACTTTCTCTAGCAAAAACGTACCGAATGTGATTTCGACAAATAAATTTGTACAAATATTTTAATGTATGATTTCTGTTTTAAGTGGAAGGTTTAAAGGTAATTGTTTGCAGTGCTTAGTGCGATTAGGGAATGCCAGGGCGTTATTCATTCAAATGTTTAATATGTTCTTTTGTGAAAACATTTTTCTTAATGCGTTTGTTATAATTGTTCATAATTAGTTTGCAGTCTGAAAGTATTTAATCATGCCTGGAGTTAAATTGCGTTGACTGAAAAGTAGTTGTTGCCGCTGTTAGATCAGATATTGATAAACGACCGTGAAGATAATTTATTCAGGTAGGCCATTATATTCCCATATGTCAACAGAAATGTTTGCCATTTGGTAACCCGTTGTAATGAGGAATTCTGTTAAGAGTATTTGTGATAGCTTCTTCGGCTAAAATGTAGATCAGATGTGTACAATTTCTCAAAAGTTTAAATGTGACACAGAAATAGAACCTTGAGAAATCCAGGATACTATTGTTGTTCAAATGTACATTTGCACCAGGTGGTTACTGCGTCATAAAGAAAATAAATGTTGGATGGATATCAGTTAATCAAAACATCATCCCTTCGCCTTCATCAGAGCGAGACATACCTGTGACATTCTCAAGCATATTCAGTAGTTATTCTGGAATAATCTGATTCTCTTAAGTTCGTTGACCTGTGCTTGTCTCTCTTGCGACTTTCTGTCAATCAATTGAGTGGCGAAGAGTCGGAGGACTACACCTTCATTTTCGAAATATATGTTTCTGTAGATTTCAAATACATTGCCATATTATATTGCTAAAATTCCCCGCATTTTGACTCCTAATGTTGGCTCCGTGGAGTGAACTTGTTTTCTGTTAAAATTCTCCAGAACGAAACACATGCATCACATTCCTTTCTATACTCCTATTTTATAAAGTCACTCCTCTTTTTTTTATTTCAAAGTACTTTGTTTGTGTGAGTAGGCTTTAAGTATTTTCGTAGTTTAACTATAACGTGTAAAATTACAAGAGTACTTTAAATGGCTGTCATTCTATAGCATTTTCAACTCTCAAAGTTTTAGGTATAATAGACTTACTGAATTATATTCATCAACATTATGAATAAAGTAGTTATCTTCTTGATACAAAGTTTTTGTGGTTAAGGATTAGTAAGTTAGGCTTTGCTGGTGAAAAAAAAATGTCACCTGCATTTATATCGCCTCTGAGCGTCTTGTGTACGGAGGTGACGAAAAGTCCACGGAGTGAGCGTTGTAGGTGCTTCATGACTATAGTACCTAAAATAATAATACTTCAACATTTTTTGTTTCTATGTGATTTTTCTTTTTTGTTGTTTTTAGTTGGAACACTTGAACATTATTTTCCAGTGTTAAAAGATCGAACTTTATAATTGCTATTATTGTAATAATTATGTAACTAAAAGTCCCTGAAAAAAAGAAAACAAAGTTAGTTTGGATGTTTATTTCATAAATTCATTAAAATAATTCCGAAGGAATAGTCTCATTATTTTTTTCTAAATTCGAGCATTCAAAATGTTGGGGGCCGCAGTGATAGCGTGCACATCTCTGATACATTGTGTCCCTAGTTCAATTGCAGTTCGCGCTAAGTTGAATTTATGATGAAAAGCACCATGCGCTTGGATTTACTCGGGGTTCTCATCTTCCCCCTTTCGTTATTCCACTTCATTCATTATTATCGTCTCCTTTAATCTTGGTGCATAATTGTAAGACGTTAAACGAAAAAAATTGATGGTAACCATGCTGGGAAAAGCCAAACTCAGAAATACCCTTCTGTAAAATCAAGAAAAAGCGAATGTAAAATTAAGGAGAAAATTAGAGAGAATATGAAAGGAAAAGAAAGAATAAAAACCAGTATATAATGATACAAGATACAGGGCACATACCGTCAAATGGGGTGAATAGAAACATGGGGGTGAATAGAAACAAAACTCCCAGATTAGTTTTGGATTTATCTGGACGATAAATTAATCAAGAAAACTGAAATTTCTTAACAAAGTCTTATACGGCTAAAGTGTCCAGGGCAGAGACAAAATGTTTTACTGAGTTGGGAACACTTAGGTAGACGGCAGTAGCATTAATGTGTTACTGAAATCTTACACGGTATTTTAGCGCTCCTTAAACTTTCTTGGTAAGTATGACATTTTCATATTTGTTGCATTTGAACATATGCCTATTTTGTAGTTTGTTGTTTCATTTACTGACGTTCATAGTAAAAGTTTTCCTTTTGTAAATTATTTTTAATCAAAATTTAACTTTACTGGGTTATTGTTATGATTTTTAAATAGCGGGGTGAATAGAAACACTTCTTGGGAAATTCTTGAAATTCCTCAAGGAGTGGAAAATTCTTGAGGAGCAGAAAAAAGGACCTGATAGGAATGTATCAACCATCTCTAAGAACAAATTTCCAAGTTTTCTGAAAAAAAAAAAAGTGTGAAACTGAAGGAGGAAAATATCAGGGCTGGATTTGAAAAGTGTGGAATTTTTCCCATTTGTCGAGACCAAATACTGAGGATGTTGCCAAGAAAAGACAATGAACGAGAAGAAACAGAACAGCAAAAGTCATCTCAGACTGTAAACCGTTCCCTTATGGATCTTCTCAGGAGCATGAGAGAAGATGAAAAAATTAAATAAGGGAAGAAGAGAGTACGAATAGATGTTTCTGGTAAGAGTTTTGGTTTGTTTTCTGAAAATGATACATTTTCATCAAATCACAACGAAACTCAACCTACCTTTGTATTGTCGGAAGAGGAGAAAGACAACACTCCAGAAGACAACATTCCAGACGATCACGAACTAGATGATGGTTTTCTAAAGCTGGTGATTTTGCTGTGGTAAAATGAGAAGCTAAAATTCGATGAGACTATTCAGCACCCAAGTGCGAAAATGGGAACATGATGCATATGTGGGAGTGTTTTATAAGAGAGCACATAAACAATGAAATTTTCAGAACGAAACTGTTGGGTTTTATTAGGAGTTCGTCAGCACGCTTTAAGTATATGATAACTTTCGGGCCCCTTCGTGGCTAAGCGGTTAGCGTACGCGCCTTTGGCGTGGGAGACCCGGGTTCGATTCCCGGCGGGAGCTCATGTAGTTCTGATTCTACGTTAAACAGTAGGTCCACGTCTCATATAGTCTCGCTGCTGAACGGGACGTAAACCTCAAAATCAACTCAACTCATGATAAGTTTCCCTGATGATTTCAGTGGTTTAAATCTTATTCAAATATCATCAAAACTATAGGGTCGTTTATACCTATATTGTGCATTGTATTGTTTTATAAGTTTGTAACTTATGTAATACTGGTCTTATTGAACTAATATCTTGCAGGTATCAAATAAATAGTTCGTTTCAACAAATACGCTGTTTCTTTTTTACCTTTCCAATAGTATAAAAGAAACAACAATGAAAATAAAGTAATTGTTTCTATTCACCCCATGGGTAGGGGTGAATAGAAACATTAAGAAAAACCAAGGTGAAGAAAAGTGGAGTTGATAAATTAATATGACGTTTACTGAAATTCATTAGCATATTAAGACCTTTCTTTTGGAATAATCTGATACGCGAAATCTTTAACATTACCAGACTTATATTCTCATATAGCCAAAAATGTGTTTCTATTCACCCCATTTGACGGTACTCATACGAAAGTAACTTACCTTGTACTTATGAATGAAACATAGGCACACAATAAGTCATTTTTTAATAAAGGCCAATCTTTACTCTATGAAGATTAAAAAACGAGTGCGAGCGATGTCATAGAAAGGAAGGTGCTGGGAAGATAATAAGTATTTCTCAAGAAAGGAATTAGTGAGCCGAAAGACGGAGCAAAGTCAAAGGACTAAATGGCACCATGAAAGAGGAGAAAAATTGATAAAGAGTATAAGGTTATTTACATGAGACTCATTCCTTCTCGTGCGTGTGAAGTGCATAGCTATCATACGATTATGATGTGCAGTGTTTTCTGACAGGGCGAACAGTATTCAGTGTATAAATATATTATTAATATTCGAGACCAGTAAACTATAATACTATTGATAGTTCCGGTTCCTATTCCATGAAAGCCTTATCTCCGATCGGTTGCTAATTCACAAAAAGACTAATGTACCTTTATCGATTCTCTTGCCAACTGTTGTCTTATAGGTTAATAATTAATTTTCGAATCTCTTAAAAAGTAGTCCACAGAAAATTGAACCCCTAAATATTGGAGAATTTCCAATACTTTCTAGAACGTTTTCTTATTTCTACATGAAATTTACTTTCGATTTTCGGTGATGCAGCATAAAATAATATTAGACTGCAAAGGTAAACAAGCAGTTCCAACATTGCAAACAGCAAAGGAGTGGGTAATGTTCTAATCCAAATCTTTAAGATACTTAACATAGAAGCACAAGACTTTAATATGGCTTGGCGTTACATCATTCAATAATTCATACTTAAAATATGAACTGGACAAATGTACTCTGGCAAAAAAAATTTACTCCTCTTGCACTAACAACTACATTTTCGTTCTTTTTACACACATTGATGTCATCGGAGGAACTTACATCTGCAGAACTTAAATTAATTGCGTCTTTCACCATTACTAAAACTATTTGGCTTGCTATCCCCAGAAGATCTGCTTTCAATTTCTTTACGAATATTTTTCTGCACTTTTATCTAAAGTTGCTAAAATCACTTTAGTAATTTGTTTGGCTTCTTCTAATACTCTATTAAATTATCTTTTTAGACCATATTTATTTTGATCTGTTTTCTTTCTGATTTTATTTCCATACTTTTACCGACTTAGGAAGCAAAACTAACCTTTCTTACATTTAAGTACATTGAATCACTTTCAATATTATTTGGCTGCGCGACAATATATTCTACTAATATTAATTATCCTGTTGCATAGGTTTCAACAATTATTAACTCTAGTGGTTTAAATTCATCTATCTTTCTACGTTTGATTTCAGCTTGTGTTAGAATGAACGGCAATGGCTGTATACTAACGCTAAGGCCAAGAATGTATCTTTCCTTATGCTTATTTTTTTTACTATTTCTACGGTATTTTTTTACTATTTCTAAGAACTTGTTGCGGTATTGTCCATAAATTCATTTTTGATTTCTTTATATTTTGGTTCTATTTCACGCGTAGCTTTTTTATACTCATACTGATAACATTTTAACAAATTTTGCTTATAATTCTCTAGTCTTAAAATCCAGTATTTTCGAAAATCTACATTTAGAATCTTGAAGGCACAAATATTTATTTTTTACCTTTCATTATTCAATGAATACATCACAGAACTGACACGTCCCTGTTCGGGCGTCAAATTTATAAGGTCATGAGGTTCGTTCTTTCTTGTCCGTATGAAAAGCACAGCTATTTTAAAGGGTGCGATGTGCAATTGTCTCTGTGAGAGCGAGTGATATTCAATATACAAGCATATTAATATTCGATAAACTATAATACCACTAATAGTTCCGATTCCAATTTATTGTAAAAACCTTGTCTCAAATCGGTTCTTCATGCACAAAGAGTCTATTGATATCGATTTCCTTGCTAAGTATCATCTCTTAGATTCATGCTGTTAGGAAACCAGTTGTCTTTCAAAAGAATCCTTCAACACGAAGAAACAACTCAGATTCTAGAGGTTCTTTTGTGGCTTAAAAGTCCATTAAGACAAATCCTTGAATCACTTGTGGTAGTCACATATATTTGTAACTATATATTATATTTACACGTACTTGTGGCTCTCACACGCACATTTTTCAGTATATGCAAGATACACTAACTTAGTACATAAGAAACATATAAATAAAACACTCATTGTATATTAAATGGCAGGAACTTGTATGGGAGTATTACTTTTATTTTCGTTAAGATCAACTTTCGCCTTATCTTATTACCTTATGATTATTAATACAACAACTACATAATTAAGACTTCCATATGTATGAAATGTAAGAGAAATACATGCACTTTTATGATATTCCAAAATTATGTGTAGATATTATTTTCAATACTAATGCTGAATGATAGAACGGAAGAAGTGTAAGAGAAGAATCATATAGTGACATAGTTGTTTTGAGAAGACACACGTCAGTACAGTGCTCCTGATACTTTTGTCCACTTTTCACAAATATTTTTGATATTTATAATTCACAGATTGACAGTTAACTACTACCTGTATAGGAATTGAGTTCAAACAGTCTCACTACGTCACAACGTGGCTCACTTTCCAGTTCTGTAATCTGCTACTCGGTAGAGGCTTCAAAAAGACAGTCATTCTGCTAGATGAACTTAACTGAGCGTATAGGCTCACTACAGAAAGAAAAATGGCTGTCATTCCGTATATGAAATTAACAACACTGTTAAGGAGCTGGGTGAGCAGAACAATATACATGTATTTCCAAGTAATTGGAAAGTTCCTTTCATGAGTCGGCGATGTTTGAAAATAACGAAATGAAACTGTGGCGCCTCAAAAGATATGTTCATTCTCTCATAGAAAATATTTTTAAAAAATCCACAGGAAGTGAGGAACATGGAGGAAGTACGAGGTGCATCGAAAAAGTAACTGGCCGAAGATGTCAAAACGGGACGCGCTTGCACATGAGTGGAGGAGGAACAGCCTGGTGCGAGCATAGTTGTGTGGAGTCAGTGGTGAGAGAACTATAGTATGGGAAACATGTCTAAGCGCATAAAGTGTCCCGCCGATTGTGAGATACGCGAGGTATTCGGGTTGCTCCACACTAAGAAGCTATCGGTATCAGCCGCCGGCAGTTACGTGAAGTATGTGGGCTGGATGTCATGAGTAAAAGTATTATCAGAAGATAATGCAGACAATTCACAGAAGGCCGCACCAGTATGCACTACGAACACCGTAGTAGTCGACTACGGCTGGATGGGATAACCATCCTCCCACCCTTGCATCCAGGGACTCCCATCTGTCCCTTCATCTAAAGCGATATCTGGCTGAACAATGTTTGGACAGCGCAGGTGTGTTCCATATATTTACATACTGGTTTCAGTCCCTGGCAGCAAAATTATTTGATGGAAGCATACAAAAGGTGGTTCTTGTTATGACAAATGCCTCAACAAGGATGATGTAAATGTCAGAAAGTAGGTTATATGTATCACTAACTCCAGAATAACAATGATTTTCTTGTGTTGTTCGTCTTTCATTTTTCAGTCCGTTGGAATTCACTCTCTAAGTGCGTCTTGTATTAGAACAATAAAAGAAGATGCTTTTCCTCCAGTGGACAAAACCGGAAAAGGACGTAAAATCTGTAAAAGGATAATCTTACAATGAAACAAATCATTGACATGTAAAGAAATTATAACCTACTTATGGAAAAAGAAAAACAAAAGATACGAAAGAAGTGTTATCGTTTAGTTAAAGCAATCTCTAACAAAAAATAGTTTCAGAATTGAACAACTTTCTTCAGGGTGAACATCGCAAGTAAAAAGGTTGTTAAAATTTTGTATAGCTCTTGAAATCTAAATCGCCAAGAACTTACGAAAAATATAGCATCTTGAAAGTCAAAGAAAGCATTCACAATGATATTGACAGGGAAAATAATCTAGAAATATGATGCCCTTCGTAACTTCAATCATTGTGTCTAATCTTATTAGGAAAACTTAAGTAAAACATCGAAAAGAGGTCAGTAATTACAATGAACGAGATAACGAAGCAGTAAAGTAATAAAATTGGGCGTTGTTAACCTTTTTCAACACGATGTTGTCAGTCGACAAGAATCACGAAAAAGGGTTGTATAACTATTAACATTTTCAGCTCATCCTCATTTTTAAGTGAATTTATATCCCAAAGGTATATTTTTTTTATTTATTTGCCTGTTTTGTATACAAATGAGAATATTCTCGAGTACGCATACATTTGTCAAAATTACAAAATAATTATATACATAGATGCTATGAAAAAAACAAATAGAGTAATACATACATAGCTATGACATTTATAAGCTTACACATTCATAACTTAATTAACAAAAGACATTTATACGTTGTCTTCAGAAAACTCATTTACCGAGTAGTAACACTTATCTACTAAGAACTTGTGAAGAGCAGATTGAAACATATAATGTGATTTATTTTGCTTTAGAAAGGCAGGTAACTTATTGAACATTTTTGTACAGTTGATATGTATGCTTTTTTTTTGGTAGAAACGAGAAATATTGGGGGATAATATGTAAATTATTAACGAATCGTGTATTGTATTTATGGACGTTACTGTTTTCAATAAATAAGTGTACATTCCATCAGCCATTCCAAAGACAAGCGTTATCTGTGTAATGTATGTGGAAAACGGTTTAAGACAGTCAATTTTGTGCCCACAACGGTATTCACATGAACAAACGCCCTTACGAGTTGTTGCGTAATGAAATACACATATATAATTCCATGTATCCGCCAACTCTCAGTTCTAGCTGTTTTACCCACTAGGAATATAAATAGCATTAAATTTCTTTACTGCAAAATAATTCCCGAAAATAAAACAACCAGCACCGACAATTAACGTCCACACATCGAGTGAGCGCGATAGTTACGATAGAAGGGTAGAATAGGTTCGTATCAGTTTCAAAATTACTGGAAATCCCAATTTCAGATAACAACTAACAAACTTTATTTTGTGAAATTTGTAACAAATAACTTGAATGAAAAGTAATAAAGAAAGTCTTGCAGTGGACTAAATTAAATTTCAGATACAACATCCAATGAGAAAGTAACACACATTAACTTTTTTTTCCCAAGATTTGTTTGACACTAGAATTTTTAGATATAAAATCCCCACTTTAAACGCAATAAAGCACTGCTTATCGAAACTTTAAATGATATTGAAATTCTCTACCCAATACGAATAACCAGGGTTAGCTACTGAAACTTAATTTATAGTTAAAAGCAAAATCCAAAAGGGGTTTATTCAAATAGCTCAACCAAGGCATTTAATGGTTACGTAAGTTGACAGAATCCAAGTTTCTTTCATTTATTTTCCTTTTCATTATTTTCCTTTTTCAAACAAGACAATAAGAAAAATGAAATGGAAGTTTCTAATGGAAATAAGAATCATTAACATACAAACCAGAAACTATTTCATTCATTTTCATTTCCCTTTTTTTTTCTGTCTCCAAACCTGTTTCCCTTACAGAGCCTTTTTAGTGGTTAGATATTCCTTTGGTCTCCGTACAGCCAAAATCCACTGGTTCCTGTCGTATCAACTTCAAATATTAACACCTCCATTTCACAATTCCCACTATCAAGTTTACGAACTTCACTCAAGCAGTACCTATGTTAAATTGCACCCTCCGCTAGTTAAGCAGCAGGCAGCTGGCTGCAGCGACAACTAGCGACACAGAGCGGAAAGCTCGCGCACTTCACCACAGGCACTGCCAAGGTCACTCAATTACGAGTATCTCACAAAACTATTGCTATTTTAAAACGGAGATTTTATTCACAAACATTTTACATATTTTTATTTTTCGACTAAACGCAACACATTAATTTCCCCCTCCCCTGTAGAAGGCAAACAATACTATTAGACAAAACAAGAGGAGAAAAATAAAAATTATTTGTACATTACCAAATTTCCTTCAAGATCAACATTATATGGTTAATCCTCTTACAAACTTTTGATTATCCACTCCATTACATATTAACGACAATCACGCGACGAACACGGATGATGATGATGGGCTCTACCACCACAACTCCTAGCCCTTAACAATAATGAAGATTTTCCTGCAGGAAAAAACAGAATAAAACAAACACAACAAGAATTCCAACAAGACGTATAACAATAAATCTCAATACAAATACCAAGCAATTCAAATATATTTAAAGGTATCTTAATTATTATTACCCTGAGCATTAGGAGGAACGTTAAAGATTTTACAAAAGGAGACATGGCGTTTCAACCTTATATTAGGATTCTCTACACTTCTCAACCACACTGTGTTCTGTGTAGGTTTATTTAACACCTCAAATGGGCCATCCCAAGGAGGAGCAATTTTTGGGTTAAAGTGCTTTTCCACTGACAATTTTAACATTCTTTTTACTAAGACAAGATCTCCTACATGTATATTAACGGGAATATGTTTCTGAGAGTAAATTTTTTCACTACGTTTCCAGGAATTCTGAATATTATGACAGATAATAGCAAATTTCTCATCTTTATTTAGGTCATCGTCCAAAATTTCTAGATCTAATAACCATTTAATGTCAAGAGGATGATAAAACTTTCTTCCCATATAAATTTCGCTAGGTGAATAACCAGTAATTTCATTCATGCTAATGTTGATAGTGAACGCGATTTTAGATAACAATTGGGCCCATTTTCTTTGTGATTTATCAACGTATGCACGAATTAAATTCTTCACCGACCTTATGGTTCTTTCCGCCTTATTCGGCGACGGGTTATAAGGGGATAATTTTACATCCTGAATACCATAAGAGTACAAAAATTGAGAAAAGTACTCTGATACAAAATATGTCGCGCCGTCGTGCAAGACAGAACCTGGAAATCCAAATCTCAGACAAAGATCTAATAATTTAGTACAAATAGTCTTAGAATTTAATTGTCTCAAAGGTTCTAAAAACACAAATCTACTGAAAGAATCTGTTACAATCAAAATAAACTCATATCCCGAACTATTGGGAAGACGCCCAGCTACGTCAATGTGCCAAATGTAATTCGGATGCTTAACATTTCTAGTATAGTAATTTCCCATAGGTTTCTTAGTTTTATCTTTACATTTCTGACATATTTCACAAATATTCACATAGTTCTTTATATCTGAATACATTGTTGACCATGTAAAGCGAGAAGCAACCTTTTGTATCGTTTTCTTAATTCCCATATGACCTCCCGGTACTAAAGAATTATGAGCATACTCTAGAATGCTATTAATTAAAGAAGAAGGTACGACAGCTCTAAAACCTTGACCAGATTTACCTTTTGTTCGTTTTAGCAAGATGTTATTTTGTAATTTGTAACCTCTTACCTCCTGCTTACTTTCGAG
This sequence comes from Thermobia domestica, assembly GCF_964235325.1. Classification (NCBI taxonomy): domain Eukaryota; kingdom Metazoa; phylum Arthropoda; class Insecta; order Zygentoma; family Lepismatidae; genus Thermobia; species Thermobia domestica. The sequence continues at coordinate 295,518,059 of NC_137460.1, read as the reverse complement.
TTTGGTTATAATCTCTTGAAGCTCTGGATCTTTCCTTTGATGTTCTTTCAAGGATATACTGAAATCAGGATACTTCCAAAAATTTACAAAAGACACATTTACACTTTTACCATGATCTTTAACAACTTCAACAGTATCTGCGTCTTTCGTATAAAATTCCAAATGATTGCCAACACGGCTGAGAAAATCAGCTATACAATTTACCTTAGTGCGGATATGGACTATTCTAAACCTAAAACGTGCAAGTTTCTCCAAAAGAGTTCCATACCAACGTTGTCTTTTATGATTGGTAAGAAGCCAAGAGAGGCTTTTACTATCGCTGTATACAACAAATGGATTGAATAGATAATATTCAAATCGTTCTAAGCAAAGAGTGAGGGCTTTAAGTTCCAACTCATAGACATTTTTACTCCAATCTGTAGGGGGAATTGCTTTAGAGAACATAGCAACAGGTCTCAAATTACCATTTTCATCATATTGACTTAAAACTCCCGAATAATGACGCAAACTACTATCCGAATGGACAATAAAGCTTGAGTTCATATCAGGAACTTTCAAAATTACATGAGAACAAAATTCATCCTTCAATCTTTGAAGTGCAATATCATGATCTTTGGTCCACTTAAATACTCGTTTAGGAGATCGTAATTCCTGTAGAGGAGCTATCAATTCAGAATAATTTCTTACAAATTTAGAGTAAAATGCAAAAAATGAGCATATTTTATTCACTCCTTTTCGATTTTTAGGTTTTGGAATATCCTGAATTGCCTTAATTCTGTCGGAGTCAATACACATAGTTCCTTTTTCAAAACGAAACCCTAAGTACTTTATAGATTGTTGAAACAAGAATGTTTTCTTAGGGGAAATTGTTATACCCCATTTTCTTAAACGGGAGAGAACATCCTCTAACAATTTCTTATGATCTTCGACATTAGAGCTAAACAATAGAATATCATCATAGAATATTTCCAAATTCTTTCCAATTAACCCATCCAGTACCTTATTCATTAAATTACTTAACACAAATGGACTATTTAGAAAACCCATAGGACAAACCTTAAATTGATAAATTTTATTTTTTGTGACAAAGGCAGTATAAGGACGACTGTCTTTCGTCAAGGTCAACTGAAAAAAAGAGGATCGGAGATCCAGTTTACTAAATATAGAGTGATTAGAAATACTTGATAAAACGTTCTCCATGTTAGGAGACGGAAAATTATTACAAATCACCCGCTTATTCATTTCTCCATACGCTACGACCAAACGACTACTTTTATCTGAGTTTTTTACAAGAAAGCATGGGGAAGTAAAAGGTGAAAAGTCTACCCTCTCAACTATATCATCTTTCTCAAGTTGTTCAATATATTGTTCTAATTCTTTTTGTTTAAAGGTAGGGAGATGATAAGGTTGTTGTCTAATAGGAGTATTATCAGTTACTTCTATTTTATATTCAAAGTTCTTGACTCTACCGATTTTATCCGATATCACATCTTGATAATTATTTAAAATTTTATCAACATATTTCTGTAAACTAGGATCTATTTGTAAAAGTTCAGGCGAAACCTTATAATTACCTTGTAAATTTTCCTCGGTAATCCTCTCTGGATGAAGAACCGAATGATCATAGCAAAACTCCAACTCTGGGTCTGGTTCTTTTGGAACAGCTCCATGTGACGTGGATGCAGCAGCTTCCGGCAATCCATGCTGTTGTTGAAAACTCGCAGAAGTACTAGGAGTAGAAGATGTTTCCAGCGAACCTAGGTTGCATGGTGGTTGCCTTCCACGATCCTCTCCCCTAGAAGTATAAAGGGAAGAGCGCACAGTTTCTGCCGACAACTGGGAGGCATCTTGTATAGGTACGCTTAATCTTCGATTTTGTACTCTATATAAGTTATTTGGTAAGTCTATAACAGCACTATACTTTGTATGAAAACTGTTACCCAAAAGAATATCAAAGTCGTCCGACTCGATGATATAAAACAGTTCACAAAACTGCTGACGTCCCATGCGGAAGTAAATACGAACACTCTGTTTTACGAGAATCTGAGTATTTCCAAGACCCATAGTTCGTAAGTTCACATTCTCACTTTTTATACGACACATACTACTTAGACGTTGATAATAGCGCTGACTAATGAAATTGTTACTACTGCCAGTGTCTATTACACAAGGTACAGCTTCGCCTTTTATATAAATTAACACCGAAATTAAATTCATTAATCTTTTATCAGGTGTATGAGCTATACTTGATTCAGTAGATTCCCCAAATTCATTTATTTTCACATTAGACCGTGGTTGAGATTGAACACCCCTTACTCTATTGAATTTATCAAAATCTGAATGAGGACATTTACATTTTTGTGTATTATTACCCAAAGATCTGTTTACTTTTGTAGCCTGACTATTCTCCCTCATTTGCATTCCACTAATTGAGTCGTCTTCATAACCTAACTGGTGAACACTAGGATGATTAATATAACATTTTTGTTTCGGTACCTGAACCACTGAGCTACGCATGCCACGAGCCTTCAACATATTAGGTGACATATTTTGTGTTGCGACCAGATTTTGTTTGTCCCCTAAGGTTCGTTTACTTAACTTATAATAATCCCTTTTATATCGGAACAAAGCATCAAACCTAGCAGCTAAAGTTAACAAGTTTTCAAAAGTGTTAGGAAATCCGTGCTCAACTAAAAATTCATGCGTTCGAGGAGTAACCATATTTACAATTAGACTACAAATAGTATGCTCATCAAAATTCATATCCAAAACCTTAATTATAGATAATTTAGAGTCAATAAAGTCATAGAGTGTTTCCTCTTCACTCATAGTAGTGTAAAAATATAACTTCATATATTGAGTTCTAGCAATAGTAGAGATGAAACGCAACATTATTCGCCTACAAACAGTCTCCCATGAGAGGGAACTTCCAATCAGAGATTGTACCATCTCCTGAATTTCCCCTTTTGTTCGAGAAAGACAAGCGATTAGCACCAAATCCAACGGGAAATCCCGTCCCCTGAGAAAACTATCTAAACGAAGCAAAAACTTGAAAGTCAAGTCAGTATTTCCTCCATCAATTACTGGTAAACTATTAATTTCCTCCATTAAGACTTTATACATGCTATCCGACGCATGCCTTGAAAAATTGAATTGAAATTGACGGGTTAGTGGAGGTACCATTTCGGTCCGACCACCCCCTCTCATATTAGAGGCTCCCCTTCCCATATTAGGAGAAGTACTATTATAATTAGGAATTTGTCTTCCGCTCAGGTCATTTTCAAATAAGGGATTTTCATATTGATACCCCACAAACTCATCGCCACTAGAGCTAGATTGATCATTATCGTGTACAAAACCAGCCCTTATATCATTAAACTGCGCCATATTACTCTTAAATACAAAACAATATAACGGGGAGAGAGGAATTACATATATACATATAAACACTACAATATAAATTGGGAATTTTATATCTATTATGTTTCTGTAATATACTTCCATAAAGTTTCCTCCCACATTAGCATGCGACTTCCATAACTATCAGTTTTACGCATTTAGCAACCTGCCATAAACAATGCAAGAAGTACGAACACATTAACGTCTATATACAAACAGTACCAATTGCAATAAACAAATTGCCAATAAAGCATTAAGCAGGAAATCCTTCCACAGAAACTCTGCTATACAGAAACTTTCAAAGAGAGAAACCATATTCATGAAAACCCTTCAATTATTTTTGCACTCGCAATTTAACATAGGTACCTTATTTAAATTATATATGTGTTGCGTAATGAAATACACATATATAATTCCATGTATCCGCCAACTCTCAGTTCTAGCTGTTTTACCCACTAGGAATATAAATAGTATTAAATTTCTTTACTGCAAAATAATTCCCGAAAATAAAACAACCAGCACCGACAATTAACGTCCACACATCGAGTGAGCGCGATAGTTACGATAGAAGGGTAGAATAGGTTCGTATCAGTTTCAAAATTACTGGAAATCCCAATTTCAGATAACAACTAACAAACTTTATTTTGTGAAATTTGTAACAAATAACTTGAATGAAAAGTAATAAAGAAAGTCTTGCAGTGGACTAAATTAAATTTCAGATACAACATCCAATGAGAAAGTAACACACATTAACTTTTTTTTCCCAAGATTTGTTTGACACTAGAATTTTTAGATATAAAATCCCCACTTTAAACGCAATAAAGCACTGCTTATCGAAACTTTAAATGATATTGAAATTCTCTACCCAATACGAATAACCAGGGTTAGCTACTGAAACTTAATTTATAGTTAAAAGCAAAATCCAAAAGGGGTTTATTCAAATAGCTCAACCAAGGCATTTAATGGTTACGTAAGTTGACAGAATCCAAGTTTCTTTCATTTATTTTCCTTTTCATTATTTTCCTTTTTCAAACAAGACAATAAGAAAAATGAAATGGAAGTTTCTAATGGAAATAAGAATCATTAACATACAAACCAGAAACTATTTCATTCATTTTCATTTCCCTTTTTTTTCTGTCTCCAAACCTGTTTCCCTTACAGAGCCTTTTTAGTGGTTAGATATTCCTTTGGTCTCCGTACAGCCAAAATCCACTGGTTCCTGTCGTATCAACTTCAAATATTAACACCTCCATTTCACAATTCCCACTATCAAGTTTACGAACTTCACTCAAGCAGTACCTATGTTAAATTGCACCCTCCGCTAGTTAAGCAGCAGGCAGCTGGCTGAAGCGACAACTAGCGACACAGAGCGGAAAGCTCGCGCACTTCACCACAGGCACTGCCAAGGTCACTCAATTACGAGTATCTCACAAAACTATTGCTATTTTAAAACGGAGATTTTATTCACAAACATTTTACATATTTTTATTTTTCGACTAAACGCAACAGAGTGTGACGATTGTAAGAAAACGTTTAAACGGCAATATGCACTGAAGGTTCATATGCAAGTGCATTTGGGAATTCATCCTTTCGAATGTTCCATATGTGGGAAGGGCTTTACGTACAAAGCCGTGCTCGATGGGCATCTAAAGATTCATTTGAGAGATTGAAACGCATCTGATTCAGCACAGCTATCCTCGTAAGAAACACATTTTATTTCCTAGCAGTGAACATGTGCTTGATTTTCACTACTCAGCGTCTTTGAATGGAAACTAAACTGTTTGACATTGGTTATTATTTTTCATTTTGTTGTTAAATTCAGTGAAACGTGATTTAAGTCGCAATGAACAATGGTGAGTTTTCCTGCAAATAAATATCGCTCTGTAAAGCGGAGAACAGGCAATGTGTATTAAATTCGCTTTTCCTTCAGAAGACGTAATTAGGAAGTTCTATTACGTGTAACTAGATTCTAAAGAAAAGGTGCAGCTATTCATCATGAATATGTTATTAAAGGAACTTTCAGACTTTTAGCATATCGCATGACATGCACTAGTCGTTGCTGGATTGCTTCTCTCTTTTGGTATCAACAACAGAATGGGGATATTGGAGCAGAAATAAGACCCATATTTGCTAGGGTTAAACTTCGTGAAAGGCGTTTCTACTGCTCGTATACTGATGGCCTCGCAAGCAGAGCTGCTACAAGCGTTTCATTTCCTCCACTGTTCCAGGTTTAGGGACCCTGATTGTGTCTATTATATCTTTGATATTGACGCAGTCTAGTTTGATTCCGGTTCTCATGTGTTACTTGTATCATACTTCGACTGATAGCTGTCACGTTCGCGTGGATTTAATTTACAACGGCAAGCATCTCAGATATACTCGTAGTTTTAGCTGCCACCATAATACGAAACAACCACGGAGATAATTATTTTAGAAGGACTTTAATGTCTGTTCATTCATTGGGGGAGCCAATTTTGATGTAAAAGTCAACAAATAATCACACGTTGCTTGTTGACTTTTGGGTCAAAATGGCTAGTAAGGATATTTGTTCTCGGTGTTGCCAGCCTCTGATGATTCAAGTACGTAGACTTGAATTGTGTTATGAGTTCATCATATGTGCTAATTTTGCTCTGCATTGCCCAATGATTCTCAAAGTGGGGTCCGCGGGACCTAACCAGGGGATCTGAGAGGCCTAAAAATTGAAATGTAACAAAATAAAGCTCACAGCTGTTATGCAAGAAGTATTTTTAAGATTAAGAAACTGCAGCCGTGGGCAGTACGAGTACAAAACAATAACTATTCATCATTTCCAGTGCTCGAGGATTTCATTGATTCTTCAGGTGATAAAATCTCTGCTGAAATGCACAAAACAATTGTAGGGCACTTGGGAGCATTAGCTGCAAGTTTTCGAGAATATTTCCATGTCCCACAACCTGGTAATGGTTGGATTGAAAATCCTTTCACTAATGTAGAAATCCATGACATACAAGATATGAATCTGTCTCTAACACAGATTAAAAACAACTATTGGAACTATTCTTATACTTCATGGATTTTTTTTTTCGATAGAAAATGAACTTTGTAGCTTTTGGTTGTATTTGCGCTGTGAGTATGAAGAGTTGCGTAAAAAGGCATTGCAACATTTGATGCATTTCCCTACCACCTATGTGACCATACCTTTTCTGCTCTTTGCAGTATTAAAACCTTAAAGCGAAATATCTTAACGTGGACATTTAATAGAAATATCTTAATCGGACCTAAGATTGATGGTGACAATACTTATTCCAGATTTCAATGCAAATACGGAAAAACACAAAGAATTTCATTCCTCACATTAGTGACCCCACATTTAAGAATTTATCAAGTGGATTTCCTTTAAAAAGACTTGGTTTTTGAGTCTTCAAAAATTACTGTATTTTCAACTAAAATTTCGTTCACTAGGAAACAATCATGTATCTTTAGAATAAATTACTTATTGCATTATTTTTCTTGATCTTTTTCTTGTAAGCTGTTATTCTTATTAGTATATTTTTTAATACCGTGTGAAATTTCGCTAGCATTGCAAGGGGGTTCGCAGATCATTTTCGGAATGAACAGTGGTCCGCGTTATTGGAAAGTTTGAGAACCACAGCCTTAAACCATTTCAATGCCAATCCTTTAGGGTCCTCGGCATGAACGAGAAACGAAATTCTGTAGCTACACCTGTTAACTCAATTATGCAACTGATAGACGGGGAATTTTAAGGAAATCGACCTAATAAATTAGAAGGAAGTTGAGACTCGGCACAATTGTTTATTAGCTCCTGCTGATGAAAATACTAAAAGTCTCCTAGAATCCAACTTGTGCTTCGGCCGCCATCTTGGAAAATGGCCGCCAAATTTATGTTCTTGGGAATTACTTGAAAACTGTTGCAGATCTTTAAAAAAATTCCAAGAGAGAAAAATTATTCTTTATAAAAAACAAACTTTTTTATGTATAACATTTTTCTGTAGGATGAAAAATTAAAAAAAATACACAAGATTGAAGATCACGAATTTTGAATGTTATTGAGGATATGTAAAATTCAAATAGATTTTTCTAGTAGAATTATTATTATAAAATATTGTTTTCTTACCAGGGTAATTGTCCTCATAGATATCAAATAGTATTTCCAGTGATGAATTCCCACAATGTGTTCCCTGACACTATCCAAATATCAGTGACGCAAATAGGCTAGTTGTCGCCCGGGGCAAAAACTCACCTTAGCGCCCCCACCCCGACCACCCGACCAACCAATCCAAAAGCGCTCCCCAGCTACACCTGATATTGGTGTCACAGTAAATTTCTTATTCCGATTTTCTTCAAGTGGTAAAGCTTGATTTTAAAATCACAGTACATAATGTAATTGTCAGTACAAGATAAAACACCAAACTAATTAGTATTTGATTGTAAAATAATCTGAAATTAGCCTGCTTGACATATTTCATAATAACTACAAATAACAATGTTTTTGGAATTCTATTGGGATGTTCATATGTGTAGAATGAATCAACAGTCATCCTTTAGAATAAAATTTTTAATTATGACAAACAGTCAAGCTATTGTCTCGAGTATTAACTCGGAATTTTGCAAAGCTCTTAAATTGATATTACGTAAATGAAAGCACAAAATGCCGGAACTAAAATTTAACTTTGCTGACTCTGTCCTAATCATAACTTTGAAGCTTGTAGTGTTACCTTCCACCTTCTTAATTTTAACATCTATCGCTGGTCTCTTCTTACGTCTTTTCAGGCTCCTCTAGGAGATATTAACAATTAGGATCACTAACATAAATAATAATTTTAAAAAATCCAACCCACTCAGGTGAATACCTCTCAATAAAACTTGTAACCAGATTCGAGGTAAAGAACAATCTTTATTCAGGAATTAAATCAGAATAAATTTTAAAAAATGAATTCTTCAATTAGCGTAAGACAATGTTCTTCAGGGCTCTTTAACTTCGGAGCCCTGTCCCTTAAGTTGAAGTGCAAGCACAACAACCTATCAGTCTCTAATCAGGCTTCACTCATCAGTCATTTCTTCACAGCTCAGCCCTACCCTAAATCTAGTTGTGTTGTGTTGAAACTGTTACGTGATACTGTTTTTTTTACATATTATCACATAGCCTTGCTCAGTCTGTTATTGTGTATTAGAATAACCAAATATTATATATATATATATATATATATATCAAAGAACATCACTCAGTCCAAAGAGAAAACCATCACTTAGGTTTCTTTGACCTAACAAAAAAAAAGTATCTAAAATAGTACGTTAATGAAGTTTGCCTCAGAGGATTTTTTTTTTAAATTTTTATTCCCAATATTCTACTTTCTCCTACCTAGAAGATTACGGGAATCATTCATCCCGATAAGCTATCACTCAAGCTTATTTCTGTCTGAAACTAAATTTCCATACTAACTACGGTCATCACTCAGATCCAAGGAATTTCTTCCTTGCTCTAACCATCATTTAGATTAGTCCCTCAAGAATGCTTATTTTTGAATATATATATATGAAAATTCTACAGCCATTATTCGGGCCTCAGAGAACTTAATTCTCCGTCATTCGGTTAGCACTCAAACCGATCCCTAACAGACAGGAAAGTTATAAAATATATATAAAAAAAAATTCCAGGCGAGGCAATGACCTAGACCAACGACGGGAGGCTTCTAACAGCCAAGATTACTTTCCAACTCCCGCACAACGCAATGGCCCCCTTCGCTTATATATCCTTGAGTAACCATATCCTCTTTTTTATGCTGTTTGTTACTTTCGGTAAAAACAATCCTCAAAGAATCGTTTGAAAAGTTTTTGTAATCATCCTTACTCTCTGGAATTTTCCATCGCATACTAGAAGAGCTATATAAAAAATGAACGTATAACGTTAATCAACTAGAAAAAACAAGAAGAATATACAACTAAGCATATATACAATTACAAGAACAAATTTAAAATAATGTTTTATCTTATCAACACATATATATATGAATATAACTATTAATTATACTATAGAATATATACTTGGCCAGACTTGCCTTTTTAAACATCTAGACTGCATAATTTTAATTCACTCTTTATTTAATATTAAATATACACAGTAAGGGCGAAGACTCCTTCTTACAAGCTAACTTAGGCCGCGCTTCCATTGCTTGCGAATGCGAACTGCGAATTCATGTGCCTCTACTAGATCCAAAGTTTTACGAATGCGAATCAAGCAGGGAGTAATCTACACCCCCCTAAGACCCTCCCAAATTTCCTTACACACACCCCTGGATGGAAAAGGAATACTCCCCCAAATCCAATTGTATCAATCGGTATCATATAGGTTATTTATTACATCAAGTTAAAAAATGTTAAGCGTTTAGCAAAGAAGGCAATATTCTTATTTATTTATTTCCCTTGAAAATACGAAGCGACCTCGTTCTCATGTACGGCTTCGAGAACCACATGACCTCATTGTTTCGGGCGGTGTTTCGATCGAAACAATTGACAAAACAGTCCCGCTCATACCTATCCTCCTGGGTTCCGCAGTCGTTTCCGAAAAAAGAGATTGATTGATGGACAGATGCAGATGACTGAAATTGGCAACGTCTTGAGCGGTCATTCACCTACCTCCTCCTCAATAGGAAAAATGTGATAATATACAGTAATAATAAGCCTATACCAGATTCAGTTGGTAAGTGCTACTCTGCAAGTGGTGTATCAACGGACGAAAGTTAGAAGGGTGTAGTCAAAATGATCAATCGAAGAGATGATCAATGTAGAGATCAATCGAAGTAAGAATTATATATATTTTAGACTGACTCTAGTGTTATGCAGGAACGCATTTGTCGCTACCTTAATTATTTGTAAAGTATATTTTTATTTACGTAAATTCATTGAGCGGATTGTTAAAATTAGGCTACCTTTAAAAAGACAAAACAGAAAGATTCAAAATATTTGTAAATTGAAAAACTGCATTTCTGGAAAACAATTAAATCAATGAATAATTTTCTTATAAGAGATATTCAGAGCCAATAACGTAGCCAGGAAGGGGCAGGAGCGGAGATTAAGAGATCAAATAATATTACAACAATTAACGTTAACAACATGGTTAGAACATTAAAATAATGAAATTGGAACTATGTACAGTATTAATTACTAAACGAATGTGATTTCAGCATGGGACGAGGGAATTTTTCCCAATTAATATTTTTAAAAAATCACCCAATAAAACTAGCTGGGAGTGAATAAATTGACATAATGGCAGAAGTTTGCAAAATGATTACAATAATTCGTACATAATCAATTCATATGTAATTACTGGGTAAAATAGTGGTGGTTAATTCCTGATACAGTGAAACTTCACTTAACTGGCATCTCTCAATGGTGAACACCTTCATAAGAGGATAAACTTTCATATTCTTCCATGCCATAAATATGTGTGGTGTGATGTTATGAGAGAGAACCCTTCCTTTTAGGGACACGTCTCATTTACGGACAAATAATCGTGTTCCGCCGATGTTCGTTTTGATAGGTTTCACTGTATTACTTAGCTTAATAATAAAGCTCAAATGCGTGAACTTCCTTTATTGAACCTACTACTGCGAAGAGCTGATATTAGTAGTAGTAGTAGTAGTAATAATAGTAGTATTGCAATAGTTGCGTAACAAAATATACTGTTTTCTTAGAGTTTGTTTAAAAGTCACTATTCTGAGAGTACCCCCTTTTATTTTGAACACCCCCCAAGTAAAAATTTCTGGCGTACTTACTGGAATCAAGTTGCAATGTCTCTTTCAAAACTTCAATGTGAAACATTTTTGCTTGAAAATTCGTACCTTAAATTCTTAAGAGCCTAAATAATAATATCTATTAATTTCCTTTGTGTGCAAAATAGAGTGAATGTCTCTCCCGTTATTATTATGCTTACGTGGTAACCGCTACTATTTACTTTAAAATAAATTAACTAAATAAAACTAGAGATTACACAATCAACCTACTTACTAAGCAAATTTTTTCCGTAAATAAAGAAACCTTTTTTTTTTGCTATTTCAAACATATTTGTCAATAATTAAATGTATTCGTATAATCAGTATTTGACGAACAAAAAGGAAATATAAATTGAATAAAAAGTTGCAGTTCGTGTATTTTAATGAAATCTTTATATTTTAAAGACAAAACAAAGAAAATATACACACCTTCCATTCCAAGTTCCTTGCTTACATCTGCCCATAATTTGTTCACGAAGTGTCGTTTCTAGATGAGCTTGGTTCCACAATCGAACTTGATCAAAAACACAATTTATTAAAGCATCAACTATTTCCGTCTGTATTATTTTTTTATCTCCGCACCTCGCGACGTCGCCTGCTTTCACGAAAAACAAACTTTCTTCTCTCACGTAGCGCTCAATTCCTTTGCAGACGACTCTCCATTCGCACGAATTTGGACGAACAATCCCAGCATGTTGGAATCGTTCGCATTCGCATCTTTTCGTCGGTTTTCGATATTCGCAGGTCGAACTAGTCGAAGCACTCAAATTTATTTACACGTATTGGGAAATTCGCATTCGCATTTGGAAGCAATGAAGGCGCGGCCTTATGCTCGATGGATATGATCCCAAAGTTTGTGAGTCGTTGTTTTGTTAAGTTTCTGAGGTATTCTTTTTATGATCTTTAGTTTGCCAAAACTTCTTTCCTTGCCTTATAGTGAAAATAAATATTTTTCCAGTTCTGTGCCCTTCCCAATCCGGCGTCCGGGGCATAACCCTCGTTTGCCCTCCCCCTACACCCTTAGATACGTCACTACCACACATCGCTGAGTACAAATAGTCCTGAGTGTACACACTTGCATCTTTTTGTGCATTTTACTTTGCAGTTGCACGAAATGAGGTTGAACTGTTCTAATGAAGCTGCTTCCTTTGTAGTAGGAATAGGTCTGAGTAATCCTCTTATTATTTTCCAACCCCAATCGATCGATTCCAAACAGTTCCCCAACCATTCCTGAATCTGTAAGTATGCTGCGCATGTTGGAGGAAGCCATACTAGTTGAAAAGATGTATCTAGCTTCTTTTTCGCCACTGTATAATTGTACGTGAAGTAAATATCGCAACTTGTCTAGTGTATTTGATTTCGATCCATAAAATTTTAATAACTTTTCTCCAGCAGCTTTGATAGCTTCTTTTTGGGATTCCCTTCGTTGAATATATTAATTCCTTTTCTTAATTCTCCATCCTTCTGAAGTCTGAGTCCTCTAACTTTACCTTTATTATATATTGCTGATGTGTCGCATTCAGTCATGGCATGAGTCTCCTGTAAAACTTCACAAGCCTTCCCAATTTTCCTTTTCTGTATTGAGATGTTAAAGATACTTGGTAAATTGTTGGATTTTCTTGGCTAGAGAAACCATAGCTCTTCAAAATCTTCAGACGCTAAAGCACTTAAAATTACAAGTAGAGTATCCTGTCCAACACCTGTTGGCTTTTTACTATGGACTTGATTCAGAGCAGCCCTAATAATGAGAGTATTTGCATCTCTCTCTGCCTGTAGAACAGTGTAGGCTTCGGCTTTCAAGGCATGTATCAGAAATTGAATAAGAGCTCGTTTCTTGTTTCTGTTTGCAAGAAGATATGTTTGTGATGTAGTGGTTGGTGTATATTCATCAAAAATAATGTCTCGAAAAGATCGTTTAGCTGCTCGTCGTTCTTGTTCTGCTCTTTCTGTTGTTTCTTTATCTGGATAGCCATCAAACACCGCTGTACAATTTTTACCATAATGGGACTAAATGTATGTTACATACCCGTCAAATATTTCACCAAACGTAGCTGCTTTTGGCCAAACCACAGTGTAGATATCCTCCATCAAAACATAGAAGGAATTGCATGGAAAAGGTTGAGTCTCACTTTGGCATGAAAAGCAAGATTTGTTTGGAATTGAATGGAAGATTTGTTGCCTTTTCGTAACAGTGATAAATCAAATAATGATGGAGGTATGCTTGTTAGTTCATACTCAAAGTATGCTTTCCGTTCTGCTTTGCTATTGTCTAGACATATCATTCTGTGGAAGAGTTCTTGTGGGAATATCAATATAACAGTCTCATGGCTTACTTTTATCGTAATTTGTCAGTTTCAATAAAGGAACAATTTTCTTCTTCCGTTGCATACGGACATCGCAAAAGTTATTCCCTACAAGTGATTTCATTGTATTTGCCCCAATCTCCATTGCCCTATCGCATGCAATTGATGAGCCTGCTACCAGCTTATTAGAAAGATTCACCGAGTATCCTGTGGATTGACCAAATGGTTTATGTTCTTGTAACCAGCTTACAAATGTCAGTGTTTGGAATCTCTTAACTGACGAGATTTTGCCAATTCTGTGTTTTAATGTATACTTGTTACATTAATTCCAGTCAGGGGCGCCCGAAGATAATTTTCTAGGGAGGGGCCATCTCCATAGTTGCTATATTACTTCTGGTATTTAATGTACGTTGTTTGCTATTTTCGTCAGCCAGAGGGGACCCGGTCTTTTTTAACGCGTAACGTCCTTTATTTATATAAAGAAAACTACATGGGATCACAGGTAATTGAAATGCTTGTGAACGAGAGAGGAAACGGTATTCCTTGTTTTGGTGCCTTTTTTATTTCTTTTTGCGAAACAAATCCCCTACTCCTGCAGAAAGTAACGTCACGAAGCGCCCGCTCATTGCTGACCGAGTTAACAAACCCGAAAAACGTTCTGGAGTGAGGGGGGAGTGAATGGAATGCTAGGGACATATGCATTCATTTACCTTGAACTGAAATAATACCCAGCAATGGTGATGGCGGATGAACCACTGTTCCCCCTTCTCTTCATACACAAGACATAACACCTCTCTCTCTCTCTCTCTCTCTCTCTCTCTCTCTCTCTGTGTGTGTGTGTGTGTGTGCGTGTGTGTGTGTGAAAATATAGTCGAACTGAATGCTGATTTTTTCGTCTCCCCTCTGTGCCTTTTGAAAAGAGAACATGCTAGCTTGCTTTAACACCTCTCTGAAGACCCAATAACAAAATTAATAAATAAATAAATGTTTGGGGGAATGAATATATTTGGGGACTTGAAATAATAATGTATTAGTTTCTGTTTCAGTATTGGCATTGCGTGTATAATTCTTGTGATTTACTCTTGTGTGTAGTTATTTAATTAGTTAGAAGAAAATTAAATCCAATCATCTAAGTAATCTGAATAACGATATAGTACGGATTGCGAATAATAATAATAATAATAACTTTGAACCTAACAGTTATAGATGATAAAACATAATAACTAGTTTAAAATTGAATGAACTAGATAGCTAGGAACGATTATTATTATTATTATTATTATTATTATTATTATTATTGAAACTAAAGATAGAGAATTTGAAAAAATAAGTTTTAATGCATAGAATAGGACGCGAAACAATTTTAGTATATGTACTTACGTTTATAAGATACAACCTTATTATTTTTACTATTTTAATTGTTACACACACACACACACATACACACTAACGTACTAATGTAGTTATTTTATTTTTTAAAATTACAGCATCATTTATATACGTTACTCCAGTTTGTAATACAATAACTAAGGCGTAACCACATGCAAAGGTACGAGATGTGAAATGCCGTATGTCTCTATAGAAGCTCGCACCTGATTGGTCAGATTTCGCGTCTGCTTGCTTCACTCCTCGCGCGTACGAGAGAGGCATACGCACAAATGTGAAACCGCGCGCCTCATTGGCTGATAGCATGCAGCGCCAACCTCGATGAATAAAGCTGGCGTCATTCTCGACGTGTTTCGTTGCTTCCAGATCAGTGCAAGATGGCTGCCAATGTAAGAAAGAAAATAATATATTTTTCATACTGTGCGTATGAATATATTATGAAAGACGATTTTAGTACGCTATTTCTTCTAAAATTTTAAATAGTGCATTAAGCAATAGATAATTTTAACATTTTCCCTCCTTTTTTGTGTGTTAATATGTAGTAATACCCATGCATCAAAAGACATACATGTATGCACGTCTGTATGGTTTGAAATGATGCTAGAATGATAAAATATACATACATAGGACATTATAAAAAATAAAAACCTGAGACATGGGTTGAATAAAATCTTACATATTGCTGTATGATGGTAGTGGGGAGGGGTATAATTTATGCTTCTGGGTGACGAGTAAATGATTCTTATGTGTATTTCAGTATAGCACGCATTGATTGATTGATAGTAACAAGCATTTATGGATTAATAATGAAAATTATCAAAAAGTTAGATTTTTATGCAAAACATGGTGGATACGGGTAAATGTGCGAAAGAAAGTAAGACTGCTTAAAAATAAACATTATAATCGAATTCCAAAAGTTCGATTCACAAAAACTCATAAATAAAAAATTAACTTTCTCTCTTGAGTAGCTGTGTGGTCAAATGTACTAATTGTGGATGCCGCTAGAAAACAATAGGTATGTTCTATTGTGATTAAAGATATCAAATGCGTTTTTCAGCTGAACTATGTTCTATAATGAAACAAAGTGTACCATTCGACTTCTAACATCGAAACCAACCCTGCAAAGTTTAGTCCCTAACTTTGAAAATTTAGTATTTATGATATTTTTACAGTTTAGGTATGTTATATTTTTCAGTGCGATTGCTAAACTAAGATAGAAAGACATTTTCGTGTTACGTTCGAACCAAGCAATAATTTGGAAAAACAGACCGTCATACAATTCATAAGAAAAATCATGATATTGAAAACCAATATGCGCCAATCTTTTTTGAAAACTTTATCATTTCACATAATTATTATTCGGCAATGATAACTATTGTTGCTAATAAGATGAAAATATTTTTGAGTTAAAAAATAATAAAAATATTTATTAAAGTGTACTATTATACTAAAATATGTTATGTACATACCTTACTTGCAATATATATGTAGGTACTTAAAAATGTATGTTTGTTCGTATTTAAATATACTTCTCAGCACAAAAGCTAATATGTTTATTCACGTCTCTTGTACGGAAGACTAAAGTTTAAACTATAGTATTGATACCGAAAAACTCACATTGCAGGAAAAAGTAATATGCAACTGTTAACACGTAAACATTATCTTGCAAACTGAATAATTTCGTTGTCTGACACATTATTTGTGGCGCTGTAGTCAACCGTAACTTTAACACATACAGTTAGGCGTCGCTAGTGTATCGTTACGCGTAATCATTAACACAGCGGATCCGTAATCCCCGCTACCAGCAGAACGAATGGTGTGTTTAATGAAATTTCTGCCAGATGGCAGAATTGTTCTTAATGTTATAAAATACCGTTTCCGCTCCCATTAAACTCAATTGAAAACGAAATCCCATCGTTAATTGTGCTTTATTTTTGTGAAAGTTATTTGATTATAACATTTCTGTATTAAATAAAACATGTTGTTTTATCATACTGTTACAGTTGGAGATCAACTAAAGATTTATCAACGAGAGACTGATTTCTACGAGCGACAAGCATAGAACATTAAGGATTATTCCCCTGATTAGACCAGAGTTACCAGATTAATTTGCAAGAATGTAAGTTATTTGTAATATATTTACCTACTTGTTAATTTACATTTTAAGAATTATTTTGCATTAATGATTTTTTTATATATCGTAAATTTTAATTTTAAACTTTATAACATTTACTTTTGCATTTAGTTCAAATATTTTTGTTACGAAATAGTTTTATATGTACGAATCAAGTTTCCTTTTTGTTCTTTAACATGTAAAATGATTGAAAATTAAAATTGCATTTTTTGCACATGATTCTTACATATCTTTAAAGGATTGGTTCCTATTTTTATTTTTTGTACGTTTCATCAGCATCATATGCAATTTTTTTATACTTGTTTCAAAATTATTTTACATGTTTCACTACAGGAAACTCATTATAATTCATTATACTTAACGTTTAACTAAGAAAAAACATATAAGATCACGTGTTTAATTTACATTTTTAAAGCTTTTGAATCTTATTTATTTGCAAACTACCATTTCATATTTATGAATGATTATTTTGGTAAAACTTTTTTCTTACAATAATCATTTACTGCTTACTATTCTTCTACAGCTTCACTAGTTTTTTAGTTCTTAAAAATATATCGTTAACGCAAATAACATTTTAGTATATCAGAATTTTTACTTTTTTCATTACATACAACAGATTTTATCACAAAGAAACTTTGCAATTGTAATTTCTAATATGTACCTGTCATTACATGGAACTTTATTTGTAAAATATAACTGAAAAAAATAATATGTGCATGTAAAACTTTAACATGGTGTTTTTTGATAATTATTTCTTTATAATGTACTAAAATTATTTTTTTATTTTCACAGATGGATTTACTCGGCAAATCGCTGGTAATTGAATTCAGTGAGTTGGACGAAATCTATTTGGCAGCAGTAAATGAAGGCTTGGATACCAAGGAACGCATGTTGGAGGCAAAGTGGCGCATAATGCATAGACAGCGCCAGAGACTGCGCGCAACCGAAAAGTATGATACTTTGCTAGGTTCTTTTTCCCAGTATTATTATTATAATAAACAGCCCCTTATATTTCAATATGCTATGTCAGGCGCGGACATCGTTGCCCTTTTCGTGCACGGATTTTTCCGGGAACAAGTCATGTACCAGTGGGCCTATGACAAATATGTGCATTTTAACTATTTTCAGCATAAACAAACTGATAGGATAAATGCGGCAGAGGTAGCCAATTTTTGCAATTATGGTACGCGATTTATTTCGATTAATCATGTGGTGCCATCTGTTGCTCATAATCCTGTACCTCCGGCCCACCAAGAAATTCAACCCTTGGAAAATACACTTCAAGATGACGATCATAATTTAATTGATGAGATTATCAATAAGCAATTACTTTTGGATACAGATGGTGCGCACATCAGTCAAAATTCCGCAGTTAATCGTGATAAATTTGGAACATCTGATTATGTCGAGGCCTTGTTTAATGAATTATGTGAAAACGGGCAAAATCCTGTGAATGTTGTAAATGAAGAAGTAGATTCAAGTGTACAATATTCACGAGATACTCGGGGTTACGGAAGGGTTTCTCCACAACGTGGAACATCCGGTTATGTTCCTATTGCGCAACAGAGCGCTCGAAGAGATGTTCAGAACACAGAAGAAGGTGACTTCGAAGTTATCCGTGATAGCAGAAAGAGTTTCAGTAAGTTTAACTTGGTGGGACATGAAATTGCTGTTAGGCCAAGGAGAAACCATGAAATTAGAAGTCCTGTTTATATTGAAAACTCGATTAACTTCGCATTGAATAATATACTTGACAATGCGAGATCTAACGATTTTGTTGGAATGTACATTGATTCCCCTAATAGTATCAATAATAAAGCATTGTATGTTCCATGGAGTCGACGCAAAGATATTTCTGCACAATCAATATTAGCTTCCATTACTAGTGTTAAAAAAGAATGAAGACTTCTTGTTAGGTAATCCTATTTCGATTTCAACTAGTAAATGTGATGATTGGTGCTAGAAGAAATAGAAGTAATAACTCCTCACTGAACAAATATTTAGCCATTAAAGATTTTTTGGTTCAACATGTAGAACTTCCAGGAAGCGATACGGACAAGCTTTGTTTACCGAAGAGTATCGCGTGGGGCATAGCTAAACATACTGACAAGCAAGGGGCGCGATATCGAGACTCGAATTGCGCAATAGGAGTTACATATACTGAAAGAGCATCAGGTAGTTAGTAACTTACCAAATTATTAGCTGCAGCCCGCCAGTAGGGGAAAAGTTATGGGACTGTAAATTTCAGAGCCTGGCGTACGAAAACCACACCAAATGTAGCATTTGGCTTGTTCCTCTTTGTATTGACAAGAGATAATGAATTCTAACGTATTCCCATCACAGAACATGATGTTTGACATAAGAAAATGTGTATGAGAAGAATTATCAGTGTTGCCATACATAGAAATTACAGTGTTGCCAGAATAAGAATACCTCGAAAAGCTTGCAAACAAATAGTACGTGAGTGGGACTTGCGTTGCACAATACGGGTTATAAAATATATTCTGAAGGAGCATCAATCATGAAGTGACCACATTATTAGCTGCAGTCCGCCAGTAGGACAAAATTATGGGGCTGCGAATTGAACATAGGAGACTATGGCAAACAGAAGGAATAACCTGTTTGTGTGTGTAATAGCAAATTGTATTTGTTTGGGAAGGGGAGATAGCTATGTAAATGACAGTGTTAAGCCTACAATTGATATGAAGAGCAGAAAGTATCGAGTAATCCAAACAAAAACAGTTAGTACAATATGCACATCGGACGATAACCAGCGATGCGCAGTGATAACATTTCTGTGGTAAGGGAGTCAAAACAGTACTGAATTGGTGTCTGGAATGCTTCCGGTGCGATGTCCAGGTTTCCCGCTTTATAGAAAGCAAAGCGAATCATGTTGCGGAATAGGGGAGCGCAGAATTGGTACAGCGTGAACGACTGGAGACGCAGGAAATTGTCATGGTGCCAGATGTTCGCTTCCTGCGACAAGACAATTGTATCAGTGACGAACTTGACAAAGTTCTTGTAAGGACGGAAAAAGTACACGTCCAAGGGTCTCACCAGTCCTGTATATCCAGCCGGGATCCATTGCTTCCTGAATGTGACATTTGCAGGAACAAATTTATCGGAAAGCTCGTCGTCTTTGTTTGGGGTCCTCGAGTCCACGCTCCGGGAGACTTGCCATTGGTGTCATCTATAGACATTACAGTGTTGCTAGAATACCCTACACTCTTCATTAAGGCATGGACTAAGAGAATGAATTCAACGGCGTTGGATGATATATCACTGACAACACGAACCGAGTTTTACGATTCGCTATGCTCGGCATTTGTGTTGTCTGTCTGTCGGTATGCCTCACGATAAATGCCCAAGGAACAAACCGATTCGAACCCGAATTACATTTTCACAGGTTTATCGAGAGGTCTACTTTACGAAGCACCTTCATACTAGTGTTCTCTTGATAGCTTTTGCACTTCTGTTTAAATAATATTCTGTAATGTTAATACAAGTATATTATAACTACTTTGATTCTTACAAACTAAATAACGTATTATATAAAACGTAGTTCCGTGCAAACCACGAAAACACGATGTCACATACACCGTTGTGCTCACTCTTTCATTCGCTGCATACCAAGCTTTTCGCGGTATTCTTATTCGGGCAACACTGTAATTTCTATGGATGGCAACACTGATAATTCTTCTCATACTGATTTTCGTATGTCAAACATCATGTTCTGTGATGAGAATACGTTAGAGTTCATTATCTCTTGTCAATACAAAGAGGAACAAGCCAAATGCTACGTTTTGTGTCGTTTTCGTACGCCAGGCTCTGAACTTTACAGTCCCATAACTTTTTCCTTACTGGCGGACTGCAGCTAATAATTTGGTAAGTTACTAACTACCTGATGCTCTTTCAGTATATGTAACTCTTATTGCGCAATTCGAGTCTCGATATCGCGCCCCTTGCTTGTGAGTCTCATCACAGAGTAAGTCAATTTACGAACCCAAGTCGGGACACATTGAAACAGAGTTATTACCCTCTGTATACGTGCAGGTGTTAACGTTAAAGGCAAAAATGGGTGCGATTCTAATGATATTGATTTATTTCAAAAACATCTTAGTCCGAACTATCAGATTGTAATTTGAAATGGATCCTGAACATAATCGTAAATTTAGAGTACGTTACCCACAAACAGATGAGCAGCGAGTAGCATTACACGAAGCAAAGCCTATTTTTATTTATTTCGATGAATGGGGCAATATTGGACATTTTAGACCACTTAGAACCATTACATCAATTTTTAAGAAAGGAGAGTTATTGTTTAAACTATTTAGCAGGTTTTAAAAGACTTAAACGCCTCCAAAAGTGTGAGTTAGTCTGTTCATTCTGCGAACATTTACATATTGTAAATATTAATATGGATAAGGTAAAATGTAATGCACGCAACAGATATTTTACTAAGTGTGAATGTTTTGACAATCACTTAAAACGTAATAAAGTTGGCAAAAATGTGTGAATATTAAAGTTTGCGCCAACTGTAATGCCATATGATTTAAGAACTCGTAAATCGGCTCATAGATATGGGGAATACTTTTTCAGTACATGTGAACATACAAGACCACTCGTGTAGAAACTGAAACCAACTCATATCAGGAGGTTCCCTTATATTGTATATGATGTGGAGACAATGCTCAAACCGGAAAATGAGCATGAGGAAAGGGAGCATAAGGTGTGCTTAGTATGCCTTAGACATGTATGTCATGCATGTGTAATCAAAGGCATTGATGAGCCCTGCAATACATGTGGTGATGAAAACGGTAACCGCTCTTTTTCTTTTAAGACCGTTGATGCGTTTATTACTCATATTTTATTAGACCTGTATCTAGCAAGATTTGTGTAGTGGCGCATAATGGTTCTCTCTTTGACACCTGTTTGAGATCTCTCATTGACTCCCAGCATATTATTCCAAAAACATTAATTCAGTCAAAAGATTTTTAGTATCTCTACTGTAAATAACATTATTTTCAGCGATTCTTATCTTTTCCTCGGGGCTAAGCTGTCAAAACTTCCGAAGACTAGGCCTTAGTGGTAATTTAAAGGGAAATTTCTCATATTTATTTAACACACATGAAAACCAAAATTATGTAGGAGCATATCCCGGAATAGAGTACTATGATCCCGAATCGCATGGTACTGAAGAACGACAGCGGTTGGAGGCATGGCACGAATAACGTGTATGATCGGGAGAACAATCTAATTTGAAACAAGGTATGCTGAAGTACTGCCAGAATAATGTGAGAATTCTTACAGAGGCAGTTATCAAATTTACAAGTATTATTGAAGAGAAACGGGTGGATTACAATGTTTTCTCTTTTTCTTCGACGATTGCTAGTTTAGCAATACAAACATATCGAACATCATATTTTCCAGAAGAAAGTATTTCTGTTATCGCACCTTTAGACTTGCATCATAAAAATAAGCGAAAAAGCAATGAAATGGCTAAATATGTATATGGAACACGAAATGGGTAGAGAAATCCAGCATGCTCGACGGAATGGAGAGCAATCTTTTGAAAGGTATAATGTTGATGGATATCACGCAGAGCTCAATGCTGTCTTTGAATTCATGGAATGTTACTGGCTTGGCTGTAAGCTTTGCTTCCAGATAAACGTAATGCCGTAGTAGATAATGCGCATGGCCGTATAATACATTCGAAAAAAGATACGAACATACGGAACTCCGTCGTGAATATTTCACGAAAACTGCAAATGAATTTGTATGATTTGGGAGTGTTCTTTGGATGATAAAGTACGCACAGATGTAGAGTTGCAAAAGTATATTAAAGAACATTGCACTGATGTCAGCGACTTTCTTATTCCTAAGAGTTGCTACAATGGTGAATGTACGGAAGTCTTTCGTTCGTATGTCAATCGTACGGACGATGAAAAGATTTATTACTACGATATTACATCGTTATATTCATTATGGCAAGGAAACCTCTTCCGGTGGGACCACCTAAAATAGATAAGGGCCGGACTTCGCAGATGAGGGAGGTATTCATGGTATTGTAAAATGTACCGTATTAGCCCCAAAACAACTTTTATTTCCCGTTCTGCCATACGTGGCGCAAGAACGATTAATATTCGGGATTTGCAGGTCATGCATGGAAGATGAATCTATTGACAATTGCACAAAGTGATTCTGAACGTGCATTGAATGGAACATTTTGTACACCAGAGCTTCACCGTGCTCTTCAAAACGGTTATCAAATCGTCAAAATATATGAAATGTGTAAGATCAGAATTCACCTAGTTTATTACGGGACTATGTGAATACATTTTTTCAAATGAAGCAGGAAGCCTCAGGTTATACTGCTTGGTGTAAAACTGAAGAAGACAAGGAACAATACATTGACGATTATTATGTGCATGAAGGCATAAAAGTAAATAAAGAAATTGTAAGGACAAAACCTGGACTTAGACAATCCGCAAAGTCGTACCTTAATTCACTTTACGGTAAATGAGGACAACGTACAGATATGTCGCAGTGTATGATTGTTGATAATGGGACTGAATTTCATCGATATCTTACAATACCAAGATATGAGGTTCACAGTGTTATACCAGTTGATGAAAATCATCTTATTTTCACATATAAAGGCCTGGAAACAGAATTTACCTTTGGAATTTTCCAACGTCATACTTGCTGGGTTTATTACTTCATGGGCCAGGCTACAATTGTACGACTTGCTTGCAAGTGTTGGACCTGACGATGTTATTTACTGACAGGCAGTATTATGTTTACTTGCAAAAAAGATAAGGAACCTCCGTTAAAGCTCGGAAACTATTTGGGTGATCTACTTGATAAAATGGGTGAAGGGTGGGAGCTTGTAGCATTTGTAGGACTTGGGCCAAAAAATTATAGTATAAGGCTTAAAATGTCTGGGGAATTTCGGAATATTCACAAATTCACAGGGATTACATTCAACGATAGAACTTCTCAAAAAATAAATTTTGAGAGCTTCTATCGTTTAGTGAGTGAAGAAATTGATGCAACAAATATAGTAAATCTAAATAGTATTGTGCGAAAACAGGAGTTCAGGATCTTTTCACGTAGAGACCAAAACCCACCAAGCGGTAAAAAACGAAAACGTATTGACGACACATTATACTGGACCTATACCGAAGACACGAAGTTTACCTCATCGTTATGTACAATACTTTTAGCCTGATCTATAAGAGGTAATGTATAGGTGTGCATTGATTTCTTATAGAAACTATAGTACACTCTGGGAGTGTGAACTATTTAAATTAATTTATTCCTAATTTATTCTCTTTATTTTTCTTAATTTATTCTCTTAATTTGTTTCCTTGTATTCTCTGTGTTGTGAACTTCAAAATAATTACTTGGAAAACTTGTATACCATTAAATATACATGAATGAGAGTGTGTTTATGCATATAAAGTGAAGTATTTGTTGGATGCAGTCATTTTCAAACAAGATTTTAGTATCCACATCCATCTACCATTCTAATTGCTGGTCCTTCTCGTGCAGGTAAAACCTGTTTTATAAACCGTTTATTAAATGAACGTGAACAAATGTTTACTATAAAATTTAATGAAATTGTTTGGTGCTATGGTGCAGCAATATCTAACTCTGACGTAAGTTCACAAATATAATTCGTTGAAGGTTTTCCAAGTATGAACAATTTTGAAATACAAGAAAATTAATTATTATTATATGATTTAATGTCAAAAACAAATGGTGATGTTGCAAACTTATTTACAAAATATGCACATCGTAAAAAATTAACTATAAAATTCATTATACAAAATTTATTTCCGAAAGGAAAACATGCACGAGATATAAGTTTAAATACACACTATATTATGGTATTTAAAAATCCTCGTGATAAATTACAAATTCAATATTTATCTAGACAAATTACGCCACGTTTTAGTAAACATGTTGTGAATGTGTTCGAAGATGTAACACGTGAACCTCACACTTATTTGATTTAACGCAGAAAACAAATGATGCATTACGTTTACGTACAAATATTTTTCCTGATGAAACACTGCATGTATATGAAAATGTAAAAGATTAATTCAGTAGTTTACGTTTAGTTCAAGACGTTGAAGGTGAAACAACACATTGATACTCTCCGTGCTTTGTGCAAATGTAAAAGTCCAAATCGGAAACAAATTATACGTCATGCATCCGGTGATTTAATACGTACTATTTCACAAGTTGCTAAAAATACAATAAAAGGAAACATTCCATTGAATCCGCGTCAGAAGAAACGTTTACGTAGACATAAAAAGATCTTACGTGCTATATAGGAGCAGCGTACACCACATAATAAGAAAAAGAAAATTTTATTACAAAAGATGGTGCGTTTTTACCATTAATACTAGAACCATTACTTGATGCAGTAGCAAGTAGTTTATTTGGAAGGTAATTAATGGCAGAATTTCGTAAAATGATTTTAGTTCCTGAAAATGCAATGCAACATACGCATGAAAATATGAAATCTATAAATACACATCAATCGCGTTTAGATGAAGAAATGAATAAAACGTCGTGATGTTAGCATTGAAGAAAATTGAAATTGTATCAGCAAGGATTACATCAATATTTAAATTATAGTTCACCAGTTTTCACAAAATCCAATTACGTTACCGATTATTGGAAAAGAAGTTCAAGATATAGTATCCGAAGATGATAAAAAATTCTATTTTACTCTTTGTATCGAAAATTTTACAATCAATACCGAAAACACATCGAAGGAAAACATCTATTATTAAAACAATTGACAAGTTCAAATAAAATTCATTAGGATCAATCGGGAATTGTACGTATTCGAGGAAAGACAATACCAGGTTCTAATATTATAGATTTAATAAATTATGTACGTACATGCAAATATTCAAGAAATCCATTAGGTGTTCATGAATTTAAAAATTGATTAGATGAACTTAATCTACGGCATGAATTTATTTCCACACCAATAGTGAAAACACAGTATAGTTAAAAATTCAACAAGTCCAGAAGTAGAAAATATATTTAAAAATTGGAAAGATTATAAAATGTAAAAATGGTAAAATTGTCAAAAGTATATTATGATTATACGAATCCTCCTTCTTTATCAACTTTAAAACATTACAGCAGAAAACAAACTTATCAAAAATGAAAATTAAAGAATGATTAGCATCTCAAGATGAATATGCACCAGCAAGTAGTGTTTAAACGTAAACAATATTATATTAGTGCAACGAATGAAACATAAAAAATGGATTTAAGAGATATGCAAAATATTGAAAAGTATAACAAAAATTATAAATATGGTTTATGTTGTATAGATACTTTTTCACGGTTCGCGTATTGTGTTCTTTTAAAAACAAAAACAGGTCGAGAAATCGTTAAAGAAATTACAAAAATTAAAAAAAAATTAAACTACGCGTGTTTAATGTACCAACTGATTTAGTTACGGAATTTTATAATCGCCATGTAAAACGTTTATTTAAAAAATATGAACTTAAGCATTACAATGTACATTCGAAATTAAATGTGTATTAGCAGAACGATTTATAAGAACATTAAAAGAAAAAATGTATCGTTATTTTACCGCTAAAAATACATATCGTCATATTGATATTTTAGATCAACTTGTAGAAAATTATAATCGCTTATCATAGTAGTATTAAAATGACACCTGCAAATATAAATCATTCTAATATTGACCAAATTTGGAATACGTTGTACGGTAATAAATAAAAACAAATATGTTAATTTTATCTGGCTGATTACGTAAGTGTAAGTAAATATAAACACAAGTTAGAAAAAGGATATTTACCAAAATGGTCACAAGAAATTTTTATTATTGATAAATGTATTCCATTTAATCCAGTTACTTATAAATTAAGAGATTGGAATAGTGATGAAATTAAAGGAATATTTTACACAGAAGAATTACAAAAAGTAAATCTTAATTCAAAGAAAACATTTTTAATTGAAAAAGTATTAAAACGTAAGAAAGCTATGATGTATGTAAAATGGTTAGGTTATCCGTCAAGTGTGAATTCAGGGATTAAACCAAATTCTTTTCAGTCTTCAAAATGAGTTCAACAATAAAATGATTTCTATTATTCTACCTTCAAATGCCACTAGTGAGTTTTTTAAATAATAATACAACTCCTTTATTCATAGTAAAACTTGCACAACCTTTTCACTTAAGTGACGGAGAATGATATGTTGCGTTAAAACAATATACCATTTAGTTTTTATAATGTTCGTGAAAACGAAAAAATTGTAATTCATTCCATTCTTGATTATGAAATTAATGATATTGATATCACACCAGGATATTATTCTTCTGTTCAGTCTATTTTAGAAATGATCCCCGAACATGCACGCCTGTTAAAGTATTATTAAAAATCAAATTATTGCATTGTTTAAAATTAGAAGATATATGTATAATTGGAATGACACATGGATTACAATATGTACTAGGTTTTATAAATGAAAATACAACTGATGTACAAGATACAATTTTTGTAAAGCAATCAGAAAGTTCCTGTTATAACAGGTGCAAAATTTCCATGTAATTTAGAATACACCAGCTATTATTAATACCAGTGGTTTTTGATGGTATTGTAAAACAACAGAAAAATATTGGACCGATAGTTCGTAAAGTTAGTGTGTATAATATTGAACATTGGAATTAAAATGTTTTCTATTTCACCCACCACATTATCCTAAAGTTGAAAAGACATTTTAACAGTCAAAGTAAACTTAAAAGATGATCATAGTTTAAAATCGCTATTTGAATTTGGAACTTCAAACTTAACACATCACTTTAAACGAAAATGATTTCTGAAAGAATAGATGATAGTTCTTACATCTATACTTCCACATTAGTTTCCAATGTCAGTAATGATGTATATCCTAAATAAATCAATCGTATTTTATTAATCACTTGAAAAATAATATTCAATTATCAGAAACCGATTAGTATGTAGGATTAGGTGAATTACTTGTTTCTTAACATTGTTACAATGTTACCTACGGTGAATTTTTTGGTATAAACTAAAATATGATGAACCTAAAAAAGTAAAATTGTAAGTGGATATTATCCATCCGTACATCATTGAAGAATTAAATAAAATTTTAAGTTAAAAAATTTTCTGAATAAAATATTGTACAAGTAGAATTTAGTAAGAGTTGAGTCGGTTACTTTATCACCAACATTAGCATTACAATTAGGATTTCCTGAAAACAAAAATATTGTAGTTTATTCTTGTGAATTTAAACAATCGTATGTTGATATTGGTTATCCAAATCAAATTTGTATTTATACTGATATCGTACAATATCAGTTTTTAGGTGATACAAAAGCACCATTATTACGTATTGCAACAATATCAAATATTAAATATGGTTAAGTACGAAAAATAACATTTCAAGATATACATTATTTACCACTTGCAAAATTTTCCTTTAACACTATTGAAATACTACTAAAAGACCATACAGGGCGAAATTTGCCATTTCGTTCTGGGACACGTAGTGTAACACTTCATTTTAAGCGCTCTCCTAATAAAAATTAATTCATTAACTTTATTTAAAAAATGAAATTTAGACGTCATTACGGTCATGGCATTCCATACTTTTCAGGATCTGTATATCAACAAGGACATGGTATAGGTAGTTTGTTTCAAGGATTATTTCGTTTTGCATTACCATTTCTTAAACAAGGTGGAAAAACATTAGGTCGTCAAGCATTACAAACGGGTATACAAGTAGCGGATGATTTATTAGAAGATAAACCATTTAAAGAATCTGTTCGTGCAGTTTTAAAGAATCTGGTAAAACAATAAGACAAAACCTGTTAGCAAAGTTTGTCAGTTGTTAACTGATAGTGGTAAGAGACATGCACGCAAACATAAAGCTCCGACAAATATTCGATTTGAACCTCCAACAAAACAAGCGCAACAATAACAAAAATAGTAAAAAGTAAAAAGAAAAATAAGTCGTGTTAGAGATATATTTTCATAATGCTGAATTCAAACAGTGTAGAATGTTGCACTGATGATTTTGATTCAGTTAGTACTCCAATGACACAAATTGCCATTGAATCTTTAAATACTGCTGAATATCGACCAATTTGAACATTAACTTCTAATAACCCTATTGAATATTTTATTCCCGGTGAAACTGGAGAATTTATTCATACTGCATATCTTTATGTTCGTTGTAAAATTACAAAAGCTGACGTTACACCTTTAGATGAAAATGATGTAGTAGCACCAACAAATAATTTCTTGCATTCATTATTTAGTCAAATTGACATGTCATTAAATGATAAATTAATTAGTTCATCAGGATTTTATCCTTATCGTGCATACCTTCAAACATTATTAAATTATTCACGTGATGCTAGTGATACATATTTAAAATTTGGTATGTGGTACAAAGATACCCCTAAACACTTTGATACATTAGGTGCTGATAACGAAGGCTTTCATCAACGTTCTAATTGTTAAAAGTAGTAAGTCTTGAAATGTATGGTCGTCTGTATACAGACATTGCTGGTTTATCTCGTGCAATTGTAAATAAAGTAGGTCTTCTTATAAAATTACATCGTAGTAAAGATGCATTTTGTTTAATGTCCCCTAAAAATACTTTTTATTAAGTAAAATTTGAAGAGGTTACTTTACATACACGACGTATAGATGTTGCACCCCATTTAGCTGTGGAAATCAATACTAATATGCTTCGTGACACAATATACTCTCTTACAAGAGTTAAAACAAGATCTTATACTATTCCTGCATATGTTAATTCATATAATCTATATATTTTCTTGGGTAACATACCTAAAAATGTTGTCATGGGGTTTATTTCTAATTCGGCATTTAATGGGAAATCTGAACGAAATCCATTTCAATTTCAACACTAACGTTAACAAACTGCAGTTACAGGTCGGGTCAAAATCTTTTCCTCCCAATCCCCTTACCCCGATTTTAAAAAAGATTTGTACCTCCTAAGTTACCATTGTCTTTTCTTGTACTGGTTTATATTATAAAAATGATGCATATACTATTACTCCTGAAGAATATCCACACGGCTATACTCTTTATGCATTTATCCTATTACCTACAGCAACATTAAATGATTTTACGTGGGACCTTGTGTGTGATGCACCTGTAAATGTGAAAATTTCCTTTGCTGAAAATTTAAATAAACCTATAACTTGTATTGTATATGCACAATTTGATTCTCTAATTCAAATTGATATAGAAATATATATATATAGCGATAATACTTTTTTGAAATCATCATTTTAGTAAAAGAAGTACAAGTGCAAGCATTAAAAAATTGCACGTGTCGTACTGGTACAAAGTATGTTTTACATCCTATATTGTAATATAATGGTTGTTCATTATTAAAAGAGTTGCAAGGTATCATACCATGGGGTGTTTGAAAAGTATTTTCCTGGCGTTGAAACCAATTATTATTATTGGAAAAGTTATAAAAATATGCGTCAATAATATTTTCAATATGTTATTTCAATTCATGAAAATATTTCACATGTGTCACTGTCTTCCAACATATACGTGTATCTATATAAAATGTTTTCCGATGTGATGTGTTTCAAAAAGAAAAAGGAATGTATAGCAATGAAATTATAAAAATGTTACTTCGTGATAAATTTCCTGGCACAAATGTGCATAAAATTTACGCACTTGATAGAATACCTAAAACTGTACAACCACCATATGGATTAATAATTAATTTGGATAAATCGAATTCATCAGGGACACATTGGGTGTGTGTATCCATTAAGAGCCGGCGGGACTCAAGTGATTTTGACAAATCTAAGATATCAGCCTTCCTCACAGAGCAAAGTGTTTCCTTATTTTGGCAACAGATGGGGTTGTTGCTGAAATGCCGTCAAAGCAAATGGCACCCCTCCTTTTCCTTCGTTTTCCCCTGCATGTGGTCAAAGTTGGACAGCGCAGGAGGGGATGATTACGGCTGTAAATGAGACAGAAGAGTGAAATTCCTTTCTTTTGGCTAGGAGAGAAACAGAATTGAAGAAAAAAATAAGAGGGACCAACATGATCTCAGCCGTCAGCTCCGTGTCTAGAGAGCCACTCAAATATCTACAACAGTTACAAACATACCATAGAGAACTAAAGCACTTGTCGCCTGTCTCTTTCTCAAAGGATTCTACCTATTGTAAATAACAGAATAGTGCGAGAAGAGTCTGATATAAAATGAAAAAACATGCCAATATTAAAAAAAAACACGTGAGAGTCGATAAAACTATTCTAATTTATTTAGGGCCTTCGTGGTTTAAAAAAAAACGCAATTGAAAGGCAGAAAACCCAGGCAAAGATCTGAACTTTTCTAGTGGAATCCATTTCCTTATTTTCTTTTCAAAATATGACCACCAGATTTACCCTCTCTCTTCACATTCGAATGGTCCTGGGTTCGATACCAGTGGATGACCATCCTGAGTTTTTCCTATTACAACAGGAAAGGGCTGCAATATTACATTCAGCCTTGGGAACCGGTTTAGAAGGACAGGAGGAAGCATATGCCCTGCTTGATTGTTTTTTATTTGGGGAAATAGACCACTTCATTAACAACAGAATTAAAACATGTGCCATCTTCTTCAGGAAGGTACACTCATGTCCAAAATTATTGTTGCATGTCTATAAATATGTTGTTGTAGGAATATAATTTGATAACGAATTCATCCGGTATTTCTTATAATGTTATTATGTATACAATCGGCAGAGACATGTATGTGACAAATTTCATGTCAAAAGAGCAGTAAATAAGAACAATGAAACGAAAATAAAACTTTCGTGTCCATTTAGCAACATTTTGTTTTACTCATTCTAATTTTCGTATTTATAAATATTTTTCTATGAAATTTACCACATATACATTTCCCGATTGTACACATAATTAGTATCAGTATTAAAAGTACCCAGCAATATCATTATTACATTATATTCTTGCAATAAAACAGTTATAGATATGCAACAATCATTTTGGACATGAGTGTACAAGGACATAACAGGTGTTTGTTTCAAACATTGAATAAGTGTTCGTATAAATTGAACTTGTTTCCTGACGTCATAGAACTAAGAACTGTTGCGGAGCGACGTAAGTCCGGTGACAATACAATATTCCATTGTTACTTTCATACTTTGCAATATATCTATTTATTTTAAAAGCAAATTTTAATGTTTTTATTTTCATCTTCTTTATCCTAAAATAAATACTAACCTTTAACCAGCCCTGGTTTCCCTGGTTGCATACCACTTTAGGATTTGGAAAATGTGTCCAAGGAATAAAAAAATGATAAAACACCTTTTAAAGACATTCTTTTGTTAATCAATTCGCACTGAAAAGTTAAAAATAATTTTGTTTATGCAAGACTAAATAAAAATAATAGGGCGCGTCATTTTAAGAATTTATAAAGTAACTCTAAGCCTATATTAGAGCGCATTCCATTTTTTAATTTTTTTTAGTCATGCATAAACAAAATTGTTTACTTTTAAGTGCGATTTGATTAATGAAAGACTGTCTTTAAAATGTTTATTATTATCTTTTTTATTATTGTTAATGTTTTAATCCTTGGCATAGGGTGTTTATTTTGGTAAGGTACCATCTGGTGAGTTTCTATACTACTAGGGTACCAGTATATTAAAATTTAGTTTCCTATGCGTTACTACATACATTAAACAGCACTTAAAAAAAATACTACCGAATATAGTGTTTCTCCGCTAATAAGAGGGAGACAGATTGAGGGTACCAAACACCCCTACCGTTGATTGAGAAATATTTAGGTGTTGACATCTACAACAAGATCTGTAACATGAGGAGCATAAAACATTTGAATTTGAATGTTTTATGGGCTTTAGACAATTGATTCACACCGGGCTACATGGGGGACAGAATGTTGGAAGCAAGTAGTGCCTAGTCCAGTCTCTAGTTTGAATGCCTGGAATGAGTAAGCGTGTTTGCACACGATACCGACAAAATCGGAGGAAGCCCCGACAATATCGTTGCCGGTGATGAGCGAAGTAAGCGACACACATAATACGTTCTACACTATGTTTCTAAAAGACTTCTCCATATATGAAAACAAATAAAATTAATAACAATCGGGAAAATTATTTTTTAAAACAAGGACTACAAAAATTGTTCTGAAGAGGTGTGGAGAACGGTACAAAACTTAGAAAAAATAGGCCTATGCCTAATCATGTTTAGATCAGTGCCGTTTTAAATAGATGTCGTAAACATATTATTTTCGTTTCGATGAGAATTGATGCTGCGGTACATTGCAAACTATATTAGTTTTATTTTTTGTTGAAATGATGTTACATATTGTATGTATGTATATTATTTTGGTTTTCATGCAATTAACACTAATGTCATAGTAGATTAATTGATAAGATTCGAATTAGTAATTTTGTTTTACATTGTTCCATACATACACTGGCGCAAATCCCGGGGAGATGAATGGGACATGTCCCCTACAATCTTAGAACTGGGGGGACAGTCCCCCCCAATAATCCGATTTGAAATGTGTTTTTTGGGGGGAGAAATTTGATTGTTTGTGTCCGGTCGCCAGAAAGGAAAGTGAGATGAAATTAATGTCCACTCAGAATAAGCCTCAAATCTGTACACCTCCCAATGTTGAAGACAACTCTGCTCCCCTGATTCTCCACAGCATCGTTTTTGAATACAGAAATATTTTGAACATTGCTATATATATATATATATATATATATATATATAGTATGGGAACGAACTTACCCCCCCCCCCCAATGTTGAAGACAGATTTGCACTGTTGCATATATACCTGTCGTTTCTCATTTCTTTTTGTCCATGAACTCAAAATCCTGGGCAAGGCTTGCATAAACTTCTCGCCATGCTTTTTGCTTTTCAATTCTATCCTTGAAAGAGTCTGTTATCTTATCCCATATGCAAGGTCTACATTCCACAAGTTCAATAAGGGTTAAAATATCGAATGGAAAAATTCTTGCCATCTCTAAAAATCTAAGCAAAACTAGAAAGGTAAGAATACAATAATACACAACCTTTTTATCCAGTCACTGTAGTAGCTAAACTGCAGAACTCTATCAGGGGGTCGAACCCGGTACAAAGAAGAGAGGGAAAACTTCGATACATAGCTTTGGTCTTTGTTTTCAATTGCCATTCCACAAATTCTTTTTAAAAATGGGGGATTTGGGATAGTTTTGGAAGCGAGAGAAAAAATCTGCAACAAGTGAAGCATTGAAGCCACATCCCTGTTGTTGAGATCACAATCAAGAAAATGCCAAATGAATCACTTGTTCTTGGAGCTTTGCAAAGAGTGTTTGATTGTGCTGGTTTCGTTTCAAAATAATAATTCTACTTTGACTTGTCAACAAATATTCTATTCAATCATTGCTCATTGAGTGGGACCGGGAAAAGTGATCTGCAGGCAATTCTGATGAAAATAAAAGGAAGTAATAATAATCAGGATTTTTTCCATATGCTTATGTTCACAGTGTATCAAACTTTGAAAATTACGCTTAAATTAATTTCCAGAATGTATTAAAATTTAAATGCATTAATAGATTAAAAAATATACATCAAAGAGTGTGTGTGTGTGTGAGAGAGAGAGAGAGAGAAAATTAAAAAGGAGTGGAAAATAATCAAGAAATTAGTTATCTAAATTTTCTATATTCTATTTGGTAATAGCTATTTAGAGGCAAACCAGTACTCTTCAGACTTCAAACATTTTATACTTATTTAATAAAGGGAATTAGCTACTCCAAAACAGAGACTGTAAAAAAATAATAAGCTGTTCCGAAGTTGTTTATAGGACAAGATAATAATAATATTATTATACAATTGTAATAGAAAACATGGAAACAACAAAATTCCAAAGACAAGAAACGAAACAAGAATACACAGCGACTTGTAACTCACTCTTCATTTAACCCACTGGCCGGCCGACATTATCGGCCACATGTGCATCCAATCATAAGAAAACATTGCCCCCGACAAAATCGGTGTCGGCGATATCGCCGACAATATCGAGGGCTTGGCCGACAGCATCTCGGAGGATCGGCCGATAATGTCGGTGGCGTGTGCAAGCTACGATTTGAGTGCATTGAAGTCTATTTCACAGCCGACATTATCGGCACTTCCACCGATATTATCGTTGCCGTGTTCAAACGAACTTAGGAATCTTCCCCCTTGGTAAAACCTGCCGGAATTGGAAGCAATATCAAAGAAACACTGCTTCGAAAAGAGAGGGAGCAAACATGCATAAAGAGATAGTCAGAGTCGGATTTAGATTTAGTGGGGCCCCAAGCTGTTTAAGGTAATGGGGCCCTTTATGTGTTCAGATCAACATAGGCACCCTACATACAGAAATGAAGAAACTAGAGATAATTTAGGAAGCAGACTAGCAGAAGGAGCTTCATTAATTACATGAACATAGGCTACACAGCAGGAAGCACTGTTGCTATGTATATATAAATTTTATTTTATTTTTTTTAATTTTCTTATATTTTAGAAATGTATATCCAGTTTTTCTTTAGATTTTGGGGCACCGAAGAGAGCGGGGCCCTAAGCTATAGCTTGTTTAGCTTATACGTAAATCCGGCACTGTAAATAGTATACATATACAGGCGCGGATCCAAAAGTGGCTATAGAGGCTATTGCCCCCCCCTTCTTGACGCTCAGGTATACACAGGATAAAATGGGCTTCAATCAAGGATCTTATAAAATAGAGGATCTGCCCTTACAACAAAATCTTGAAGCCATACGTCACAGTTTCGTCACCCCTACTCTGCCTACTCCGCCGAACAAGATCGCAATGTTTTGAGCCAACAATTATGGCGGAAACGAAAGTAGCCAATCACACTTGCCGATGCTCGGTTGTATTTTGGCTTCATTAATTTAATAGGATGAAGATACATGTAGGCAGATCTTCTATTTTATGATCCTTGGCTTCAATCCTGTTTACTCTGGATGAAGAGGCAAACTATGGTTTAGCTCCTCCCTTGATCATATCCTGGATCCGCCACTATATATATATATATATATATATATATATATATATATATATATATATATATATATATATATATATTGTGTGTGTGTCTAGTATACATAAACGAAGACTTTGGTTTGGCTTATCCTTCACAAATCTTTGTCGAATGGTTGACTTCATCGATACAAACACAAATTACTTCTCATAGAAACCATCTACAAATGCACTGTACTGCTGAAACAGAAACCATCAACTAAAGAGGTCATAAATTTTGTCATTCCTCGTGTTTGAAGTTCCCGTTCGTCACAATGATTTCCTTCCTCCCGCCCCTGTTAAGAAGCTCAAAGTAGGTTTTCAAAAGGACTGGCTCCCGCTGAGAAGGAAAGTGGGATGAGGAATGACTATAGTGACATCTAGCAGTTAGACGGCCAAGTACGTGAACACAAAAAAATCTGATTTCTGATTTCTGTAGATTCAATGATGAAGGATATAATTTCTCATCGATTGTGTAATGGATGTCTTTGGAAACAGCGAAAAAATAGCACAGTAGCGCACAAATACAAAGATTGTACTCCATTCTCAAAAAAGTCCGGAGTTCTTAGCTCTTTTCCTTACTGTAAAAAAGCAGAAGACTTTTCCATCTAATTTTGATCATTTTCTTATGGGAATTTGGATTATAATTATCTGAATTTATAAGAAGAAAATATCATGTACAGCGTTCAAATTGCACCTTTAAAATGAGATGCATCATATTTAGTGCGCTACTGAGACATTTTTGCGAAAGAACAAAATGAAACCATGATTTGCCTAAAAAATGGTTGAGATCCCATGTTAAATTGAACACCAATATTCCGGTCGCTCTGGCGCACTCCTTCTCCCTCTTAATGAAAATCAAAGAGGCGGTTACTTTGATAGCCTTGCATTACAACTTACGAAAGAAATAGTTTTTTAAATAAAAATTACAAATATATTGTACAAATAATTCCCCATATCAAGATAATTCTATCTTCTGTGGATATTTTGTTTTCTACTTTCTTCATCATATTGTACGCAAGAAAAATTTTGAATCATGTTTAGATTTACTCAATAAAAATAATCATAAACAGAATGATAAATTTGTATTTAACCAAGTACACAAAATACCAAAAGAAAAACAAGTAGATTAGATTAATATTTTTTATTTACAATTTTAAATCTTGTTTTTATTTACAAGGACATACAAAATATAAAAGGTGTCCTAACTTTGCAAATGCATTAGTTAATGCTATTGATCTTTCATGTTTCCACCAAAAACATAATTGTTGTGCATTACGAAATGCACATCCTGATTTTATCAAAAAATATGATTATTATTACTTGTAATAATATGAAACCAACACAAATCATGCAATACGGTCGCATGTAGTGTGTTTAATTATGGGCATTGTTTACTTTCCAAATCAATAACATTATCTAATGCAAAAATCTTTTTAATTCAAAGTGACTTTTCTGCACCTTTACAATAAAAGGTTGCATCTTTACATAGTTCATATATAAGGTTACTTATGTGTGATACAATATAACCGCGTTTATTATTCCATGTTAGTCCATGTAAGTTTAATGTTAGACCAATCAATTTGTTTTTGAGAACTTTGCGGTAGTAAATTATATTCTATTGGTGATTCTATTAAACAATGCAAATTCACTATCATCACACGCACTTAAACAAAATTCACGAATGATAAACTTTATCTGAAAACTAAAAATCTTGTATGTCAATCATATATTGGTTTACATGTGGTGAAATTTCATATTTACGTTGCATGAAAAGCGCAATAATTTGTCCAACAAATTCAATGTTCTTGAATAACACAAGCGTTTCACGTATGAAGTTTATACTTGAGATTTCACTGTGTTCTTTTTCAAACAATTCATATAATTCAAGAAGAGTTTCTTCACTGCATAAATACTTTACTGCATAAAGACCAATGTTCTCAGGATTTACTAGTAATGGATGGAAGTGTAAGTATACATTTATTGTTTTTAGAACGGTTGGTTCACTAATATAATTTTCATTACATAAAACACCAAAAGTATTTTCGCAAAACATTTCTCACAGACTACGTTTTATTATTCACAGTTCACGCACATTCACTGTATAAATTAAATGTCTTTTTCAAGCAAAATACGCACAAGATCTTTTCTTGTGTTCGTATCAAGTGTTAGTTCACCATATGTGATATTAAAATAGTCCCTTGTTAAAGATCCAATAGCATGAGTTAAACATTAAATATAAAAGAATTCGTTTTGTACACTTGGACTCACCAGCACGGACCACGCACATAATCCTAGAATGTAATCATCACAATAAAAACATTCATGAGACTACTGAAACGTTTCATTTCGATAACATGCAAAACACATCACATAACCATTGGGAATCCATTTCACAATGCAATCTCTAACACAGTTTACATCCACATAATTAACACAGCATTCACACTTCCAAACTAATTCCGCTGGAGTAGGTGATGGTGCCGGCGTAACCACATTTGATACCAGGCTTTCGTTTGATTCCGCCTCAGAATCCAGCTAATCCTCCGAAAACTTGTACACTTCGTCATCGGGTAAATCATAAATTTCTTCACTATCTGATGATAGGCATAAGTAAACTTCTACATTATTATTTTCATATCTTTCTAGCACCCTTTCATTAAATGATGAATCCAGATAATCTTTGTTATCTTTTCACAAAAAGTGTCAGATGAATCTGCATAATAATTTAGCTTAATTTTTTTTCGTTCATTAATCTCCGTCTCCTCCTGCTTCTCAGCAACGTCTTCAGCAAACTGACGGTTCACCATGGCTAACACTATTGACATAAATTTTAACGTTAATATTTAAAGAAAAATTTAAAATGACGTCACATGTTCGCGCGCGCATTTTTCTGTTCCCGCTGCCACGCAAGCACCGTGCACCCCGCACCGCGTTTCCGGGACTGGCCGCCAGGGTGCGTGTTCAATCTAGTTTTTCCCGCCTTCCAATAATTTTAACATCCTATAAAGCGTATAGTGGTTTCTATGAATTCGACGTATACATACGATAAGTACATGTGCGGTCTTTCATATGCATCAAAGGAATATATTACTAATCATTAATTTTATTACATCTTTATTACTTCGGTGTAAACAGTTCGGAATATATTTGCTTACATTAAAAAGTTTATTTTCAAAGTTTCATACAAAGAAATCCCGCTTCCTTATTAAAACATTAAGGCAAACACATGCGTTCTAAAAAATATCTTTCCATCATAAACTAATTCTATTATTCCATTGTTTACACAATAACAAAATACACGCTTCTTCTTTCACCTCCTTCCACTATTCCTTTATCATCGAAGTCTAACATAAGCGTCTCTCACCCCCTTCCATTATTCTCTTTCTTCATACAACACCAAAGGATTTTTATTATACCCTTAACAACATGTTTATTATACCCTATTCTTTAATATATCATTAACAATAACTTTTATGATACCTATTCTTCTGTATCTACAATAACTAAAGGTTTTGACTTTCCTTGTATATAACAATAAAATATATGATACCCTATCATAAAAAAGAGGGGTGGAATGTCCCATTTGATTACATTTGTTTCGAAAAAGCACATACTCTACTCCTTCCAATTTGTTAGGTCGATTCGACTTTTTTGGCCTAAAATTCTTGGACTATCAATTATAAAGCCGTAAGTTTGCACTTCGTCTTCCAAGTCTTTATATACTAGTAAACTTAAGTTCCTATGCATAAATGAGGACATGGCAGATGCTAGTTATCTGCATTGCTGTCAATACGTGTGCGCTGATGCTGGTGGCGGACTTGCAAGGCACAGAAGCACATTTTCAGGCACAGTTCTATAGTTTCACGGAACTGACTCATTTCTCAGTGTAGATGACATTAAAACTGTGAACCGGATCTGCTGTGTTTAAATAATGAGGTAGTCAGGGATCTCTTGCCTGTCAGATTTCAATTAACAGATTAATAATTTCCTTTTTTAACAAGCAAGACTTTATTTTACATAAATTAAAGATTAAAAATACAATTTCAGATTATGCTCTCTCGCAGGAGACCATTCGTCCAGCTTGGAGCCTTATATAAATGACAGCGAGTTGGTACAAATGAAAAATACAACTTACATTATGAATGCTGATATTCCACCCATGTTATGCAGCTTGTGGTTGGTTGCTGACAGATGCTCTTGGACCTCTCCCTTACCTTTTTATATTGTATAAATTACGTCAGCCAGACCCTGAGGTTCTCCATAACATCCTTGTTTGTTCTCTTAACTACTTCTTGCGCTACGTGACTGCCGGAGAACCTCATTAGTCCACGATGTCTGTTTATTCAAAATTCTTCTGTAATTTAACTTAAGAACACGTACATTTTTTAATCACTAGAAAACAATGTTAACAAATCTTTTTGATATATTTCTTCTTGAAGACTGTTGAGCTAACTTCTTTTTTTTCACTCATGTCATGGTTTCATTACAGTCCCCCACTGATGAGGAACTGTTCCTGAACATCACCGTAGTGTGTGTCACTTTTTTCACTCATAGTTCTGTCCACACTATGTTTATAGACACTGAGGGCCTAATGCAGAGTCGTTTTGAAGTGCGATTAGTGCCATACTAAAGAGTGCGACTAGCATAAGGCTCCTGCAGTAATCAGTCTTTTCGTATGACGCTAATCATATGTCGTAACGACTCTGCATAAGGCGGTGACACTTTAGAACTAGTAGTCTATTGGTATGCACACGCATATACATAAAAAAACAGTTCACATCTGCTAATGTTCATGGATCCTAAACACTTTAGGTCTTATGCAGAGTCGTTTTGACATATGATTAGCGTCATACTAAAAGCCTGACTACTGCAGGGAACATATGTTAGACGAACTGTTAGGTATGACACTAACCACACGTCAGAACGACTCTGCATAAGGCCCATTGAGTCTGTGGTGAAGTAATGTTGCGACGTAGAGTCCTTGTTGGGGACCTTTATGCTTTGATGAGCCGCAGGGTAATTGGGTTTCATCCATGGACGCTGCTCATGGCTTCTGTTCTTTAAGTCTTTTTGGCAACACAGTCGAAGATACACACGTCACTGCCGGAGAACCTCATTAGTCCACGATAAGTGTGACTGTTTATTCAAAATTCTTTTGTAATTTAACTTAAAAACACATACATTTTTTAATCACTAGAAAACAATGTTAAAAAAATCTTTTTTGATATATTTCTTCTTGAAGACTGTTGAGCTAACTTCTTTTTTTTTA
This sequence comes from Thermobia domestica, assembly GCF_964235325.1. Lineage (NCBI taxonomy): Eukaryota > Metazoa > Arthropoda > Insecta > Zygentoma > Lepismatidae > Thermobia > Thermobia domestica. The sequence continues at coordinate 295,476,687 of NC_137460.1, read as the reverse complement.
CTCATGTCATAGTTTCATTACAGCTGGTACACGGACCAAGTTTTGTTGCAGTGATAATTTTAGTTTCTCTGCAAAGTTTTCTAAGGTATACACGGTTAAGCAACAGTACGTATGAGATTTTGCCTCACAGTTACACGCATCACGACTAATAACATTTATATTTGACTCCCGCAGAAACACTAATATTTGACATTGTAACTTCCACATGCTTTATTACTGCAATACAAAATCAACATTTTTATAATCACAAATTCCAGTGTAGCCTAATTTCTTTTGTTTCATCACTTCTTCCTAAACTAGTGCCTGAAGTGTGTGCCTGTTAATCTTTAACTTTCTATTTATTCTATTTACCACATCTTTGTTATTAAAATATAAAATCAGCTTACCGTAGAATAATATCTATGTATTTAACATTTTCCTTGCATATTTACAGCTTACTAACAAAAAACATTTTCAATTATAATCTACCCAAAGCAAGATATATATCCAGAAACATCCCGAAACAACATGACTTCTCTTTCTTCTTTTACTCGAAGGCATGTGTATTGAACCATAGCAGTTTCTGCCTTCAACATCCTCCTCCCCTTTAACTATAGTTCGTACCCCCATCTATCAGGTGGTCTACGACTTCTTTGTGATCTCCGACAATCTGTACTATTAGACCCTGTTTGCTCTGTATAGCCTTTTGATACGTTTTCTCGATTAGTCTCATTCAAATAACTATCGTCCAAACGCCGGTCTACTCCCACCTGACCAGTAACTTTATACTCAGGACTTCTTAGTCTAAACATCCTCTTATCCTCTGAGTTTATTACTTTCTTATTTTCACAAGAATTCAGATTATTTATTCTAACTTGATGTCTATGACACTTACGGACAATACCATTAACCAACACTTCTAAAAGATTATTACCTAAGTATCGAACAAAACGTCCGTTAATAAACTTAGGTAAGTCTTCCCTATAATTCCGTACCCATATAGTAATTCCTTCTTTCCAATTTACCTCTCTGCGTTTTGGACACTCGGGTGCTTTAGTTTGATTATCGAACGACACTGGAGTAATATTAAACCATGTACATGGTTTGAACGCAAACACCAATAAAGCTGGAGCAGCATGGATAACTTTCAATGGAGTGTGTAAAAGCACATAATTAATTTCCTTTAACCAATTAACTACACACTGACGGTTAATTCGATACCCATTCTGAACATATCTTCATTATTTTTTTAAAAGTCTGCACCGCCCTCTCAGCGCTACCATTACTTTAAGGGGAATACGGTAGTGTAGAAACCAATTTGATACTTCTCTCCCTGCAATATTCTTGAAACTCCTTACTTCTAAAAGGAGGACCATTATCTGTAACTATAGTTCTTGGAAACCCCACCAATTCAAATAACTCTTCTAAACAAGTCAAAGTTGCAAAAGTGTTCGTCGAATCCACTTTCCACACTTTAATCCAATGGGAATATGTATCCACCATGAGCATAAAAAGGAAACCAAACAACTGACAATGGTCTATATGTATCCTATTAAAGGTTTTTCTGAATTCGGCCAAGGACAATAATAATGTTTAGGTGAATTATTAGCTGTAGCTGAACAAACTTCACAACTCTTTAAATAACCACGTAATTCATTAATCATGTCAGGCCACCATACTTCGTTATCCGCTAATTTCACAGTAGCATACTTTCCCAGATGATCCTTGTGCAATCTTTCCATATAGAACGCTCTCAACCTTCTAGGAAACACTATTCTTCCTTTCCAAAATAAACAATCATTGTGTAATTCCAATTGAAATCTTCTTCTGTACATGTCCTGATATTCTTTATAATCAAAACAAGGTGGTAATCTTTTAGGCCAACCAGATAACATCCATTCTTTAATCTTTTGTATCGTAGGATCTTTCTTAGACTCATCTTCTATCTCTGTCTTATCTAAAATAGTAGAAGAAATTTCACTGATGTAATTTGGAGCTAATTGATCCTCTTCAGTAGACGTTTCTAAAGGAAACATTGACAAGAAATCAGCCACTTTTACAGCCTTACTATACACTATATCATAATCATAATTGGCTAAGATTAGAAACCATCTTTGCATTCTTGGAGAAGCTCCATCTGGAGCAGCTTTCAAACCAAAAATCCATTTCACTGGTTGAGAATCAGTGATAATCTTGAACTTTCTGCCAAACAAAAATTTATGGAATTTACGCACTGCAAAAACCACAGCTAGAGTCTCTCTTTCGAATTGGGAATATTTTTTCTCCGCTTCCGATAGAGTAGCTGAGGCACAAGCTACTGTTTTAAACTGACCATCTATTTCATTGTACAGTACTGCCCCTACTCCGTCTGGAGAGGCATCTGTCATCAGTACCACCTTTGATGTTTCATCGAATGGATGTAAAATTCTTGCATCTTGTAGCATGCTTTTCGCTAACTGAAACTCGCTCTCTTGTTTGCTAGACCATTCCCAGCGTACACCTTTTTTTAATAATCCATATAATGTAGGAATACAGGACGGCAGTGAAGGTAAGTGTCTATGATAGAAATTCAGCATACCTAAGAAAGACTGTAACTGTGTTACATTTTTTGGCGAAGGTGTATTCAAAATCGGTTGCAGCTTGTCTTTTGCTGGAAGAATGCCTTTCTGAGAAATATCGTATCCTAAATATCTTATGGAATCAACAAAGAAAATACTTTTTTCTTTGTTTACCTGTATGTTGTAATGTTTAAATTTCTTCAAGACTTGCACTGTTCTCTGATAACATTCTTCCACCGTACTTCCCTAAATAAGCACGTCATCAAGATAACAACGTACTCCTTCCAAACCTTGTAAGACATTGTCCATAAATTTTTGGAAAATTTGCGCTGAACAATTAAGCCCAAATGGTAACCGATGCTGTAAATATAAACCCCAAGGAGTGTTAATTACTAAATATTTCTGCGAATCTTCCTGCACCTCTAGTTGTAAATAAGCTTCTTTTAGATCTAACAATACAAAGTACTTAGCACACGATAATCTATTGAACAAGTCTTGTATCTTAGGTAGAGGATAACTAACTTTTTCTGTCACTAAATTTAGTGTTTGTTTAAAATCTAGACATAACCTTATAGTTCCATTCTTTTTCCGAACAATTACCATTGGAGTAGCCCAATCTGCTTGTGAAATCTTCTTTAAAACCCCAGCATTACATAAATTATCCAATTCCTTCTTAACTTGCTCCTGTAATGAATATGGTATGTCATATGCTTTTCTAAATATTGGAGTGACACCTTGTCTTAAAGGAATAGCCACTTTGAAATCTTTAATGGGAACATTAATAGATCCATTAAAAACTTCACCAAATTGCTGCAACACCTGATTCTGTAATACTTTTGCTGACTGATTGTTCACAGCTTCTACTTGCTTCAATTCTTCAGCACTACCAAACATGTATGCTAACTGATTCCTCCACTGCGGAATGATCGAATCCAACCAACTTCTTCCTAAAACCGGCTGGAACATCTCTTGTTTAACTACCATTAAAGATAAGTAGTCATTGTAGTTTAAGTGCTCTACTTTGTACATTTACCTAATGTATTAATGGGAGAGCCATCAGCATTATTGAGTCTACCCTGAAATGGCTCTATCAACATTCCATTTAATAACGGTGAAGTGTAACTAACGGCTGAAACGGCCGCACCTGTATCGACCAGAAATTTTATTATTTGATCATTGCATCTTAATATATAATGGTTCTTTGCACATTACCATGATTGACATTAAATAAAAATATTGCACGTAGATTGAAAATATCGACTGCGCCAATTGTTAATCTTTAACTTTCTATTTATTCTATTTACCACATCTTTGTTATTAAAATATAAAATCAGCTTACCGTAGAATAATATCTATGTATTTAACATTTTCCTTGCATATTTACAGTTTACTAACAAAAAAACATTTTCAATTATAATCTACCCAAAGCAAGATATATATCCAGAAACATCCCGAAACAACATGACTTCTCTTTCTTCTTTTACTCGAAGGCATGTGTATTGAACCATAGCAGTTTCTGCCTTCAACAGTGCCTTTGATACAAGGAGTTCCACATCAAATGTATTACAGTTGTTCAGCCTTTCTTTAAACAAGAAATCTCGTCCTATATAGCCGCCCTGCTAAGGTGATAAATAATCATTAATAACTTGTTTTCATTTCACTCCAACGCACCTTAATCTGTTTTATTTTGGATCGTAACGCCGAGAAAGACAATAAAAGTAATATGAAAACAATAATAAGGCGAAGATTAAATATACAGTGAAACCTCTACTAACGGATACCTCCCTTAACGGACATATTTTGTATTCCCCAAACACTGGAATAGGAAAAAAGCATATTGACAAACCTCTCTATAGCGGACACTCTCTAGTACGGACACGGACAGTCTTTTCTGTTTTTTATAGCTATTGTTTACCTCCGTATTACGGACACTTTCTCCAGAAATAAGTTGAAAAGTGTAGTAAAAATGCATTTTTAGTAATTCATACATGTATCACCAAGGAAGTATTGTGACAACATTTTGCCCCCTCAACTGTGTGCTCAGCAACCCAGATGAAGCGTCTCAGTTTAACAACACTCTTATGTCCTTTGCTTGCATCCCGCCCAAGCTATTTTAGACGCCAAAGTGATTGACAGTTGCCCGCCGTTAGGGATGACACGTTATGCTACTGTCCCGTTGGAATCTCTAACCAACCAGAAGACAAGTTTAGTATTTTTTGCCCTCAGGTTAATATATATTGTCTCAAAAAGGACACTTTAGGACTGCAATTACCCCACAAATTAAAGCGCCATACTGAAAGCGTAGGGAGTACTGATAAGTGTAAAGTGCAGAGAACTATAACATGTTATTTCCATGTTGTGCCTCGAACATAGAGTATTGGATGACAGAGAATAATGCATGTAATATTCGTAAATACGTGATTCATGCAAAACTATTTTTTCTTATTGTATATTATCTTGCTGACTAATTTACATACAAAATACTGAAACCTCTTGAAGGCGGACACCTCTCTATAGCGGACAATTTTTTATTCCCCGCGGCTGTACGCTTTAGAGAGGTTTCACTGTATTTCTTTTTTACGTCTTTAAAACAAGTATTGTAGGAATTTATTAATATTGAACCAATATGGCACTGGTGGCCGAACATGCTAGAGCAACATGCTAGTAATGAAAATAGTTTTTGGCGTGGGTTCAAACCCAACCCAATCAAAGTTTTTTTTTAAAGTTTCATAACACCTTTTCCATTAAAATAAGATGAAAATAATACTCAAAAAAATATTTAATTTTGTGCAAATAAGTAATAATAGTGAGAGGGTGCGTAGAAGTAAGAGTAGTAGTAGGAACGGAATAGAAGCCCCGCAAGGCTAGTTTTGTTCCACCTTGACCCCCATGATATAAATTTTGTGACTAATTTAAAACAGCCGGCTAGGGTAGCGCGCGAAAAAAGTTACTTCCGCGAGTATTACTCTCTCTAGCGCGGAGGGGGTCGTAGATGTACAACAATGGAGTGTTCCCACTTTATTCATAGCAGCGCGTTGTATATAGTGTCTCCGTCACAGCTTTCGGCTTAATATGATAGCCGTTAATGGTGCATTATTACTTTGTTCCCGGATCCATCCTGGGAGTTACTTCTTTAAAGTCTTTAGATTCGCATATTACCGCTTGGATTTGTGGTCATATCCCGAAACTTCGAAACAAAGTCAGACAGTTAGATTAAATAAATTTTAAAAACTAGAAACTTGATGGAACACTAACATTGAAAATAGCAATTTATGAAGGTCATTTTTGTAATAGTCTGCGTCAACGCAACACAAAATCTGCGATAGTGTGAATAGCAGATAACATGCGCGCTGACTACGGGTATTCCGGGGCTCCTTCACCCACACAAAAAGCCTTGTGGGTGCGCCGCATCCACAAGATTTTTATTTTGGACCGTGGTTTAAAACCGTTTATCTTGCGTTTAAGTCAGCCGTGTTATCGACTAAGCTAGGGCAGCCCCAAATTATTAGTATAGTACCAGTATATTTTAATTTATCACAGCACAGCCCATTATAACAGTGTTCATAAAATATTTTAACTAAAAATAAAATATCGAGATTTTCCTTAACACATATAATACGTTCGCCATTGATGTGCACCCACATAAATTTTGGAAAGTCGGTGCCCTTGGCAGATACAATTGATATTTGCATTGCGTTATGCTTCGCTTTATTTGCAAGGGTTGGAAGGGAATTCCGCTAAATTTAGGTTGAATTTATAACACAAGATAGTAAATGAAATGAAGTATTTCAGTTTAGCGTTCCACGATTATGACTTTTGGGCTAACGGAGACTATGATTAAAGCAAGTGAGTGATGATGGAATGATTGGTAGAATGAGGATGTGGAAGTACACTGGAGTACCCGAGAAAATCCGCGAACACGATGTTGGGACGCTTCCTAGCAGAAGGGACTATAGTATATTCATCCGTATTCTACAGTTAGTTGGGGAGGGGATTGGCAGATCTGACGTTGGGGCTGGTTGGTTTGTCTCGACCTCCAGTTTTGTGCTGTGTTTGTCTTCTATAAGAGTTGGTTTTGGTCATTTTTGTTTAATTCAATTTTCTGGTGCATATACATCCCCGGCGTCATTTTTTTGTACAATGCTTTCACTTTATTACCATTTTGCCTGACACGAGGCTATTTTGGATTTTCGACCCGTGCCCTTTTTGTCTTGGTGCGGCATGGCCACGTTTTTATTTCAGTATAAACTATTTTTCTGATTGATACAACTCTCCAGTGTTTAAAAATTTTCAGTGCAATATAGGACATGGCTATTCTGCCGCCTCGTATATTTTTTTTAATAAATAATTAATAGAAGAAAATTAGTTGGCAACATTGAATGAGAATGTCGTCTGTATTGTTTACATGCTGATATTGAGAAAGATATTTACAATGATATTAGGAATAGTAGTGTGAAGTTTTTAGAAAATTATGGAAATAAATCTAACATCAATTATTATGTGGTGAATGTTGTGTAGATTAAAATGATGTTTTGGAAGCAGTACCAACTTGAAAGAAAAATACAAAAGTAGACATTCTAGTGACAAAAAGTATCGAAACTTGAGTCATCGAATAAACATTAAAAAGGTATAGAAATCAAGTAGAGATGGGGAAATTTTCATGTAATATAACGAGATGCCATTAAGTTAAAGGAAAGTTTTAAATACGCATACAGTGTTATTTTCTTAATGCGTGCCCAAGTATTTGCGAACAGATTAATATTCTGAAGTTAGTCATCCGCCTTGTTTTCGACCAAGAGCCCTCTTTTCCTTCAAGAAAAGGATTACAGCTTTGCTAATGTCTGTTAATGATATGTGTACAGGTTTACTTTTGACGCACCAGTAGAAAGAATTTTTGAAAGATTATAATTCTTTCACTGATTTCCTTTTTATTGTCTCCTAAAAGGTTTCTACTGGGCGACATGAAAATATTCCGCATGGCATAGATAAAATTCAAGGGGGCCTCAGAAGTTATTACTGAAAAATTACAATTCATTTATGATTTGCATATAAATATGGTTACTTAATGTGTAGCATAAAAACTGGTGCAAAACCGGAAACCAACATGTGCTAGGTGGCCACTAAAAGCACGAATGATATCTAACCGAGTCAGGGCAGAGCGAAGCTAATGGGCCAGCGCGGGAGTTCGTCCCAAGGGAACAGGCGCGTCAGTGATGGTGGTTCGCACAAGCGATAGTATTGGAAAAAAGTTTGATTTGGGAGTGGTACGAGTTTCAGTAGTACTTGTCATGGTTTCATACTAATACCACTCCATTTGTGAACATAAAATACAGGTTCTCTACACTATGTAGAAATATACGACGTTGGAAAATAGTATCTAATAGAGCCATCTTTTATAAGCACTCACTTATTTTATCCGTCGTAAAGCACTTGTAATGATTTTACACTAGTTTCGCTACACCTCTAAACCCTAAAAAACAGCTATATAACTTTTTATTTACTTCTGTCGCCTGCAGAAATTTGTTCTTTATAAACATATCTTTTCATGCAAAGTATTGAATTTTACCTGTAAATCTTCCAAAACGAGCACCATGTTATGTTGAGTATTGTTCAGATTCACATTAGGGGGTCTTCAATGTACGTACACGATAAGAAGTAGTGTACAAAAGACACTAACCAACATGTGCTAGGTGGCCACTAGAAACACGAATGCTATCTAACCGAGTCAGGCAGGAGCGCAGCAAGAGGCCCGAACGTTAGAAGAGGGTGCATCCGTAGGGAGGAGGCGCGTCAGCGAAGGTGGTATATACATGAATAACAATTGCGCAAAACACTGTATATGGCATAAAATTACTTTACGTGTTGCTTTACATATTTGTATCTTACTAAAGTCGTTATAGGTGTTACGTCGACATGTTTTCATTGCTTGCATGTTCTTTCCGAACTAACGTATATTTCGCAATTATGTCGATCCCTTAACTCCCGGACATTTGTACAGGTGTGCGTCATGAGCTAGCACACTGACTTCAGGATTTCACTTCGATTTTCATTAATGTATTTACTATGCGGCAACCTTGCGCCAAGTAGTTCCCTGCGCTTGCCAAATAGTTTCATGTTTATAACCGCTTTTCAAAATTTTGCTAGAAACGGACGACCAACTTTGGAATTTAACTCCTAATTTTATTGACTATCACTTTAAATTCTTATTTAATGAGATATTTACATAATAAAAGAGCATAGTTACTGCTAATATACATCAGTTTACATTGTGCATAAAATGTACAGGACAAATAGAGTGGCTGGGGACAATTATGGCAGGTAAACGTAAATCTTACATTTAATTGTTTGTATCCCAAAGTAATCACTGACTGGTTCATATTAACATTCGTGTCTTAAATAACTTGACTGTTATTTATGACTGTTGACTGACTATAAAAACACGTAACTGAACAAACCGACGTTTATTTTAAAATAACTGTGCGAGAGTTTCTCCAACTAACTGAACATTTTGACAAGTTTTTGATTAAGCCAATATGTTCAGTTAGTTGGCGAAACTCTCGCACAGTTATTTTAAAATAAACGTCGGTTTGTTCAGTTACGTGTTGTTACAGTTCAAGTTATCCCAAAATAATATATTTTTCTTATAATTTTAACAAACAGCATAATAATTCTATGTTACTTGTATATTATTAGCTTGAATTGAGAAGCAAAATATCAAACTCGTGTAAGAGAAATTTGAGATTTTCTTTTAAAACTCTCAATTGGAGAAATGCCGCAGTCCGCTCGGGGAAGGGGAAGGAATTATGGCGGAGTTTCTTTGCTTCTGTTGTATGTATATTGTACTGATTTTTGACCTGTTTTACTAATTTAAAATCGTTTTCAACGTTTTCTGTGTATTTATAAGGAAGTTATGAATAAAATCGCCACACAGTAATACGACTGTTATAATTTCTTCTATCCTACAGAAGCAAAAAAAAAAAAAAAAACCAATTTAAATGTAGAAGCACACAAATAGATTCAAAAACTCTTCAATTTCTTTAGAACATTTACAATCCCTAGACAATTTGAAAATTCTAAATAGCCTATATCGTCAGCTGCATGAAGAAATTTACATAGGCACAACGTAACTAGTGACTTCTCAGTCAAAATCAGAATCCGGATCTATTGGGAAAAAAAATCTTCTTTGTACCTAGAAACCCATTTGTACGTTTTCCTTCATGTATATTTAGTGGAAGAGGGCGAAAAAAATCCATTTCATTACATCAACATCGAAAAAAAAGTACTTTAGTTGTAATGTAGGTATTTATGTCACATGTGTTTTTAAAGACCTCGAATTCAGCAGACCGTAAACAGAATTAATTTTATATTTTTGCTAAAAGAGAACGCTGCCATAATTCCACCATAGCATTAAAAAATGGGATAATTGTAGCACCGCGAATATCTTTTTTTTTTCTTTTAATGGCTACCTTAAAAATTAATGCTAGACAAAGTGTTATGAAATTCCCATGCGGGGATAAAAGCACTTTTATTACTGACACTAAAACCATTCTTTTAAATACTTATGCTTGCCTTGTGTAGGTGTTATGCTAAATTGACCTCAATTGAGATATAAAACTGAAATATACAAAAATTACAGATCCTTGGGTGGGTGAGTCCATGTCACCCTATAGCACTCAAACCCCCTATGCCACTTTCACACCACGCAGATCTTTTGCGTTTGACATATCAGGGTGTCTATCCGTCACGAAATCAGAAAACGGTCATAAAAGTCACGAAATTTAAATTTTGGGTCACGTTTTTTTTTTTAAACTAAAAATGTAAGTACAGATTGGAAAATTTTGTTCTATAAAACGTCAAAATTCACCACCAAAAATGTCTATGGTCGGCTTTAGACGCTACCAAATCCCAAGCAACGTACGTTTCTATCGCATGGATGAAAATTCGGCCAAATTCGCTCTTGAAAATGTTAGGAAATTTTATGATTTGGTAAAGAAAAGGTCACGAAATTTCATTTTGGAATTTTAGTAGAGGCCCTGAATATGTGTAAATTTTATAAGCTAAAACCTCGTGAAATCAATTTAATTCACGTATCAAACAAAAACATACTTGTGCTCAAATAGCAGGGATTCGACATAAATGAGATTGATACACAAATAGTAATAACGTGTATTCGAAGTAGCCTTTCAAGAGATTTTTCTACATTTAGATACTACACATGTCTTCGTCTTTTCTCCTTTTGTTTCAGCTGGAGTTACTCGTTTGCATAATAGGAAATATCTCATGGCATGTCAATGCTATGGCAGAGAATTGAACGCATTAATACAAATTTTGTGCAGGAAAAACTTGATATTCCGTGGAAAGAATTCAAATTGAAACAGGTAAGCTTAATTAATTAGTTTTCATTAAATATTTCTTGCATTACTATATAGATATCCGTTCTATGCATAACTTATAAAGTTATAATTATTCATTATTTCACAGTAATTAATAACATTGTATGTAAATTTATGCTGGGCTAAGGCAGACGTTGTCTGCAGAGAGAGGTATTGCTTGTACCAATCATTTTTTTTTTCCGCAAAAAATTCATGCTGTATTTGTCTCTCTCTCTAATATCTCCAAATATTGAAAGTATCTGAAGAAATATTTTAAGAGACACTTTATACCAGGGTTTTACATTTGATTTTGAATCTAAATATTAAATCAATATTTTAGAGGAAATTCTCATTTGAAGGTTCTCACAGATTTCCGGGTGGTTTTGACACTAGGTTTTGAACAATACATAACGGCTGCCTGATAAGTACCAGAGTTTTAAACTCACTTTTAATTCGATTTTTGTACTTCAGAACACTAACTAGACAGAAACACTAGACAAACTAACACAAAAGTTTTTTTTCCGAAAGATTTAAAAGAAAACGAAACTGAGGAACAACAACAACTACGAAGGAAATATGAAGAAACAGAATTAGTAGAGAAAATTCCGGAGACAGACCTGGCCACTAACGAAGAAATAGGAATGATTATCAAGAAATTAAAGTCTGGAAAATCGCCGGGATTAGATGGTATAACTAACGACATTTATAAACGAAATAAAGATGTTTGGACTGCATATCTGTCAAGACTCTTTAATATGCTACTGAAAAGACAAGAATTCCCTGATAGCTGGAAAATTTCTAAGTTGATTATACTGTTAAAAAGTACAGACAAGGACCCAGTGGATATAGGAGCATACAGACCAATCTGCTTGCTAAAAAACATTAGTAAAATGTTTGAAAAAATAATAGCCAACAGAATAAACAAGTATAGGAACGTAAAAGACGACGAACTGCAGTTTGGATTTAGGGCAGGCAAATCAACAGAGGACGCGCTAAATGCTTTTAAAGAACAATTGCAGACAAGTAGCTTCCAGAGGAAATACGCTCTAGCGCTATTTGTAGACATAGAGGGTGCCTTTGATAATCTTTGGATACCATCGCTAATAGATAATTTAAAAAGTATAGAGCTTCCACAATACCTAATAAATATAATCAAAAGCTATTTCTGTAATAGACGAATATTAATACAACTAGAACAAGGGGGCATAACTGTGAATAACGAAAAAGGATGTCCACAAGGCTCAATTTTGGGACCACTCATGTGGGACATACAGTTGCAACCATGCCTTCACAAAATGAATAATAGCGAACAAATAGACAAAACAATAGCTTTCACCGACGATATCGCCATAATAGTATCAGCAAATTCTAGAAGAGAATTAGAGGTGAAGACAAACCAAACACTAAACGAATTGCAAAATTGGTGTACTGGCTGCAAACTAAAATTATCAAATAGAAAAACTAAATACATGTTATTCGGGACAAAACTGCAGAGAGATCCACTAATCAAGATCGAAGATCAGAAAATAGAAAGAGTAACAGAGTTTAAGTTTTTGGGGGTCAATATTGATGACAGACTAAACTTTGGGAAGCATATTGAATATATTATTGAACGTGGAAATAGAGTGACAAATAAATTACTCACAATTGGCATGAATACTTATAAATTACCCATCCAAACACTCAAATTATATCATGAAACTTTACTCTGTGCGACTATGACTTATGCAGCAAGTGTATGGGCACATAGAATTATTAACAATAAAAGGATAAAAAAAAGTATAAACAGACCTCAGAGGAACTTACTTATAAGGTTAAGCGGAGCTATCAGCACTACACCCAACAACGCTTTATGTATACTGCTAAACGTTAAACCTTTGAATCTCATAGTCGTACAAAGAGCCTGCAATTATTGGCTAAAGAAAAATAATCAAGAAAAAATAAAAGAGTTAATTGGCAATGAGGCCACAACCAAGAATGACATCGAGGTAGCCATTGAAAACATATGGGATCAAGAATGGAGGACCTCGACTAAATCTAGGAGGTTATTCAATATAATATCGACAGTGGAGATGAGAAGAGGATTAAAATACCTTGACCCAGCATCAGGATTGATACACTTCCTCAGTGGACACGGACCCTACGAAACTTACCTACATAAGATCAAAGCAAAAGACAGCCCGTTCTGTGAATGCGGAGAACTAGGATCACCTGAACATCATGTTCTTTGGTGCCCAGTGTTGGAAGATGAGTTAACAGAAAGAGATAGTATAAGAACAAAAACGCTGGAACAGATAATCAGCAGCGAAAGGGATTTGCAAAATATTAAGCAAAATCACACAAGCATACTCAGAAATGAGGAGAAAAAATTATTACAATGGAAACAAGTAGGAATCTAATATGGATAAAGTGAGATGGATGCGTGTTGGAGAAAGTGGACCCCTCCCCAGGACCGAAGGCACCGGAATTCCGTGCTCCCCGGGGAAGAGTGGATGAGCCAGTGCATTCCCGGGCAAAACCTGGATCGGAACTCCGAATGCGCTGGATGCATGTGTGTGAGTGTTTGTGTTTGCACTAGGCGTTTCTTGTGTGCGCGAGTGTGTGCTACAGGAACTGTTACCTCGCTAGGGACTAGATGGCAGGAGTATCTCAGACTGGAATAAGGTTAGCCGGTGTGCGGATCTCAGTTCGGATATAGGTAGTAGGACACAACGGACCAGGGCCTGCACTAAGTGCTCTGAGAATGAACCCTGGACCTCAAACCTGTATCACTGAGATTACTCGACAAGCAGTGATGTAAATGAAATGAAATGAAATCTTTGCGTTTTACGTCCCACGGTTATGCCGGTTAGACTAAAGGAGACGGTGATGATGAGTAATGGATGAAATGGTGGAATGAAGAAAGTGGGAGGAAACGGGAGAACCCCGAGAAAACCCACGCACACGGTGTTTGTCCACCACAAAGTTCACTTGGTGGGGGCTAGGATTGAACCCGGGACCCCAAGCACCAGAGGTGAACGCTCTACCACTGAGCCGAAGCAGTGATGTAATGGGGCGTATACGGGAATATACGGCGTATACCCACCTACAATTTCTGTAGTCCAGCGTATACTCACCTTAAATTTATGATAGAATGAGCATATATTGGGGTGCGTATACGCCAAATAGTCTTCCGTATATGCTATACTTTTGAAAACGATCGAGCGTATACATACCAAAAATTATAGCATTACACCACTGTCGACAAGGATACTCGACTGAGAACACTCCTCCATTGGACATGCATAAACCACTAGGATCAGCTAAAACTAATGTAGCCATAGGGAAATCGTCTATGATTATAACTATATTGGAATGTGTTGAAATAAGTGAGAAGAGTGAATATGTGCAAAATTGTATGTGATTGTAGCCAGTGGTAGTGCTTAGTGTTGTTATTCTAGTGTTAATCAGTGTTTACGGTGAAATTAGAAGAGACACACAGGGAAAAACTAAGTGAAAACCGATTAGTAAATTAGTGCATTTTCTAGTGAAACACAGGAGAGAAGCCCAAAACCATACAGGGATTAACCAAAAATCATATAGGGAGAAACCGAAGAAAGAAGAGGAGACCAAAATAAATAAACAAATAAATAACAAAATGAATAAATAATATATAATAACATAATTAATGAAAGAAGTATAAATATGGAGAACTAAAAAACTAACTAACTAACTCTATGGCCTATGGAACCCGGAGGTTCAGTGCCGCGTTCACAAAAGCTCTCCACTGACTTCTATCCTTAGCTAATTGCATCCAGTTTCTACTTTGTATTCCTATCTCTGCGAGATCCATCTTATATTATCCTCCCATCTGCGCCTAGGTCTTCCAAATGGTCGTTTTCCTATGGGTCTACCAGTCAAGACTTTGAAAGCGTTTCTACTTTCTTCCATTCTAGCTACATGGCCTGCCCACCTAAGCCTCCTAGACTTGACGACCCTAACAATGTTTGGTAAACCGTATAAACTATGTAGTTCCTCGTTATGAAGCTTCCGCCATTCCCCATTCTCCTTCCTCTTGGGTCCGAATATTCTTCTCAGGATCTTGTTCTCAAATACTTTCAGTCTATGTTCTTCCCTCAGAGTAAGCGACCATGTTTCGCAACCATACAGAACAACAGGCAAGATTATCGTTTTATATATTTTAAGCTTCAAATTCCTCGACAGAATTCGCGACGACAAGAGATTTTGAACCGAATAGTAACACGAATTCCCTGCTTTTAGTCGACATTTGATTTCTTCGTGAATATGATTTTCGTCTGTTAATATTGATCCTAAATATTTGAAAGTATCCACTTTATCAAAAGTATTATTTAATATTTTAATGCCTCCACAATTTGCAGTATTACCGTCCCGACGCACTTCCATGTATTTAGTTTTCTCTGCATTTACTTCTAAACCCATGTCCCTGCAAGCGTTTAATAAGATCTCTGCATTTATTTCTACTGTTCTCCTATCATTCCCTATTAAATTTACATCATCAGCATATGCCATAACCTGGTGAATGCCGTTCAACTCTAGGCCCTGGTTGCTATCTTTGATTTTCCTTATGGCGTATTCCAGCACAAAGTTAAATAATAATGGCGACAACGCATCTCCTTGTTTCAGGCCATTTTCGACGTGGGAGCTCGTGGACAAAAATTTTCCTACCCGGACTTTACTTTGGGATTCACTTAAACATATCTTAATTAATCTAATTAGCTTTCTCGGTATTCCAAGTTCTGTAAGAACGTTGTATAATGTTTCTCTCCTAACCGAGTCGTAAGCCTTTCTAAAATCAATAAATAGTTGATGTACCGGGGTATTGTATTCCCACTTCTTTTCGAGTATTTGGCGAATGGTAAATATTTGGTCGATAGTTGATCGATTTCGTCTAGATCCGCACTGATAATCTCCAATAATTTCATCTGCGTATGGGGTCAATCTTGCTAAAAGAATATTTGAAAGGATTTTATAGGATGTTGACAGAAGAGAAATGCCTCGATAATTATTACAGTCAGTTTTGTCGCCTTTCTTGTGAATTGGAACAATGATTGACTCTTTCCACTCTTGTGGCAATTCTTCCTTGTTCCAGATAAGGAGAATGAGTTTGTGTATCTTGTTCCACAATTTTTCGCCTCCAGCTAAAATTAACTCAGCCGGAATTTCATCTACACCCGGAGATTTGTGTTTCTTTAATTTCTTTATAGCGGCTTCCACTTCTATTCGATTGGGTTCTGGAATATACGGTTCTGCGGTGTGTATCTCCTTTTCTCCACGCACATTAGTTTTTGGCTGCGTGTTCAGCAAATCGTCAAAGAAATCTTTCCATCTATTTAAGAGGCTATCCGTATCAGTGAGAACTGTTCCGTCAGATTTCTTTAAAATATAAGCACGAGGTTGATAGCCTTTCTTAAATTCGCTGATCCCCTTATACATGTCCCGAATATTTTTTATTTTTACTATTATCTTCAAGTTCCTTAATTTTAGCTTTCAAAAAAATCCCGTTTCTTTGTTCTAAAAGTTTTGGAAGTTTCCCGCCTGATATCTGCGAAATTTTGTGTAGTTATTTCATTCGGATTTTGTAGCCACCGTAATTTTGCCTGTTTTCTCTTCTCTGCTAGTTTAATGCATTCTTGGTCGAACCATGATTTGTTCCTACGTATTTCCGTGTGTCCCAATTTTTCTATTGCTGAACTTTTAATGCTATCTCTAATTGCAATCCAAGTATCCAATATGGAGAACTAGTACACAAAAGAAGGGAATGAAATGGAAACTAAATAAAAATAACTGATATTGTAAATAAATAAATAAATAAATGCGTAAACAACAAATAAATAAAGAAAAACTAATTATGCATAAACAATCTAAAATTTAAAAAAAGAAGAAAACTATTAATACATAAAACCATAGAATAATTAAACACTAGCAAAATAAACAGTCATGTTAGGCTAGGCTTAATTAGGTAAGATGGTTTAGTAAATAATAAACATTAATAAATTTTGATAAACTATTAAGATAGGAATAGGAAAAAATTAGGAACTAAGGTAGGCAGTTAAGGGAGATGCTAAATGAATATAGCACTTAGGGAAATTATTGTTTGTCGTTTTTTGTGTGTTGGGTAGTGTTGTAAATAGAAAAAAAACGGTTCGTATTTTTTCAGAAATGTACGTTTTTTTAGAAAAAAAACATTGCCTCTCTTTTTTTTTCTAAATTTCGTTTTTTTTCAAATAGTCATTTGTAATGCATCTTACGTCTATTTAAGTATGAAATATTTTTATGTAAGTGTAATCACCGTAAAATGCAACATAAATTAAACGCTAGATACTGATACGATACAAATATTTTACAATTTACATAAATACCATACCTATTAACAATTCGGGTTTCAGCAGTTTTCATCAATATCAACTAAAAAATAAAAGTAGAAATGAAATTTTGTTTTTTCGTGAAAGCAGGCCTTTAATAAGTACGAAAATAATGTCACGAACAGTATAAAATTCCAATAACTTGTCTAAAGGTAAAAACTAATACTAATTTGCCTAATAGTATTTTTCTAAATGTCATATATAAACAATTTGTCGACTAGATATATATGATATGCAGAGCCGGCTCTACCATATATGCAACACGTGCATTTGCGTGGAGCGGCAAGCTTGGATGGTCCGGCAAAATCTGTCATAAGTATATTATTTAAATTAAATATTTCTTGTTGGAAACAGACTTCATGATGATGGTAGTTACATTTACTAAGCTGACCTTCTATTTGAATACTATATTCATAAATTATGTTTAGGTTACATTAGTTTAAGGCCACATGGACAATGCTAAAGCAAATGGTCGAATAAATCCGAGCACAAATTGCTTGATTGTTGTCAAATGCAAGAATTCAATTCTCGAATAGTAGTGAATATCTGTTCCATTTAGTAAGTTATCACAGTTTTGATATGAAACTACTCTTGTTTTTGTCAGAAACAAGTTCCTTATCATTGAAGATAGAAACAAGTTTTTATTAAAAAAAATGTTATAAGATGTAGAAGAAAAATCAAGAAATAAAGATAAAACAGCTAGTTACACTGGAATTGCAAACTGATACATTGAGATTGAAGCTCGACAGTGAATTCTATAAAAAGGATTACCATCTTTCCTCTGCAGGTGTGTTTGCTTTATCTTTCACTAACATAATAGATTAATATTTAAAGAAAAAAACACAACGGGATTGCATTTTTAGTAAGTATTTAAGCCTTTCTGAGTGCAACTGCACTTACCCTCACCTTTGTTATTCATGCTGGAGTAGCATACTTAAAATTATGACTTTTAAGATTTGTTCTTTCTGGAGAAAGGGGGAGGCGGCAAATTATGCAATTGCACGAGGCTACAAATTGACTAGGACCGGCCCTGGTGATATGTATATAAAAGACATAAATATAGGATGACTCAATTTGAAGTAATGCAGGGTGTTTCAAAATTAATATTAGGGTTTTGAAACTTTGTAGTATCTATTACAATTAACTTACAATTATAAATATTATATCAAATGAAAGAGCAATTCAAACAGTTTTGTACGCACGCATCTACATGCATTGTTTCTTCTGTCTGCCGTTGGAAAGAGCAAGTCGCAAAGATGGATACTAGAGAGCAGAAAGCTTTTTGTGTTTTTAATAAAGACTGAATCTGTACAGTACAACCGTATGTGTGAAGAATATTAATGAGACGTTTGCAACTACGTCCTTATCGTTTGCAGTTGCTACAGGTCTAAAGCCTACAGACTATGGTTTACTTGCCAATTTCGCAAGTGAAATATTCCTGCATAACAATGATTTTCTGGGTTGTGTCGTCTTCAGTGATAAATCGACCTTTCACCTAAGAGCTAATGTGAAAACTCATAATGTTTACATCTGGCGTCAGCAAATCCTCAGGAGATGGTACAGTTGAAACGAGACTCCCCTAAATTGAATGTGTTTTATGTCATATGGCGGAAAGTGTATGGGCCTTTCTCGCCTATCGACTAGATGTGTGCCGTGTGACGAATGAATCTCACATTGAACACTTGTAGCAAAGACTGTTTGAGATGCTCTTTTACTTGATGCATTGCTTATAATTGTACGTAAAATGTAATAAGTACTACGAAGACTTAAAACCCCGATATTCATTTTGAAACACCCTGCATTTCTCACCAACAGTGTTGAAACTAAGATGTAAGGAGAGAAATTGTTCCTTATAAAGTTATTGTTTACAACGATATTATTATTAGTCGAGACTATAACTCCAACAACAACACGAGTTAGTAGTCCAAAAAATGTAATCAAATGTATACTCGGTGGCCCAGGTGGCCAAAGTGGCACACACGGGTGTGTCACTTGTTTAATCCGCTCCTGTGTGGACACTAATTAAGATATCGGGATATTATTCTTGTAAAATATGATTGGACTTTAGTTTATCATATTAATTTCTTTTTCTTCTGGTGTCGAATTTCCTTCTCAAATTTCAGCCCAGTCAAAAATTCGAGAATTTTCTAACTTCGAATTTCCTTTATTTCTTTTTTCCCTGTAGCTTCCTTCGTTGTAGAAAGACATCCTTAAGACTTGCCAGGTAGATACCTCGGATGGATACCTAACTGTTGACATCAATTGGACGGGCCTGCGCGCAGTGTTGCCAATTAGGGAAATTAAAATTCTCCTATATTTGGGCAAAAAATTAGAAATTTTTGTTTATAAATCTGTACCTATACGTCCGAATGCAAGTCAATTTACGCCAATCAAACATTTGTTCTTACTTAACAAATGCAAGTACAGATCGTTACAATGGGGTAATTAGGGGGCGCACATAAAATTCGTATTTAGTTCTAACCCTTGATTTTTCTAGTTTTTCCTTACTTTCCTGTTTACCGTAATATATTTTTGGCAATTAGAAGCTTTGTTCCTTAAATATCGCCATAATACTTGTAGGATATATTAGTGGTGTACCAATGTTTAAGATAGTTTGCGTCTGCCTGGTAGCAGTGTTGCCAGCTACAGAAAATTTTAATTCCAGATTTTAGGGGGAAATTTTGGAAAAATTATGTTTTGTCTCTATTATTTGCCTCTTGTTGGCTTTATCGGAACAACCGTACCAGTATCTGGAAATCTCGTCTTTGCTCTACACAACGCACTATAGAAAGTTTCAATAGGGTAATTAGGGGACAGTAGCGTAGCTAGAATTTTTTCCAGGAGGGGCCAATGAAGGGCCCAAGAAAATTTTGAGGGGGCCATCTCCAATGAATGAAAAATTGTATATATATATATATATGTGTGTGTGTGTGTGTCTTTTCATCTTTGTTGTTCATGATTTTACTCTTTTACAGTGAAAATGTAAGAATTTACTACCTCAAACAAGTAGGGTACATTAATACAATTTATTTCCAATATAAGTAGTTATTTAATCACGGCGTTTAAAACAAGTGTGGCTTGTTGATTTAAGTGTAAACAGAGAAATACACTTTTACAGGTAAAGAAAATAACTTATAGGTTCATGTCCCTACTTAAAAGAGGATCTTTCTATTCTTGTGGGCAGCAGCAAGCTTATCAACAACTTCATCAAGATCTAACGATTTAAATTAATCAAGAAATCAACTTTGGGTTTCTCTCGTCTTCATACGACTTAATTGTTTTGGGGGGATTTTGTATTCACATTTGAATATTTCCAGATCACTTCCATAATGCTGGTCCATAGGCTCGACAATGTTGTAATTTAGGAAGTTTTCATTTTTTGGATGTGGAGTGGTGATTGACCTAATGATTTTGCTACGTGATCCAAAACGTTTTTCCGTCTCAGTAATTGCTTTATCAATAGTAGGCAGAAAAATGTCTCTTAGTATATTATCTTTAGAAAATTCTGCTATTATCCTGAAGTCGATACTAAATTAATATTGTTAGTTTTCAGATTAGATTTGAAGGAGGGCCATTAGTTAGAATATCCTGTTAAAAATTTGTCACCACTGATTTACTGTTCTGCATAATTCCTACAATGTAATTTTCTCAGAAATGCTGAATGCTTAATTTTCTTAGAAATTCATATTTTGACAAAGAACAAATATAAATCTGCGATAAAATTGGGTATTCACTGACTGAATTCACTGTATGGAATATCCGTGGACCAGCCCCACAAACTCCTCATATCTCTCTGATTACTAAACATTAGAAAACGGGATGCAACAACCTGGTCACGGGACTAACTACCACTTTTACATAAAATAGCATTACTGCCGCGACCAAGTTGTATCATCTCGGTATCTTACCTGATGGTTAGTAATCACTGGCACTGGCATTGATAAGCTTCGGAATTTCTCTAGAAGTAGTACTTTTGTGATTAGGGTACAGTTAAAATCGTTTAAAACAAAATAATTCTGAACGATTTATTTTAAAAAATCACTGATTTTTACTACATTTCCCCAGGCTTTAGTTAGTAATATAGGTCCACCAAACGCTGACATCCTTTTCCTTGGAATTCGCTAGTATCGCTAGTTAAGTAATAGCAGAAGGTTTCTACAGAGTTGCCAACGGCTAAGAGCGTTAGGAAGAAAACATACTAGAGACAAATACAGAAGGTAGTCTAGAGGGAGAATCATTATCGGTAGCAAGTACTAGGTGTAGGTAGTATTCAGTATCTTATTTTTCTCAAGCGATCTGGATACGAACAACAGAGAGAATGACTATTGCAGAAATAGGACCTGATAAAAACTTTTGTTCTCTTCTTTTACTGTATATTAAACAAGACGGCTCGATGTTAAGATTCTTTGAAAATAATAATAATAATACCAGATTATTTAATGGATGCTATGCATTTGTTCTGTCGCCATAATCAATGGAAATTAATTACTTAGTGTACGAATTATAATAAGTAGCGTACGAAGACTTTTTTCGTTGAACGCAAATGTCATGTTTGCTGTAGTGTATGCTATTTGTAAGCAAGCATCTACTGTATATGACTTTCAACATTCAAGTGAATGAGAATGCTGACTGATTTTGCTTTTTTTCGGATTCTTTGTTGTAAACAAAGAAGATAAACAGATAAGGGACAGAGGTTAAAATGAACGTTCAGATGCATGTACGATACAGATTTCGATGAATTAGGTCTTGCTGTACTACAAATGAAAGAGCTGCCTGAAGTTTTTTACTCGGAACGCAGACTACTGCAACATACGGTATTCTGCAGTTGGTAACTCTGCTGTTTCGGTAGTAGTTTCATTTGTGGCGACTATGAGCTAGGCGACTCCGTTTGTTGACCTATAGCAGTATCACTCTGTGTGGGGGGGCCACTAGGGGGGCCAAGCATTTGAGCAAGGGGGCCTGGCCCCCCTTGCCCCTCCCCTGGGTCCGCCACTGTTAGGGGAAGTACAGTTGAGGTTTACAGTAGACCTTGTTCTCTAATTGAAAATATAACTGTGCTTTTTAAAGGTAGAATGAGATATTTTT
This sequence comes from Thermobia domestica, assembly GCF_964235325.1. Classification (NCBI taxonomy): domain Eukaryota; kingdom Metazoa; phylum Arthropoda; class Insecta; order Zygentoma; family Lepismatidae; genus Thermobia; species Thermobia domestica. The sequence goes on along the minus strand of NC_137460.1, from coordinate 295,454,310 downwards.
TATTGACGTGTTTACTTTATTAGATATCGTCACAATACTTGTAGGATATATTAGAGGGAGGGGACAAAGCTTATTTTTAGATAGTTTGTGTGTGTCTGATAGTAGTGTTGCCAGCTGCAGAAAATTTTAATTCCAGATTTTAGGAGCAAATTTTGGGAAAAAAATCCCTTTTTATTTCTGTTATTTCCTTCTTGTTGGCTACATTCGAACAAACGTACCAGTGTCTAACAGCCTCATCCTTAGCCTGCACAGCGCACCATAAAAAGTTTCACTAGAATAATTAGGGGAAGTACAGTTGAGGTTTATAATAAACCATGTTCTGGAAATGGTAAGAAAATGGTGAATTTCTGAGGTAGAATGAGATTTTTTTTTTTAATCTTGCTTACTTTGTTATATATCGCCATGATAATTGTAGGATATATTCTTGGAGTACTACGGTTAATTTTCAGATATTTTCTTCTGTCTGATGGCAGCGTTTCCAGCCAAAACAATTAATTCCCACTATTAGGTGAAAGATTCGGAAAATTTCCCTTTTCCCTGCTATTATTACTCTCTTACTGGCTACATTGAAACAAACGTACCACTACCTGAAAGCTTCCTCTTTGCCCTACAGAACACACCATAAAAAGTTTCAATAGGTTAATTAGAGAAGCTGTAGCCCCGGCATATTTGATTTTTGCTTCTAAGGCGTAAAAAGTGTCAAAATTTCATGTGTATGACAGAATTTTTTCTTTCCCCTCTTTGAATGGAAGCCAGCGATTTCAGGATTTCACTGTACCTTGTCAACACACCAAAGATTTGTTTAGGTGACTTGAACCCATATAGCAGCAGTGGTGCTAGATACAAAAAATTTTGAAATTCGGTTAGGGATTTTTTTTTTTTTTTGTAAATTTTCACCCCTGCATTTCCCTCAATAATTTCCCACCCGTTGGCAACACTGCAATGCAACTTACACCAAAAAATAGCCACATCCATTTTCTAGAAAACATGGCCTTAACTATATCGATCGAATGAATAGTTTTGAGCAATAAGTAACTAACTGGAAATGTAGGAAAACGCCAAAAATGACCTGGGGCCCAAAGGAATAATCACACAATTTTGCTCGTATAGGTACAAAAAATCAAACGATTTGTAAGTTACGAGGGCTTCAACTCAAGTTCTGTTGATTATTTCAATAATCTGCAACATAAATCAATAAATAATAGTTGCCAGAAAAAAAACAGACATTTGAAAAAAAAACATGAAAAAGAACGATGTTTTTTATTGAAAAAAAAAACTTCACAAAAAAACATTTTTTTTACAACACTAGTGTTGTGTGCTGTGATCGTTTTCCTTTTCCCTTTTCGTGAAATATAATGGAAAATGAATAAAGAAAGGAAAAAAATAGCAATGATGATAACCCGTTCCGGTTTAATTTTTCAGATACCGGATCTGAAAGACGGGCCTGAGCCAAAAACTAAAACTTCAGAACAATTTTTATTTAGACAATTCATATTTTGTTATCATTTTTATACCGTATAGTGCAACTTAAACATATCCGGCGCCAATATCAGTACTTATTTATAACAATTTAATAGTTAAAATGTCTCAACTGAAAACAGACAATTCGGATTCATGTTCGTGCCAGTTTGGTCACAGTAAGAGTACAGTCCTATTTTATGAAACCATACAATTGAGCATCTGACGTTATTGTTTTGTTATTTACCTTGTCTTTGGCTATTTTATTACGAAATTATAGGATTTGTCTATAGAAGTATCTTGTATGCAGATGAGTGGAGGGTAGTTGTAACTAGTTTACTCTTTTGATGAAAACAGTTTACTTTGTTTTGTTTAAAGAATAAATTTTGTGTTCCAGGGTAACAACCGACTACGAACCAATCAGACTGGTGCGGTGCTTGAAATGTGAAAAAAATGGCGGAAGTTGAAAAGCTGTCAACAGAGAAAGGACAAAAATCAAGGCCCTTGCTTGACGAAGTGACAGTAAAAGAAGAAATTATTGAGTGTGAGCCAGAAATAACAAATCTTAATGAATTTTACGAGCTTTTCACCGACTCCACGTGGTCGCCAGAGGAGAATGGATCAGTGGATGCCTCAAGTTCTACAGAAATAACATCACGAAGTCACCAGAGCATTACTGATCTCCAACCAGCAAATGGTGAGCGTGAAGAAGTGAACAGTGACACTGACGATGAAATAAAATTTACTAGGTGAGTTTTAGAGCTGTACTTATGCAGTGCTTCATCAACAAATTGCAAATCTTAATGAATGCAATATGGGCAGATACTTTATGCTTCCATGAAATCAAATCATTACTCTGTAGTCGTTTCCTACCAATGGACGCAGACTTTTTGTGTAAGGATCCAGTATTTTAGACCTTTCGCGGAGTCGTCAGCCAATTGAGGAGTCACCTTAACCTTCCAACTACCAAACAGGGAAGGGGGGTACTTTGTAATTACTCTTCTTATCCCTTCTTTAAAATTGTAAAAATAAATATATTATTGCTCAACATGTTTAGCTAAAGCGTATACCTTACGGTGGTTCAAATTGAACGTTAGTGGGTCTCATAAAATTTGCTATTTTAAGTTGCCCACAAAGTATCCCCCTCCCCCTTCCCTGTTGGTAGGAGATGTGACTGTCATTTAAGTCCTCCTAGATGGCAGTATAATAAATAGCTATTAGTCTTATTCTTCACTTCAGTTCCTGTAGATTTTTGAGAGCGCTTCTAATTCGTTTCTTTTGCTAGATATATTTAATCTTAACTGATTGGCACAAAATTAACTCCTATTGACAGTCCGCGTTACAAAACATACCTAGGTAGTGCGAGGGTTAAGTAACGAACTGTTGTCTAGAAAGCCAGAAATAATGGCGAAAGAAGTGTGAGTTGAGTTTGGCGTTCTTACGAACACCAAGGCTATGCGCTTGATTTACTACTAACGTTGGCTCGGAACCAATGCTACGAATTTGTAGTGTGTGCGTGGGTTTTCTCAGGGTTCTCTCGTTTCCTCCCACTTTCTTCATTACATTGTTGTCATCCATCTTACCATGAACATCTCCCTTAGCCTTGGCGCATAATCATTGGAGGATAAAAATAAAATAAAAGTACCAGGGTTGGTATCCAGTGCAGTTGGCGGGTACACAGACTATCATAGAAGGTTAATCCTTAAAGGCTGTTCCCCACCACAGTGTCTAGCCTTGAGAAAAGGGTGCTAAAGTGTTAACCGTACGTCACCCAAGTAAAAGTAATCTCACTGGCCAAAGCGCTTCGTTTAAGCCTTGACTGCCTGATTAAAGGCTATCTACCTAGTTATAGTATGAAAATGAGAAATACGTTGTCTGTCACATCACGGGTAAACAGTTGAGCCGTTTGAAATGAACTTTTTGAGATAGTATCTATCTTGAAGTGGGATTTTTCGTTTCAGTATTATTAAGATTCTTCCTACCAAGGAGGTAGAGTGTGGTTCAAGATGTATGCTAAAAATAGAGTATCTCAGGAACTGCTGAAGTTAGCGAAATGAAACTCGGTGTATAAAGTCCTCATCAGAAGTAAGCACGGGCGTCTCTACGCCCCCCCCCCCTCCTCCCAAATATTTTGAGTGCAAGATAAATGAATCAGTGCTGAAAGTATTTAGATCTATATGAAAGAAGTAAAAACATAGGCAAAACAAATTAAAGTTATGTCTGTTCTTAAACTTTTGGTTAATGTGATTAGGATGTCCGTCTAACGTGTGTCGCTTTCAAAGTTTTTTTTTTTTTTTTTTTTTTTTTTTTTTTTTTTTTTTTTTTTTTTTTTTTTAAGTTACACTTTTTGGTTACTCAAAGTAGTCTCGGCTGCAGGGAAACAATTTTCTCATTGCTTAACCAGCAACAATTGGTTTCCATGCCGAAGGGAGACTGGAAAAGGGAAGGTAATGATGTATAGAAAGTTGATCTGCGAATTAAGAAGGGAAATCTACAAAGACAGAGAAATATACAATGAAAGCGAAGATGACAAGAAGATTTTTAAAAGATAGAGAAATTTGAATATTATACGTATATGAGGGTAAATTTCTTGCGAATACTGTAGGAGGGCAGCAAGGGACAACTCCTATGACAATATAGAAACTAAAGATAGAAATGAGTGTTTAATGAGCGAATTGAGTTTGCGGAAGATGGAAAGAGTACATTGAGAAGCCGGATGACAGCAAGAATAAACTGTATATTAAGACATTAAAACGGAAAGCGAAGTAATCGAGGATGGTTTATTGGACAAGTTCAAAAACATACACCGAAATCAAGAACAAAAAGGTAGATAATATATCTTTTGAATTTATTAAGAATACAGAAGAAGAATGAAAATCAAAAATTCGAAATTCTCCATCAAATCAAGTATCATCGTAAGACTTCTTTCAGAGAGTTAAGATTTTGTTAGCTAAACGATCAAAATATATGAGGACTATAAAACTACACTACTGCAAATACGTTTAAGAACACTGAGCAGAAATTCACCGGTAGGAATGTCAAGGTGAAGAAATTACCTAAGAACCATATTATATATAAACTTTTTTTTCGATAAGTAGTCTACCAGCGATGGAAAGAAAATTATGATGAATTGTGTTGCTAAAGGTAGAAAGAGCAAATGCCATTAGTAAAGTAGATTCCAGTTTACTAATAATTTCCACGTAATTTTAGTTGGAGTCTACTAGCATTCTAGTCGTCCCCTTCCCAATTTTAACATGCCAGAGATGCCCATGGAAGTAAGCAAACACGTATCGCGCCGTTTTTGAAATTACTACGTTTAAAGGGGCCAGGTTTGGGTTCAAAACCTTGCAACCACAATTTCCCGTAGCGAAAAAACCTCGGGCCAAAATTTCGCCACATAAAAGCCTCACGGGACGGAATCTCGCCTGGCCAGAACCTGGCGGGATGAAATTTCGCCAGAGCGATATCTTTAGGGTAAAATGTTTAAACTATTATTGTATGTATGATATATAGTAAAAGTAGAATATACAGTTAAACCTTCATTAACAAACACCTGCATAAATCGGAGTTTTTTGGTAAGTCATTGTTACGGGATGGATCCCTCTCTTTCACGGACACTCTCACATGTAAAGGGTTTAAATGAAAGAATCGAGTTGCAAGATGAGACATAGTGTGCTTGATAGTGAATGTGAAAATATGTGTATGTGCAAAATTACACTGGTTAAGCGCCATAAGAAACGGAGGGAGGAGGGGTCAAACCTGGTGGGAGAAGGGCTATGCTATGTTATAGAAATACATCAAATAAACTGTCGAATCATAAAAATAGTGAAAGATAGAGAATGCAAACGGCGGTAGCTTCACATATTGGTAAAAGAAGAACGGACAGAGTAGATCACGAACTTCCGCTGCCATCTTGAAATTCGCCATTTTGAAATTTGTAATATTTTTTGAAATGGAAAGGTAGTCATGCGGAACATGTGTTAAGACTGTGTTTTGATCAGGAGTGCAATAATGCTGTCCATTTTGTCAAATCACTAACTGTTGTTGAATTATGGCCTGTTTTATCAGTAATTTACCACATCTCGCGCAGCGAATTGAGAATGGATGTGCCTCTGTGCATCCAAGAGACTGCTGGCTGTACATTAGGAGTGGAAGAGGCGTGTAGCATACACTGTTGTTGCATAGGGTGGTCATTTCGTGCATGTGTTGTGATGGTATCCAACGGGATAAAACAGGCCATAATTCAACAACGGTTAGTAATATGACAAAATGAACAGCAGCATTGCATTCCTGATCAACACACAGTCTTAACACATATGCCGCATGGCTACCTTTCCATTTCAAAAAATATTACAAATTTCAAAATGACGGATTTCAAGATGGCAGCGGAAGTTCGTCATCTACTCCATCCATTCTTCTTTTACCAATATGTGAAACTACCACCGTTTGTAATGCCTATCTTTCACTATTTTTACGATTCAACAGTTTATTTGATGTATTTCTATAACATAGGATAGCCCTTCTCCCACCAACTTTGACTCCTCCCCCTCCGTTTCTTATAGTGCTCAGCCGGTACAGTTTTGCACATATACGTATTTTCACAGCCTCTATCAGGCGCACTATGTCTCATCCCGCAACTCGGTTCATCCTTTACTTGTCAGATGTGGACATAGTGAGTATTCTCCTCCATCCTTCACAACATGTTATAACTTTGAATTACAAAGTAGAAGAAATACAAAGTAGAAACTGGATGCAATTAGCTAAGGACAGAAGTCAGTGGAGAGCTTTTGTGAACGCGGCATTGAACCTCCGGGTTCCATAAGCCATAGAGTGAGTTAGTTTAACTATGTACTGTGCAGATTAGTACATATTAACTTCTACTTAAAATTGAAGTTACAGTTATCTAAAAATTCCTTCCAATTTCAGCTCACAAAATGGACAAAGTGATCATTTCGTGGATAAATTCAGTAGTCATCATTTAGTCTATGCACTATATATATATATATATATATATATAGTGCTGGATTTAGGGGGGTGCAAAGGTGCACGTGCCCCCCCCCTTCGTTGTAAATATACACTACCTAAAGTGAAAAGCTAAAAGTAAGTTTTGCAAAATCAATTGTTTAAGTCAATTTTCTGAAGGTTGAAGGAAAAGAATTCATCGAGAGCAGACACTTAGCATTTCCAAAGGAATTCCTCATTCACAACACAGATACCTAAAGGCATTACAAAACTCAAATTTAATTAAAATGTACTGGTAGTTATTGGTACCCCCTCCCCCTCCCCAAGAGAATCCTAGATCCGGCCCTGTATATATATGTATATATTAAGAAGTCAGTTTGGTTTAAATAATGAAAAAAGATGAAGAGTTAAGATTTTAGTCACACACAAGGATAAGGTTCTAACATTACTGATAAATATTATTAACTTTATAACAAACGTTTGTCCAAAAACAAGGAAAAAGAAATATAATTTTCGAGAGCAAGGCTATTTCTTTTCTCAGGAGGGATAAACCTTAACACTTCTTAAGCATCACTGAAGACAGTGTCAGAGAACACTGGAACTATACGAGTGAATTAATAAACATTCAAAGTGGAAAGCAAAGTAGTTTAAGGACTGTTCAGTTATATGTCCTATAGCATCTGTCACCAAATATTTGTGGAACAGTCCCCAAATGACTTTGTAGATATTTCATTGATTGTTTTGAGTTGACTGTTTCTTTTGATCGACGAGTCTATATGAAAGTAGGCCTATATTTAAAATGTCCTGTACCAAAGACTAAAATGATAATTACTTAGGCAGAAGGGATACGAGGCTTGTTAAGTGAATGAGGTGTGGTCGTACATTTGCTTCCATCGTCACCATTCGTAACATTGTAGACCGGAGTCTTCTATATGTTAATTCATGTAGTTTCAGAAGTGTATCAGAATACTAGAGCAATATTCAAGGAAGGCCAAATTAACATACTTTCACGCCCTAGGTTATACTTTCGGAAATTCCCTCCTTATCGAATTTAAAGGTGATGGTGTTACTGTTGGCCATTGTGTTTTACTGTATGAAGAAAATTTTATATTTTATGGCTAGAACGACCAAAATGACGATGATGGATCCAGCAGTCAGTGGCGTTTATAGAAAGTCTCATTGTTCGATGTGACAGGATCATTTGCAGAAGTAAAAAGCATATTATAATCCATAATGCAGAAACGCCAAATATGCCATTTTAGGCTTTAGCCTTTTCAGCCTAGACTTAATCCGGGCCTGCAATGAAGATGTGCCCGCATCGAGAATCAGGCCTGAGACTGCTCATACAGAAGATATGTGTTGCTAATGATGAAGCTACCCACGATAATTCGTAAGTAAATGGAGACGAACTGTAAAGAAATTGATTCAAATTTATTATATTGACAGTGTTTTAAAAGCATATTTTAAGGTGTGTTTTAAGTTAAAGGAAGCGGATGGTAAACGTAAGTAAATGACGGGGCTGGGGAGAAGTGGAATGAGGAGGAGAGAGGAAACGTGGATACCACAAAGTTACGTAAGAAGTTTACAAGTAGTACGTACATAGCCGGTGGGAGTGTATAACAATGACTAGAGGCACGAGTTTTTCGCAATGCGCGATAAAACGAAATGCGTGAGAATTAAGTAGTTTTCAGTTTCTTGACGTTTAATGATATTCTATGTGTATTTTCAATGGTTTTCATTGCGCGATAAAACGCGAAATTGGCAGTTTTGAACGAAATTTTAAAAATACCCTAATTTTTCGCTGACGGAACGATATAACGTAGTATGAACGGTGAATCTGGGTGATTTGGATACGGCTATAGAGAACTTGTTGTGCGTTAGCTATCGCCATCGCAGCTGGATGAGGAATTCCGAAGTAATAATTGTTTGAAGTTTGTTGTAAATGCAGTTACATATGTGTGGCTTCCAACAAGCAGTGCTAATTCTGAGAGTTTTTTTCAAGTATGGACTGGTGGTAACTGACAAACGTACAACAATGGAGGAGGAAAGTGAGGAAACATGTAGCATGCATATATTTACATTGAGTAGTGAAGTTTTGCTGTCTTCTGAAAACAAGTAGGCACAAGCTATATTTAAGCATTAAATATAGCTTGTGCCTACTTGTTTTCAGAAGACAGCAAAACTTTACTACTCATAGTAAGTTTAGCTATTTATTTTCCTTCAGTTTAATTTGTTAAAAAAAAAAAAAAAAAAAATCTATAAGTGAAATTTACAATGTTAAGTGAAATATTCAGTGTATTTTGTTTTTAGGTTATTAATGGTTTATTCCTGTAGTGATCCATATAAAAAAAAAAAAAAAAAAAAACAATTGTAAAAAAAATGTCATGGAATATCTTTTCCACGAGAGCTACAAAATGCGAAACTTTATTTGGAAAATGCGACAAAACGCGAAATATGAAAAACGAAACGCGAAATTTTCAAATTCTTAGTGCGAAAAACTCGTGCCCCTAAATAACACATAATTCGCTAGTTAACACCATACTGTATTTTATAAATAAATAAGCATAATAAAAACAGACACTTATTATTGTCAAGGAACATAGTGTTTCTAACGCCATACAAATTAAGTTTTTTCGATTTCCTTGAAACTTCCCTGAAGCATGTCAATTTTCTTTAGGTCGAATTCATCGATCGACTGATACTTTTATAAATTTTAAACTTTATTTTAGTTAAAGAGGAATGAAATTTGATCATTTTAGACCATAGCTCGTGAATCAAACCATCGACTGTTATGTTACTAGTGTCACAGTCAAGAGCTTGATAAATGTATCTGTTTCATCTCGATGGTTGGTGCGCTTCTCATACAGCACCCATTTTTAGGTTTACAAATTCGTTTTAATGGATTCCCTCGAAACAACTATGCCTGATGTTACATTCGTTCATATCAAATTGTTCAGCTCAGTGAGATTTATCGATTTCTATGCGTCTCGTCTATGGATTTCTTCGGGGCCACCGGTGGTACAGTAGTAGAATCCTGTTTCGATTCCAGCTCCTGCCAAATGGGCTTTGTGTTGAATAAACACCATGTACATGAGTTCTCTTCTGGTTAACACTTTTCTCCCACTTTCGTCATTCAATCATTATCCTCCATCTCATCATCAACGTCCCTCTTAGCCTCGTTGCATAATCGTGGGACGTTAAAGTAAATATATATATATATATTTATATTGTTAAACGTTAATAGTATTGTAAAATCGTACACTATGGGACTATTTCGTATGCCATTGTTATATCCTCGTATCCTAATAAAATAAATAGAGATGAATAAAGGATAGCCAAACGAAAAGAGAGTACAATATCCATTTGGGTAGACGAAATAAGAATAAGAATTATTTATTGTCGTTAAACAACATGATGTTGTAATAGATAACGTCAAAATTTAAGTTTGCATACATGTAACATTTACAGTTTTAATTAATCAATACAATACTTTATATTTTACCTAGTACTACTTTTCTGTTCTAGTCCTGAAATTCTGAAATTTTATATATACACTTTTCTAAGAGCCACTTTTTACAAAAACATTTAAAATTTTTAATCTCCATTTCTCTCACTCTAAGTGGCAATAGATTATACAATTTCATCCCTATATATTTATAACTATTTTGAGTTTTGCACACCCGCACATGGGGAATATTTATTTCATTTTTGCGCCTTGTATTGTGTGACTGAACACTACTTCGAGTAACAAATTTGTACAGTTTTCTTTGACATACATAAGGCACGATAATATGTACAAGGACGGGATAGTCATTATTTCAAAATCCTTGAAAAAATGTCTGCAAGATTCTCTCTCTGGAATTCCTGTTATCGTTCTTATCGCTCTTTTTTGCCACTTAAATACTGTTTGTGCTCCGGAAGAATTACCCCATAATAGTATGCCATACGACAGATGAGAGTGAAAGAAAGCGTAATATGCAGTGATTAATAGACTTTTACTTACAGATATTTTTAATTTACGTAACACATATACTGCCCTTGATAATTTTTTACAAAGTTGCATAGTATGCACATTCCAGTTTAATTTCGTATCTAAGTATATCCCTAATAGATTAACTGAGCAATCTTTTGTATCAGTTGTGGAGCTGCTGAGATGAAAGTATAACTTCTCTGTTTTATTATGATTCAAATGTAATTTATTGTGGAACAGCCAAACAGTAGATTTCTCTATTGCTTTATTATTTTTCGTGTGTATTGCGTTGATATTATTATCTTTCGTTATAAATGTAGTGTCATCGGCATATATAACAGTGGATTCTAATAAGTATTAAGGTAAATCGTTAATATAAACCAGAAATAGAAAAGGTCCAGTGACACTTCCCTGTGGCACTCCTGTTAATATTTCAAGTATGTTTGACTGTTTATTTTGTACATACACAACTTATTTTCTGCTTTCTAGATAAGACCTGATCAATAAGAGCTCAGTTCCTCTGACTCCATAATACTGTAATTTCTGAATCAATATTTCATGTGAAACAGTATCAAAAGCCTTACTTAAATCTAATAATGTTGCGCAAGCGAATGAACTGTTTTCAAAGGCATCAGTTATCTCAGATACAACTTTTTCAACAGCTTTAATTGTGGACAAACCTTTCCGAAACCCATAGTGTGCACAGTTAATGAGATTGTTATTTTCAAAGTACAGAGTTAGTTGTTCTTTCATGCAATGTTCAATAATTTTTGATACAATTGGTACGAGAGATATTGGTCTATAGTTGCTGGGACAGTTTTTGTCCCCATTTTTATGTATCGGAATAGTAACCGCAATCTTAAGACAATCTGGGAACACTCCTTCTACTAGTATCCAATTAATTAAGTGTACAAGGGGTTCCACTATTACGTGTATAATGTTCTTAATTGTACTATTAGTAAATCCATAATAATCCTCGCTACCAGATGTTTTAAACTTACGAACCACTGACAAAATTGCTTGAGGTGTTACGTTTGTCCATTTAAATGTCAAGTTACTAGTTTTATTTCTACATGAACTTAGAATACTTTTAAAGTCTGTAACACCGTTTTCTGCGGACTTAGAGATATTGCTTGCATTACCATTTACATACTTAGCACTACTTACAAAGAATTCATTAAAAGTGTCAGGGGATATTGATATTGAATTATTATCTTTTCGTACCCCTATTTCCCTGTTTATAATTGTCCACCCTGCTTTACATTTATTTGTATGGTTTACAATAAAATTGTCCTTTGCCTTAATTTTTGCCGCATTTATTTCCTTTCTGTAGCGTCTTTTAGCTCTGATGTATTTTTCTTTTCTTTTCTCTCTTAATATATCTCTTATATAATTTTGTAGGCACAAAGCTGAGTTCTTGACTACATTACGGGGCATCCCACGTACAGCCAAAAAATCATAACGATCACCTTCTCCCATTAGTTTTGTTTCCCTGCATTAACTTGTTTCCTCGTTGAACCTGTAATTTCCAATTCCAATTAGATATCCAACTGAATTGGATGCTTCGCAGCTATTTTTTTTTTTTTCGTTTTTTCCTTCCTACGCATCTGATGAAGCTTTTGGCTTAAGCACTTCTAGCGTCTTTAGTGTTGTACAATAATGTTTTCACTTTTTCCTGGTAAATAATTTGTTCTCCATACCAATTTCATTATTCCGTTGTTTCATTATATGACACACCCGGTGAAAGACTGTTAGAAATCAAAATTACACATTTGTAGGAATATGACTTTTAAAGTTGGCTATTCTATCAAAATCGCTCCCTGGAATACTGGTATTTCTGCCATCTAGGAGTTAATTTGTTTAGTTGCGCTTATGCGAAAATACCACCAGGTACAGCTCTCTTCTTTCTCTCTCTGTATTGTCTTTTGAGCGATGATAACTCAAAATTTCCATGTTTTGAGTAGTAATACTCTTCCACAGGGTGTGCGATATGTAGACATGGCTAGAACAAGAATGTCATCAACATGAAGTATTAAAATAATTCCTTGTCAGACTTCCATGGAATATAGTATGCAGGAATTAAAGGGAGATTGTTTATATGCATGAACCCATACTTTGATTTTTCCATATTACCTGTAGTTAAATTTTTATGTCTTCGAAATTGAGGGCTCTTCTCAATGATTTTTTTGAAAGATGTGAAACAATGCAATAACATATTCTCAGTTAACTTAATCATAGCACAAGACGTAAAGGACACTTGAAAATCCGACCATGCTCTTGAAAGGGACTCTAATCCGCAATTGATAGCTCCTCATACAGTTTCGGCGTTCAAACGCTACAATAATCCAACAAACATATAAAAGAGCGCTCAGTTTCCTATTAGGATTTAAAAAGATATCCTATTAGGATCTTATTATTTTAAAATCCTATTAGGTTTTTTTATTAGTTATGAAGTATGCGCTACTTAAAATAAAAGAAAATCAGACCCTTTCTGTGCCGTTTAATAACATTGTATTGCTTGAAAATTAAATAAAATGACCGTAATATCGTCGCTGCGTCTCGAAGAACCGCTGTGTATTAAAACCACAACTTTTCATGAGAAGCAAAAAAACATCCCGAACTCTTAAAATTTTGTCAAATATACACGGAAACACGAAAAATATCATAAAATTGGTTCTGCGTATATTATGTACTGGACATTGTTTCAGCTTGCTTCAACAGTATTATATTACTATTTTTGTGTTTATGGAACACCTTTTGCGCCTTTATAAGCACATACAGGATTTGTATACATTAATAATGCGTACGTAATGAGAACCAGAAGCCTTTAATTTAAATCCATAATTTTTCATTGTTGTAACGAAACAATTGAATATTAACTTATGACATTATGAGGGACGCTGCCTGACAGCTTTCTGGTTTATTTGCACGACATAACTCATTTTGGACAAAAATGTCACATAGCGGTTCTTCAAGGCGCAGCGACGATATATTCTTCTTTCCTTAATCTATTGTCTTTAACCCGTATCTCTAAGATAATGTCTAAAATATAAACATCAAATATAAAATATAATATATGTCTACGTACGTGAGTGAAATGAACATGTCGATTGAAATGTTCCAATAATAAAATCATATAACAACTGTTGTGTATATTTTTATATAACATGAACATGAAGAGAAAAAGTACATGGTACCATACAATTAGTTATTAATATCATATGGAAGCATTAATCTCTTTTACGCCATTGTGTCATTTTAATACTTACATGAAAGAGTCTGTCGTCTGACTTTGGGATAACTTGTACAACATCTACCCCACATATAGCTCTGCAATTATCTTCTCTCCCGCAGTGTTTGTCCTCTGGTAACTAAAACATTTATGAAAGGCACTGAAGGTACATAAATTTCATCCATGCATTCAACAAGTTAACAATGTTATGTCAACGTAGCAGTTCCACTAAAGTATAATTTATATAAAGTGCTCTGAACCCCGTTACGGATGAAAAGTTAGAAAACAATTTGCTGTTTGTTGTTGTTTTTTTTTTCCTGGAATAATGACTAAACTATAGCAACGGATTTCTGACACATTTTTGTGTTAAGGATCTTACCTACAGCGAAATTAAACTGGCGCTAATTTTAGAATTTTTCTCTTATATCTTCAAAAGAAATAAAAATATTCGAAAAGCAGAAACGTAGTGAACTAGACTACGATTTTGAATGTGATACCGTTATCACAACTCATCTCTCTGCTTCCGACTTGCAACTGGAAATAGATTTAGCATTTTTTGCGGGTTCTGTAAAAAGCGGAATCTTTCTTACTAAAAGCAGATAGGTGAATTGTGATAAAGGTATCACATGTAAAACCGTATTTTCTAGTTCACTACGTTTCTGCTTTCCGAATATTTCTGTTTATTTTGAAGATATTACAGAAAAACTCTAAAATTAGCGTTAGTTTAATTTCGCTGTAGTGAAGACCCTTAACATAGTAAACAGGAAAACCGAAACTGGAAAGACCGATGTCTTTCGTTTGACTTTAGTTTTTCACCGCAACCGGTTTTATTCAAACTTCTTGAGTACGCACCTTTGGCGTGGGAGACCCGGGTTTGATTCCCGACGAGAACTCATGTGGTTCGGATTCCACGTTAATCAGTTGCTCCACGTCTCATATATCCTTGCTGCTGAACGGGACGTTAAACTCAAAATCAATTCAACTCAACTCAAAACTTGAAGTTTCAGGGCTTTAATATTACATGTAAATGTAACCTTCTTCGCGCGAGCAAGTGATTCTTGTGGTACTCGAGCAGTTTTGGTAGAGAACCATTTAAAAAAAAAAATACTAAAACCGGATTCAAGAAACTTCAGAAACCAGATTTGAAAGGGAAAAAAACTGGCTTTTGAACTTCCCAAAGAAGTGTCACTTCTAAATACGGACCCCCCCCCCCAAAAAAAAAAAAAAAATCTGTCTGTCAGTAGTTGATATATTACATTAAGGATCCATCTTGGCGTTTGGGTGATCTGAGTGAATGAAATAATAGGGTGGGTAGGTTCGGAGTTCGAACTCATAATAATTAGTCCCATTTTTTATTTGATTTTCAAGCAATATTTTTATGTTTATTAAACAACATAGAAAACGTCTGATTGTTTCGTTTAAAACAATAAAAACGTCTGATTGTTTCGTTTCTGATCTATGGAAACCAAAGAAACCATGCCTTGTGGGCACTTTCGGTAATGTTCTATGTGATGGTTATCGCTCTTCAGCAGAGTTTCCATCAGAGCAAGCTAGTGCAATGTACAGCTATAACCAGATCAATGCACTCCTCCTGGCATCTGATGAAGCTTTTGGCTTAAGCACTTCTAGCGTCTTTAGTGTTGTACAATAATGTTTTCACTTTTTCCTGGTAAATAATTTGTTCTCCATACCAATTTCATTATTCCGTTGTTTCATTATATGACACACCCGGTGGAGGACTGTTAGAAATCAAATTTACTCATTTGTAGGAATATGACTTTTAAAGTTTGTTATTCTATCAAAATTGCTCCCTTGAATACTGGTATTTCTGCCATCTAGGAGTTAATTTGTTTAGTTGCGCTTATGCGAAAATACCACTTTTCAGAGACCGCCCACAGGACCCTTTTCAACAATCCAAAGGCTCAGTAATCCATTGGCGAGGTGTTAGGTCACTTAACACGGATACCGCTGTATGGGATGAAGGCTTCTTATCTGTTAAAAATTAGTGAGCAAAAGCAGATGGACGGCTTGACGTCTTATCCTAATGTAGGCATACCTTGTGAGAATCTGCAGCATAGAGTTAGAACTTCTGCGCGAAACAGTGGGCTCGACACAGTCATTTGATAATAGACCGAGCTGACTTTGACAATTTTTAGCTGCGCCGCGGACAGTTGATTTGCCACTCAAATATAATCGTGCATCATCGCGGAACTTCTGGGTAAACTTCCCAGAGCTGATACCATAGTTTGGAATCTTTTTGTTCTCGTGGATGATAATATATAGACTGAAATATTGTGACGTCACATCCTTCTCGTTGCCATGGTGATCGCCATTTTATTTTCTAAACAACAAGTAGCCTAAATACCTAAACCTATATGCAAAATGAAAACAGTGATGAAATATTTCGGAACTACAAACATTGGAGTGAAAGAAATACTTATGTTTCTTTTAAAATATTTCTAATCAATGAAACTGACAAAAAAGGTAGAAAAGGTAATTAGAAAAGAAATATGTTAAATACTGTTACGAGCATGACAAGCATTGAAACTCAAATAAATGAGTTCACATGTCTTGTGAAATTTTCCCTCTGATATCATATATTTTGAGAATTTCTACATTTTCAGGTTAAATCAAAGTGTCCTCACGTTGTTCATAATCACATATTAACTTTGAATAATTCCGGAAAATTTTTGATTCAATAATATGAGTATGATATAGATATACTATTGCAAATTTGAACAGGATTATTGTTTAATAGTTTTTAAAATATATACTGAGCCATTTATAATTGTATGTGTAATTATTGTACTTTTATAAATGCTTTAAAAAAAAAAGTTGATAGAGAATATAAGAAAAGATGTTACCTGTATCCACTGATGGTATGGATTGAATATTTCTAAAGCAGGGATGCAGATAAGCATTCGCCCGGGGCGAGTGGTTCTTCGGTGCAGGCGAGTATTTAATACCATACCGAAGATAAGTAAATGATTTCTATTGCGGGATGTGGACTTGTAGCTTTTCTCTTGGGCTAATAAAATTGTGTTCCTTATTTGCATCCCTTTCTAAAGGCTATCGTTTTCTTTCTTTTGTAATGTTGTATACTTAGAAATAATATTGTGCACTCGCATTATAAAGAGTACACATTAGAAGTGTAAATGCCCCAATACAATTAACATTATTCTAAAAGACTTTTTCTTTTTTTTAAGTCCTATATTTTTACAGCTTTCTCTGTGGCGACAGTTTGTCAGACTACACCTTAGGGAGTTTATATTGCGTATAATTGCTTCTTATGGTGGATTACATGATAATAGTGCTCACATTAACTATTCGATTTCTACCTTATTACTTAGGGATATGGAGTTTTTAGAAATAAGCTCCTTTAGCGCCATTAGCATCATGCATTTGTGTAGAAAAAAACATGACGATCACCACGATAACGTAAAGGAAATGACGATATCACTATTTCAGTCTATTGCTCAGACAATGTTGTCACACAGATAGACATATGCCTCATCAAAACTGACCACAAACTTGCACCTTTCACCCGCAAGGTAGCATTCCTACAACTTGAGACTCTTCGTAACCTATTCAGCACTGTGTTGCGGCAACAACACACGAACTCCAGTTTTGCGCCGCTTGTTTAGATTTAAATTCCGGTAATTCGGGTAGTGAAATTATTATATAGTGCATTATTATACAGATGTTACCTTATACATCGTATAATGCAACATGGCCCGGAAGTTTTGGGCAACCAGTGTATATATGAATTTAATATTTATTAAAATTTTATTTTTAATATATAATTAATCAATGACTTGATTTGAAGTAGACCGCAAAATTTGCGTTAAGTTCCTTGAACTACTGATTTTAGTATATTTAGAGGGAAATATATGGTAATATATTTACATTGAATAATTATTTGTATATTTAGCTAAAATATAATATTATTTTAGGAAATAAGGTAATTTCTGGTCGTTTTTAATCCTTTCCAATCAATTTTCATTCATATTTTGGCTTAGGGGATCTTCAAAAGAATTCACAATTTTTTATTTCAAAAATCTTATTGAAAATTTTCATTTGTAAAGTCAGCCATAGTAGCTTCTTGAAGCATCCCTTTGTTTAATCTAAATTATCTGTGATTGGATCTTCCGCAATCACAGTTGTGGTTGAGATTTTTCGGCTCCTTTGATCTTGAGAGAAACTCCTATCATCGTATAGTTACGTCACGATAAACCTCCAATTAGGGATCTTCTTCCCATTGTCTTTGTCTTTACCAGAAGCGGTGTTAAGTGATGGACGTACGATCATCTCCGTCCATAAAAAACGTGGTTTAAATAGAAGTATTTAAAGGTTACGACACTAAATAATTGACACCTTCGATGTTTTGGACAGTCTATGTATACAAAGAGTGTTTTGCTTTGCTCAATGGACGATGAAGCTACAGTTGTGAGAGCAAGACTCATACGTCAGGGTGTGAGTGGTTGACGTAAGCCATCTTGGTGGTGCAGCTCAATCGCCCGGATTCGAAGCAGAACTTCAATATTTTTTTGGAAAACACCAAGTAACCGCTCGGTAAGAGGCGGTGGTGTAGAATATTTCGTCAAATATACCAAACCCGGATTAATCAGGTAGGAGAGGAACTAGTATTCTATTTTCCATGGAGGGAATAAACTAATAAGTATGTAAGGAGAGAAAATCCAAGTAGTTGTTTTCGGCCACACTAACCTGCTAAATTTCGAACCTCTTTCGGATTGAAAAATGTGTTATGTTATTGGTGTTGTGATGCCTTATAAAATGTTCTAAACGCTGCGTAGTTTTCCCTAAGTTGTACATCATACAAACTCAACGATGTAACATAAATCACTCGTTCAATGGAGGGGGAGAGGATTGTTCTTTTGGAGTTTTCAGTGTGGACGTTTGTTACCAACAGTCCATGAAATGTGTATACTTTCGAGTACATACATTTCACCCCAAAATTATATCTTGAATATGTAATCTCGTATATATTTTTTTTTTTATTTATTATTTTTCCGTACTGCTATATTACTAAATTAATCCATTCTCTGGTTTGTGCTTACCTTCACTGTAGTTTGAATACGATGAGACAAAATGTATACAAAGTTTCGGCTCACATTGATAACAAGGGTGCTGGCATAGCTATTGATAATGGGAGATGCTCTTTAACAGTGAAATATCCGTTTTGTGTTTTGGAAATTCCCTTAATTAGCAAAACAAAAGTTCAGTTTTGAAACCTTATGCAGATTTTTTTTTTCCTTTTTATTTTATTTAAAGAATTGGTAAGCTGACTGAAAAATGTTCTGTACGTCCTTGGAACCGGCTGTGCATACTATTCTATGAATATGTTTGACAAAGTGAATTTTCTATGTGTTAGGTTAAGTTAGTTTTAGATAGTTAGGCTAGGGATTAGGTTAAGTGTAAATTTTGATTTGAATTTTCTAATAGGTATTTTCTTTAATGTCAAGAAAATGATTTATTGTTGTGGAAGAAAATGTGAATAGGTCTGAGCTTATACAAGAGGTCACCCCACTGGTATAAATCCTCTGTGCCAGTCCCACTTTACACAACCTTGACCAAGAGAAAATACTAAAGAGAGAAAATTAGTATGCACGCAGCCATGGAAAGTAGTACGTGTGTCGTATAGTGTTTTGTAATAAGGTTTTTTTTTTTTTTTCATTTCGTAACAAAATGTGATGACATATGATTTGTTTATAGTCAATGGAAATTAAAACACATGAAGGTTACCCACGAGATGTGGAGAGAAAATGTCATTTTAATCAGTTTGTATCCAAACAAGCTTATTCATTCTGCTATGTCAGGAATTTTCCTCAATTTCCAACCTTTGCGATTTTTTTTTTTAAATATGTATTCTCCTGTCATTTCTTATCATATAAGAAGTTAGTGTAATAAAGTATGCGAGTCGAAACAAAATCTTTCATTATCCAGTGCAAAGCTAAATCACTTAAATATATGTAGTAAAGTAACTTCAATAGTATTGTTAGTACTCAGGAAGTAAAGTGTTTAAAGCAGTACGTGAACAGTGTAACGAAAGTAAATCATAGCGTCTTGAAAGTGTACAGAATTGATTTCACTTAGTGTGACCGGGGTTGGAATCACAGACCTGCCAGGAAATTTCACTTCGTTAATAATATCAACAAAATTCATTTTTGGCACTTAGTTTTCGTTTTCGAAATTCCATCCCGTTGCGCGATTTAGATTTGATTCGAGAATTTTTTTATCTGGGTTAGTAAACACAAACATTTAGATTTTCGAAGCATTCACCGTCAGTTTCACTCTTGGGTCAGTATCTTGTTCTGTCGGGTTGTGGTTTGTAACCTTATCTCTTGATGGGATGCAGGCTATGACCTGCGGATCGGGATACTGGACTGCGAGTGAGAATGAGGGAAGCTTAGAAAACTTCACATTTTGGGACGATTTGAGTTCTACTTTCCGGAGATGATTGGTGTAGTGGATGGGTCAGTGAGTGTTGACAGCTTGCCCGTCTGGGCCCGGTGGGTTCGCGTTCAGCAATCAGTGACACATTCACGCAACCATAGTCTTAAGGAAAGTGAACGTCATACAGAAACACAACATCATCATTTTATTTTATTTATTTATTTTATATACTTTTTTTTTTTTTTTTGTAAAATTGGCGTTCCACAGCCAGGATCTGTTAT
This sequence comes from Thermobia domestica, assembly GCF_964235325.1. Lineage (NCBI taxonomy): Eukaryota > Metazoa > Arthropoda > Insecta > Zygentoma > Lepismatidae > Thermobia > Thermobia domestica. The sequence goes on along the minus strand of NC_137460.1, from coordinate 295,433,993 downwards.
TTCAACCTTTCGTGAGTGCTAAGTGAATCATATTGAAAGAGCAGTGTAATGTAATGGGGAACTGTTGTGACAAATGACTCCTTGAACGATGTGTAGTCACTCTTGAGTTTGTATATGTGTAACTTGGGGAAAACAATTTATATGAAATGGAGATGTCTGCTGGTAGCAGGTCAAGTACTGAATCCCGTAGCCCGGATGAATATGTATGTTGTAGTGAAGAAATACAGGGCTTTAGTGTTTATTGTGACGGTTGCTCTGGATGGGTGCATGCGCAGTGCTATAGTATAACCGATGAACAGGTAGAAGAATTAAATAAGTGTAGTGAGCCCTGGTTTTGTAAAACTTGTGTGGCCAAACAGCTGACTGTGCGATCGCTACCAAAGCCACAGGAAAGTGGAAAGGAACGGGACACCACGTCGCACGTTACGGGAGAGAAAAGTTTGCACGATGGTGGAGATAGTACGGGAACTGCAGGTTCAACTGCACCCGTAGTAGACCTCGCGGAAATGCTAGAACGTTTCAGTCGAACTCTGACTCTAACTTTGGATCAAAAATTTGAAAAGGTTGATTGTGTCATGAACCAAAAATTCGATATGTGTAAAAGTAATTTCCAAATTATTCATGAAAAATTCGATACTTTGAAATCAGAAATGGTGCAGATAGTAAACGAAAAGGTTGAAAGTGTAAACAAGGACGTATCGGACCTCCGTAACGAAGTTCGCGATTTGTATACTTCGGTGGGGGAATTTCAGGATACGATAACAACGCGGGTAGACACCGTCGAGGAGAATCTCCGGTTGTCAGTAGAAAAGCAAAATCGCAGATGTGATCAGCTCGCCAAAGAACTATCGCATCTCGAGTCGAGCACCCAGAAATCTTATGACGTACTCGAGGCTAAGATCCAAACTTTGGTGAAGGATCGGGAGCACAGTAAACCAGGTCGCGTCGGTCGCAAGCGGTCACGTAACTTTGTTGGTTGTGAGGGGGTTGACTCTGACGGAACAGACTCTGACACCCGAGTGGATGTACCAGTCTCTTCGGTTGGGGAGACTCGTACTGTCCCAACGGTGACAGTCTCTGTCTGTCAGCCGACCAACGTTCACACTAAGAATGTCTGGCCGTTTGACTTAAATTCGCATTCGTTGGTCACGAACAATTCCAGTCCCGCTTGTGGGGATATCATGAGTGGTCAGGTTGCCTCTAGGGCTTTAAATCCTTTATTGACGTGGTCTCAGGCTTCGGTCTCGACTTCCAATGTATGTAGCTTAAGTCATGTAGTGTCCAGTACTGTTGCGGATAGGACTCCTTCGTTTGTTGGAATTCCGGAGGGAATATGTAGTCACACAGTGGTATCGATGCCAAGCAACTTACCTTTTGGACCAAATTATAACTCTTACTCGAATTTTGGACAAAATTATAATAATGCAAAGAGCCCTGTGATTGGCTGCAACTCTCCCCTGAATCCCGGCAGATATGAGGGATGTTCTGGGAATAGAGCGTTAAATTTAAGGCTGTCGGAGCTAAATCACTTACCAAACTTCGCAGGAGAATATGGTTTGGCCAGGTCTTTTCTTGAAAACTTAGAACAGGCGTTTAAGATAATCTCTGCGTCGGAATACGAACGCATGGTTTTGGTACCGTGTTGTTTGTCGGCTGGGGCCAAGACTTGGTACCAAACGGTCTGCAAAGACATCAGCAGTTATGCGGACTTTGTGCGTCTATTTAAGGAGCACTATTTCTCGGCCAGGATGGAACGCCTGCAGAAGAAATTCATCCAAGGAATGAAATTTGACCGGTCCAAGTATAACCGGCTAACTGACTTTGCCTGGAAGGTCATAGCTGAATATTATGCTGTGGCACAACATCCAGACGAGACGGAACTCATTGAAATAGTTCTAGATTGTCTGCCGGCTGGAGATGCTAAGTTGTTGCGAGCCGTGGAGCCCAAGAATATTCAACATCTGATTGTTAAGATAGCCGAAATAGAAGGTCATCCGGAACCTGTGGAACCAGTGACAGATAAGAAATTCAAGCGTCTGCACATTCGGCAGGCCAAGATAGGGAAAAAGACGGAAAAGAACGGAAAGTCACAACAGACTAAAGACACTTCGTCGCAGACGGAGGAGGACGAAGGAAAGAAGAATGGTGATGCCAAGGGAAATGGAAATGGCAATCGATTCTTGGGGAACCGAGGTCGCAGAAGAAATTTTCAGGCCAGAAGACCCTGGTTCAACAACCGAAGGCAAAACTGGGGGAACGGAAACCAGAATGCTCCATATGTTTCCAACCCTAACTACCAGTCGGGAGCAATGAACTTTGGATGTCATCGAGGTGCATCCCAACAGTGCGCGCCGAGTTCGAACCATATACCGGGAGCGCAAGCCTATCCGGGGTACATGCCGAATTTGCCTCCTGGAGGAGGAGTGGCAGCTCCCACATCCACTCCTTCCCCAGCGGTGAACATGGCTATGTCCACTGGTTGGCCTTCACCGTATACGACGTTCATGCCGCCGATGGCGCAGTCATCTGAAGCGAATGGGAATAGTTCGGGAAATGCATGTCGCAGCCCTCATTAGGGGAGACTGTGGACTGCGATATGAATTCCTCGACTCCCCAAAAGGAAGAAGGTTCGGTAACGGAACATCAAAATCTTTGTTTGGCATCAACCTGTCCAGAAGTTAATTTCGAACCTCAAAATTCAAAATTAGATGTTTTGGTAACTTCCGGAATTCGGGGAAACAAATCGAGCACGCCTCTGTTCTCGGTTCGTTTCGTGATAGACGAGAGGGAGTGTGACTCCAGTGCGGAAAAAGGTGTTCTTTTATCCTATCCCTCACCCACTCTAACTTGTTCGGTAGGAGAGTTATCTTTGGTCTGTATCCTAGATTCTGGAGCGGATACGAATTTGCTCTCGGGAGATGCTTGGAGGCGAATAAAAGAGATCTATCCTTCTGCCAAACTTCGACCGAAAACTAATATCTCTTTAAAAGGTTTTGCAGGAGACGAATCATTCCAAGTTAAAGGTTTCCAGATCTTAAACTTCACTATCCAAGGTTGTGTGTTTGAAGTCCCAGTCTATGTTGTCCAGAAATTAAAAGCACATTGTATTTTAGGATTCCCATTTTTTGTTCGGTATAACCTTTCTTTAAATTGTAAGTCTAAAGAAATTTTGCTTCAATCAGACTCGGGACAGATCATTTCTATTGACATGGAACAGCAGCATTGTTGCCAGGTTACTGTCGCAGAATTAACTTCAGATAAAGAGGACGACTCTTTATTTCAACCCTCGGTTACGAAGGAGGAACTTCGGGACTTTGTTTCTCAGAGAACCGATCTCGATTCGGATTCTCAGGAGAGGTTATTTTCCTTATTAGTTCGATTCAGGTGTCTCTTCACAGAGAATCCTCGTGTCATTAAGGTCGAGCCGTATAGAATACAGCTTTCCGACGACCTCCCGGTGGTAGGAAAGTTGTATCCTGTACCCATTCATCTTCAAAAAGAGTTTGAGGAGGTCTTAGATAAGTGGGTAAAACTTGGGATTATCGTTGAAGGTCCTTCACCTTACAGATGCCCTGTACATATTGTGCGTAAGGCGTCTGGAGAGCTAAGGCCCGTGATTGATTTGCGTGGTATCAATGAGCGTGTGATTGCACCAAAGATTCAGGTCGAACCGATCTCCGATCTAATCGCGCGAGTCAGTGGTGCAACCATCTTCACCTCGTTGGACTGTACGCAATCATATCATAGTGTCCCGATCCATCCAGACTCTTACAAATATGTCAGTTTTGTTTACAAAGGACGTCAGTATCAAATGACTCGTTTAACAATGGGTTTGAAATCATCACCAGCGGTTTTCCAGTCTGTCATGCACACTTTTTTTGGATTAGAAACCTTCAAAAATTTTCTTATAGTTTACCTGGACGACGTACTTTGTTTTTCATCTTCCATACACGAACATTTCCAGCATTTAGAAAAGGTCTTCAACACTCTTCGTTCGGCTAACCTTTCTCTCAATTTTCGGAAATGCAATTTCTTCAAATTCGAAATTCCTTTTCTTGGTCATCTTGTTTCAGGATCTTCTGTAAAAATAAATCCTAAAAGTAATGAGGCCATCCGTCACTTTCCCCTTCCGCGAACTAAGAAGGCTCTACGGAGATTTCTTGGTCTCGTGGGATGGCGAAAGCGACATTTTCCAAACTTCGCAGGTTTAACTGCTCCGTTTTACGATCTTCTTAAGAAGGACCGGAAGATAGAATACTCTTCGGAGTTATTAGAAAAGTTCGATCATCTAAAAGAACTTCTAAGTAGTCCTCCTGCTCTTGCTCAACCTGATTTCAATTTGGATTTTCATCTGTTCAGTGATGCCTCTGCGGAGTCATTGGCTGGCTACGTGGCACAATTTCCCCCGGGACAGGATGACCCGGAGGTTATTGCGTACGCGAGTCGGCGAATAAAACCGCATGAGGCCTCCTTGTCAGTTTTCCAGTTGGAGTTGGCAGCTGTTCTTTTCCTTTGCGAGAAGTTCTCCTACTTCATTTTGGGTCGACGGACTACGGTCCATTGTGACAATGCTGCAGTCACGTATGCTTTCAGTTTGAGAAATCTCGATGCTCGAACTACTCGTCTTCTGCTCAAACTGCAACGTTTCGATTTGCAATTTGTTCACATCAAGGGCTCCGACAATGAAATCGCTGACCTATTGAGCCGTTATCCTCCAGAAATTCCTGAGGCAGAAGAGGATCATTTTATAAATTTTTTGACCGCGGAGGACGCTGACCTCTTGGATGTCGCGGAACTGAGGCGAGAACAGCGGAAAGATCCGTATTGTAGAAAGCTACACGCCATTTGGAGGGATTCTCGAGACAATGACAGGATACGTGTGGAGAATCATTTAGTTTATATTAGAAATTCTCAAAATTCTGTTTGGCTGCTGGTCATTCCTGCCAGCTTGGTGGAAAATATGGTTTCGGCAATTCACAACAAAGGCCATTTTGGTGTGAAGCGATGTTTGTCGTTCGCTAAGGCCATGTTTCACTGGAAAGGTATGCGTGCGACTTTTACTAAGTATATTCAAGAATGCCTTCCTTGTGCACGAACTAAGTACTCGTACAGGGTGATCAGAAAGGAACCCTGCCATGTTGAGGCCTCTGCTTCCTTCGAGAAACAATGCCTCGACCTGGTCGGGCCCCTTCCAAGGAGTCAGGGTTATAAGTATATCTTGTCTGTCTTGGACGTCTACAGTCGCTTCGTGTGTTTCTTCCCCCTTAGGACGGCTCACACGAGGGAGATTGTGGCTGTCCTCGAGAAAAGATATTACTATCAACTACCTTATCCTAAGTATTTGGTGAGTGACCAAGGTCCGCAATTCTTGTCGCGCGTCTGGCGAGAATTTTGTCAAAAACATCGAATCAAGCACATACTTACCACGCCATACCATCCTTCCTCCCATGGCATTATCGAACGCAGACATCGTGACCTCCACCGCATTCTCCGCCTTTATTGCAGCGAGAATCAATCCAAATGGAGTACCTTTCTAAAAGCCGCCCAAGATTTGTGTAACCATTCCTGGTGTGATGCACTTGGATGCACACCGGCAGAGCGTTTCCTATGCTACTCTGCGTCCAAGAGCTTCAAGGAGAACTTTATCTGGCCAAAAGAGTCACTTCCTGTCAGTGAAGACAAGAAACTCGTCATATCTAGTCCAGCAATGGTACCCAAGAAAGAACGTAAACAGCAGAAACATCAGGATACCATTACAGAAGGCTCATTGGTAATGGTTAAAACTCATCACGTGTCATCCATACCAAAGAAGATATTTGCCAAGTTTATGGAAACCTATGTGGGACCATACATTGTTTCCGCTATAACTAGAAATTCAGCGAGATTACAAAGTTTAAAAGGAGAGAATATTGGTACTCAGAGTTTCGACAACCTCAAATTATTTCGATGCTCTGAAGAAAAGAGGAGAGAGCTGTTGGGAGGTTGAACAGAAACAAAACATAGTCGAGAAAAAAAAAGAAAGAGAATCGTAGGTTAAATTTAGATTAAGGTAATTTTTGTTTGTTTTGTGTCTATTTTGTGTCCAATTTTCCTTTTTCGTATAGAGTAGTTATAAATTCTTTGTTAGGTTTAAGATCTCTGGAAAATCTTCAAAACATTTCTTATATTGATTGCATTGCATTAGTGTATTTTATGATTAAAATGTTAGGTTAAAAAAAAAAAAGAGAGAAAAAAAAGGAGCTTAACTTAGGACTTCTAAGTTAGATTTTTTTTTTTTTTCGAAGCTCCCGGAGGATGTTACCTTATACATCGTATAATGCAACATGGCCCGGAAGTTTTGGGCAACCAGTGTATATATGAATTTAATATTTATTAAAATTTTATTTTTAATATATAATTAATCAATGACTTGATTTGAAGTAGACCGCAAAATTTGCGTTAAGTTCCTTGAACTACTGATTTTAGTATATTTAGAGGGAAATATATGGTAATATATTTACATTGAATAATTATTTGTATATTTAGCTAAAATATAATATTATTTTAGGAAATAAGGTAATTTCTGGTCGTTTTTAATCCTTTCCAATCAATTTTCATTCATATTTTGGCTTAGGGGATCTTCAAAAGAATTCACAATTTTTTATTTCAAAAATCTTATTGAAAATTTTCATTTGTAAAGTCAGCCATAGTAGCTTCTTGAAGCATCCCTTTGTTTAATCTAAATTATCTGTGATTGGATCTTCCGCAATCACAGTTGTGGTTGAGATTTTTCGGCTCCTTTGATCTTGAGAGAAACTCCTATCATCGTATAGTTACGTCACGATAAACCTCCAATTAGGGATCTTCTTCCCATTGTCTTTGTCTTTACCAGAAGCGGTGTTAAGTGATGGACGTACGATCATCTCCGTCCATAAAAAACGTGGTTTAAATAGAAGTATTTAAAGGTTACGACACTAAATAATTGACACCTTCGATGTTTTGGACAGTCTATGTATACAAAGAGTGTTTTGCTTTGCTCAATGGACGATGAAGCTACAGTTGTGAGAGCAAGACTCATACGTCAGGGTGTGAGTGGTTGACGTAAGCCATCTTGGTGGTGCAGCTCAATCGCCCGGATTCGAAGCAGAACTTCAATATTTTTTTGGAAAACACCAAGTAACCGCTCGGTAAGAGGCGGTGGTGTAGAATATTTCGTCAAATATACCAAACCCGGATTAATCAGGTAGGAGAGGAACTAGTATTCTATTTTCCATGGAGGGAATAAACTAATAAGTGTGTAAGGAGAGAAAATCCAAGTAGTTGTTTTCGGCCACACTAACCTGCTAAATTTCGAACCTCTTTCGGATTGAAAAATGTGTTATGTTATTGGTGTTGTGATGCCTTATAAAATGTTCTAAACGCTGCGTAGTTTTCCCTAAGTTGTACATCATACAAACTCAACGATGTAACATAAATCACTCGTTCAATGGAGGGGGAGAGGATTGTTCTTTTGGAGTTTTCAGTGTGGACGTTTGTTACCAACAGTCCATGAAATGTGTATACTTTCGAGTACATACATTTCACCCCAAAATTATATCTTGAATATGTAATCTCGTATATATTTTTTTTTTATTTATTATTTTTCCGTACTGCTATATTACTAAATTAATCCATTCTCTGGTTTGTGCTTACCTTCACTGTAGTTTGAATACGATGAGACAAAATGTATACAAAGTTTCGGCTCACATTGATAACAAGGGTGCTGGCATAGCTATTGATAATGGGAGATGCTCTTTAACAGTGAAATATCCGTTTTGTGTTTTGGAAATTCCCTTAATTAGCAAAACAAAAGTTCAGTTTTGAAACCTTATGCAGATTTTTTTTTTCTTTTTATTTTATTTAAAGAATTGGTAAGCTGACTGAAAAATGTTCTGTACGTCCTTGGAACCGGCTGTGCATACTATTCTATGAATATGTTTGACAAAGTGAATTTTCTATGTGTTAGGTTAAGTTAGTTTTAGATAGTTAGGCTAGGGATTAGGTTAAGTGTAAATTTTGATTTGAATTTTCTAATAGGTATTTTCTTTAATGTCAAGAAAATGATTTATTGTTGTGGAAGAAAATGTGAATAGGTCTGAGCTTATACAAGAGGTCACCCCACTGGTATAAATCCTCTGTGCCAGTCCCACTTTACACAACCTTGACCAAGAGAAAATACTAAAGAGAGAAAATTAGTATGCACGCAGCCATGGAAAGTAGTACGTGTGTCGTATAGTGTTTTGTAATAAGGTTTTTTTTTTTTTTTTTCATTTCGTAACAAAATGTGATGACATATGATTTGTTTATAGTCAATGGAAATTAAAACACATGAAGGTTACCCACGAGATGTGGAGAGAAAATGTCATTTTAATCAGTTTGTATCCAAACAAGCTTATTCATTCTGCTATGTCAGGAATTTTCCTCAATTTCCAACCTTTGCGATTTTTTTTTTTTAAATATGTATTCTCCTGTCATTTCTTATCATATAAGAAGTTAGTGTAATAAAGTATGCGAGTCGAAACAAAATCTTTCATTATCCAGTGCAAAGCTAAATCACTTAAATATATGTAGTAAAGTAACTTCAATAGTATTGTTAGTACTCAGGAAGTAAAGTGTTTAAAGCAGTACGTGAACAGTGTAACGAAAGTAAATCATAGCGTCTTGAAAGTGTACAGAATTGATTTCACTTAGTGTGACCGGGGTTGGAATCACAGACCTGCCAGGAAATTTCACTTCGTTAATAATATCAACAAAATTCATTTTTGGCACTTAGTTTTCGTTTTCGAAATTCCATCCCGTTGCGCGATTTAGATTTGATTCGAGAATTTTTTTATCTGGGTTAGTAAACACAAACATTTAGATTTTCGAAGCATTCACCGTCAGTTTCACTCTTGGGTCAGTATCTTGTTCTGTCGGGTTGTGGTTTGTAACCTTATCTCTTGATGGGATGCAGGCTATGACCTGCGGATCGGGATACTGGACTGCGAGTGAGAATGAGGGAAGCTTAGAAAACTTCACATTTTGGGACGATTTGAGTTCTACTTTCCGGAGATGATTGGTGTAGTGGATGGGTCAGTGAGTGTTGACAGCTTGCCCGTCTGGGCCCGGTGGGTTCGCGTTCAGCAATCAGTGACACATTCACGCAACCATAGTCTTAAGGAAAGTGAACGTCATACAGAAACACAACATCATCATTTTATTTTATTTATTTATTTTATATACTTTTTTTTTTTTTTGTAAAATTGGCGTTCCACAGCCAGGATCTGTTATTTCAACCTTTCGTGAGTGCTAAGTGAATCATATTGAAAGAGCAGTGTAATGTAATGGGGAACTGTTGTGACAAATGACTCCTTGAACGATGTGTAGTCACTCTTGAGTTTGTATATGTGTAACTTGGGGAAAACAATTTATATGAAATGGAGATGTCTGCTGGTAGCAGGTCAAGTACTGAATCCCGTAGCCCGGATGAATATGTATGTTGTAGTGAAGAAATACAGGGCTTTAGTGTTTATTGTGACGGTTGCTCTGGATGGGTGCATGCGCAGTGCTATAGTATAACCGATGAACAGGTAGAAGAATTAAATAAGTGTAGTGAGCCCTGGTTTTGTAAAACTTGTGTGGCCAAACAGCTGACTGTGCGATCGCTACCAAAGCCACAGGAAAGTGGAAAGGAACGGGACACCACGTCGCACGTTACGGGAGAGAAAAGTTTGCACGATGGTGGAGATAGTACGGGAACTGCAGGTTCAACTGCACCCGTAGTAGACCTCGCGGAAATGCTAGAACGTTTCAGTCGAACTCTGACTCTAACTTTGGATCAAAAATTTGAAAAGGTTGATTGTGTCATGAACCAAAAATTCGATATGTGTAAAAGTAATTTCCAAATTATTCATGAAAAATTCGATACTTTGAAATCAGAAATGGTGCAGATAGTAAACGAAAAGGTTGAAAGTGTAAACAAGGACGTATCGGACCTCCGTAACGAAGTTCGCGATTTGTATACTTCGGTGGGGGAATTTCAGGATACGATAACAACGCGGGTAGACACCGTCGAGGAGAATCTCCGGTTGTCAGTAGAAAAGCAAAATCGCAGATGTGATCAGCTCGCCAAAGAACTATCGCATCTCGAGTCGAGCACCCAGAAATCTTATGACGTACTCGAGGCTAAGATCCAAACTTTGGTGAAGGATCGGGAGCACAGTAAACCAGGTCGCGTCGGTCGCAAGCGGTCACGTAACTTTGTTGGTTGTGAGGGGGTTGACTCTGACGGAACAGACTCTGACACCCGAGTGGATGTACCAGTCTCTTCGGTTGGGGAGACTCGTACTGTCCCAACGGTGACAGTCTCTGTCTGTCAGCCGACCAACGTTCACACTAAGAATGTCTGGCCGTTTGACTTAAATTCGCATTCGTTGGTCACGAACAATTCCAGTCCCGCTTGTGGGGATATCATGAGTGGTCAGGTTGCCTCTAGGGCTTTAAATCCTTTATTGACGTGGTCTCAGGCTTCGGTCTCGACTTCCAATGTATGTAGCTTAAGTCATGTAGTGTCCAGTACTGTTGCGGATAGGACTCCTTCGTTTGTTGGAATTCCGGAGGGAATATGTAGTCACACAGTGGTATCGATGCCAAGCAACTTACCTTTTGGACCAAATTATAACTCTTACTCTAAACATTTAGATTTTCGAAGCATTCACCGTCAGTTTCACTCTTGGGTCAGTATCTTGTTCTGTCGGGTTGTGGTTTGTAACCTTATCTCTTGATGGGATGCAGGCTATGACCTGCGGATCGGGATACTGGACTGCGAGTGAGAATGAGGGAAGCTTAGAAAACTTCACATTTTGGGACGATTTGAGTTCTACTTTCCGGAGATGATTGGTGTAGTGGATGGGTCAGTGAGTGTTGACAGCTTGCCCGTCTGGGCCCGGTGGGTTCGCGTTCAGCAATCAGTGACACATTCACGCAACCATAGTCTTAAGGAAAGTGAACGTCATACAGAAACACAACATCATCATTTTATTTTATTTATTTATTTTATATACTTTTTTTTTTTTTGTAAAACAGAGAAACAATAATTATAATTGGCCTGTTTTGAAAATGGAATCTTTCAATTTAACGTTCCACGATTATGCCCCTTGACCTATTTGAGAGGACAGATTATTAACATGTTCTTTAGAGCAAGTGTGATTTTAGTAAGCCATGTGCCATCTCTTAAAATAAGACACACTACGTTCAACGAAAGCACAAGGAAATTAGATATTCTGGAACGTGTAAAATTCTTGTGAACGTGGACAGCCATATATATATAAAGACGAGAAACGTTAAAAATACTTTCAAGCAAGATGACAAGTCAGGATTACCACAATACACATTGATGCAGGTCAATAAATTTCATCTGTAACACACACACGCAGACACACACACACACACACACAAAAAAAGAAAAGAAAAAAAAACACAGAAAGAAAGAACTTTGTTAGGGTTTAATGAGTATGCTTGGACACTAAAAATACCGGACAAGGTGTTGGTAAATTGGAGTAACAAAAGAAAAGCGTTACTATGGAAGATAAATAATGTGTAATTGTGTTTATGTCGGAAATGAGCCAGAAATGGCTGAGTTGATTGTATAAAATCACTCCATTTTGTGAATGTTATTGGTGATTCACTTCGGCAGAATATGTATGTATAAAGGAGGCAGTTAGAGTAACTGGATATGTAAAAAGAAGACAACATAAAATTGTGGAAGTGTACAGATTTGTGAACCTTTGTGATTGCAATAGAGTATGTTAATGTACCCAGAGATATATATTGATACATTAAATGTTTGAAGTAGTGTGGAATTAGTTTAGACAATCATTGGTGTTCACTGGCAAGTGTGTAAAGTTAATTTAAGTAGTACCTGGCTAAAACTACTACCCTAACAAAATTTGCACAACAGACTAATACAAGAAAACTTATCAAATATTCGAATTATGAACAAAGAGGAAAATTTGGAACTAAGCAGTGCTTGGAAAACCATATTTAAAAACTAGTTGTTGTAACGCACATTTTGTGCGTATTACTATTATTATTATTATTTGATTTTTTTTTTTTTAATTTAATAATCTAGTAGATTTCTCGGCTTGGAAGACGAGAATGGTTAAACAAGTAGGTTTGTTTGTTTGTTCAAACATCAGTGGAATGGGTAAAATAATAAATAAAATAATCAAAACATGAAAAACTATTCCAATTTAACTTAGAAGATTTTTTTTTCTTTCTTTTTTTGTATGTAGTTGATACGAACAAGTTATTGATCACTACGGGCAAAACAAACGGCGGATGGTACAATAGAGTGAATTACAAGTAAGCTGAGTTGGGTATTCCAGTAGAGGCACGGGGACTGTTAATTCATTTCCTCTTAAAGCTTCTGCTTTTAACGTTTGTTAGTAGCGCAAATTCTATTCGTTATAGCACCCAAGAAGAAAAATCAAGCTTTTTTGTTATGACATATCTTTGGCAATTGTCTTACCAGGGATGACTCCAAACTTGAACCTTGAATCTGGGGATAACATATGTATTTCCTGAAAGGGTTTGTCGAGTAAGTGCCATAACTTCGAAAACAAGTTTCAGTTCTTTGCTCAGAAGTGACCCCACCTCTGCACGGTTGGAAATATATAGAACAACTTGACCTATATGTCCTATATATGAAAGTACTCCGTATGACTAGTAGATTAAGAATATGATACGCACTACTCAGTTAGGTCCTATATTTGTGTCCACAATATCCTTTATTTGTGGACTTATAAAGTTGAGGAGCATATCCATAGTATCTAGTTAACAGGAAGTCATTTGGTATCACCATTAATGTGACTCATTATTATGGGTAGACGTGACATATTCGGTGTACGTATTTCAATTTATATGTTTTCCACGATTTCACCTCTATACGTTGTCAGGTCAGTACGTTCATTATATATTCAACAACTGCTTATCTAGACGAGTTGTTTGATAGGTCACAGGATACAAAAGTTTTCAACAGATTTTGAGTCACTAATTGGAGAAAACTAGTCGTGGTGGTAATTTTGAGCTCATTCACTCGATCCGAACAGCTCTTTCTTTGTAGCTATATAAACCTGACTAGTCACCCTTCAGGGTTTAAGCCTTCTAGCCACGACAAGGCCCGCGTAATGAGAGGGAAAAAGCTCCGGCTGGATGTTGTCTGTCAGAGCTTGGCTTTAGGTCTTGGCTATGTGTGAGAGTCGTGTAACTTACACGCCACGATCTTGGTAAGATGGTGCTGCTGGGACTTGGCCTTTGTTTTCCAGGTGTGGGGACCATTCTCACCAATCTCACGATCACTCTACGGCGTGATAGTGAGGTTTACTAGTATAACATACTTATAGTGAAATAATCATTTTTGCGTTTATTATCTTGATATAGGATATAATTGGGTAGTGCTTATTATATTCATTATCTACTAGTCATGCGGAATACTTTAATATATAGGATATGTAGGTCAACTTGTTCTCTATATATATATTTCCAACCATGAAAGGTTGGGATCACTTCCGGGCAAGAAATTAAACCCTGTTTTGGAACTTGCTCGACAAATCGTTTCAGGAAATACATAGGTTATCCCCAGATTCAAGGTTCGACTTTGGAGTCATCGCTAATTAGCCATCTTCGCCACTTTTCTTTATAGCCGTTGTAGTTTCTCGGAAAAGGTAATGCACGGTTGCTGAGAGTAGAGTTCCCATCTCTGGTGCGAGGGGTCTCTTGTCGAACACACGCAATGTAAGTTTGTGGTCAACCACAGAGTAAATGTGGATTTTTTCTGAGTTCTCCCGGTTCCTCTCACATTCTTATTCCCCTACTTATTTAATAACATCACTTTCATTAATCATACGTTTTCTTTAGATTAGAGGGCATGTGCGAGGAAACGCTAAACTAGAAATTTCATTCCAAAATAAGTGATTTTGTTTGTTGTACCATTATAGATATTTTTATTCATGAAACAATCAGATTTTAATATTTTTTTTCTTTCTCTTATATTTTCTAGGGATTTCTATCGGCAACAGCTGGAGCAGAGGTGTTCAACCACAACGTTCTTGGCCGATCCATCCAGCAAACTTTTATCGTGCAGCGAGTGTAAGTTTAAATTCCCATTCAACTTCCCAGTTCATCTGCACTTAAAAGAACTGACGACAGCCACTATAGGAAACATCTCATTTGCATGTCAAGAATGCGGCAAGCAATTCAACAATAAGCGCTCTATGCATAGTCATCTGCGAACTCATACCCCACGGTCATATGTGTGTAACGAATGCGGAAAGTTCTTTGTGGAAAAACGGAATCTGATCGTACACTTCCGGATTCACTCAGGCGAGAAACCCTTTAGTTGTTCGGTGTGTGGTAAATCATTTTCCCAGAAGTGCATGTTGAAAATCCATTTCCGGATTCACACAGGAGAGAGACCGCATGTGTGCACCGAATGTGGTGTTTCATTTTATATGAAATCGAAATTAGTGGAACATATAAGGACTCACACTAAAGAGAAACCGTACTTATGTTGTCAATGTGGAAAGGCTTTCCGTGTGAACAAAGTATATCAGGATCATTTGAAAGTGCATTCCGATGATAGACCACATGTATGCCCAGACTGTGGTAAGGGCTTCAAAAGAAAAACTCATTTACAGATGCACTTAAGAATTCACTCCAACCTCCGACCATATTCTTGTGAGTTTTGTGGAAAAAGTTTCAAATACAAATCCGTAAGGAACGGTCACGCGAAAGTCCACTCCAAAGGAGATCTATAGAACATATGTTATCCGAGGGTTTTAGAAGGAAGATGAATTGGGGTTGTTGCAGCTAACGAGAACAGACATTGCTTTCATCTTGACAGACAGGATGGAGGGACCGAAGTGTTTATTTATTCAAGGAAGAAACTTAGTTGATTTAGGCAGTCTGATATGATGATTCCGGCTGATACTATATATATCTTACAACCTTGTGGAAAATTTAACATAACTGTTGATGATGTGTAAAAACAGTGGTACTATTCAGCCGATTCGCTAGAACCGATTGTTAAAGTATTTCGAGTTCGCAGAACCGTTTGTTACCCAGACGTAACAGTAAATTTTACCCAGTTATTATGTCATAGCCTTTAGTGTTTCTTATTTTAATGTAGGCATCTCTAACTAATAATTAACACGTTAACTGTTTTAAGATATATTTATTACAGAAACCTAGCTACCATTAACTGCATGCTGATTAAGATTACACACACAGCCTATTCTATATCCTACGATAGGCAATGTTGCCAGTTGTACCGTTACATCTTCCCCTTTTGAAACTTAAACAAAGTCATTCAACCAAACTGGTTTTCTTATCACTCTTTTAGATCTACGAATTCCTGTGTCAGTGTCACTTACATTATTTTGCATTGTTACTGTGTCAGTACCTGGAACATTATTACCTGTAGCCTTTCTATCAGAAACTACCTCACTGTTAATATTACTTCGTGAATCATCATATGTAACTTTCTGTTTTACAATTATCATAATCCTGTACCATTGTAAATTCAGGTTCATTGTATGATTTTCGCAAATGAATTCTGTTTCTTCTACTTCTCTTGCACTTTTAGTTGCCCCTGCCTTTTTTCTTTACGACTCCAATCGAGCCTTCATTTTTATAATGTCATAGTTCAGTTTGTTGTTTACACAGTTCCGCTACTTTCCCTATTTCTATGGGTTTAACTAATGTCAATTCTCCAGCCCGAAGCGTGCGCCCTTGTACTTCTTTATTACGAATACCTAATACAATACGATCTCGTATTACAGTATTTGCCTGCTTTACCAAAATCTTCACTAATTTCTTTAGGTCAGTCACAAAGAAATCAAAGTTTTCACCCTCCTCTTGTATGCGGGAATTAAACACATAACATTCCACCACACATTTTTGTATGGAATGACGTATTCCTCAAATGCTTAGAGTACTTGTTCGTAATTGTTACGTTGTTCATCAGTCAAGTTAAAAGTATTGAAAAGTTCAACTGCTTTTTCATCTATTACGTTATGTAATACAGCAACCTTTACATCATCCTTTACGGTCATGAAGGTTGCACTATGACCTGCAGCCTTCATATATATAGTGAAACTTTGCTTAAAACGTCTCCACGAAGCTTGGATATTTCCCTCCAATTTTAATTTTTCTGGTATGTGTATAGAATCCATTTTCCAATGTCCTTTTCCACTTTTATGAGAACCTCGTACTCGCCAACAGAACAGCTATGTTATTAATAATAACGTAATGTCCACCTGGATACTGGAGTATTTTTCACCACTGCGCGTAGCGTTTAGTCTTTCTTATTTTAATTTACGCATCTCTGCCTAATAATTAATCCGTTAACTGTTTTAAGATATATTTATTACAAAACCTAGCTACCAGTAACTAGATGCTAATTACACACAGAGACTATTCTATATCCTACGATAGGCAATGTTGGCAGCTCTACCGTTAAAGTTATACCCAGGAACAGCAAATTTTAGTTTAACTATATTTTTTTTAGAAATTCTTACAGCTACAGGGTTACACATATTATCTCCTAGAACAAGATGTGAACGTTTATTTCTTAATCTCAAATGCTCAGACATAAGACATATATCAAACATAAGAACTGGGATCACATGAGTATAGTGATGAGGGTTATTTATATTTGAAACGCATACATACCATTATCAATAATTGTCAATCCATTGCTGGATTAAGATCTTCCCAATACTTTTTGACAGCCATCTATCTTGGATAATTCGTTTCCAAAATACTCTCAATGCTGCCTAATTTCCTAACACTATCTTGTATTAGGATGCTGTGTTGGTCACTACTTATCACTTGTGGTAAGTGCCGTTGCTTTTGTCTACCTTGTATGGTTTGTTTTCTAAGAGAGTTACGTCTACCCATATACTCTCTCTTTCTCTCTAGGGGCCGGGGTGGCTCAGTGGTAGAGCATTCACTTCTGCTGTATAGGGTCCCTGGTTCGATCCCAGCTCGCGTCAAGTGAACTTTGTGGTGGACAAACACCGCATACGTGAGTTTCCTCGAGGTTCTCCCGTTTCCTCTCACTTTCTTCATTCCACTATTTCATTTCTCATCATCACCGTCTCCTTTAGCCTAGCCAGCGTAACCCTGGGACGTAAATCTCAAATATTTCCTCTCTCTCTCTCTCTCTCTCTCTCTCTCTCTCTCTCTTTATATATCTCTAAAATACTCTATATATCTCTAAAATAAATCTCTAAAATACTCATAAAATAATGTAACAATTGGGGATGGAACTGATGCACAACACGGTACTTAACAACTAAATTATGATTGAATTTAAATAAAATTCAAATGTTTCTAATTTTGAAAAATGACTAGTTATGGGAAACAGGTGAGAAAGAGAAAGGATGTAACTAAGAAATAGGAATGAGCACTAGCCTGATAATTCCAACGAGGCTGGCGTCGTCCTGGTCATCTGTAACGATGAAGGGTTTGCCGTGGAGGAACCTGGATGTTCTGGTAACAGCCAACAACTGGAACTCAATCCTGCTGGACTGCTAGGGGCGTCGAACTCTCTCCGTGATGCGTCTCTACAATAATGCGTCCTTAGGATGTCCTTTTACATTTTCATTCCACTAATCTCAACTGACAAAAGTGTCTGCGGCGATGAACCGGCAGAATGGTATTCTTTAGACATGGAGTCGGTCGTCCACCAATGGTGGGATCTGCTTGTCTCCGATGATCCTGCACCTATCCTAATCGTGTGTCGAATACACCTTGTTGTGTTCCTCGTGATTTTGTTTGGCTGAAGAATGATGAGTTAAGCGTCCAAAGAATCGGGAAGTATCAGGCTATGCTTGAAGGTATGCGGAAAGGTAATCAGGAAGCTAGTCGAGTTTATTAACAAAAATGTGTTTACAACAGGTGTCTGAGAATGTACAATCCTGATCAAAGTTTTCTTCCAATGAGTTTTCAAGAGTTCATAATTCTTTCGTTAATAATGTAATTTAATAAAATAATCGAATTTAGTGAATTAAATTAGAGTTTATACAATTATCTCATCGTCACTTCATATCCAATACACAGTTACTTCACAATAACTTGTTAAAAAAAATTAGAATAACACCACTGTGTAAGGACATGTGTGGAGTTTGAACTAACACAATGTTGTTGGAGCTAATATATTAATATATTTTCCGTCTGTTAGAGAGATTTAGAGATATTTCAAAGTATGTAACATTTGTTACGAATTGACAAATCATACATAGGAAAGGCTATCGTACTATTTTGAACAAAGAATCTCAGACAAGAGAATACATCTTAATTTTCGTAAATCAGAAACAAAATTCCCTGCTTCTAGTACAGAGATCAATAAAATATTCACCCTTTTGTATTTATGTAAAGATTAACTAAGTCAAACTTTACATCCAGTAAGGAAACGAAATACAAAATGTTTATAAGGAGGAAGCAATCCCAGGCGATACTTATAAGCTGAGATAATCAGTCATGACTGGTCTTTTATAACTGTAAAGACGAAAGTGATATCTGTTCTCCAAACGTTGGATACTGCAACAAATTTTATCTTTTTGAGCACCCAGAAACAATTATTTAGTGTACACCTCCAAGAAAGCTTTGATTCTTTTGTCGTTGTTTGGCAATATTTTTTGTTGTTATTTGAGATATAATCATTTCCTGTTGTTAATGTATCTCATTATAATAAAGTACTTTAAAAAAGCTCCTGAAATGTAATTTCATTATATAGAATGATACAGTAATAATTTTTAAATCTTTAAATTGTATAGTAGTTCCCTCTCACCTGTTTTAAATAGTTGTTGTGTAATCTTCAAATGTTTAATACTAACCAATTGAAATATTCTTGTGAAGTCATTTACTCTGCAGTTCTGTAACTGTTTTTCACATTGGATTAAATTACTAAGTTTCTGTTGAGGATTCTTTATAGGACCAGGGTATGTACCTCTGTAAGTTTGGGTGGTCCATCTATTTCACTTTCATGGGTAAAAAATTTTAAAAAAATTAAATTTCGGAGGTTTTTGACCTAACTTATCCTCTTTGATGAGGCCGTATTACTTTATATGGTTATAGAGATGTGTACAGGGGCACATTCCCTTTCATAAGATATGGGTATCTTGGCTCACTCCCTAGATTTCGGGAAGGATACATTGGCCACCTCAATTAAATTTGGGAAATTGTCAAATTTGAAAATTTGGCATAGTAGCATGGGACCAGGGTATGTAATTCTGTAAGCTTTTGGGGTCCATTTCGTTTCCTTTCATGGGTAAAAAATTGCCGAAGATGTAAATTTCAGAAGTTCTTGACCTCCCCTTTGATGAGGTCTTATTACCATATATGACTATATCAGTGTGTGCAGGGGTCTATTCCCTTTCATAAGGCATGAATACATTGGCGCACCCATCTTAAAATTTGGAAGGGGTACTTAGGACCACCCTGAAACTTGGGAATTGTTAAAAAAAAGAATTGGTAAATATACTCTAGGACTCCAATATGTATCATTGCAAATTTGGGTGGTCCATCTTGTTCTCTTTTATGGGTATAAAAATTCTAAATTTGGAGATTTTTGACCTAATTTATCCCTTCTGACGAAGCTTTATTACATATGATTATATTTATGAGTACATGTGTCCCTTTTCGTTCATAAGATTGGTATTCCCGCCTTAAATTTCAGAAGGGTACATTGGCCCACTCCTTAAAATTGGGAATTGTCAAAAACCAAAATTTGGTAAATGTTTTGCAATTCCTACTGTAAATTTGGATGATCCAGCTTATTTCTTCTGTGGATAAATAGTTGCCAAATATTAATTAGATCACGTGTTCAGTATTTGACCTATTTTATATTCTTTGATCGGGCTTTATTAAATGTTATATGTTATCTGGATAAGTATAGGGGTCTTGGGATAGGGGCCTCTTAAATTTTTGAGAGGAGTGCCTAGGAACAACCTTAAATTTGAAAATTGTCAAAAATGAAATTTGATAAATGTTTTCTAAGACCCAAACATACATTTCCGTAATTTCCATTGGTTTTGATTATCCCTCCTATGGGTTAAAAAAAATGAAATAAACGTAAGCAATACGTCATACCACGTGGTATATTATTGATTTAATTTATCTTCTTTGATGCAGTTCTATCACGGTATGTTGTTATATGATTGGATACAAGGGTCTATTCTCTTTTATAGGATCAGTGGTAGAGCGTTCACCTCTAGTGCTTGGGGTCCCGGGTTCGATCCCAGCCCCCGCTAAGTGAACTTTGTGGTGGACAAACACCGTGTGCGTGGGTTTTCTCGGGGTTCTCTCGTTTCCTCCCACTTTCTTCATTCCACCATTTTCATTCATTACTCATCATCACCGTTTCCTTTAGCCTAACCGGCATAAACGTGGGACGTAAAACTCAAAAATTTCATTTCATTTTTTCTTTTATAGGACACGGGACTCGGTTCTCACATTCTCGGACACGGTTCCCAAATTCTTTCTCAGAATTTGGGAGGATACATAGGACCAACCGTTAAGTTTAGAAATAGTTTTTTTAAAGTAAATTTTAGTAAATGTTCTCTAGAACAAAATATATATTTTTGTAATTTTCAATGGTCCCGATTATTCATTCTATTGGTAAAAAAATACCAAAATATAAACGTAAGCAATACGTCGTACCATGTGCAAGATGTTTGGTTCATGTTATTGACACAATTTATCTTCTTTGGTGAGATTTTAACACGTTATATGATTATATGCTTAAGTAGAGAGTTTTTTATTTCCTTTTTAAGAATTGCATTTTTAGCGCATACAACCTAATGGTTCGTGCGACTATGGATAAACACCGATAATGGTGGTGAAGGAAAGGAAAGGATTGAAATGGGAGTTCTAAATCAAACTTTCAATTTTATATAAAAGTCTTCTAATTGAATTAATAAGGAAAAATATTGGAATGAGAAAATTCTTAGTAATAGAAATCTCACTTTCAAATCAGTCCTCCGTTCGTTATTGTTATTTGACGATAATATAATGAGAGTTATTGATGTATCCAATAAACCCACTCTCGGTTATCAAATGCTTCCCCGTTCTTCCTATTTTAAGATTATGTTTTGAATCTGATTTCATGAAATCTTTGAGTTTTACGTCTCACGATTATGTCGGTTAGGTTCTGATTTCATCCACGTCAAAATTACAAGTGAATATGATTAACTATCTGTATGTATGCTGTTTAATGTTTGTCCATAGAACATCAACATGGCTCTGGATCCTGCTTATTGCTCACAAATACAGTAGGTAGTAGAAATTACTGAAAGTTTTAGATGTACACTCATGTCCAGATTTACTCGTCAACTATTAGTGGAATATGTATGTATTATATTGGAGTTTATAAAAATGAACACTGGTACGTCTTGTTAATTTGAAATCAGGGTTGAGATTAGATATCCCCATTTGTTGATGCTACGGTTGAGGTATGGTTTCATCGATAAACATAATAAAGAATAATTATAATGAAATATAAAGATAATTTAAAATACGGAAAATAATAATAAAAATTATTTATGTCTAATTGGAAATAATGCTACGAGAATGAAATAAAAGATAAAATGAAATATTAAGTTACAAAATAAAGTTATAATAAGACTGTTAATGAAATAAAGTAATAGAAAACTGTACACTCACCCAAACATCCAATATAATTAGTTATAGCTGAAATACATCTGTACATAATTAGTTATAATATGAAAGTATATAGTATTCATTCTTATCAAAGTATATAGTATTCATTTTTATGAAAGTATATAGTATTCATTCTTATGAAAGTATATAGTATTCATTCTTATGAAAGTATATAGTATTCATTCTTATGAAAGTATATAGTATTCATTCTTATGAAAGTATATAGTATTTATGCTTATGAAAGTATATAGTATTCATTCTTATGAAAGTATATAGTATTCATTCTTATGAAAGTATATAGTATTCATTCTTATGAAAGTATATAGTATTCATTTTTATGAAAGTATATAGTATTCATTCTTATGAAAGTATATAGTATTCATTCTTATGAAAGTATATAGTATTCATTCTTATGAAAGTATATAGTATTCATTCTTGTAATCTCAATATAAATGCATAACATTGAATTCAAATGCTGGCAAGTAGAAATATGAATAAAGAATACAACAGGAAGACATCAATCCACTACTATCTATCTCATTACTGGTATATCTAACACCAATATTATCTTATCTAACAACTAAAGCTAATGAATAATAACAAATTTACTTAGTTGGAAAAATAAATAATAAAATTACTAATCTGAAAACCTGTAATGAGTGATTATCATCTCTGGAATGTCAAAATCGAAGACACATGAAAGAGAAAATGAAACAAAATGTTATTTAATTATGTACAGATAATTTATTTATATATTTAGATATTTAACAGTTTTAGTACACTATTTATTAAACTGTTTTCGTTTTCCAGCTTTGGACTTTAAACTATTTGAAATGTTAATGCCTCTAATTTCTTGGTTATTTTTATGATCATTCTAATTAGTTTAAATAAAGGAAGTATCGATTGCTTGAGTTGAATGCTTTTCATTCTGGATCTGGAAAGCGTTATCTGCTTTTGCTAATGTTTCTAGAGTTGCTCTCCAGATTGGACCCATATTTGGATACTGGCGTCAAGTTCGGAACCCATGCACTTGTGATGTTATCATATTTACAACTCAAGTAAGTACTGAGTAAAGGGAGAAATTAGGGCTGTTTCAGTCATAATGACGTGATAATGAAGACTATTCGAACGATACTGATATATGAGTACGTCATAAGCGGATGTGATGCAATCCTGCTGCAGTATTCGTAGGTTTTCTTAAGCAAATTTCCCTCGACTAACAAAATTTTCCCTTTCCTTATCAAAATTTCCCTACTTTGTTGAGAGTCCAATTCCTATGACAGAAGTTATCTGATAAGATTAATTTCCTCTTTTTTCTCAGCTCAACCACAGGTTGATGCGCAACATGAAAATTTTAAAGTTTTTCTTTCCCTTGGGAGAGTTTTTTTATACTTTGATAAAATCTCTTCTTCGTAACTGCATCTAAATATTCTATCCTTGGTCTTCCTCTTCCCGATTCCCTTTCTGCCTTTCCGTCTATCAACAAGGTCATGCAATCGGAGTGCCAAATAAGATGGCTAGGTATGCTGTCTTCTTTTCCCTATTATCTTCATGATCTATTGACTTAGCTGTATTACAAGAAGTAGCAACATTTCTATTATTTATTTGCTTTTTTGCTTCTACATTTTTGACATTTTTCTTCATTTTTAAAAACAAAAAATTACACACAAATACATCCAGCAAACAAATGGTTTAAATGTTGATACTTTGAAGAGATACACATTTATATACCTACACGGAATATATACAAACTATTGCTATTATTTTGGTTTATTTCTGAAGAATAACGGAAAATTTAGGCAGGGGTGCCCACAGAGGGGGGCTATGACGCAAAGTGCGTCATTGAAATATTTGGGGGGGTTAAAAATCCATATGAATATGTTTGAGGGGGTGTAAAAATTAATCGAAAAGATTTTTTCATGGAAGAACACGTACGGATAGACAATTGGGGGGTGCATCATGGACATAAGGGGGGTGGGCACCACTGATTTAGGCATTTATATTGGTCAATCAATCAGCGTGAGAATTTCCCCGAATTTATTTTTTTTTTTACTTTTTATCGAAAAATTCCCTTTTTCCCAAATTTACCTATGAAAGTTCTCTAGATTAGGGAAATTCCCATGAAACTACGAACACTGTTCTGCTAACGTTGCATAAACATGTTCTGACAGGTACTATTGCATCATGATGGAGCATGTTCCCAGATTTTCTTGTTCTACAGTTCCGATTTCTTTTAAAACGTTTACTTTCAATGAGTGCAAAAATTTCCAAACGTAAAAATTTGAAATTAAACTTTTCATACAAAATTTTCAATCTAAAAGTTTTAAACAAATTTTCCAAACAAAATTTTCAAACCAAACATTTTCGAAACAAAATTTTGAAACTAAGAGTTTGCAAATCAAAAAAGTTAAAATAATATTTTGGGACTAAAAAAATTCAAACAAAAATTTCCAAAACAAGATTTTTAAACTAAAATAAAAATTCAAAACAAAATTTTTAAACTAAATATTTTTGAATTAAATTTTCAGTCATCAATCAATCAAATTGTATCAATAATAACTTTCCACTTACCAGCTAATCAGATTGCACCGAGAATAACTTTCCGGTGATCAGCCAGGCAGAATGCATGGAGAATGTCCTTAGACAGTGAATTGTGACTGAAGTTTGAATGATGTTGCATATGAATCGATTTATCAAGTGATAACATTTTGGCCTTAGACTATGAGTCATAACTAACTACGATTCTAAGATTCAAAGTGCAATTTTTTATGTACATCAATAAGTTACTTATCAGGTTTCAAGTCCAAAATTTAAAGCTCGAGGCAGAAATCAACCAATCAGATTTTACTGAAGATAACGTTCTACCTTAGACTACGAGTTGTGATTAAATTTCAAAGTATCGTTTCATATCAATCGATGTGATCATTGCCTATCAGGTTCCAAGTTTTAAAATCTTTACACCAATAACCCTGGATTATGAGTTATCCCTAAGTATTATTCCTAAGCATAATCTATTCTACTGTCTACAGCATGCACATTTCTACTATGAAGCTAAGCAATATTTAAGACCACTACTACCATTAATTTCAAGCTATTACTACTCCTACCACATACAAATTATACCATAGTTTACTCTTTATCTAATGATACCAGCTATAGATTACTAGTGATATATTTATACTACTGCTGGCGAATAATGAATGTCCTTACTACTCTAGTAAGACTCTCACTGTGCTGTAGTTGGACTGCTTGTGCTGACTAATCTGAAACTATTATGACTATTATATGCTACAGCCATTGCTATATTAATCGTTATATACTACAGGGTGACCACAAAGTCCCGTTACCCCTTGTTAAATGCTAATGTATGTTTCCCCGTTACCCCTTGATAAATGCTAATGTAAGTTTTCCTGTCGCCCTTTCATAAATGCTAATGTAAGGTTTTTTATTGTGTCAGGTTGTGTAAACAATTTCTGCTACTTCTAGTTACAGTATTGAAGAGGGTGTGATTGCAAGTAGTGACCACCACGAAGCCCAGACCTCATCACCTGTGACAATGCGCTGCGAGGCTCATAAAGGGCATCGTTACACAAAACCCTTACGATGCCACTGCCGAACTGACAGAAGCTGTGAAACAAGCTATCACTCAAGTTACATCTGCAATGCTCCGCAAAATGTCGCACATAATCTGACGGAATGTTATCCTTTGTCATGAGAATGACGGTTGACAGACTGATCCTTTAGACACTTAATATTCCCTATTTCAATAAAACTTCTCAAAAGCATTGTTGTTCATAGCATTCAGTTTTTTCCGTGTAGTTATTTACGTACATTTAGTAATTTGCGTTACTTATTTTAATGGGTAAAGGAATTTGAGGCCATTCTGTATACTAACCTTCTTTTAATGATCTTGTCTTTCTACTCTTTTGGTTATGTCAACTTGAAAGAAAAGAAAAATAGAAATATTAAATACAATCATTCATTATAAATTGTTCGTTATCATGTTTCCTCTTACTGATAGCTAGCTTGTAATTGTTTTATATTCACCTATAATTCTTTGGGATTGTGTTTAGTATTGTTAAAGCTTGAGTAATCACGTTAAAACTGCCACTATTACAATGGTTTAAATCCCTTTTTCAGCTTCTTAAATTGTGATCAATGTTCATCGTTGAACATCCATGCTTTTTCTATAGAATGTGGATAGTGTTCTCTACGTTTACTAGGGGCACTTAGCCTTTGTAGACTTCTTTAATGGGCCAAAGTCTTTACGTGGATTCCCATGTCGGCTCTTGCGAGGTCATAAACAGATGGGTGGAAATGCACTGCACTATCACACTAACGCGCAATAACTAGTCGTTATGCTGCAGTTAATCGCAACACTATTCGGAACGTATTTGGAAGCTTCGGAGAAGATTGCTAAAGGCAGTACGATAATCGGGACGTAATACGGCTATCGCAAGGTGAAAATCAAATTTTGCATTCAAGTGACGAAAAGCGCTATGGAATAAGACCCCATGTCATTTAAAATTACATTTATACCGATATTGTATCTATTGAAATTTAATGGAGAAAGAACAAAGGCGCTAACAAAATACGAACTCTTAAGGCACTAGTAGCCGACTTCTGCAATAAAATGTTTATTTAATGTAGTCAATAGAATACTCCCAATTTACAAATTCGTTTTAAGGCAAAGTTACAGATTAGAGACCTAACTGCATAACAGCTTGTCAACACAATATAAAATCTTGCAATAACAGGCATACTCAGTATTCGAAGTGGAAAGAGAGCAGAGGTGATATGTTCTATTACGATTTTGACTCGACATACCGGCTATCTAAACGTTGAAATACAGTGAGGGAATGTTGCCTAAAATATTGCATTTCTATTTATATAATGACTGAAACGCATTAGATAGCTTTTCTGAAGTTACGGGGGGTGGGGGGATATGGAGAGACTTTGATCTCCATTAACAACTTTCTGAAAAAGAAATTAAAATATTCCCTTATTTTGTATTATCCAGAATTGTACACGAAAATCCTCAAAAACCGAGTTTTTATATTAACAATTTCTTGCGGGAAAACTCCCGGACCCTCCACTCGACTGAGGGGTATTCCAAACACCCGAAAGATACGTCCCTACAGCAGACAACCCCTAAATCCGCCCATGCTCAAAACATGGCATTTATATGCATTAAGGCAAGAAGACATACACATACATTTAACTTTAAAAAAAAAGTAAATGAATTAAATAATAATGAATTGAATTGATTTAATTGTTTGTGTTTTTGTATGATGTTCCCTTTCCTTGAGATTTCATGCTATGTTGAATGTATCACTGACTAGTGACACCGAACCTACTGGGCCCGTATGGGCTCGTCATCAACAGTCACTGATACACTCACCAAGCCAATCATCTACGGAAAATAGAACTCAAATTTGGCCCGAAATATAAAGCTTCCAAACTCTCTTCCATCTCAACTCACAGTCCGATATCCAGGCCTGCGGTTCATCATCCACATCCCATCCGGAAATAGGTTGTGAACCACGACTACAGACTCAGGACATCGACCTACGAGTGGAGCTGGCAATGAGCACAATGAAGATCTTAATGTTGTCTGTGAAAGCCCTATCTGAATTTAAGAAAAAAAAATATCTTGAAACAGAATTTTGTAATTTTAAAAAAAGAGAAATCCAAACTGAGATTTTGATAGAAACTGATAAAATGAGAAATTTTCTACAGATTCGGTTGTTTTCAACTCGGTCACACTAAGGAAAGTCTCTTCCCTGAATTTCACAGCTATTTCATTTCCCCAGTAAACTTATTCTGTACGCACTGCTCTTTGTTTTGATCATGCTTCGCATGCATACCAAAAACTTCAACTACCTATTTCTATCACTTCTTAAAATTACAAGCTAATTAGATTTTTTATTCGAAAAGAAAGATGTTTTCACGGCCAGTAAGTTTTATTCTTTAAAAATATTCATGAATGTATTATTGGACAAGATATTCGATAACAGGAAAATCCTTACATTGAACCGACATACCCATCTAAATAATATTAATATGATCGATTTCTATATCTCTCAGAGCCAAAACATTCTTTACTTTTGCTCATATTCTCAAAATATTCATATTCTTTAATATTCATTTAATATTCTTGCCTTCTAGAACATTGACATTGTATTGACACGCAAAAACAAACAAAAGGACACAATAGAAATACAATACACAAAATAATACCTCACTGCCTACATGTTGTGGTTAGCTCATTTACTTTTGTTTATATATTCTTTGGTGCTTAAACTTCTCTGTGCATAGAGATTGTGGCCGGCGTAGAGGATTTACGCTCTTCGTGACCTCTTTTACAGCTCGGACCCACTTGACAACCTAGCACAGGTAAACATTCATGTACATATTGACATACTTAAATCTAAAGCCCTACTCTAACTATACTAACTTAACCTAAACAAGCATACATATAAAAAAAAAATCACACATATATTTCATAAAGCACCATACTTATTTTGCATTTTTATTTTGTCTTTGTTTCGCTACCACAATCATACCGAAGACGCAGTGGTTACTGGCATTGGTGTCGCTCTGAATATATTGAGGTTCTTAAAAAAAAGAAGAAAAGTATTTACTAGTAATTATAAAAAAAACTGCAATTTCTAACTTGATGGGTATCAGATTTAAAATATTACGTAGGTTTAGCCTATTGCCGAAAGTTTTCAGTTACCGGTACGCAAAAATTCATGTACCCTTGCACTTGACAGTAGCCGTGAATCTGACATTTATAAATCAACATATAGAATCATTCTATTTCAAAAACCAAAGAAAACATGCCAAAATAAATAAACTTAATTTCGATCAGTGTTACCGAAAAATGAAGACTTTCAAGATTTTGGGGAATCTAAAACATCTTTTCTTCACTGGGGAAAATGTGTGTGCGGTACACACATTTTCTTGAAATTACAACAATCGCTCTGTGCTGAGATTCTAGCTTTCTTCCCCCCCCCCCCCATCGAATGAAATCACGACGTCACATTGCCTGAATCTGCATGTGTGCGGCGTTGAGGGAAACTTTACGAACTTAACACTTCATGTTATGTATTTTACACATACACCAGAAAATATTTTCACACATGTTTGTTTATCGAAACAAGGAAATTTTGAAGCCAAATACCTGGAGTGAGTTTCACTTTCACTATTTCTTACTTACTTGAATCCGCTTCTTAGACAGAGACAGAACTGATATTTTAACAAAAAAAAAGGTTCCTGACGACTTTCCACTTGAGTTTCCTGGGAAACTCTTAAATCGTGGTCTCAAAACAGTTTTAGGATACCAACTCCTGCAACACCTATCCAGAAAAAGCCATCGAGCGTTGCTTGACTTCTTCTTCCTCGATGTCTGCACCACTACTCAATGTTTCTTCTCCTTCACCGTCTCCTCTGGCTTCTCTTATGTTCTCTGGCTGATCGAGAACGCAAAATTTGCCAAGAAGCTCATTCCGTAACACCAGCACCTTCCATGCTAGTATTCCTTCTGCAATACGAAATCCCTTCACAATTGGAATATTTCTGGATTAATAATTTCGTTGAAACACCAAACACAGTACGTTTGTCTCTGCTGACAATTTCTAATATTCGCCAAAACGAAGAATTTATCACAATTTAACGTAATCACAAATTATTCCACTATTTCTGCAGACGCTAAACATTGCACGTCTGACTCCTGAAATGGCTGACGCCGTAAGACAAAGAATCACATGAAGATGCTCCCTAATTGGAAGATAATCGTGACGTAACGATCGGATGATAGGCTTCTGTGCGAAGATCAAAGAAAACCGAAATCTCAGCCGCAGCTGTGATTGTGGATTAGCCAATCAAATAAATTTACTTCGAAACAAAGAGATGCACCAAGAAGAAATTATGGCTGACTTTCTTAATTTGGAATTTTGAAGAAGATTTTACGAAATAAAATTTTTAGCTTTCTTGTGAAGATTCCCTATGCCGAAATATGAATAGAAATAAACTGAAAACCATTGAAAAAGCTGGAAGATACACTTATTTGTCTAAAATAATGATATATTCTCGGATAAATGCGTAAAATATATAAAATATAATTAATAATCATGTAATCTTCATATAACATCCATTGAAACGATCTGTTTTACTAAAACTACACAAAATTTTCGACCTACCATTTTTCTACTATAAAATAAAAGTTTTCTCTTACATTCTAAATAAATTTTAAAATTTCCCTGCCAATATACAAGGTGCTCAAAAGCATCGGGCCATGTTACGTTATGCTGAGCATAAGGTAACATACATAAGAAAGAAACAACTCAATATGGCACATCAAAATACATATAAACTAGATGAACTTTGAAGAAACCTCATTTTTAAAAACAAAAGGTAGGAAAAAGATAACAAAAATGTCCGTGTTGTCAACTTAGAAATTATTTCTACATAAGAAATAAAATATTTTTACGTGCAAAGCCATTCGTCAATTACTGTGTATAAAAATGGAATTACTAAAGGTATTTAACAGTGATGGTATGTCTTGATCACTGAGAATCCAGAGGCGATGTACCTTCATCATTGAAAAACCAGAGGCGGTATGGCATATCACCGCATACCGACTCACTTCGACCACTGGGCATAGCAGTAACAGGCATAGATTAGATTTACAATACATCGTCATTTTTTAAATTACTTCACTTCTTACGCTCTAAAGATTTCCTAACGGATTTTCCACCCTTATTTCCTTGCGCTTACCCAAATAATGAGTAACAGATTGATAATATACGTACAAACTTATGTGACCTTTACAGGTATAATTTCGCGTCCTCACGAACCCTGTAAAAACTTCTATGCAAAAAATACTAACGAGTGCTTGAAACAAACTATTCCATGCAGTAAGCGTCGGTGGACCACCGATGGGCAACTAGCGACATCTTTCCAAAAATTAGCGGCCCCGCAGCAACGATCCGCGGTGGCCTCACTTCCGTTTTGAAAATTATACCACCAGCAGCCCATCTGTAGCAGATACACGACGAGACGCCAATGAACCACAAAATTACTCCCCCAAAATATGTTAAATCGCCTATATGCATGATTTGTTTACATTAAGGTGTGTATAAAAAAAAGACTCTAAAAAAAGTACCCCAGCTTTGGCGCGAACCATCAACCTTACGTTTACCAGGTGCGTGCTCTTTCGATTTCCTCACGGAGACGATGAAGAAAACCTCGCTTGTAGAGGAATAATTCGTTGAAATCTTTTTAATTTGGCTAATCAGAGAGTTCCTTTAACCGTGTATATTCGACGGTAACCGTTTGGGATCAAATAAAATGCGTTCGCCATATAATTTTATAACAAAATGACGCTCATATATTTACTTTATTTCATAGTTCTCCCATATCCACTTTCAAATGATCGACGACAGTTGTAATCTTAATTCATACAATTATATGCAGTCACCTCAAGATTTTTCAGTTCATGATCTAGACGCAGCAGTTACTCTTTACCCCCCGAGCTGATTTTAGGAACAATTTGCCAGGGAAAAATATATAATAATAACCGCACGCGCATGACTGGCGATAGTTCGTGTTGGTCCCTTCGCGATTCTCCGCAACTAATCGAAGGGACGCGGACCAAAACGAAGTCCTTGCTGCTACGCGGTGGTGACTTCAACACCCTGATTCTAGATATCTACACCAGCGGCAATCCTTCAACGCGTCACTATATAGACTATCGACATTTACTAGCAAGTGGGGCACTAGGTGTTGGCGACGTTTATGGCACGGGAATCCTTTGCTAGGTTGCCACTAAAAGGCACGAATGCTATCTAACAAGTCAGAACATAGCGCGAAGGTGCGTTCGTAGAAAGCAGGTGTGTCTGCAGCGGGCTATATGTACACACACTAGAATAGTGTTAAGAACATTTTATATTGCATAAGAACAACGTACTTATATATTTTAGAGCATTTATCATGATTTTACAGTAGTAACTCTATTCTTATAAAAATAAAATACACCTTCCCTACGTTGTGCAGAAAGAATGTGCCGATAGAAATTAATATGTTGACAATTGTCTTTCAAATGCACTCACTCATTTTAACCGGAATATACTAAGTGTAATGGTTAACATTCGTAAACATAAAATACGGGTTTCCTAGATTGTGAGGAATGTTCCACCAGTTGAAATTAATATCTTAGGGAGTCCTCTTTTATATGCCCAGGGATGCAAATAAGCAACACAATTTTACTCGTCCAAGAAAAAAGCTACTAACCCACCTCCCAAAATATAAATCATTTACTTACGTTCGGTATGATAGTAAATACACGCCCGCACAGATGAACCACTCACCCCGAGCGACTGGGCGAGTGGTTGTTTGCATCCCTGCTTTAACCGTAAACCATTACTTTGTAACGGTGTATTGTAATTCTGTACCAAATTAATAATAACTGCTACGCCATTTATCGTAAAACGCAAGTATTTCACTGTTTTGACGCAAGCCACTTTTTAATGAGATCCCATACAGCAATATTGCCTTACACCGAAATATCCTGCTGCCACCAATGCACAATGAATAGAATGCATATTTCACACTCTGGATAGATTATCAAAAGACTATTAGTGTCACCGTTCTGAGTTGTTTACTGATAGAAAATGTGTATCGGCGGTCTGTTAAGAGTCAAAGTTTACACGTGTGAATAAGAAATAAGAAGTGTTGAATTGTACAGTGACATCTAATAAATATTTCACATTTAGTTGATTGAATATTATTTGGTTGCACTGAAGATGGCAGTTGTAAATCAAGATGGTTTATTACTTCGTTTACACACAAAAATGGGAATATGTATGTCATCAGATGATATATTGTCATTAGTAAATGAAATCGCACTAAATATTCCATGTAGGTCGAATGAAATGTTAAATTATGTGAAAGGAAATTTAGAATTACTTAAAACAGCTTTATACATCAGATACATAGCTTACAATAGTGAGAATCCACCGACAGATAATGTGTCTTCACCCGTGTGTTTGAAGTTACTTGATTTATGTTGGATGAGTTTTTGCACAAGTCGTGACACTGATGACCCATGTCTTCCGTTTTTGTATGA
This sequence comes from Thermobia domestica, assembly GCF_964235325.1. Lineage (NCBI taxonomy): Eukaryota > Metazoa > Arthropoda > Insecta > Zygentoma > Lepismatidae > Thermobia > Thermobia domestica. Next base: position 295,401,142 of record NC_137460.1, on the reverse strand, counting down.
TATCTTAGAGTTAACATTACTTTTGATTCCGGAAGAAAAGTTCAATTTAGCATTACAGAGGATTTTTAGTGAAAGCATTGCGAAATTAGAATCCATTGATGTTAGTGGAAGTACAAGGGATAATTCGAGGAGTGGACGATGGGAAGTGCAGTTAAGAATAATAGAAAAGTTATTAAACATTTGCAGAATGAGGGAGACAGTCGTCGATAAAGATTGTTTCTCAGAACATATGAACAGTTTGAAGAATGTGGTAGTTAAGTGTATATCTTGTGAGAATGAGTACATAATTAAGCAGTTCCTGAGAATATTGCCAAGTTTGATTAATTTTGAAAGAGACATTTTGTTAAAACAAATATGGGAAAGTTTGGCTTGCGATTGGAACTCACAAAATGAAATAGTTTTAACTGGAAGTTGTCGTGGTCTCTTGGTGTTGTGTGCGTTAGGTTATTATTATTTTCCAGAGGACATCTCCATACTACTCCCTGATTTATCGCAAACTGTCATACAGGATGAGAGATTGTGGCTACTTTTGCAATCGGGACTAAATGACATAGACCCACAAAATCGTAAACAAGCTCAATGTATAATTAAAAGAGTAATTGACTTATTGTCATCTAGGAATTACACGCTACGAACGTCATTATTTTGGTGGACAGCGGAATATGCTTCAGTTTTGTATCCCGTGTGGGAAGCATTATTTTTAATTGTCGAGGCCTTAGAGGAGAAACAAGTGCACTTAATTAAACCAGTGTTGAAAGAGATTGAGAAGCTTGTAGAGATGCACAACAGAAAACTTTCTGGTCAGAATGGAATTCACATTTCGTGGTTGTTTTGTGTTTTCAAACGAATTTTTACTCATGAGAGTAGTTTCATTGTTAAATGGGGTTTAAAAAGGTTTATTGACTTAGTATGTGATAGTTCTCTTCCTCCAAGTACAAATCTCATTTACTTTGTTTTAGGACCGGTTTTGGAGACGCTCAATTCTTCTAGTTTGTATCAGGACATTGAACGTACTGATGGTGCATCTCAGTTGGGTGAGGATTTAAAGCGATTATTTTTGACGTTAGCTAATTTTGGGGAGGAAGTGAGGCGTGGTTTCTTCTCGCAGATTTTAAATGTTGCATCTAAACTGTCATGGGGGCCTGCCCCAATATTTTATTTAGCTTACGCTTTGTCATCTGTGCCTCCAATGAAAGTATGGGGATGTGATTCGTTGGCTGTTTTAAAGCGTTTGATGGTTGAATCGTTAGGAGCACAGAGCGTATTTTTACGCGGTGCTACGCAATCATTCTTTGTAAAAGCTGTGACACAACTCTGTGAAGTGAACGGGGATAGTATTGTTGCTGTGGCTGATTTTGTTGGAAGTCTACGTCGTAAAGAATCTTTCCGGAGAGGCACTGATATATGGTTAAATATTGTGGAATGGTTTCAGAAGAGTTTCGATAAGAATTCCGTTGAGTTTTACCTGTCCAATTCGTTAGAATTCTTGCATAGGACTCTAGAAGCTGATGAAACTTATTTTTCAGATCGAAATCTCCCGCGCATGATCATTCTTTTCTCAGATGCTGGCCTTTTGCCTGAACACATGTTCCACAGTTGTAACAACTCGAAGTGCTTGTTGTCAAAAATTATTTATTACTGTGATCTCAATATACGCTCCCCGTATCATGTTGAAGCTAAGATGGATTTTATACTGGAATTCCTAGGTGACTTGTTGAACCAATGTCCATTTGATTCAGTCTTAGATAAGGATGATGATAACACTGTGTGTACATGGAAGAACGTTACAACCTTTGTCCGTCGTTGTTTCAGGGGCCTATTCATGTACATAGATGATCGGTTTAAATATGACATGAAACTTGAGGAGTATTCGTCTGTTGAGCGATGTATGGATGCTTTACGGAATATTCTGCAAGCTGATATTTTCTGTGAACAATATATATCGCTCGTAGAAGACGTAAGGATCGGTCCTTCGGCAGTCCTTCAAGGTGATCGGGACAGTTCTGCTGTTACGATGTATTACTCTGCTCAGATACTGCACTTTTATCTTGAATGTATGAGAAAAGTTTATGTTGACAAAGCAGCTGAGTTACCGGTTGAATTTGAAGATGAGATCAAAAATTGCTTGCTTGTTTTGCTACAGAAACGTGCGCTGAATAGATCATTCGAGAAAACAGACTCTGACGCCCACTTAACACGAGATCTGCAAACGCTTCGAGGCCATGCCGTGTCTAGTTATTTACACGCAGTGTGGTCCATTTTCGATGACTACTTACGAATGTGTAAGCCCTCAGACAGAAAAGACCTTGTATCTACAAACAACGTCGTATTCGTAGCGAATGAAGCGTTGGATGCCGTTGAAATTGGAGGTAGAAGTGTGTTGGCTCCCGTTCTTGGATTGGCTGAATATATTTTGCCGGACTTAGTAAACGTAAGTCCAGATATGGCGGAGAGATTTGTATCAACAATGTGGAAGAGAAATTTAGAATTACGGAAGTCTGAGTTGTTTTGGGTGGCCATGAAGAAGTTCGTGCAGGCAACATTTCAGCCGTCTCTCATGGCAAACAAGGCTTTCATACCCACTCTTCTTCAGGTATACTTTTTTCTTAATTCCTTAAATTTTACCGTTACGCAATGTAGCTGAAGAAATTAATGGCATTTTTCTCTTTCAGGCAGTTCATTCATTTTGTTCCGTTCAATGATTCTGATTCCTCGCAACAGTTCCTTTAATGTTCCAGAATCGGAATCTGGTTAGGAATCATGGTGATTCCTGTAGCCATTCTTTCACTAAGTATTTTAAACATTGCTTATTGAAGTATTACTAATCCTAATTTCCACTCTTAGATTACCGGTAATCAACAGTTCAAATATTTAATGTTTAATCCCTTATCATAAAACCTCTAGTATAGTCGGGTACCATCACTGTTGAGCTATACAAAATTTAAAAGCTCGAAAATGATCGTTTGCCTACGTTTGTGACAAGTATACTCAAGCTTTTATTAAAGGAAGATTTTAGGGCCATGTATTATATCATTGTTGCCATTAGATTTGCCCCTCAATGATTGTTAGAATTTAGCAATAAAAAAATAGATGAAAATTAAAACGCTCTTTCACAAATAATCGGTATGTTAAGGGGCTAGAATAAACGAAATTACTACATAAGGAATAACCATATTTCCTAATTCCACAAAGTTGTAGAAAACAATTGATAGAAATCTAAAACTAACCATTATATCGGAATTCATGTAGCAGAGGCAATTGAAATAACGCATGAGTTTTTATTCACTTGAGGTAGGGCATGCTTCCCAACACAAACTACTAATGCATGTAAAAATATATATTAAACAAAAAATAAATAAATAACTACATACCTAAGAACTTATAGGCCATAGATGAATACAATTCAACTGCGTGCCTCATAAATATTCAAGGTGTCTATCGGTCACGAAATCAGAAAATGGTCATGAAAATCACGAAAAAGTCACGAAATTTAGCTTTTGGGTCACGATTTTTTTTAACTGTTCAAATGTAAGTACAGATTGGAAAATTTTATTCTATAAAACGTCAAAGTTCACCACTAAAAATGTCCATGATCAGCTTTAGACGCTATCAAATCGCAAGCAAAGTACGTTTCTATCGCATGGATGAAAATCCGGCGTAATTCGCACCCAAATTCGCTCTTGAAAATATTAGGAAATTTTTTGATTTGGTAAAGAAAAGGTCACGAAAAAGTCATGAAGTTTCATTTTGGGATCTTAGTAGACACCCTGATATTACATACTTCTGGATGCCAATCGTTCTTCATGAAAGGTGGAAAAAATTCACACGTAATAAAGTGTTATTTGTAACAATTATCTTCTGTGTCGGAAACTTTATTTGACAAATTAAGTTTCAATTACAGAGAAATTCTTCAAAAAATAACTCATTGATATAATATTCGTCACTAAAAGTTTTTTTTTTTTCCTTTCTTTCTTTTCAAATGTCAAATCTATCATTTAACTGCGCGTCACATTTCACCTTCATCACGTAACACCCGTCCAACGATTACGATAAAATACAAGCAAGCTCACAGAAAAACCATGTGATCTCTCTATTTTCTGGTATACTGAGGTAGCGATTGGAACAGATTCGTTCAAAAAATCGGAACAAGCTGAACCAAATCACTGAACCGAAACAATCGAAATAATGGAAGAATTGCCTAAAAGAAAGACTTGCCAAATTAACTTTTCCAATCATTTGTCTAATATGTACATTTGTGTTGTAATAGTAATTCATTCTTTACGTACAGCTTTATTTTATATGTAGCCTACTTCGTCTGGTCTAGCATATAGTGTCGTAAATGGGATTGAGACTTTTTCTCAGTCTTATACTGTAATTGTTTGTAAAATTCAGTTATGTTTGTGAATTAATGATAAAATAAGATGCGGTGACTCAGTTCTAGAACTTTCACCTGTGGAGCGTTTGGACGCTGGTTCGATTATAGCTCTCACCAAAGGACTTTCCAATGGACAACATGGTCTCCGTGGATTTTCTTGGGATTCTTCCATTTCCTTCATATCAGTGCTATCGTCTGTCTCATCAATACAATCTTCCTAGCCTTGGTCCATAGTCGCGGGACGTCAAGCTATATTGTAAAATTCAAACGTAAAGTAAAAATTACAATTTTTATCAAAATCTTTTATTTCACGCACGTACATTTTTTAGTTTTGTTGTTTCTATCGGGGCATCGGTGACTCAGTGGTATAACGTTCACCTCTGGTGCTTGGGGTCCTTGGTTCGATCCCAGCTCGCGCCAAGTGAATTTTGTGGTGTACAAACACCGTGTGCGTGGGTTTTCTCGGGGTTCTACCGTTTCCTCCCACTTTTTTCATTCCACCATTTCATTCATTTCTAATCATCACTGTTTCCTTTAGTTCAGCCGGCATAACCGAGGGACGTAAAACTTAAAAGATATCATTTAATTTCAAGTGGTTATCGTACACGCCTTTGACGTGCGAGACCCGGGTTCGATTCCCGGCGGGAGCTCATATGGTTTGGATTCCATGTTAATCAGTAGCTCCTTGTCTAATATGGCCTTCCTGCTGGACGGGACGTTAAACTCAACTCATTTCATTTCATTAGAAAGCCGAAAAGAATAGCATTAGCCTACGTCTACATATGTGAATTATGTTATTTATCTCCTTTGTGTAAATTCGATGTCATGTAAAAGTGTGTATGCAACAATTTGTAAGAAACTGTATGAATTTCCTAGTTGGTTATACTGATGGACTATTTCTCTCAAACTAATATTTTTTTTCACACTTTGAGGTTTTGGATTTGACACACCACAGGTTGTACTTTCCCACATACCTCTTTCGTGATACATAAACTAGGGATGAGTAAAACCGATTCTTATAAAAACCGGAAACTGGTTTCTAGAAAAACCGACATTTCGGTTTTCTCCAAAACCGGTTCGGTATTTCACTGAAACCGGTTTCGGTTTTCTCTTAAACCGATTCGGTTTTCAGTGAAACTGGTTTCGGTGAAAACTTTTGGAGAACACATAAAACTATTTCTGTGGAAACGGAACGATTTCCGGAGAACAACGAAACACTATTCTGGTCAGAAATAGATGAAATTTTGAAAAAAAAAAAAAAAACCGGAACCGGTTTTAAAGAAAATCGAAACCGGACCCGGTGAAAACCGATAACCGGTTTTTGTAGAAAACCGAACCGGTGTGTAGAAAATCGAAAACGGTTCTTTGAAAACTCAAAAGCCGGTTTCTGTTTTTCTAAAAACCGAAAAACCTTTTTTTTTTTTTTTTTTGCCCACTACTAATATAAACTGAGGATTTCTAAGTTTTATTCAGTTCAATTCGGTCTCTAGTATAGGCACCTGTAACTAGCAGATCAACACCTTAACCTTTCAAAAATACCGCAACTCAACCTATCCTATAAAAAGTAACACTCAATTACCGTCTATTCTAATTCTCTGTTGCACTGGATAAGTAGTAAATCCAGGAAATTTCGCGTCTAGTCTCATTCATCAATGTACAAAAACAAGTTCACAAGAGGAAAACCATCTACATCATTAACATTTTTTTTTAAATCCTTACATATACAAATTCATTGCACTACATTGAACACTATACATTTCCTAAATGTTCAATAAAAAAATATTAAACTGAGTACAAAACATATTTCTGTGCCAAGTAATTAATTTCTACTAAAAGAGTAAAATTACCAATACGAGATTTTTAAAGTACATGTGTCTTTATGGCACTAATATTGTAGTATTTAAGCACTACCTTCATCTGTATAACAACGCCATTAAGGCATATCGTCATGGTGGAGTCGCCTTTCTTAGCACAAGAATGTGCACTGATTCATAATAAAAAGAAAATAAAAAAGTGGCAGGTCATCTCTCTTTCCAAGGTCAAAAATTTAAATCCACGGTTCAACGTTTGTACCTTTTGGCTAAAGGAGACAAATGACTAAAGTAAATTATCAAAAAAGAACTGGATGAATGAGAATGAGGAAGGAAAGAGTAAATGCCCATGGGTACAATGTTCAGCACAAGCTCTCGTGCCCGGGGAACGAACTAAACACCCTTTGCACGAAGAAGAGAGTTTTACCACTGAACCACTGTGATCCGTTAAGAAGCTGTAGTTTCTTATGCGCAAGCAGAACCAATGTGAAGCATTTCTTATTTTCCTAAGAACTTAAACATTCTGTACAAATTGTCTTCAATCCTAGGCCGTATATACGAGATTTTTGCGAAATTCATCACCTATATGGGAGAATAGGGCTTCAACCTTCGAAAATATTAGAAGTAGAATTTTTCTTCTCAAACTGTAGGCTGTGGTAATGACAACGTATTTCGAGGAGGGAAGAAGGAGAGGTAAATTTATCTAGATATCCGACATATATCATATGTACCAAACAGTTGAACGTAGGAAGTGCTGAAATTTGTGCTAGTGATCTTAGACTCGAGAATATGAATTGCACGTGCACCAAAGAAACATGCGTTAGCCACTACACCAGCGGGAATGGCTGCTTAGCTATGAAACAGCACCTAGCTTAAAGTGGCATTCGAACCACGACTCGGTTTTTATCCAATATAAGGTTCTCATTGGCGATCAAACTGTGGACCACGAGAATATAAATCATGAGTTAATGTTGTCCTCCGAAAATCACTTTTGTAGGGCCTATGGCCATACCTACACGTAGTTTGATGTTTGAGATTTTGTTTCTTATAATGAAAGAGCGCAGTCCGTAGGAATTTTCGTCAATTGGGGTGGTTAAAAAAAAGTTTTTTCAGGGATGACCTTGAAAAAAATCATCTCGTGAAGGTTAGTGATTACCGTGGAATGAGGTGAATCTGCTGTTTCGAGTGCGCGAGAAGTCAGTTTGGCTTGGTTTTTACATTAGGAATATGTAAGGGACTGAGGGAGGATCTAAGGGATGTGAAGAACATCAGTGAATTCCAATTTGCTACAAGGGGCACTTCTGCTAGTAAATATAACTATAGTCTTAAAATAACAGTATCACATATCGAATCCCATATGTCAAATTTAATAGTGCAATTTTGAACTTTCGGAATTGGCCGGAAATCTGATTTTTTTATTCATGAAATTTTAATTAATTATTTATTTATTTTTTGTTCCTTTTTCTCCTGAAATGTCTGTTTAGCTCAAAAACGCCAAGTGTAATGAAAAAAATAATTAAACCATAATTCATTAGGTACCACTCATTTAGCGTTTCTGAATTTGAGGGACGTGAAGTTCTCAAAACATTTTAACAGGATGATAGGCTTACCTTAGAGTGCTCTATCCAATGGAAAAAATGTCCTTTAGGCTAAGGGAGACGGATGATCAAAGACAAGTGAATGATAGAAAAATTAGTGGAATGAGAATGTCAGAGGAAAGGGGGGTACCCCGAAAAAACCCAGTCAAATGTTGACTACCACAAACTTCATCGGCCGGGGATAGAACCACGGACCTTAGGTGCCAGAGGTAAGCGCCCTATCATTGAGTCACTGTGACCTCCCTCGTACTTTGTCAGTGGAATTTTCAACAAAAGTCAGTCTTTTAAAATGGAATGCGATGGGTTTTCACTTAGATTTGGAATATGTGAAGAAAAAACAAAAAAAAAAAAAAAAACTTGTGTTACGTTGCCCTTGGAGTCCGTAAAGATTGTGATGGAAATACTTCGCGAAATGAAATGAAATTTTTGAGTTTTACGACCCACGGTTATGCCGGGTAGGCTAAAGGAGACGGTGGTAATGAGAAATGAACGAAATGGTGGAGTGAAGAAAGTGGGAGGGAATAGGGGAATCCCGAGAAAACCCACGCACACGGTGTTTGTCCACCACGAAAATACTTTGCATAGAAGATTAATTTGCCATGTTATTTGAGGGAAAGGATTCATTGTGAGAATATTGTAAAACATATTTTTGATGTATATGTGTCTCGCAAAAGCAATCAGAACATTCTGTTTTAAAAATCTAGCCTTGTGTGTATTGTGGAAGTTGAAAATCTCACTGTTTAGTAGATCATATAGGATTTAGCTCGAATACCTATTAGTTAATATTTCCATAAAATTGGCGCTCGTCATTTTAGAGGTGGGGAAAAAGTAATGTCTGGCGTATTAAACGTAATTGTTCATTAATTTTTCAGTGGCAAATTGACGGCAAAGGAGACATGTTAGGGAAAGCTTATTAAAACGAAAGATTCTTATTCTCTTACGTATAATCCAAATTTTAATTCAAACATATACGAATAACTTTTCATTTTAAAAAAATTCTATATCTGTCTTATATAGACCACTTTTGGTCCGTTTCGTAAGCTCAAATGATTGCCATTAAATTTACCACTTGCATTTGAATATGTCATGTTTCTATTTCAGAACGATGTGTAATACGAGCCATGTTACAACCTGATAAATCAGGTGTATCCCCCTTTATATGTGTCCAACATATTTGAAATAAATAAATAAATTGGTTGTGATTTATCTATGGCAGGTGATTGCAATTCCACTGCTTGTGTTAATGCATTTTCTCTATTATTTTAGTATGCAGACTTAATCAGCAGCCATGCGGAGACAATTACTTGCCTGTACAATGTATTGGCCAATCGAATCCTGGAAGTTAGTCCTTCTTTACCTTCAAGTGTATGGCATTCATGCATTTCGCTTCTTGCAGGAGCGTTACTCTTTGGACCTGTTCATAGGCGGGATCAGAGGTAATTGCAGTCGAGGGTCTTAAAACAGTAAATAAGTAAAATTAGATATTCATATGAATCTACGAAGGCAAGTCAAAAATTATCTACACTTTTCATTCTACAGTTTATTTACATGAAGCTATGGTTATACTATGCACATCAAGTTTTCTACGTAAACTCCTTCCTTTTTAATGCACTTGGCCCAACGGTCAACGAGCGTAACGTATTCCTTCCAAATAAAGGTTTTCGGTTGCTCGTGTAGCCACTTTTGCTCCGCATTTTGCACGTCTAAATCTGAAGCAAATCGGCGACCACGCAAAACATCCTTGAGTGGCCCAAACAAGTGAAAGCCAGATGGATCTAGGTCTCAGCTGTAGGGAGGGTGTTCCAATAACTCAAATTTGAGCTTGTTGATGGTTTCAATAGTGTGATGAGCCATATGTGGCCGTGCATTCTCAACGTGCACAGACTTTATGAAAACCGAGCTCGTCCTGGATGATTTGATGGGCAGAGCCATGACTGATGTCAAAGCAGCTGCTACCTCATCGATAGTGATTCGCCTATTTGCCAGAACCATCTCTCGAGCCTGCTGAATGTTATCTTCTGTAGTGGAGGTTGATGGCCGTCCTGCTCCCTCTTCATGCGTTACACTTGTTCGACCACTTTTAAACTTCTCGAGCCACAAAAACACAGTTTTACGTGATAGTTCACTTCTCCCATATTGCGATGATAGTCTACTATGAATGTCTGATCCTTTGGCACCCTCCGACCAGAGGAATAGGATCACTGCTCGTTGTTCCTCTTTGGTGCAAACTTCTAATGGAGCAGCCATGATATATCTGCAACAGAAGGAAGAAAAATGGAGGAATTAAGATCACACTTTCACAGCATTACCACAGGAGTATAACAATAAAACATGCGAGGACAGAAGACGAAGTGCGCAATGTAAGAAAAGTTACGACAGAAGTGTAGATAATTTTTGACTTGCCGTCGTATATATAGTTATTAACAGTTCCTTATAAGTAAAATCAACCTTCGGGTGTATTCAGGAGCAGATTGAAAAGGAAATTGATGTAAATAATAGTGAGGAAAAACTTGAATAGAAAAATGTAATTAACACGCTTAAATGCTCTTACGTTCATAGTCGTTTGCATAGATTTCAACCAATAAAATTAATTTAACCCAAAATGCAAGCGAAGGTGATAAATGTGTTTCTAACCGTAATTTAGAGGGCACGGTGGCTCAGTAGTAGAGCGCTTATCTCTGGTTCGTCGGGTCCATGGTTCGATCCCCGGCCAAGTATGTTTGTGGTTTACAAGATCGTGTCCGGAGTTTTCTCGTGGTACTCCTGGTTCCTTCCTCATTCTTATTCCACCAATTATTTTATTTTCATTCTTTTGTCTTAATCATCGTCTCCCTTAGCCTAAAGGACATAATCGTGGAACGTCAAAGTAAACGAATTCATTTTCTAACCCCTATACATAGAGGCACGAGTTTTTCGCAATGCGCGATAAAACGAAATGCCTCAGAATTAAATAATTTTCAGTTTCTTGACGTTTTATAATATTCTGTGTATTTTCATTGGTTTCCGTTGCGCGACAAAACGCGAAATTTGTAGTTTTGCGCGAAATTTCTAACAATGCGCGAAATAACGCGAAATTTCAGAAATACGTTTTCATTGAATTAAAAACGCCAGTTTTCCTCTGATGGAACGGTAGAATTTGGTATGAACGATGCATTTGAGGTGATTCGGACACGGCTTTAGAGACCATCTTCAACGTTAGCTATCATCATCGCGAACTTTCCTACTCAAAGTAAGTTCAGTTTGATTTTGAAAATATAATTAAAGGATGATCTATGAATTAAAGGAATAATTGTAAAAATGTCAGGGAATATCTTTTCCACCAAGAGCTACAAATTGAGAAACTTTATTGGGAAAATGCGACAAAACGCGAAATATGAAAACCGAAACGCGAAATTCTCAAATTCTTAGTGCGAAAAACTTGTGCCACTACCTATACATAATTTTTGAATAGGTTTAAAAAGTTTGCATAAGAGTTCATTGAAAATTATTCTTCCTTCCGTGAGATCTTTCTTCCCTGGCATGTAAGTAGGATTTCATAAAAGTGGCGACAGACCTGGGAAACTGGGAAAAGTCAGAGGGTTTGAGAAAACTGGAGATAGTCAGGGAATTCTGCTGAGAGCTTTAAAATTTCGATTTCGTAAGAATGAGATTTTAAACCATTTTAAATGGAAATTGTAAAACGATTTTAGATGTTATTGATTGCTTATCTTTTAGTTGGCAACTTGAAACTTAGAAACTTATGTGTTTTCCACTAATGATGTGTAACAAACTTGTGTTCTGTAGTTGTACGGGTTATCTTTTGCTTTCGCTTATGCAGTGGAATATAAAATTGATGAATCATCCGCAGCATACAGTTGGATCCACTAGATTCAATTTTATCGTGGGGTCGCGGTGGCTCAGTGGTAGAGCGTTCACCTCTGGTGCATGGGGTCCGTGGTTCGATCCCAACTCGCGCCAAGTGAACTTCGCGATGGACAGACATCGTGTGTGTAGGTTTCCTCGGGGTTCTCCCGTTTCCTCCCACTTTCTTCATTACATCATTTCATTGATTTCTCATCATCACCGTCTCCTAACCGTGGGACGTAAAACTCAAAGTTTTCATTTCATTTTTTCGATTTTATCGTACTTTCCTGATCTGCATTAAGTCTGGGTACCTAATCAACCAAATGAAAGGATTTTGGAATACCGTTCCTCGTGTTTGAGCTTCTGTATTTTCACTATAATGTATTTTAATTCCCAAAACAATTTATTTGGAAGTGCTTATGAGTTTACGAAAACACAGCCGATAAAATTTCACATCAATGTATGTATAAGGTCAATATTCAGTGGGAGGGTTAATTTTTTTAAAAAAAAAGAACTTAATACAATTGAAATTACATTCCTTTTTACTATCGAGCTACGAAAGAAGAAAAGAAAGTATGGCGATCGAGAAGAAAATTGAATTCGAGATTTCAACGCATTTTCTTGTTTCATGGCCCACATACACAGAACAAATGATTTTTCGAGATCTGTTCGTCCTCATGTACACTCAACTAAAGGTCATACCGTTGAACGCATCGAAATGAAATTTCAAACTTATGGCTTTTATGTGCTTCACGATAGGATGGGAGTCGAATTCTCTTCCTAAAAAATAAGGACAGTTTTTTGAAATGTGGAGACTAGTGCAGAACTAACTATAAATACTTCCATCACCCTAAGTTACGTTCAAAAATTCATTTTAAACCGTTCAACCGTGCCCTCACTTTTGACAGTTTATGAATACAAAATAGGAGACTAAACTATTACAGAAATGTTTCTCCTTTCGAAAATCCTGAGATACGTTTCAACCTAGTTTCAATAAGGATTTCATGTACTGAATCCCATCTGCCTATCTTGAAGTGCTCGTGAGGTACATATTCTGGTTATAAATTTTAAACCCTTCTCCCCTTAGGATATGCATTTCGTTGAAAGTGACAAGATAAAAACCTGGCTTGAGACAAGTGCTCACTATCCTCAAAAATTCATTCCGAACTGTAGAGCTCCCTCGTGGTTAAGCGGTTAACGTACGCGCCTTTGGCGTGGGAGACCCGGGTTCGATTCCCGGCGGGAGCTCATGTGGTTCGGATTCCACGTTAATCAGTAGGTCCACGTCTTATATAGCCTCGCTGCTGAAAGGGACGCTAAACTAAAATCAACTCAACTCATTCCGAACTGTTCACCTGTTTTCCCATGATGGAATAAACGTCAGTGTTATTTTTATTTATTAATAATATAGAAACTACGTCCTTAGGAGCGGAAGAAGAAGAAGAATCATCATACGAAGTTAAGACTTACTTCGATTAGTGTTCCAGTAGAATGATCACAACTATCGCATTTTCTTCTGTTTTAAGCAAAATATATTTGATTTTGTAGCTTTAAAAGAAAATAATTTATCAGATAACCCTGCTCAGTCTAACTCTAAAAGTCTGTATGGCTAATTAAAAATCAGGAGAATTAAAAAAAAAATGTTTCCGAAAACCAGAAAAATTCGGAATTTTTTCGCGTAAGTTTTGTCGCCACTTTGAATTTTGTCTTCAGTTCTCATAAGAAATGTGAACGTGGGTTTTCAAGGTTTTAATTTTATGTTTAGCATAATGCAGAGATTCAAGTTGCTGTTTTTTTTTTTTTCGTTTTTTTCCTAAAGTAAATACTGATTATTTAATAGTTTGTAAGTTTTTGTAAACCCTCAGTATAATAAGTGGAAATTTTACGTCAGGCGACCTCTAACACTGGAGGAAATGTATTCAAAGCATATTACATAAGGACTAAAAATGCATCCTTAGATTCTGTGAAAGGTAGTCTGGAGAGGGACTAGGATGTTATTATCAGCAATTATATTAATGAAAATAAACGTAACGATTAGAAATGGTTTTATTACTGTTTTCTAGCTATATACCAAACAACGTTCAAAATTATAAAAATTGGTTACATATGGCCATCCAATTGGAAGGAATATTGAGCTGGGCACATTGTGCGTACAGTAAATTGAAGAAGTCGCTGGTTGAGTGAACGGATGTTGTCACTTTTAAGAAACAGGAATTCCTAAAAACAAAAATACAGGTTTTATTATGTAATGGGTTTAAGAAAAGTTGTCATCTTATTTGATAGGCCATTCAGATTAGTAGCGCCAAGTGTGGCTATTAAGGGAATCATTATTCGAATTGAAGGAATAGAGAATTGCTGGTGCTGTTTTTGGACTAGCCATCGAACCGGTAAAAATCTTACATTTGTGGATTATTAAATCATTGTAAAGAAGGAAAAATGTATTCGGATTTGAAGCCAAGTGGTTACCTACCGATATTGTTGAGTAATGTGAACAAAGGTCATTGTGTAGCTTTAAATTAATTATATATATATACAAGTGTATCAAGTTAAATGTAGTATGTTTTTAGTGACCTGATACTCGGAAAAGATAGCATTTATATTCCTATCTTGGATACAACATATATAATTTCAGTAGCGTTTTTGGATTATATTATTATTATCCTAAATTGCGTGTTCAATTGACACACAAAAAAAAAAAAAAAAAAAAAAAACTAAATTGCGATTTAAGAATCATAGACGTTAAACTAACTAACTAACTAACTAACTCTATGGCCTATGGAACCCGGAGGTTCAGTGCCGCGTTCACAAAAGCTCTCCACTGACTTCTATCCTTAGCTAATTGCATCCAGTTTCTACTTTGTATTCCTATCTCTGCGAGATCCATCTTAATATTATCCTCCCATCTGCGCCTAGGTCTTCCTAATGGTCGTTTTCCTATGGGTCTACCAGTCAAGACTTTGAAAGCGTTTCTACTTTCTTCCATTCTAGCTACATGACCTGCCCACCTAAGCCTCCTAGACTTGACGACCCTAACAATGTTGGGCAAACCGTATAAACTATGTAGTTCCTCGTTATGAAGCTTCCGCCATTCCCCATTCTCGTTCCTCTTGGGTCCGAATATTCTTCTCAGGATCCTGTTCTCAAATACTTTCAGTCTATGTTCTTCCCTCAGAGTAAGCGACCATGTTTCGCAACCATACAGAACAACAGGCATGATTATCGTTTTATATATTTTAAGCTTCAAATTCCTCGACAGAATTCGCGACGACAAGAGATTTTGAACCGAATAGTAACACGAATTCCCTGCTTTTAGTCGACATTTAATTTCTTCGTGAATATGATTTTCGTCTGTTAATATTGATCCTAAATATTTGAAAGTATCCACTTTATCAAAAGTATTATTTAATATTTTAACGCCTTCACAATTTGCAGTATTACGGTCCGACGCACTTCCATGTATTTAGTTTTCTCTGCATTTACTTCTAAACCCATGTCCCTGCAAGCGTTTAATAAGCTCTCTGCATTTATTTCTACTGTTCTCCTATCATCCCCTATTAAATTCACATCATCAGCATATGCCATAACCTGGTGAATGCCGTTCAACTCTAGGCCCTGGTTGCTATCTTTGATTTTCCTTATGGCGTATTCCAGCACAAAGTTAAATAATAATGGCGACAACGCATCTCCTTGTTTCAGACCATTTTCGACGTGGAAGCTCGTGGACAAAAATTTTCCTACCCGGACTTTACTTTGGGATTCACTTAAACATATCTTAATTAATCTAATTAGCTTTCTCGGTATTCCAAGTTCTGTAAGAACGTTGTATAATGTTTCTCTCCTAACCGAGTCGTAAGCCTTTCTAAAATCAATAAATAGTTGATGTACCGGGGTATTGTATTCCCACTTCTTTTCGAGTATTTGGCGAATGGTAAATATTTGGTCGATAGTTGATCGATTTCGTCTAAATCCGCACTGATAATCTCCAATAATTTCATCTGCGTATGGGGTCAATCTTGCTAACAGAATATTTGAAAGGATTTTATAGGATGTTGACAGAAGAGAAATGCCTCGATAATTATTACAGTCAGTTTTGTCGCCTTTCTTGTGAATTGGAACAATGATTGACTCTTTCCACTCTTGTGGCATTTCTTCCTTGTTCCAGATAAGGAGAATGAGTTTGTGTATCTTGTTCCACAAATTTTCGCCTCCAGCTAAAATTAACTCAGCCGGAATTTCATCTACACCCGGAGATTTGTGTTTCTTTAATTTCTTTATAGCGGCTTCCACTTCTATTCGATTAGGTTCTGGAATATACGGTTCTGCGGTGTGTATCTCCTTTTCTCCACGCACATTAGTTTTTGGCTGCGTGTTCAGCAAATCGTCAAAGAAATCTTTCCATCTATTTAAGAGGCTATCCGTATCAGTGAGAACTGTTCCGTCAGGTTTCTTTAAAATATAAGCACGAGGTTGATAGCCTTTCTTAAATTCGCTGATCCCCTTATACATGTCCCGAATATTTTTATTTTTACTATTATCTTCAAGTTCCATAATTTTAGCTTTCAAAAAATCCCGTTTCTTTGTTCTAAAAGTTTTGGAAGTTTCCCGCCTGATATCTGCGAAATTTTGTGTAGTTATTTCATTCGGATTTTGTAGCCACCGTAATTTTGCCTGTTTTCTCTTCTCTGCTAGTTTAATGCATTCCTGGTCGAACCATGGTTTGTTCCTACGTATTTCCGCGTGTCCCAATTTTTCTATTGCTGAACTTTTAATGCTATCTCTAATTTCAATCCAAGTATCTTCAACACTAGTGCACTCCGAGTCTTCTAAAACCGAGAATCTATTCGAAACTTCAACCTGGTATTCCTCTCTTACCTGGCTCTCTTCTAATTTCTTTAAATTAAATCTCTCCGTTTTCGGACATTGAGTATTACCTTTATTCAACGATAATCTCTCCCGTATTATCGCTGCTACCAGGTAGTGATCAGTGTCACAATCAGCCCCTCTAAACGACCGGACGTCAATTATGCTAGATTGTCTTCTTCTATCTACTAAAACGTGATCAATTTGATTATGTGTTTTTCCGTCTGGTGATGTCCAAGTGTATTTATGAACGTCGCGATGTGGGAATTTTGTACTTTTCACGATTAGGTTTTTGGATGTTGCAAAGTTCACGAGTCTAACACCATTATCATTACTTTCCTTATGCAAACTTTCGTTCCCTATAATCGGTTTGAAAATATCCTCTCGTCCTACCTTCGCATTGAAATCCCCTAATAGAATCTTCATATGGTATCGCGGGAGTTGGTCAAATATACGTTCCACTTCTTCGTAAAAACTATCTTTTATATCGTCACCCTTATCTTCAGTTGGAGCATGTACATTTAAAACAATAATATCACACCACCGTCCCTTAAGAGTAATAAAAGAAAGTCTGTCAGTAACAAATTCAACCCGTTTAATTGCTGGTAATATTCGTTTGTGAACGAAAAACCCTGTTCCTAACTGATGATGTTTATTTCCTTCCCCGTAAAAGAACGTAAAATTTCCGGAATTCTCAGATCCATTTCCTTCCCACCTAACTTCCTGAACTCCTACTAAGTCCATCCTGTATTTCTCTAACTCACTCGTTACAGATTTTAACGGATGATAAAATAATTATCTTCTTGTTAGAATTGATTATTGAAGATAAATCTTTGAAATTTATTGAATATATATATATATTAGGGTGGTCCAGCAGAGAATGATAAATTAAAAAAGATCTCTGATCTAAACGCATAGTTGCCAATTTTGATCCTTGTGGTCTAAATATACTAAATAAAAAATTTCATCGTAGTAAAAAAATATTTAGAAGTCGCTCAAAGCATTCAATTATTCTCCATACCTGTTATTTGAAATATTGAACGTATTCGCATTTAAGCGGTGATGGACCTTTCCGTTGTTTAGTGCAGTGCTTGTGAATTTCATACAAAAACAACATTTAAAGTGGCCAGGATTTCGTAATAGGCGAAGAAGGGGTCCGTGACATGAAATAACCCCGTTACAACAATATCCATTTTTAACTTACACCCCCCCGTTTCCTCCACACAAAGCTGCTCATAAGAAAGAGTAACCACGCGCTTGCTGTAGCTTTTTATTTTTAACGCCGATTTTTCTTTTTCTCGTTTCTTTTTGTTTAATCCTTAATTTTTCCATTTTTTGGTTTCGAAGGGGACCCATATTCCCCCTGGCTACGTGCCTGAAATGGCGTTTCTAGTGTAGGCATAAATATAAGACATAAGTGCACGACTGGAAGAGAAACGGAGTTATATTTATGATTAATATCGTCTAAAATACTGATTAATTTCACCTAATTAATTATGCACCTCCCACAATTTTGGAGAACATACTAAAGGTCCAAATATTCCACTGTTTCAACGTTTCCAAGAGTTTTGACCGAACCTTAAGCATTATAATTTTAAGGCGCTGGAAGACGAACGCCTTTCCATGCCATATGTACGAACACTGAAAAATGAAGTTGTTATGTTTCTACAAAATTGTCTTATACATAAGGAAGATAACTATATTCCCCGTGATGACTATAAAGAAATGATAGAGCTTTGCCTGTTGATACTTGGTGAATTTCCAATGGAGTACCGTTTCAAGTCACCAGGTGCTTACCATATGGCTCGTTGGATGAGCAAGGTAATATGCTGCTTCAGGATATAAATTTTCCGCGAAATGTTTAAGCTTACAGTCAAAGAGGAAAAAAATCTGCGGGAAATGTGTTTATTTCCAAGTCTCATATACGTTAAAGCATGGATTTCGTGTCCCAAGACATGTGATGCTCCCGTCAACGACTTACTTCTGTTCAAGCAGATCAAACAATACGCCATAGTGAATAAATCTGTGTCTGAATCTGCAGTGAACAAGTTTCAAACTCACTTGTGGTATCTTGAAACAGAGTTAGTTTCACTCTCACTGTTCTCTGAGAAGTTATCTTTCAAGGACCAGCGGAATATTATAAATCGTCTTAAGGCTTGTGAAGAAAATTGGAGTTCAAGAGGCATAAACCTCACAGACTGCCACGGCTTAGAAACAAAGAATCTTCATGATTTGATTAATTCAGTCTCTGTTTGCGCCTTACGTTCTCTTCGAGTTGACATCAATTTCATGTTCCAATGTGATCCCGAGCACTGGAGTAACTCGGACAAATTTCAAAAGGAGAAACGAATCGTCGAGTCACTGAAGGTTGTCAACGATGCTGCTTTAACGTTCAGTGGCCCTTATGTCCAATTTCAATGAGTCAATCACAAAGAAAGACAGTGAAATGCAGAACCTAATTCAGGTTGTTGAGGACCACAGAAAGCGTGTTTCAGACGCTCGAAAGAGAACTTTGAAAAATTACCAACTTCGTTAATAACCTTATTTTTTCTGTTTAAAATGAACAGCAACTGCATATTTTGAGGTATCTCACTTATTTTGAAATCAATAAATGGTAATTTTGGTAATAGCTATTTGCAAGTTTAGTAATAATAAATAATTCATTTTGTAGGGCAAAAAGTACAGTTTCCTTTATAAGGATTGAATTTTTAAACTCCAATATGTCTCGTATACGACATAATTATATGCATCCTTTGGTACAACTTCATGTCGCTTGAGCGACCCCTAAATATCCAATTGAGTTGATTTTTTGCAGTGAAATATACTTGTAGGAAAGGAACAATATTAGCAACTATGCGCAATTAAATTCGAAAAAAAAAAAAAAAAAAAATTGGACCACCCTAATATATATATATATATATATATGTACTAGCCTTTGGCTAGCTGGGGGATCTGCCCCCAGGCCCCCGAGTCTGCTCGGCCTACGGCCTCGCATTTCTTATCTATCGACTTTTGCATCAACAGTGAATTTCGTGAACTTGCTCTTCATATTTCCTGAATCTGCTCATCCGGGGGCTCCGCCCCTACACACTATCTTTGCTTGGCCTACGGCCTTGCACCTCTTGAACCTACAATTCTATTATTTCTTTTCCTGTTTCAACTATCTACAAGATAAGATTTTTTTATCCCAAGAAAACGTCCATTTAAATAACAAGGGAATTTTTTCATCCCCCCCTTTTAGAACCCTAAAAATTAAAAATATTCACTTTTGGCAATTTTCCTGTCAGTTAGTTCCGGAAAGCTACAATCATGCAAAATTTAATCATTGTAGCACTACAGGAAGTGTTCAATAATTTATGTCAGCTCATTTACTTTTATATATAGTTAAGTTGCATAATTACAGACTAGTTTAAATATTTACAAACATAAATTAACAACCCTACTGGATATATATTACACAATAAATGTACCTATACTTGTAGCTTTCTCTACCTGTCCCAGTAGGGTTGTTAATTTATGTTTGTAAAATTTAAAACTAGTCTGTAATTGTGCAACTATTTTTGGGCAGGAGTATTTCGGTCTTCAACAGTATTCAATGTAGGGGTGTGCTCGGTAGTTACGCTCTGCCGGATGACGACGGTTTGGTTATTTTGAAGTACCTTAACAGGCGTTACACATAGAATGGCACTAGCCGTTCCCTATTCCTTGAATTCGAATAATAATTTCATTAATGGCCATACTTAGTGCTACTAATCTGAATGATCTATCAAATAAAATGACAACTTTTCTTTTTCTACAGTTACTTTCTTGGTGCACTAGTTTTAAATATTTACAAACATAAATTAACAACCCTACTGGGACTGGTAGAGAAAGCTACAAGTATAGGTACATGTACTGCATATATATATATATATATATATATATATATATATATTACGCCACTGTTGAAATACAAGAACAATGTGGAGACTACAAAGATAACGGCTTAAGCCTTGTGCCCCTGATGAACAATACTCAAACATTGCATTTGAGGTATCAAAGAAAGAACCAATACAATTCTAACATTATTCAGGCTAGTAGATAATTGATAATATACTGAAGTTAATTTTATTATTTTCTCTCTTTCAGGGTTTTGAGTGACACATGTAAGTTCGTGAAGTCATTAGGCAAGGAATTTTCCGTCAACACCCTCATTGAAAGGTGAGTGCTAATATCTAATCACTGTTTTCAATTAAATCTGTAGCCTTGTACTTAGAGACTCTTCAAGTTCTCTGGAAATATTTCTCAGAGGATATTCATAATGGTTAAAACGTTGCATACGTTTCAGGATAATAATAGACCATAATAATAATAATAATAATAATAATATCCAGTAGCATATCACTGCAGTCTTGTAACTAAAAACTCTTATGTACATGTATATAAAGATATTTTAAAAATGTCTGATTCTTATATCTTAATTTTATAATACAATAAACCTACACGTAATGATAATTCTTAGTCAATATTCTTAGTGGCTGTTTTCTTGCTTTTCTTCTCTTTTTGTAAACGGGCGAAAGTAAGCTGCAATTGTTAATTTTCAAAGGTCACCAAGAGTCCTGCAAATACTGAATTTTAATAACAACATACATATCATACATTGTTCACATAATGTTCTTCAGAATACTAATCATGCTCCCAAAACGTTATACAAACATACAAACCTGTATTAAATTAAAGGGTAAGCTTCGCGAAAAAATCTAAGGGATATTTTCACTTAATTCGCTTCGTAATAATGAATAAAAGCAATTAATTAGATACATTAAAATAGGAACTGAGCAAAGGCGCCTCTACGGACAAAGTACAGAATTTTTGTATTGGCATTCAGTTTAGTCGAACTTCAGCGACAGACAAATTTGTTGCGATTATTTCGTTGTGGGACGTGTCTTTTCAGAAAAAAAAAAAAAAAAAAAGATTTTGTTAGTTCAGAGCCTTTATGGTTTATATTACCATGCGAAAAAGGAATGAAGAAAAGGGAGGCGCGAGGACGTGCTACCGAGCGAGAGACAGAAGGGCTCAAATATTTCTAGTCCCTGAATACAATTAACCAGGGTGTCTATCGGTCACGAAAGTCATGAAATCAGAAAACGGTCATGAAAGTCAAGAAGAAGTCACGAAATTTTGCTTTGCGGTCACGATTTTTTAAATCTGTACTAATACAAGTAGCAACTGGAAAGTTTTGTTCCATAAAGCGTCAAAATTCACTGCCAAAAATGTCTATGGTCGGCTTTAGACGCTACCAAATCGCAAGGAAGAAAAGCACGGGTTCTATCGCATGCATGAAAATTCGGCCTAATTCGCTTTTGAGATTGTCCTTCAGCTGGCAAATCGCATTGCATTGCCGAAACCACCTATGCATCTAACCGTTCTATTCAACTGTGAGAAGACATCAGATTTTTATCGCTTCAAGGAACAGCTTTTGAAAGTAGAGATAAGATAAAGATAACTGCTAAAGAATATAGGTTCTGTTATTAGTTTTTGAATGTTACGAAATTTTATTGTTTGGTAAAGAAAAGGTCACGTAATTTCATTTTAGAATTTTAGTAGACACCTTGTTAACTGACTTCAAGAAGAAACAAAGATTCACAACTCTTTCTCAAGAGAGAAAAAAACGAAAAGGAAAACAATAAAACCTGTGATTTTCAACAAAACTACATATTTACTATTTGGTATTTTCAGTTTCCCGTCAATCCCTTTTTAAGAGAGAAGAGGATATACAGAGTGGTAGGTAACTCTACCGACAAACTTTGGGAGGTGATTCCTTATATACGAAATGAAAGAAAAAAGTTCTAATAAACATAGGTCGAAAAACGTCTCCTTTCAGAGTTATGAACCGCCGAAAATGTGAAAAATCATGTTTCGAAACGCCCTGCCTCAGAAACTATAGGACCTATAACAAGCAGTTTAAGGAATTACACAGGAACTAGTATGCGATCTATCTAAATATCTGTGTCTTACCATCCTCCGTTATCGGCGAAACGAACGCGCCGTTAGTACTTAAAGGAGTATCCCTGTACCTTAACTTCCTTTTTACAGTTCATTTCGCCGATAAAGGACCATGGTAGAACATAGATATTTAGATAGAGCGCATACTAGTTCCTTTGCAATTCCTTAAACCGCTTGGGATAGGTCCTATTGTTTCTGAGGCAGGGCGTTTCGAAACGTGATTTTTTACATTTTCGGCGGTTCATAACTGAAAGGAGACGTTTTTCGACCTATGTTTATTAGAACTTTTTTCTTTCATTTCACATAAGGAATCACCTCCCAAAGTTTGTCAGTAGAGTTACCTACCACCCTGTACATTCCGTTCTCAGGAAAGAGGTGCCGGTACGTCCTACCGTTGCGTACCGTCAGAAATAAAACTCTCTCTCTCTCTCTCTCTCTCTCTCTCACATATATATATATATATATATATATATATATATATATATATATATATATATATATATATAATAGCCTCTGTTGTCTTGTTAGGTCGGAAGTAGGTGAAGCTAAGTAAAAGATAAATTTATCCTGAAACTTGAACCGCATTCTTTGCCACCTAGCAACTTTATCGACTAGAAGAAACAGAAGTAAGATTAGGAAATAACAGTCTGCCAGTGAAAATTATTTGACAGCGGAGACCAACTCCTCTTTGGGTAACCATTTGAAGTGGCTTTAGCCTAATAAGAATCAAACTTCGTTGCTTGAGTGTGTAAACGTGTGAATGACAGCTATACGTGACAGCTATACGCGGATAAAAGTTCACACGTTAACAAAAAAATTGGTTACCTATCAATATATCTTCCCGTGGGAAAACTAAATAGTCTTCAAACGTATCGGAACAAAGTTCTGTCTTCACTGGTAAAGTAACAAAGACAAAAAATGGATGAGAGAAATATGGTATAGAAAAAGGAATACGTACCATCAAATAAATATAACGTGAGAGATGGATAATAAAACCACGAGCACAGTGAGCAAAACAAAGAATTGAGTTGAAGGAAGCGCAGTGTCTATGTTACTTCAGTGTTGCCACATCAGAGGTAGGTAACCAGATTTTATCGACATTGCCAAAATTCTGATTTAAAGCAGGTTTATATTTGTGAATAAGAAATGATTCTTTAACCTGCTGTTGTTTCTTTGTTTTTAGTGAACCTATTACACTAACCTGCTTTATATTATGTGAATGTTGTATTAAGTGAAGCGCCAATCCCGACATACCCTCTTCTTGTGACTTTTCTGATTGCCTAATATGTTCTTTAATTCGGGTGTTAATAGTGCGTTTCGTTTGACCTATATATGAGGAGACATATTCACATTGAGCACGACAAATACCTGATTTATTTAGTGGATCAAGAAAATAACTTCTAAACCCGGTAAGATGTTTTTCTAAACTTTTCGGGGAAATACTAGAATAATATTTAGTTTTCCAACAGGAGGATATATTGGTAAGTAACCAATTTTTTGTTAATTTGAATCATCCTCTCGTGCGCCTACATAATTTTCAAAGTTCACTGGATTTAAGCACACTTGTTCCACAGTAAGTGACTCGTATCTAAGTAACTAACGCGCTTTGTCTTGACTTCGATCTCTATGGAGGGCTTGTCAGTGAAACCTCGAAACCCAATTATTATTATCACAATATTGCGAGCTGTGATTATATTCAATAAGAAAAAGCGCAAAGGGTATTACTCACCGCAAAAAATATGTAGCAGAATATTCTTCTACATGCAACAGGTAGCGCTTTCGGAAGATGCTACTTCCCGTGTGTTTTAATGTTTGACAGAAGATTTTTTACATATCCTTACTTTTTAACCATCCTTCATGTTTTTTATTCTACCACAAGCTGATGAAGGAAGTAGCATCTTCCGAAAGCTCTACCTGTTGCATGTAGAAGAATATTCTGCTACATATTTTTGCGGTGAGTAATAGCCTTTCCACCTTTTCTCATTTATTATTATTATTATTATTATTGAGAACTCCTACCCAACTCTCTCAGAGCCCTAAATTCTTATTTATGGATAAAAGTAGATCAAGCAAATGTTTAACTTTCTGGAGTTTATAATTTCAGCGAAAGTACTGGGTGTATGAAAGTGGACTTTACAACTTTGAAAACTCATTTTAATTTATTCATTTATCTTATAGATATGGTTTTCGTGTCATTTTGTAGCAGAATACATTAAGTTTTGACTCATGTGGTACACTAGTTCAGAAACAAGCCACCGCAAACGCTAGCAGTAGTTGAAGCAAAGATGGCTGCCTTTCTCCCTTTACTGGTCTAGAGCATGCTAGCGTTTGTTTTGATTTGAAGAATCTAAGTCTGCGACAACTGTGCAAAGTAATTTTCGTACAAAATATGGTAAAGATCCTCCCAGCAGGCCTACTATTTATCAGTGGCATAATTGTTTCATTGAAGCTGGATGACCGGTAAGATACAAGAAATCTTCAGGTCATCCCCATACGTCTGAAGACATTGTAGAGCAAGTAAGACAGCTTTGTGATCAGTCCTAAAAAAATTAACCCGTGCTTCTCTACAGCTGGACGTGCCACACATGACAGTTTAGCATCTGTTGAGAAAACGGTTGCATCTCAAACCACACACACACACACACACACACACACAAAAGTATTTTGCTACAAAATGACACCAAAACAATGTCTGCAAGTTAAATAAATTAATTAATATGAGTTTTCAAAGTTGTAAAATTCTTTTTGATACACCCTGTATTAAGTTGCAACAATGTAGTCTGAGCTCCCTCATTGTTATATGCTTAGTGTATGCGTCTCTCGCGCGGGAGACCTGGATTCGATACCTGATGGGAGCTCATGTGATTTGGATCTCACGTTAAGCTGTAGGTTCATGTCGTATATAGCCTCGCTGCTGAGCGGGACACTATACCTAAATCCAAACCCAATATTGCATGGTAAGTGAAGGAAATGACTGATTTTTTTCTTATACCATTTTGTCTATAGTTGAAAATTAAGTAACATTCAAAGTGACAAATTACACGAATGGAACCTGGGTGTTACAGTATCTGAGTTAACCACTACTTTCCCACTCTTAAGATCAGTGCTCAATTACTGAGATCTTTTGTAATTGATTACCATTGGACTAATGTCGGAATTGATGAATTATAGTGATTTTTATTTCACACGACTATCTCATACCTGATTCAATAACATTCGTAAATCTTGTGATCATCAAAATGTCAAACTAGATTCTGAACATAATTAATTTCTGTTTTAATTTAAACTGATATGACTGTCTCAGAAATAAACATTACGTTTCAAAATTTAACAATAAATCCTGAAAACTAAAAGCCCCGGAATTCAAATTTGACTTGATTCGATTCAAAAATAATCAAACTGAATTCTGTGTAAAGTAATAATACACTGCCAATGTTGTGACGTTAACCTAAGGCTCAAATAATTAAAAATCCGTCCATAAAAGAATAATAATAATAATAATAATAATAATAATAATAATAATAATAATAATAATAATAATAATAATAATGATGATGATGATAATGATAATAATAATAATAAAACGTCCACTACTGTGATGAATGAAAATCATTATAATGAAAAGTCAGTAAGACGAGTTTGCACGGGGACAAAGATTCCCCTTTACCTGTTCATACTTGATTCATACTGGTGACTGTGAGACAAAGGCTTCGAACCCATATTAAGTGATTGTCGATGATGTATTGATTGGTTCCGTGGATACCGATTACAGAGCCACACACAAATAAACGTTCTGTGCACCGGACAACAGGGTATGGATGCCATGTGTATATACAGGGTGTTTCAAAACACCGACAACGTTTGGGAGGTGATTCCTGATACCAAGATAAGACAAAAAGGATAGACCATCCTGGGTGCACAAATGCTTCCTTTTGGAGTTACAGGCTGCCGAAAACATGGAAAAATGAACTTTAATGGCCCATGGCTTCAAATCTTTGGGATCTACCGTAGTCGGCTCAAGACCTCACTTAGGAACCAGTATGTGCTCTATCCAAAAATCCATGTTTCAGGATCTTAAGGTATTCATACAATTTTTAATAAAGGGAGTTTGGCTACGGGCATACAAGTTGAAGTACTCTCCAACTACCTCAACAAAAATTGTTGCGGAAGTACAGCAGGATTCTGAAACATGGATATTTGGATAGTGCGCATACTAGTTCGTAAGTGAAGTCTTGACCCGACTACGATTGCTTCTATAGTTTTGGAGCAATGAACCTTTAAAGTTAATTTTTTCATGTTTTCGGCAGCCTATAACTCCGAAAGGAAGCATTTGTGCACCCAGGATGGTCAATACTTTTTGTCTTATCTTGGTGTCAGGAATCACCTCCCAGACGTTGTTGGTGTTGTTTTGAAACACCCTGTATATATAGCTGTGTTGCGTGTATCCTCCCTATCCAAAATCGCTCAGTAAAAAAAAAAAAAAAAAAATCGTCCTGGTAACAAGATACATCGAATCCATACATTGAGGGCCGGTGCACAGAACTTTCATTTTATTTATTTATTTATTTATTTTGTGTGTGTCTGTGTGCGTGCGCGCGCGCTATCGATTGGTTAATAATTGATTATCGATTTCTATCTAAAGAGATCCCTTTCTATTCTAAAACTATTTTATTATTTATGTTCACTGTGTTATAAAGGTTTTTCTAATGATGCTTTCCTATTAGCGATTGTTATGCAGATGTTGAAGTTCGTGTTGTTGGCATCCGGTTGCTGTTTCTATTGGCGAAGGAACACCAGCAGCTAACTCCGAAGCTAATGGAAGTGTTGCTTCAGAGAGAAAAGCAGGAGTCGACCAATAAGCCTCGCTACTTTGGAGATTCTCAGCTCCACCGATTGAAGCATCGCGTTATGCAGGCTCTGCTGCTTCTGGCGAACATTCTTCCAAAGGTTAGGAGTGAATTTTCTTATGATTACTTTCTAATGCTTTTCATTCTTCTCACCGCTTGAAGATTTTTACTATACAGGGTGCGGCATAAGTAACGCCCTTTTCTTAATTACCCAAATTTATTACACTAGTTAAATGTATAAAATAAAGTACACTAGTTTCTGGGAAACAACTCCATGAAAACAACAAAACAACACCATTCACTGAGATTAAATAACATTTTCAAAATGCCCATATTCTTGATCAATACAATATTGACTTACAAACCTTTTGACACATTTCGACGTTAATTTCAGAACATTTGTCGGAAATTGCTTGTTTTAACTCACATTTTTTTTTGTTTTGTTTTGTTTGTTTGTTTCAGGCTGTAAACAACATGTTTCAATACACTCCACGAAAAAAGTCAGGTGGTATTAGGTCTGGTGATCTTGATGGCCACTTAATTGCTCCACGTTGTGGTATCCACCTGCCCTCAAAATGAATATTTAAGCATTCCCGAACGTTTAACGCATAGTGGGGTGGTGCACAATCGTGTTGAAAGGAAATGTCATTCTGATTTTGAACTTGGGACCAGAATTCAGTTCGTAGCGTATGTAAATAATTATCTTGATTAACAATAATCAAAGAATATCGGCTCTATTATTCCCATTGAAGAAATGGTAATCCAAACTATAACTCCTGGTAAGTTAACATGTTTTTCCAAAAAGACATTTGGGTTAGCTTCGCTGTAGTATACACAATTATGGCTATTGATATATCCATTCAACTTGAAAGTTGCTTCATCTGACCACCATATCTTATAAAGAAAAGTCTCATCTTCATTAACTTTGTTCATGAAAATTCTACAAACTGTAACCGCCTGTATTCATCTTCATTATGCAAACTTTGTAGCACACGAGGGATATAAGGTCTCATCTTAAGTTTGTTTAAGACTCTACGAACATTTGTATCACTAATACCTAACTCTTGAGAAAGACGTCTACTAGACTTTTGAGGAGTACTCAGCAATGGTTCTTTTACTTCTGAACATTTTTCCACACTCATTGCTGAGACTGGCCAACCAGATCTTGGAGCATCATTTACACTACTTGTTCTTTCAAATTTCCATATTAAACTTGTGATGTTTCGACTCTGCACTTGTCGAATGTTTAATTATGCAGTTAACAAACAAGTGGTTTCAGCACCATTTTTCTTATTTTCGTAGTAAAGTTGGACCACTCTCACTCTTTGCTCCTTTGTTGATAGCAAGGCAATATTTATTTCAAATTCCTATAATAAAAAGAAAAAATGATTTATTGTAAAACATTGTGAAACTAAACAAACGAACAAAACAAAAATAAAACAAACATCATGAAAGCTTAAAAGGGGGTTACTTTGCCTCACCCTGTATATTATATTTCCTTATTACCTAGTTTCTGTTTTTTAATTAATGTAATGCTTCTTTATTTTCTTCTCTTTCTCTAACTGAAGAAGCGTTTAGTATCAAAGATTAGTATCTAGTACATGTATGATTTACACTGTTTTCAGTTTGGTTCTGTTGTTAATAGTGTTTTGTGTATTTTTAACTATTTTATTTTATATTCGTAAAAGAACTGGAAGAGAAACTTCCATTTGTTGATTTATTTATCCTGTGGTTGTTGTGCGTTTATTAAATTGTTTTCAGTTGACATCAGAGAGTCATTATGTTATTATATAAAGATATTTGTTACAATTACGTGATTAGCATGCCTTTGTTCGTTTTAGTTGTGTGTAGGTAAGAAAACAGTGATATAAGTTTTCTTCATATTGACAAGTAGTGCATGTACTATGCTATTAATACGTTTGAATGGCATGGATGCTGCTGCAAATTACAATAGTGCTTAGAAATTACAAGTCGACACAAGTATATATAGATATATATACACCAAATTGGACAATATAGTTAAATTATGAAATAACAGTAATAACACAAAAAGCCTAAAAAGAAAATTCGAACATAAAATAGAATGAAATTTAATTTACACTTTGACAGTTATTTATTTGGAATTAGCACCGCATATGCAGTGTCACTCCTGAGATTATGACAAAGCTCGTATCTAATTATGTCCAGCTGTTTGTTAATACATTTCATGCGTGTGACATTTCATATTATCTCATTTTAGATCCGCCTCAGTTGGAGAAATAATATCAAGCTTTACGTATTTTGTTCATTTTTATATCTTTCATAAGTATATGCGAGCTCTTGAGAATTTTTTAAATGTGCTTTACATTAAGTGTTGTCTTACGAAGGATGTTGCCTCTAGATCAGTGGTCGAAGTGAGACGGTATGTGGTGGTATGCCATACCGCCTCTGGTTTTTCAGTGATGAAGGCATACCGTCTCTGGTTTTTTAGTTATCAAGACATACCGTCACTGCACCTTAAATAAATCCATTTTTATACACAGGTATTGACGAATAGCTTTGTACGTAAAAAGACTTCATTTCTTACGTAGAAATAATTTCCAACTTGACAACACATTTTTGTTCATTTTCCTACCTTTTGTTTTTAAAATGAGGTGACTTCAAAGGAATTCAACTAGTTTATATTTTGATGTGCCATATTGAATTGTATGTTTCGTAGGTATTTGTGTGTTCTTGTGTTAATTCATATAAATGTGTTTTGAGCATGAGTGGATTTAGGAGTTGTCTGCTGTGGGAGCGATTCTTCCAGGAATTTGAAATACCCCTGAGTCGAGTAGGGGTCTGTTATGAACATTTTCGTGTACAATTCTCTATAATACAACGTGAGGGAATATTTTAAATTTTTTCAGAAAGTGTTGTCGAGGGATCAAAGCCTTTCCATGCCCCCTCCCTCCCGTAACTAAAGAGAAGCTCTGGAGTGGTTTTCAGTGCATTATGCAAATAGAAATCCAATCTTTTAGGCAACATACCCTCACTATATTTCAACATGTAGAAAGCCGGTATGTCGAGTTAAAATTGTAATAAAACATACCGCCTCTGCTCTTTTTCCACTTCGAACACTGCTCTAGATCATTTGAAAGCTTCATCCTTCAGAGGTTGCTGGTGGAATATCGACTGTGCAACAGAGGACTAATCCTTCTCAGAAATTTTTAACATTTCTTTTAAACACTAGGAACAATATTTTCAGAACTTCAATATTTTTATTCATGATTACAGTTATGGCTTTCGGGTCATTTCCTTCTTTTACTATTCTTGCTGTAGGTGGGAATGTTATTAATTTGCTCTTAACAGTATATGGTTCCTGAATGTTTACTATGTCTATTTCATTTATTTCGGCAAATCTCCTTAATTCCATTGTGTCAACTTTAGATCTTTGAGCATTATTTTGCACTAATTTTAATTTTGTGATTTTGTTATGCATATTTGGTATGGACCAATGCCTGCTTGCCGGATTAACTAAAGTCGAAATATATTCGCCCGTGAGCATTGACTAGTTGTTTATATACGTTTTCTAAGTTCCAGTAAATTCCGCGTCGTTCAAATGCTTCGTCAACTAAGGCTACTAGTTCCCAGCCATTCGCTGGTAAATCATATGTACATAACTCCATCCTATCTACTTCTTCGAGAACAGGATATGTTACAGATCTTCCCTTCTCGTGGAGGTCCCTGGTTATTTGCCTAAACGCAACTGTTAATATCTGCTTATCTTCCAGCTTGGCTAATTTATATCGCCTCTCCATTTTCTCATAAAGTGGTCTTGGTTCTTTAAATATTGGTGACTTATCTGAAATATCTGTAGATGTCGATGAAATTGTTTGATCTTGAATTTTCTTTTCGTTGGGTGGGAATAAGTATTTTTCTTCACCATTTATAAATGAATTTTCCAATTTAGGTATTTCCATTTTTTTTTTTTTTTTTTTTTGTTTATGTTTATTCTTTCGGTTTTTCTTTCTATTCTCCAATCAAGTTGTAAATTCTTTTAGAATTAACTTCGCTTTCACTGATTCTTCTGTTTAAACATATTTGTTTTGTGTTACTATGTTTCCTTTCCTCTTTCTTTTTTAGGTCTTATTTTGTCTCTTCTAATTTTGCTTGGGGGTTTGTTTTTCCTAGTTTTACCTTTATGTGTGGTGTCTTTATCCATAATTAATCTTACTAATTATCCTTTCACGAGGTACTCTATAGGATATGATGCCTCTGTATTTGGAGTTTGGCATGTCTACACGGAACTAAAATATTTTTATCCTTTTCGTTACAGTCTTCACTTTTGTGTCTCAGTGTACCACAGTGTCTACATCTTACTTTATTATCACAATATTTTGCAATGTTCCTAAACTGCTGACAGATATAGCACTTTGGCACCACCAGGAAATCCTTAGCTTTATGTGATTAGTCGATGTAGACTTTATCCTTATTTATCAAGTAGTTGCTGATATTGGGGAGACTTCAATTACTAAGTGGCATTTCTTTTGATTCTTTTTCCCTGCACGAAATCTGGCCTTAAAGAAGCAGTTCGACTTAGAAATGCATTTTTTTACAATTTATTTCCATTTGTAGAGTTGAAAATTCTAAAAGGAATGGTGTTTGTTTGATCGCGATATGTTCAGTCGTTAGCGAGTAACAGAGGAAGGAAGATTTCCTGATGACGTCATAGGTAGTCAAGGAGCGAGAGGAAGCTTACCTACTACACAGTGCCAAGCATTTCGTTTGTGAGAGGAGCGGTGACACGTTCTAAGTGCGGTTTCCTTTTCCAGAACTGATTGCAAAGACTTACAAATATCATCTGCATGTAGAAAATGATATCTGATGGTGGGCTGTACAAACGTTTTTATAATATTATAAAACGTATCCTATAAAGCATGAGTTAAGCGTTTCAAAAAAAAAAAAAAAAAAAAAAAAAAAAATATGTAAATAGATGGCGGACGAGATTGCTGCAACACCTAAGTACCTTTTCTTTAAGCATTCTTCCGATTCCCGAACATAAGTATGTTCATTTTCACGTTTTGTTGCAATTTTTAACGCTGACACTATAATTTTGTGCTTCAAGGTATGTACAGGAGCGCAACATATGAGGCAAAAATGAAAAAACATCTGTAAAGTTTTCCAGAATACGAAAAACACTTCACCGGTTAAATTTCTTTTATTCGCATAGCTGTCCGCGGAACAACTCTCATCACCCATTTCATCATCATTGTCACATGATACAGAGAAATTAAACGATGAATCAATGTCTTGAGGAACAGTCATCGTCACTGATTCCTTCTACAA
Organism: Thermobia domestica; assembly: GCF_964235325.1. Lineage (NCBI taxonomy): Eukaryota > Metazoa > Arthropoda > Insecta > Zygentoma > Lepismatidae > Thermobia > Thermobia domestica. Next base: position 295,368,516 of record NC_137460.1, on the reverse strand, counting down.
GCCGGTATATCTCACTCCCTAATTCACATTGTATAACTTATTTCTAAAGCAGTATCATCAGAATCATGAGTGACATCGTCTCTATTACCCTCTAATGCCTCGTCTTGACTACAACCGACAATTGCGTCTTGTACGATATTTGTACGTTTGTAACTGGACATAGATCGGTGCTTGTTCAATGGCTCGGATTTTAAACCTTTCAATAATATACTTGGAACAGCATTCTTTCTCAGTTTGCGTGTAAATAATTCTCCTGGCATTAGCCAGAAGTGGATCTAGACGCTAAAAACTCAGGGGGGGGGGGAGTCAACCCAGACTATGATATATATATCATGTTTACTAAAAACTTTCAAAAATATCTAAATAATAGCTTAAATCAATTTTGTCACTCAAAAACTGGGGGGCCTAGGCCCCCGACCCCAGCCTAGATCCGCCACTGGCATTAACTTTTCTTTCAGTAAACTTGACTTCTCGAAAGCAGGCTCTTCAAGATGTTTGGAACACGAGTGATTTTATTTGGTACATTTTTTCCCATTGATTTTCTTGAGCTATAATTTATATCGATCTGGTGATTTCTCATGACTTAGAAACGTAAGGAAAGATACTTTATGTCCTCAGCTTTCATTGCACAAGAATTACAACCGAAAACACAGCAGGTCTTAGGCATTTCTAGTTCACTTCACAGACACAGCACGCGTTGTACTAACACGTTTTTTCTACTTCACACTAGTGTTTCTTTCAGAAAAAAAAAATCCGGGGCGGGGGACACTTAGTATTCGGAGAGGCACATTATTTTTACACAGTACTATTATATTTATTATATTATAGACGTATTATTTTGGTCTCCTCCGGGGAAATCTCTCAGAGCTCCGGGAGATAGTGCCACCCTAAAAACATGTGTGGAAGAAACACTGTTTCGCACGACAAACGTAATTACTGCTCTCTCTCTACTCTTTTTATACTAATGCTGTAGGATAAACAACTAACAAAAACGTCCCTCAAGAATTCAACACAGAGCAAGACTGCTAACAAATCCAAAACACAATCTATTAAATCCAATGCACTATTAAAGGTTTTATCAGCTGCGTACAAGGGAGTGGTTGCTGACTCACATTGAGTTTCTTGCGTATCCCACCAGTGACGTCAGCATTTACGATTCATCAAAAACAAATGCCTGTAGAAGCTAAACGAGACGGCCTATCAAAATATTAAAAAAATACGGCTCTTATTTTTTGTTACTCTTTCTATTGCATCAAACTTGTTTTTAACTCGAACTGCTCCTTTAAGATGACTATAGGTTTATATTGAGAGATCTTAATGTTCGTGTGCGTACGCCTATGTTTATGCAACCTGACCCGTCAAACTGCCACGAGGATTGCCTAACTACCGATAATAATAATAAGAAATTAGAAATCACTCACCTCAACATTGAAGTTCATGGCAGCCACGCAGGAAGTAGAATCTTCGTTCCTTTTAAATAATACGTGTACTGTTTTCTAATGGTAACTAACACAAAATATTAAAGTTTTCTTTGATTTTTTTTCTAAACCACTTAACCGATTGTTACACTGTTTTCATTGTTTCTCTCACTAAATGTTCACACACACACTGCACACGAGACGCACTACTTCTCGCGAAACCGAGCTCCTTTTTTTGGAAGCACGACGAACGCACATCTACACGTTTATAACGCCAGTACTTGAGTCCAATGTTTCAAAATATAAAATAGGGTTATATAGGTTGCAGGAAATCACATGATAAACCTGTATATGGTAACTAGCCTTTGGCTAGCTGGGGGCTCTGCCCCCAGGCCCCCGCGTTTACTTGGCCTACGGCCTCCCACGTTTTAAATCCACAATTTTACTGAATTTCAAGTTTCTTTTCCTATTTCAACTAAGTAAAAGATAAGATTTTGTATCCCAAGAAAACACCCATTTAAATAACATGCGAATTTCTTCATACCCTCTTTAGACCCCTTAAAACTAAAAATATTCACTTTTGGCAGTTTTCCTGTGGGTTAGTCCCGGAAGACTACAGTCATGCCAAATTTCATCATTCTAATCCTGCCTAAACATTTTGGGTTGTAGAAAATGTCCCATATAAATAACATGGGAAAGATTTTTCAGTTCCCCATAAAACCACTCTAAAGTTGGAATTTTCTTTTTATTTTTGGTGATTTACTGAGGTAACACTAACGAAAACGTACAAGCATTCCGAATTTCAAGCTTTGTTCCAATTCCAATTCCAATTACCTAAAACGTGACATTATAGATAAAAAAAGGCCCTTTTAAATAACGTGGGGAATTCATTCATGCCCCCTGTAGACCCCCTAAAAGTGAAAATATCAACTTTTGGCAATTTTCCTGTGAGTTAGTCCCTCAGAAGCTACACTCATGCCAAATTTCAACTTTCCATGTCATGGCATATCAACAGGAAATACCCTCTATTGTATTACAGTGAGTGATTTCGTGTAGTTTTATATATAGGTATATATTTGTAATAGTGAAGTGTAAATACTTATAAAACAGTAAAACATAATTTGTTAACGAGACTTTTAATTTCTTTCAGGATGCTTGTGAGAGACTCCTGGGGATAATATTCGAAAATTTACTTCTTGAGAACCATCAACCCAGTGTCAGATATTTCCAAGAATGGCTTTTAGTTAGAATTTTATATTATTACCCGGATTTCAGAGGCAAGCTGTGGACTGTTTTTCAACAGGTACTGTTACCACGACATTTTAATTTTGTTTTCTCTACATTATTTACCTCCATGTATAGAACATCTTTTCATTGTTGTTTTATTTATTTATTTCTCATAGATATGTACCGTTTTTCTCTTAAAAAAAAAAAAAAAATAGAAGTCCAATTAGGGTGTCTGGATTTTGTAAACGAAAAACCGGGACACCAGTCTCAGAGTATATGTAAGGTCAGGACATTTGGTTGTGTCCCTTATTCCGAATTCCGATTTGTTGTGTTTAACAGGTCCTAAATATTGCGTTAATTAAGCACCCTCCCATGTATGATTGAAGATATACTGTTTTCTTTGTTGCGTCATCAAGAGTCAGAAACACTGCTCTAAAAAAAATAGAAATTTAGCATTTAGCAAGAAAAAATACTATATTAATGTGTAACACTTACATTTTACACTCCAGTTCATGGTCATTTCTTCCTCCTTTTATAAATGACCATTCCAGTGAATATTTCTCCTGAAAAGAACATTTGGCGCTTGGGCATGATGGAAACATTTTATACACCAAATACCAGCAATGTGAAATAAGAACGTTGACTTCACTCAACACCGACAAAGAAATTCAATTCACTTCACTTGCAAAGATATGTATAGTATACCCATTGGACTGGATAAAACGCTTTATTGTAAAATTGTGCCTAAGAAGACGGAAGACATGACAAAATAGTTTAAATGTGGTTAGCATGCGGCGACCGAAAGCAGTATCGCCATTGTTGAATAAAATTCCAACAATGAAGCAGTTTTGCGCTGCCGATTGAAGTATAAAATAACTAGTAGTTAAGGGTCGTCACCGGGAAGAAAGATGTTCTTCTCTATTGAAAGTGGTATTCAAGAAATTATTGCAATAACATATGCCCCTCTCTTGAATATTTTTAAAATCCTTTTTTTCCTTCTGGAAGCTAAACGACCCATAGAACGAAAGAATGGATATGATTTCAAACTCCCTGTTTGTTTAGTAAAATTAATTCGCCACACAAATCTTCCGAAAACATTCCGTTTTTAGGTGAGACATACTAGTTCTCCAGGCTGGCCACCCACCTGGAAAACCGGGAAAACATGCAAAAGTCAGGGAATTTACAAACACCGAGAAATGTCAGGGAATTTTGAAAAAATCGGGAATTTCTGCTTCGATGAAAATACAAGTATTTACTATCTTTCTGGCCATTTAGAGTTTCTGTTTTCATTCAAAATCCTCTCGGTTTCTGGGGGCTTCGCCCCCCAGACCCCTACTTGCAACAGTAATGAATCAGTCAGTACTTCGGTGCTAGCGGAGAGAGCGGAACCAATGCTGTTCGCGTGACCTTCAGCTAGCCAACAGCATGGTTGCAAACATGGTCTGTCTTCTGCTGTGCCAAAGCAAGTCGACTGTCACGTGATTAAAGCAAGAGCGTTGGTAATGTTCTATCGTGCGTATTATGTAATTATATTAAATTATAGTTACATTTTAAGTTGTTTGTGTCTGAAATGGCACTGTAAATGCATGCGTGCAGTCACAGACAAATATGGGAGTGATATATTACCATTTCATATCGTCAATTTGCGGGGCCTTGGTCGCAGTGGCGGCTTTTTAAAAGTTTAAATTTTATCATTACGAGCTAAGGGCAGGAAGCTTATGCAGCATCATAAAGCTGTATAAAGGAATTAGCACAACAGGTAAGCTTTCTTCCTTTAACTTGTATCGACAAAATTTTAATTTTTATCGATATGATTTCCTTCAAGACCCGCCACTGCTGGGACGAAGGAAGAGTGTAGAAGGGAGAATTCCATCTTCGGCGTTAATAAATTATTTTGTCAAATTCGAGACTTTTCGTATTACTGGTGGTAATATCGCATAGGCGTAACTAGATGAGGCTTGGGGGACAAAGAAGTTGCAAACTTTGCGTTGCTATCACACAAGTCAATATGTGTTTCATGGAGCACATTCCATCCGGTTTGCGCCAGCACAACGCAAAGTTTATGTATTAATTTTCGGTATACGGCATAGCAATTATAATGGGATTTTGCATTTCTTGCGTTGCATTGCAAAAACGTACTGCCAAAGTGAACTAGTGTAAAAACGCAATATAGCGTAAAATATGCAATGCCTACTTCGAAATCAACCTACCTCTTGCAGGCCTTACCGAAATTGATTTCTTATTAGTAATTTTTGAAGTATAAGTGAACGTTGGTTAGTATTGAAGTTGGGTAGTCAATGCAAAATTATTCCTCGTATATGTGCGGCGGTAGTTTGTTGTCTATCCTAACCTAACCTTGTTATGTCGAAATGTAATTGTCGAGTTTCTTAGTTTAGTTTAGTTTAGTTAGTTTACTGAAATTGCATGTTACGCCACACTCATGTCTAAGAAGTCAGTGTTGTGACCGTCTGCCCGGCCACAAAACTATGTTTTTGGACGACCAGTGTATTTCTTTTTAACTTTTATTCATGCAACGAAATTATTATTTTACTCATAGAAAAGAAAAGCAATTTCTCTTTTGGTGAGAACTTCAATTCTTTCTGTGTATGCAGGTGTTCTTCAGTCGCTCTTATTGTTTCTCACGGTGGAACAAAGAACTTGTTGTTTTTCAATGCAACGCTTATCGTCTGGACAAAGTGCTTCGTCGCAGCAAACTTTTTTTTCTTTCCCTATAATAGTTTCCAACTTATAGTTTTCGTTACCATGACTGTTCCATAGCAACATTTATTAAGATTGGGAATATTTTTGGATACGAAGTTGATATTGTGTGTGAATGATATTGTGTTTGTCGTGTTCTCACGCACTCGTATTACGTCATCCTTCCTACCGTGAGAACAAGTGTTTATGTCCTGCAGGAGTCGTAGATGGAATGACTCATACACACAACTACCATCGTACGCTCCTTTCCACTAAACTGTTTTACGTATAACAGTGGTGTATAAAAATCCTATAACCATGGGAAGAATCTATTAGTTTAAACTGCCACACTTTTTTCAACTATTATTTCCAAGCTTCACTCTCACGGGACCAAAAGAAATGTTGCCAGTGTTCTCTATTATAACATCGACCTATTGACATTGTGTATGAATGCAGAAAACTTTAACATTTTCTTTATTATTTTACATAATGCATTGTCAACCCTAAGTCTAGCGGACGGGTTGTTCCTGAGCGTGAGTAGAAGCGAGAGTTAGCAAAAGGAGTTCGTCGTAAGAGGAGTTAGCAAAAGTTCGTCGTAGAGAGAGCCAGTGCAAGACATCGTAGGAAGTGATAGTATGAAGAACATTGTGTCGCCACATTAATATATAGGGTGTGAAGCTAAAAAAGCGAACGAGTACCTCCTGGGCATGAAACATCCTTGTGAAGTCAAGAAATTTCATCAATTGTATTTCCCCATTCCCCTTGCCATTATCACGCAATGAAAGTCCTATCTCAGTGCTAATAGTAAATTTATAGTGCAAGTGATATCTAAACCAGGGCTATGTTTCTAGTGTTCGTATATAGTGTGTGCATATCTACATTTATTATGCAGGATTAAGTGTTTTATTCTTCATTTCGTTTATTCGATTGCCTCAATGCAATTTCTTCTGTTTGAGCATTTAGCTCTGTAAAGTGAGAATTTTGTGTGTTGTCAATGTATATATATATTTCTTATTCCGCTCCGTACCCACATATATTCATATTCAATAAATAGGAATTTACTTAAGTAAATATTATCGTCTTCATTCATATGTGTGTGAATTCCTGCGAGCAGACGGCTTGCCGGTTGCGTATATGTATGCGTGTGCATGCGCAAAAGTAAGTATAATGCAACCTGAGTCTCAAAAGCACCAACGTGGCTCATGTCAAATCACTGGTCATATTTCAATATTATCAATCTGCGCCCAAACAGAGTATGAGCCTGGACCAGAATTGTTATCAGCTGTTTTCTTAGGGAGTTCTTCGGGAGCCAGCATCCAAGGGAAACGGTAGGTAGCAGTGTTTTCAAACAACTGGCTGTTGAACTCAAATTTTTCATTGTTGCTTTCTCCTGTGAAGCACAATAAGTATACAACATTTTGCAAAAATTTGCAGAACTACTTTTAGCCTCAGCAATATGAGAAAGCAGGCTGTCACTAACTACGTGCTAGGTAAGAAACACAGTGCAGCTGTTAAGAACTCGTTGGGCAATCAGCAGATTTCAAGTTTTTGACAAAAGATCGAAGTGATTAGTACTGCCGTTGAAAATCCAGGATCTTCGTGTATTAGTAAAGAGGTGGCCGTAAGCGGCTTCAGAAGCAGATTATACCATTGTTCATGGGCTTGAACTACTGTTTAAAAGTGATCTCAATGAACTACAAAACTGCAGGCATTACGTTACTAGATTTGATGAAAGCCTTAACAAATTGCAGCACATGGACCCCACGATTTGCTTTTGGGACATGAATGAAAAACAAGTTTTGTCAAGATATTTGAATTCAGTTTTCCTCACATATTCAACATGTACAGACATTGAATCAAGCTTGAAGAGTGGCGTCTTAGGTTGAGACCTGGAAAAATGGCTCAAATTTCAACTGATGACTCTCATGTTAATTTCAGGTTTCTTAGTGAGTTGTAGAAAGATCTTGCATGTACTCTCTTTCAGATCCAGTCCTCCTTGATATTGGAAGTTGTGGGCTGCATACTATGAATTGTGCTTTCAAAGCTGCCATGCAAGTAACAGGCTGGAAATTAGAATATCTGAGAGCTTCTTATAATTTATTCGAAGACATTCGAGCTGGTCGAGCAGATTATATAAGATTCACAGCATGTTCCATGTTTCCTAAAAAAGAAATTGCAGCATTAGTTGGACGGAAAATGCAGAGGTTGCATCCCGAGCCATACAAATATACCACACGTGATGAAATATGTGCAGCGGGCTGCTGACGAGAGAAAAGTACCAGGGTGTAACAGCTTTGCTACTGTAAGAAATTCCATAAATGATTAGTTCCTTGGTGTAAAACTAGACTTGTTCACAACATTAGCAAATTTGACGGAGAGGCCCCCTTAGCTCTTTTCCTTGACAATTCCGTCTATGCCGTTGTGTTGTTTGTAGCTGTTCGTTTTGTGAAATAGTGCTTTGGTAGGCAAACCTTTAGTGAACATTGGCTATACATCAAAGGATGCTTTACGAAAAGTCAGTTCTATGTTTCAAAGAGAGATTCTTGAATTTCGCAGATTGTCATACAGGATGTCAGAAATTTGTAGTAAAAATAATGGACAGGTCGCCTTTGAAATCCAAGTTGACAAGAGTAATTTTGTTTCTGGATCCAAGCGTATTTGTGGATGACAAGGCAGCTGCAGAGTGTCCAATTGTTTGGAAATCGTGGTATCCAGAAATTAGCTTTCAGGAGCATTGGCTGATCAAATCGAAGCTGAATTTAAAACTTTTTCTCAGAATCCTCTGGTATTGGAGGCAATGAAGACTTATGACAGAAAATATAAGAGATTAGATGACCATTGGATGGAAATGCTAAATTTATGCGCATGATCAATGCAGGTGGCTGATCTTGTGAAATTTCTCCTAATTGTTCCTCATGGGAATGCCAGTATAGAGAGGAGATTTTCAATCAACAAAGAATGTTTGAATATCAAAGTGAGCTGAGTGTAATTGCACTAAGGAGGGTGCACGATACAATTTCGGCTGTTGGTGGTATAGAAAAGTTCAAAATTCAAAGAAAGTTGTCCATGCTGCCCTCAATGCTCATCTAGTTTATTATGATGAATCCCTGAAGAACCAGAAAGAGGAAAAGAAGAAACAGCAGAAGAGGAATGCCATTAAGGGTAAGATTGTTGAACTCGAAGCAAAGAAAATGAAGTTTGTTAGCTGAGGTCAAGGAGAAGCTGTCTGCAGTTGATGAGGAAATCAGTCATTTGAGGTCTTAAACATTTCAACGAATGTTGTATTAATCTCAATAGTTTGTTTTTTGGTGAACAGCTAGTGTAATGTGAGATATTAAAAACAATTCAGTGAATGTTGTGTTGGATTTTAGAAACAGTTACAGTGTGTCGTCTTTTGTAAGTAGTGTTACCGTTTTCACCCTTAAAAACAATTAGTTGGGTTTCATAAAATTTTATGTGCTTATTCGAGTTTGTCTAAATGTATATATTTAAAGAGTTGAGTTGAGTATTGTCCCTTTCAGCAGCGAGGCTATATGAGCCGGCACCTACTGATTAATCTGGAATCCAAACCACATGAGCTCCCGCCGGAAATTGAACCCGGGTCTCCCACGCCAAAGGCACGTACGCTAACCGCTTAGCCACGAAGGAGCATTATATAATTAAAGAATCTATGTCTTTAAAATTTCGCATTTCCAGTAGGAGAATTAAAATTATATTTTTTATGCTGTAATTTAGTACTTTAAAACCTATGTTTTTTAAACAGTATTCACAAATGTATACATTATCTATATGTTTTCCATGCAAACACTGTCAAAATCTTTCCTTCTGTCTGTAAGGCTTTCTAATCTTAAGTAATCATTCCAATATTCATAGCTATTTGAATAGTAAATCACTCAATTTAAAACATAGCAGTCTAATAAAACATTTTTACACAAACTTCATCCTGTTTGTCAAAGTTATAGAAACGCTGTTTCGTATTACCGATCCAAATTATAGTTTTTACCTTATTTATTATTTGTATGAATACACATTTGTTTTCTCTCCTTGAAACACAGGCCACTGTTTAAAAATCAAACCTATCCTTCTGGCACCTTGTCTAGTAGAATTTACTTGGTAACTAAACTTTACTGAGGACGGCTTCTGTACTGCTTTGAAGCTTCCAAAACGTCAGAGAAAAACATCACCTAATTTAAAATTTATTACACAGATCCCAATGAGAAATCGGGTATCTATAAAATAAAGTGTATTCTCCACGAGGGTTACATAGGCAATACGAAAAGAAACCTTAAAGTGCATGGTAAAGGAACACATTACAATGCTAAAACGGAAAGTTCGGTGTCAGATCTATTGAAATATTTACAAAAAAGCTGAACACAAAATAGAAAATTCAAAAACTTTATTTGGGGCTAAAACTGAAGTAGAAAGATTCATGTTTAAAAATTAGTTTGTACAGGCTGTTATCGGTCACGAAAGTCATGAAATCAGAAAACGGTCATGAAAGTCAAGAAAAACTCACAAAATTAGCTTTTTTTAATCTGTACAAATATGAGTACAGATAGGAAAATTTTGTTGTATGAAACGTCAGAATTCACCACCAAAAGAATGTGTATGGTCGGTTTTAGACGCTACCAAATCGTAAGCAAAACACGCTTCTATCGCATGCATGAAAATTCGGCCTAATTCGCACCGAAATTCGCTCTTGAGATTGTTACGAAATTTTGTGACTTGGTAAAGAAAAGGTCACGAAAAATACACAAAATTTCATTTTGGAATTTTACTAGACATCCTGTTGTAAAAGTAAATAAATAAAAGTTAAATTTAGACAGCGATGGTTAAGTGATGAATGGGAAGCAGTAATTACAAATTTGCGCACCATTGGCATAATAATAATAATATAAATATTTAAAAAAAAAAAAAAACTTACATACATGAGTTGCAACCTACCTACTAGTGATCCATTATTTTGGCAAAGTGCCTCCAGCACCGCTCTACCTTGGTATATCCATTTCTTTCACTTTTCCCTGATGTTTTTACTTTATTTTATTTATTTATTTATTTTCTTTTGTTCTGGTTTTATCCTTCGTGATCAAGAGACCAGGGAAGAGTTGAAAGCTGGGAAATGCAAGTGGTATAGAGGAATTGCATAAACGTATAAATAGAATAATAATTAGAATTCCTGAGCGTGTCACTAGAATGTCTGAAGTAAGCTTAACTGACGTAATATCCAAATCCTTAATAATGTTCTGTATTTGTATAACATTAATGTATTTATTATCACTGAGTTTTATTTGTGTATGTAATAGATTGCGTTCTTTTACCACAAATGTTTATTATTATTATTAATAATAATAATAATAATGAATTTGCAATCATCCCTTTTAATACAAAAGAACCCATATATATTTCTCAGCTAGCCATACTGCCTGCCACTTGAGTGGCCACAGCAACTCGTAGAACAAGCTGTGTGTGTCTTCATTGCTCTTTCTTGTTGAATCCGTTCCTTTGTGTTTCCTTGATTTCCTTTCTGTTACTTCTGTTTTTGACCTACGTGAACAAGGGCCCAGAAGATACCCAAAAGTTCGGGAATGCAAAGTTTATCAGAAATCAGCAAAATGAGGAGGCAATACGTTTAGCCTAACCTGTTACAGTTCACACAATCTTTTCATTAGTACGGCACAATATGTCTTACTTTAAATACTTTTACACAACATGAGACGGTGATTTGAACTCGTTCGATGTAGCAAGAATGACATTTTCGTGGCATTTGCTGATTACAGGAACAGACGAAACATTTTGTTCATTGTTGTGATTAACAACTCCGTGGAAGCCCTTACACACCACGGGGGCCGCGGTGGCTCAGTGTAGTAGAGCATTCACCTCTAGTGCATGGGGTCCTTGGTTCGATCTCAGCTCGCACCAAGTGAACTTTGTGATGGACAAACACCGTGCTCGTGGGTTTTCTCGGGGTTCTCTCTTTTCCTCCCACTTTCTTCATTGTACCATTTCATTCATTTCTCATAATCACCGTCTCCTTTAGCCTAGCCGGCATAACCGTGGGACGTAAAACTTAAAGATTTCATTTCAGTTTCGTTCGACGTGGCAGAAATGACGCTTTCGTAACATTTGCTGAGTAAAGCAACAGACGAGACATTTTGTTGATGAAGTCGTTTAACAACTATGTGAAAATCCTTACGCACCACCTGTAATAGGGTACATGGGACATAAAAAAAGTGAAAAATGTATTGACAATTTGAGAAATTATCGAGACCATCAAAAGAAACATTGTTTCTACGTGATCATCTCTCTCTCAACCAATTTATTTAATTTCATTTTTCCTTTCTCATTAATGCCTGTTATTTCTTTAAATGAAGATCGTTTTTTTGTCTTTGTTATGTTATAGGCATCAGAAGTTCGCACAGGAAGCTTGGCGTCTTTTATCACAGTAGCGTATCATCTAGCTTGTGTTTTGGAAAGCGGTGCAGAGCAAGAGAACTTCGTTGATAAGTGTTTCGAACAAATTCTTCCCTGGTGTATGGGACAGCATTTCAACGTCCGACTCTACGCACAGGTAAATACAATTCTAATTCTGCTTCATATTTACTTTCCCTTTGAATATAATTGTTATTGTCATAATTGAACCACTGTGTAATGGGAATAAGGTTGCAAACATATTTGACTTTGCTTATGAACTGATACGATGCGTATTTAATAATAAAATACCAACCTGTGTTTCTGATTTCTGAAATTTAAGATCTGTTCCTTTTTTTAAATTCCATCCAAGGTAATTCTTTAGTTTTATAGGCGCGAATTAAAAAAAAAAAGAAAAAAAAGCTTCATCCTCGAGTTTGAACCAGAAGCATAAGATTGTAGTGAAGTGAAATACATGAACCCCTTTAAGTGGCTGCTTCTAAAGTAGGATTCATTGTTATCATTGGTGCAAGCGAAGTATAAATTTTTTTCTACTGTACAGCAGTGTTACTGGTAGTGCGATTCCCTAAACATCGTACTTACTGAGGATAACGACACACAAACGTTGAAACGTGTACAGACAAATTAACAAATACGAGTGCTTAAATTGAAGACTTTTATTTTACTCGGAAAACCTTAAAAGTGCTGTATATATTATAACAAATTAAGAAAAAGCATACCTATTATTTTTCAGCGTAGCCTCCCTGACGTTCAGTGCAATGATTCCATCGCTTCGGAGGTGTCGTATGAATACCATGTTTAAAAAAGTCTTTTGGTCGTCAGTGTACCCCATTCGTGCACCGCGGTTTTCACCTTTTCATCACTTCTAAAATGCTTGGCTCCCAACGCTTCTTTGAGCGGTCCAAACACGAGTCACAAGAGGCGAAGTGTGGTGAATAAGGTGGGTGTGGGAGACATTCAGATTTTAAATCCCGGCTGATCTCAACTGTTAAACGGACAGTATGTGGTCGAGCGTTGTCATGCTGTAACATTACACCTGAAGTCAGTAGTCCTTGTCGTTAACTCCGAATTCCCGGGCGAAGTTGGTTTGTGAGCAGATATGAATAAGAAATACTGGTTATTGTTGGCTTCCTCTCCATGTAATGTTCCAAAATGATTCCCTTTGCATCCTAGAAGAGAGTGAGTATGATTTTTACGCTGATGATTGATGAGGAATCTTTGGGATTTCGGTGATGAGCTATAGTGCAATTCCTTGCTTGATCTGTTTGTTTCTGGTCGGTGATAATGAATTCAGGCCTCATTACCTGTAACGATTCTTTCCAGAAATGACTTACCTTCGACGTGGAAATGACGCAACAGTTCTTCACAGGCATCGACACGACGGTCTTTCAATTCAGCTGTTAAGTGACATGGAACCCATCTTGTAGACGCTTTATTGAACTACAGCACGCTATTTACAATATTGTGAGCTGAACCAGCAGTAATGTTCAAAATGGTGGCTATTTCCTTCGGAGTAATGCGCGTATTATCCATTATAAGCTCTTCCGCTAAAACAATGTTTTCGTCCGTCACTACGCAGTGAGTCTACCCCAGTCGTGGGGCATCCTCTACAGACATTACGCCATTTTTAAATTTTCTACTCCATTCGTACACTTGCTACAGTGACAAAAACGAATCACCGTACTGTGCTGTCATCCTGCATTGAACTTCAATAAGTTAACACCCTCACTACTCAAAAATGTATCACAGGTCGTTGCTCTATCTCTGTGCATGTTGCTAGTGGCGCCACCATCCGTAGTAATACTGTTGCCGTCTCCTTGTGCTATAGGTCACCTGTCGGTCATTTTGAGAAGCCCAAGGAATAGAACTCTCAAATACCAATTCCATTACACAATTTTTCGGCATTTTGTAGCACTTAAGGTTTTCATTTGAATCGCCCTCGTATATGTGATTTTCTTTGTTTTGGTGAAGCTATCTGGGAGGAGTTGTCCGCTGAACATCGTTACATTCATTTGTATGTAGACGAAAAATTACAAAAACACTGGAACATGTCTTCTTCTGTTTTTAATGAGGAGTTTACATACTGAGTTCCATCTTTCTCACTTGACGAGCTTATGACATATTGTATTCTTGTTATAAAATTTTGAATTTCCTTTATCTCCTTCTCCTCCCTCCCCTTAGGATACGTTTTTCGGGAAAATTAATGTAATAAAAATCTTAAGTTAGACCATGATTCATTCATGTATCAAAAATCATCAAAATCGGTCCAGCAATCTAGGAGCATGAGAAGTTAGCCGTTGAACATTTTTAATGTTCATTAAATATATGTTAAAACGCTAGGTTTATATGTTTATGACCAATTCTTTTGAGAATAATATCTCGGAAACCACAAGCTCTAGAAAGATGCCATCGATTGCAAATTTTCTGTAGATTGTTCAGTTCTAATTGAATATTTGAGAAAATGGTCGTTATTTCTTTATTACATTTTTCAGGGGTACACTGAAAGTTGAAATTTTGAAAAGCAAAGCATCATATCCTACGAGTTATGCATTCCAACATTATACATTTGTATACGGGGCTAGTATATCTCGCCGGCGTTTGTTTCATTGCCAAATGATAATGAAAAACGAAGGATAACCATTTCTCCAGGCGAAGATGAATCTTCATTGTTTGGAGTGTTTTGCACAATAAACACTATATATATCACTGACATTATAATAAATTGTGTGTGTAATGTATTTGCTTATTACATACTGCATGCAAGAAGAAAGAAAACACTGATCATAGTTGAATTAGAAACTCCAACCAGAAGTAAACTCAAATCTCGCAAACGGTGCAAGGTATTAAAAAAATAATCAAAACATCTCCCCTTTATGGTACTCCTTGCCGATTTTAATCAGGACGTCTTTCACTTGTGTGTGTAAAGGGACATGTACAGATGTGAGAAATGACAAGGAGATTCATGCTCATATGTGAATGAAGCGCAGGTTATATATATATATATATATACAGAGGCGGATCCAAGGGAGGGGTTATAGGGGCTATAGCCCCCCCTCGCCATTGACGCTCAGGTATACATTGGATAAAGCTGCCAACTATTTAGCCCCTCATATATATATATATAGATAGATAGATAGATAGATAGATAGATAGAGAGAGAGAGAGAGAGAGAGAAAGAAAGAGACTTACTGAAGTACTGGTTTATTGCACGAGGAGAATAGATGTATGGGAAATACTGAATCCCCTTTCCCCTTAAGATACGCATTTGAGTGAAACTGTAATGATGATAATCTGTAAGATACTCTAATTTTCGCATAAATTTTTTGAAACATCCTATCCTCATAGAACACAAACTTCAATCAAAGTGACTCGTTAGCAACTATATTCCAAAAGTTATTTCAGCCGCTTTCCCAACTCCGACAAGTATGGATTCGACACTATTCTCGGTCAGTTTGTATATTTTATTTTTCTCCTCTTCTCAGCCACCATGGCGAGTGATGCTGAACATGGACTTAAATAGCATTGGGAGTGTCCGTATTCATATCAGTGATTCCGGAAACTATGGACTTGACATTAATACCGTTTTCAATTATTTTTACATGTCACTCTTTTCTAGCCCCCACTCCTTATACTGTTAGAACTATCTTACTCCACAGCATGTTTTAGTAAATTTTAAATCATACGTCTACCAAGTTTGGGTGAAATAACTCCCTTCTTGATAAAGACTGTCAAAAGAAAATTACGCTGAAGACACATTTTTTTTCTTCAAAACATAATTGTGTACTATTCGAGTATATTTATTCTCTCTCCGTACATACAGATGTACGAGCAGCGTCTTCGGCATTTTCCCTGTCAGAAATTAAGGAACTGAGTACAACATGCAACGTCATCCTCTTCCCATCTCTCTGAAGGTGCTAATGAGGGCTGAACCTAAACTTAAACGATATCAGAAGTGTTATAGTTCATCTCAGCAACCCTGAAAACAATGGATTAAACACTGATATCTATAATTTTTGATTATTTTTACACGTTCTTCCTTCCTACATACTGCTAGGAGCGCTGAACTTGGAGTCTTGAACGACATCGGGGCTGTCACCAGTTGACTTAGCGACTTTGAAAACGATTAATTTGACAATTATTTTCGATTACTAGGGACGTTCAATATATGTGTGTCTCAAAATCTTAAAAAAAAGAAAAAAATTAAATAATAATAATAATAATAATAATAATAATAATAATAAATAAAAATATGTAAACTATCCATACTTGTGTAGGTGGGTCCTTCCTCACTTCTCCACATAATTTCCATTGAGATTCAGACATTTGACCCACCGTTGCACCAAATTGTCCAAACCCTTTGCATAAAAATCAAGGCTCTGGTTATTTGGGCTAGAACATTGGCAGGGTGAATGAACTTCTGGAAGAAAACCGTCGAATTAAGGTATGCGAAGTTGCAGAAATGTTGAACATTCCTATTGGAACAGCCCATCACATCATTCACGAGAAACTGCAATACCGCAAAGTGTATGTGTACGAAGGGTTCTCATCAACTGAGTGGCGATAATTGACAGATGAAAATGGGTTTCAGTTTTGAAGGTTTAATGCGATTCCAGCAAGGTGGCAATGGATTGCTCATGTGCATTGTGACAGAGGATGATATATATGTCCATCGTTGCACTTTCGTTGGACGATGAACATTTCGGAACAGCTGAAGAAAAGAAACGGAATGTGAGAAGAGAGTAAATAGCCAAAGCCCTGACTGTTTTGCAAAGGATTTGGACACATTGGTACAATGTTGGGACAAGTGAGTGAATCTCAATGGGGATTATGTGGAGAAGTGAGGAAGGACCCACCTACACAAGTATGTATAGTTTACAAATGTATATTTTTTTCAGCCTGGGGAATCTTATATATTGAAGGACCCACGTATTTTGTTATCCTTCCGAGAGAGGCGCTTATGGCGGCTGAACTTGGACTTAAACGGCATCAGAGTGTCACGATTCACCTGGGTGATGTGTAAACTATGGATTTGACACTAATATTGATAGTTTGATCATTTTTGTGTGTGTGCTACCTCCCACTACTCCTTAGGTATGCTATAGTAATCTTACCCCCACAGTATTTATTCCAGTTTGTCAATAATATGTATACCAAGTTTGGTTAAAATTGCTCATGGCGTTCCAGAATTATGCTGAAACATACATACAGACATAAATAATAGATTCAAAAGAGAAAGAAAAAAATGGCTGAATCGTTGGGTGAGATGGACGTGCTAGAAGAAATGGTGTCAGGAAAAAGAGGAAGAGAGGAAAGAGGCCACAGTTAACGAATGGCATTAAAACAAAAAGAAATCGTCTGTGAAGAAGAAAGAGAATAGCTGAAGAGTATGGTGCATGGAATCTTCCTAGTTTGTGACAAGTAACCTGCCAATAATGGCAGAATGCCTATGATGATATGTAATTCCTGTTGACATATTTCTATGCTTTTTTTCTTCTTTTTCAATATTTTTTTTTTCACAGGAGCAGGAAACTTGGTAGATCCCACTCACTGCTTAATTGTTTCTCTAACTCGTGTATAATGATTACTGCGAACGACAAAAGAAACCAACGTGATACCCAAGCTCGGGAGTCGAACTTGGAATCCGTTCAGCACCTGTGCATTGACAACTTTGCTAATGTCAGCCTGAATGCATACAAAGCTATCTGTACACAAATGCTGTTTTCCTGCAAATTGTGGTGCGATCCAAACAATACGAAGTCTTGTTCTAATCTAATCACAAACAACCGCAATAAACCACTATGTTAAAAGTTATGGATTAAGCAATTATAAATAAAACATACTATGACGAATTGTTACGCACATAATATGGACCGAGGAGAAATCCTGAATTAAATACATACAAGGTCCAATTTATCATACATATATTATTAATATTCTTTGCCTTCTCATACTTACAGAAAAGTAAAAAATAAATAAATAAATAAATAAATAAATAAATAATAATAATAATAATAAAGTTCTAATAGTAGAAAAAATAACCACGACACACAATGCAGGTCTTTACGTTAAAGATGATCTTGAAGATTAGTGAATCGGTCTTCTGACTTTTCTCACGAAGCTCCGCCCATGGACCTAGAACTCAGGCGTAAAATGAAGTCTCAAACCACTCACAATATACGAATTTTTATTCATTTCGTCTGCACGTACTCTGATTAGCTGGAGCATTATCATTACTTATAAGAGAGGTATGTGAGCAGTGGTCGAAGTGAGACGGTATGCGGTGGTATGCCATACCGCTTCTGGTTTTTCATTGATGAAGGCATACCGTCTCTGGTTTTTCAGTGATCAAGACAATATTTAAATAGCCGGTATGTTAAGTCAAAATCATAAAATATACCGCCTTTGCTTTTTTTTTTTTTTTTTACTTCGAACACTGTATGTGAGAATACGTTATCAAAATAGTTCTCACGGGCGAGGTTCAAACGTGAACAATGAATGCATTATAATGTAAAAAAGAAAGAAAATGATGAAACGGAATGCACTTCTTTAAGTCCAATGCATATGCATACAATAAAATGAATATCCTCAAAATTAGTTCATAATAAAGATCACTGTACGTGCTTAAATGTTTAAGCTCTTTTAAAGGCCTTATTTAGTTTATTGTTTATGAGTTCATTGAGAGTGTGGTATACCAATCCATTTTTTTAAAATATTACTGGAGGTTACGGTCTTCTAGTCTCCTTTAACCCATTTGTTAAGTAACTTCATACGAAAACTATTTATCTTTTCGTTTTCAGGAAGATATTTTATCTCCTCGTTTTGCGTTTTCTCTTAATTCTGATTATTCAAGGAGTGCGTAATACATGAGTAAATACAATACTTCGATAAAGAGATTACGCATTGGATTGGAGTTTAGCTCCGGTTTCACCACAAAGGCCACATGACACACGGAATTACAGTTTAAGGTGGAATCCGAATTACCGTAAAGTACTCCGATTTGAAGGTTGTTCCACCGAAATTCGAACTCGTAACTGGAATACGTATTGCAAAAAATGAAATCTTTCAGTTTAACGTCCAACGATTATGCCCTTTATGCAAAGGAGACGGATGATTAAGACAACTGATGATGGAAAAATTGATGGAATGAGAAAGTAGGAGAAAACGGGAGTACCCGAGAGAACCCACAGACACGATATTATCCACCACAATTTTTTTTGGCCGAACCAGGGACCACACGCACCAAAAATAGGTGCCCTACCACTGAACCACCGTGCCACCTATTACATATTAGAGTCACATAGAGAAGGTGGTCGAATTCAGAAAAAGAAACCCTACGAAAGCATGTCTTGCATTTCTTTTTCTGGTTCATTTTGCATCATGTTTTTTTGTCCAGAGTATTCAAAGTGCCCACTTCACGTTGCAGGGTAACGCCCCCATGTATTACAGTTTTACTTTTACTTAGTCCCAGTATGTATTCCTTGTGGATGACAAAATTCGCATGGAATATATTCGTCGAACATAGGTGTATAAATGAAACATGTACTTGTCTTATTGTCTGTGATTTCGTTTGCAGGTAGCGTTACAGAAGCTGTGGGAGCTAAGTGTTGAACGGCAGTTGAATGGAATAACTGAGAAGTATGGAGTGGTGCACTCTTGTCTGGATGTTAGCATTGAGCGAGGAAACGCTGTGAGAAATGCAGTGAAATTAAAGCAGGACTTCTATTTTCAAACATTCCATCCACTGAAGCATTTCACGCTTGAGGTGAGTCATTCATCCTTAGTCGTGTTCTACTTTACTCTTAACAAATAGCAGAAACTTACGAGATCAGTTATTTTAAATTATGTTTTACATGAACACACCGAACTGAACATACGATTGTGACAGATTGCTCAAACTATTTATAAAGTAGCTTGGTAACAAGTCATCAAAACTCAGTTTTCTGCAGCAAAAAATAATCAAATACGACGGCTGTTCGGAAAGTAATATCTGATTGGTTAAAAAAGAAACACCAAAGTAAATAACAAGAATTTACTATATGCATCTGAAAACTCCCGCCTATTCCTTGAGCCACAGTACTTTTTGTAGCCTAAGCTTAGTCACTGCGTTATTTAACACAATTCTGGAAATTTTGTGGAAATTCATCGGCAAGCTCCGAGATTGTGAAACGTCGATTTTCACAAACTTTTCAATTAATTTTCTGAACGAGTAGATCAGTGACTACTGATGGCCTGTCACTTCTCTTCGTCATGAATGTTTATGTGTCCACTTTTAAATGAACGAACCCATTCACGAACAACTCCTTCACTCATTACACTTGGTCCATATACGACAGAAAGTTCCTGATGAATAGGTGTAAGAAAACATATAACAGCTCGTACCTCGCTCTTGGCGGGGTTTTCTATTGCAGCACACATTTTGTGACGCTACAAAACTGGAACTAGTGATCAGACAACCTTCACTCTACAACGGCTGTATACAGACTGATCTGCCGCGCACGTCTGTGGAAAGATGGTAGCGCTGCCCCTACTAGTTTATGCACAGTGACCAGGTTACTTTCCGAACACGCCTCGTATTTTCCGCTCCAACCAACCAACCAGTTTAAAAAGGAGAAAATAGATAGCTCCTTCCCACAGGTCTAGTAGCTAGCCTGCGCACCTTTGGTGCACGTGATCCCAGGTTCGATTCCTGATGGGAAGCCTTGAAATTGTAACTTATAACTGTTGTTGGGATTACATGTTAAAGTGCGGGTACACTTCTCATGTAACTTCGGTGCTGAAAAAGGTCCTACAACTGCCCTGAAAACGAAAAGTTCATCAAACTTATTAAAAAACAGGCTAATTTGAAAAAAAAAAAAAAATAGAGCGTTACTAGTTAGAATTAATCACAAGGTGGTAGAATCTAAATCTTACTGCATGAGTTATTATTGATATGATTTCACGACAATATATTTTGTAGTTTTCTCTCGAAATGCTGGTGTTTTTCTGAGAATCGAACATCAAAACCAAATAGATTAATACTATGAAAATTACACTCAAGTGCACGTGAAATGAAAATTTAACATTTCACGTGGTGTACAGTCACGAAAGAAAGTATTCAGTTGACATTTTTTGTTTCCTAATACCTGAGTAATAAATTATCCTATTAGAGTACTGATATTGGCACGTTATAAAATTATAACTATTCTAAAGATAACAACAAACAATATCCAAATTAATTCATTTGTTCCCGAGTTATTGGCAAAAGAAAATTTATTAACTGTCAAATACTTTCTTTTCCGTGTGTACATGTGTACATTGCATGAAACACTGGCGGTTATTTAGATTTCCTTACACAAAAGGATTGCCGTTTTTAAACAGAGTTTGAAGCTACTGCATTAACAGAGTCACGGTAATCAATTATGTGTTCTGCCCTTACTTTGCCTTCACTACACTCAAGCTTTCCACTGCTCTCCTCATAATATGGCATAAAATTTGCATGAAGGATTGTTTCTCTTCGCAAAGTGTAGTCTCACCACAGTTGCTGACTGAGAGCCGAAGACAAGAAATCTACAAATGTGTTACTAAGCACATCAATGCTACAGATCATATCGGTTTACAATCTTCTCTCAACCACGGCTCACTTCCATTTTCTTCCCTACAGTAAACTGACACATAAAATGAGTTCATTATAAGAAACAGTATCGGTGAAAGTCGAGCCGTTGCACTTATCGCAAGGATTTTAACTGACTCTCGTTAGTTTCAGTTATAATTATTGTTACAGAAATGTTAATGAGTAATTTACTTTTTTGCAGACGATCTACTACGAGCTTCCAAGGTTGGCCAACATTACTAATGATGAATGGATTCCGATTTCTTTTCTGGAGAAGATCGATTCGTCTTTTGTGCCTATACACAATCAAGGAAGAGAGCTGAGGGATTACAATGTTGCTAACTGGGTCCTCAAAGCCACCGGTTAGTAGGAGTTCAGTTTATATATATGTACGCAATGAGTTGTGTCCTTCAACGCTATTTGTAAATCCACACAAGCCGTTGTGAACCGAACTCAGAAGTTCCCGGTGTGCAAAGCTGTGGAACATAAGCTTCTGTTGCTGAGCTAAGCCTGTCCCTGGTCGAGCTTGGATACCAAATTTCGCGACCTTTATTCCATAGACGATGGGCTACTTCTCCATCAAATTTCATTTAGATCCAGCTGTAGTTACCGAGAAATAATGTACCACGTACACACACACACATAAACCTGGAGTGAAACTATAAGCTCCCATATGCTTACGCCGGGTGCTAAATACAGGGTGTGAAACTATAAGCTTCAGTATACTTATTCCGGGAGCTAAAAATGGGTGCTCTTGCTAGTCACAGGAGAAAAAGTTGGTTCTTATGGCCTGTTCTTTAACAAGATTTTGTTGTTTCCAATAATGTGTGAGGAACTGATAGGAATAACTAGTATTTTGTTGTGAAATGAGAAAGGCAAAATAGCAGACAGTCATCATTACGCTTAAGTTACTAATTTTCTCCCTGATTTTCGTAGATTTAAAACTAAGTGAGAATCAGATATGTGGATTATTTCAAATGCAGGAAGCCTTTTAGTGTTTACAAGAATCTATTAATAAATTAGTAATTAGTCTCAGTATCTGATGATCTGAGATACGTCTCTCATGATCTGAGTACAGGGCGGCAGAACTTAGGGGGCGGCAAAATTTTGGATTTTTTAAAGATTCACGATAAAGTAATATTTAAAACTAGCAAGCCACAGAGTCCCACGCAAGCACGAGAAAATATATTAATGTGTTTAATTGGCTCTAATTACAGTAGTTACTAATTATCTAGCTTATCTGATTATTTTTAAAAGGTCCTCCTCTCACCCCCACTCCAAGGGGTAAGGATGAATGTGAACATCATGAAAACTAATATCATTAAATTCAGCGACCTCGAAAACTATGAATTCAACACAATCTGTCGTTTTCGATTACTTTTAAAATCTCGCCCCTCCCTGGGGAGTGGAGTAGACCTTGAAGTAGAATTGGGTTAAGACTGTCACTATTTATCTCAGCGAGCCCAAAAATTATGAATTCAACTGTAATATTGATGGTTTTCGATATTTTTAAAATGTCCTCATGTTATTCGTATGGGGACTTTGCACTCCCATATCTCAGCTCAGGTGTGACCTAGATGCCTGGAACACGTCATTTGGATCATTTCTCTGAAAGCTTTAAAACATATTAAAATTTGATGTTTATTATTGTTCTGGAGTTGAAAAGCGCTACAGATAGAAATGTTATTAAACCATTACTGACGGTGAATAATGTAAATAATAGGTGTTTTTTTTTTTAATCACCAATAATTACTGGTGTATCACAGTAACATCCACCAATGGTCACCTACCTTCGGGCAGAACAGCACATCATAATCACCATTGAGAGAATTAAGCTATTTAAAATTACGTTGTAACTTCTGTAACTTGTAATACCTAAACTGCTACTCAACATGAGCTGGTATGTTTGCAAAATCACGGCTTATTTTCTTGTTTGAGACATAAGTTTGTGCGAGGGGGAAGGGGGAGGTGGCAAATTATTCAGAGCACAGGAACGCACAATATATAAATACGGGGCTGACGAGGGGTGATCACAAAGTAACGTGTATATATTATTTCATACACAGGGTTCATACACTACTTGGAAAACCTGGAAATCTCAGGGAAATTGATTTTGAAAGAAAAAATCCTGGAAATATCAGGGAAATTGAGTTCAATATTTTTGTATATTTTGAATATTCAAGTATAGAACAAAAGTATCTTCTCAACTTAATATTTTTTCAACTTAAATTTTATTTATTTTAATTATTTATTTTCTTGCGACTCAATATTTAATTGCAATCGTTCATTGGGGAGAAGGGTGGCCATTCTTAACTATATAAATATATTATTCTTAAAATTTATGTTGTCTTAGTGTTAGTTTCTTCCACTAGATCTGGAAGTTGCAAAACTAATACCTGAAAAACCTGGAAAGTTCAGGGAAATTGAGTTCAATATTTTTGTATGAACCCTGATACAGCCAACAGATAGTCACACATTAGGTTATTTTGCGACATAGTCTCCATATCGGCTGTGGCACTCGTCGCATCGTGGGATGAATTTGAAGATTCCCTGTTGGTAAAAATCCTGTCCTTGCGTGTTCAGCCACGTTCTCACGAAGTGTTTCACCTCCTCATCTGAAGCGAAGCAACTGCCTCTTAGGTGTTCCTTCAAATGCGGGAACAGGTGAATGTCGCTTGGAGCGAGATCTGGGCTGTAGGGAGGGTAGTTGATGATGTCCCATCGAAACTGCTCCAAGAGCGTGGTGGTCTTCTGGGTTGTATGCGAACGCACGTTGTCCTGAAGAAAGATGACCCAGATCCAACTACGAGCTTTTTAATCGCAACAACTTTAATATATGCTATCGGAGCTGAAATTACCGCGCGGAGATGGAATTTACTTTAAATAAAACACGCGAAAGTCTGGCACCAGACTTGCCCTCCGATAGATTCTCATTAAAGGATTTAAAGTGTATTCATTACGATTACGGGGCCTCGGATGAGTCCCGTATCGTTATTTTTCGTCACTACCTCTGGGTGAAGAGTCTTGGTCGTAAATCTCTACCAGCAGCCGGTGAATTTCGGCCGCGATTACATGTTTCACCCACAGAAATCGAATAACTTAGCGGATTTCTTCGCGAGACTAGTTTTCCAAATGAGTCGCCATTTGTTTTTACCTACAACTAGCAACGCAGGTGGTGGGTGTCAGAAACTCCGCACAGTTGCCAACTTCATGTAGTAAAATTACCACACATTTCTCAATCGTCTATGGCAGACGAAACTCCAGAAATATGTGTCTTATAACCTTAGTTTCTGATTCTCCCTCTTACATCAATGTGCTTCAAGTAATTTTATTAGTGCATTTATAATGACAGAGCAAAAGCTTCTTACGGTTGAATAGCTATCTATTGTCTGTACTCTACATGAAGAAGTGTGTAGTAAGCTCAACATATCGTTGAAAGATATTCATCGCTCTCTTGTTAGAAAAGAGAGACTCATGTAGGTGAAGACTGAAATAGAACCGAAATGTCTAAATCCACCACAACGAGGCAGGAATCAACGGTTAACTGGTCCACAACTCACCACTGCTTTAAATAAATCACGCGAAACTCGAGTATTAAGCACTACGGTTGAACGCTTTACAGACCGTTGCTCTAGTAGAATGCGTAGATGCTAAGAAACCAAAATTAACAGCTAAATATAAGAAAAAAAAATAGATTAAGCTAGACAAAAACACACAAAAATTAATTATAGGCAAATGGAAGCAAAGTTTTTAGAAGAGGCTTTTAAAGTTCAGTTGAACGAAAGGGCAACTGAAATGTGTACCGTGTCAACTATTAAGAACAGAAAAGGTTGCATGATAATTTGGGGATGGTTTGAAGGCAATAAACATTGGAGTCTGATGAAAATAGACATGATATTATAAAAAGAAGGATATTGAAATTGAGTCCATTGTAAACCCTCTGAGCAAAATATTACCGGCCCGAGTTTTGTATATCACAAGACAACGATCTAGAGAATGCTTCTAAACTATTTAGAAGATTGCTCGAACAAAACCAGGAGAAGGATTAATAAAAATAATGAAATGGCCATCACATCACTCGAATTATCTGGAATCAGGTTTGTGAAGAATGAAGTAGAGAGAAGAATAAAAAGTTAGTTTATAATTAGTGTCAGGTAGTTAAGGGACTACTTACAGCTCAAATGTAAACAATTGAATAGTACATTCTTTAACACAAACTAAATACAACTTTTAACAAGGCTGTCTATAATCTTTATTATAAATTAATTAAAAATGTTACTGTTTCGGAAGTATATCACTTCCTTCTTCAGACTACTACTCCAACTGAAATCATAAATAATATTATATCATTTGTTATCTCTACCAATCAGGAATCACTTTTCTTTAAAATTCAATATATATATGTCCATTGTCGTGACATTTAAATTCTTAACTGACATAATAGATTGTTAACAATTCTTAATATTTCTTTTAACATATATATTAACTAAAATAAACACTAATTAACTACCTAAATATTGAAATTTTCTACCTGAATATTGAATACTATTTAACTACCTGAATAATGTAAAAACACATAAATAAATTTAACCCTATATTGTCCTTATATTCTACCTTTTTTTCTCTTTTCAATATGTCCTCCCACTCTTCATTAATATTCAGACCACTATTCAAGTTAATAGCTTTATCGTAAACTTCTTTTATCCTCTTCGCTTCTTTCCACTATCTAACCAGTTGTCTCCCTTCATATTCCAATATATACGCTCCTTCCCAGTTTACTTCGTGGCCTGTTTCCTCGACGTGCTTGTAAATGGCATTAGTGTCTCTCTTCAATCTTACACCGTCTTTATGTTGTTTCAAACGTTCTTGCATTCTCTTCTTGGTTTCCCCTACATACACCTTATCACACATCCCACACGGTACTTCATATATCAGTCCTTTTTTACATAATTCCGCTGACGTTCTCATCTTCTTTTTCTTTATGATATCTATTATCTTCATTCCTTCTTTCCTGTACGTCTTAATACCTTCTCTCTTAAGAATTCTTCTTATCTTCTCTGATATCACCCCTGCACTTTCAATACCACGCCATCTTTTCTTCTTCTTCTCTTCTTTCTCACTTTTCTTCCTTCTCTTCCTGCTCTTTTTCTTGTCCTTTTCACTGTAACCATTCTCTTTCAGCTGTTCCCATAGTCTTTCTATTTCTTTCTCCTTTTGATCTTCCTTCATATTTATCATTCTGATCCTCTCTTCCATATTCCTAATGAAATTCAGTTTTGTTCCTTCATCAACATCACTTCTTTTATTGCAGTAAACTCCTGCTGCACATTCTTTTTGAAACCACGATGTTATAAAATTTCCTTCCTTTGTTCTCATTACTTTGATATCTAAGAAATTTATTACACCTTCTTTTTTCTATTTCCTCCTCTAACATGATACCTTTCCTTTCATCATTCAATTCTCCAATATTTTTTTTTTCTAATTGCCTTCTGGTTCCTTTCCATACTCCGAAACAATCATCCACATACCTACAAAACAATAGTAATTTATCACCACCTTTTTCTATCACTGTTTTCTCCCATTCATTCATTACCAGATCTGCTATTACTGGGCTTATACATGATCCAATGCTCAACCCATCTGTCATTTTCACTATCCTATCACTTATCTTACAGAAACTATTGTCCCACACAAACCTTAAAGCTTTTTCATTTTCTCCTTATCCTAGTTTTCAATTTTTCTGTCCTTCATTATCTTGTCCACTACTCTTAGAACTTCTTCTCTCTTGATGCTAGGGAACATACTTTTTATGTTCACACTAAACATAACAGTCCTTTCTTTTCTGGTTCCTAAACCTTTTATCAATTCTTTCACTTCTGCTGAATTAACTACCCTCTTGCTATCCTGAATTCTCCTGAGAGCTTCTGCAATCTTTTAAATCTTTTTCTCCAATGATTCCATGAAATTACTCCTACAGACAAGGATGCTGCCTCTCGCCAACACTATTTAATGTCTATCTAGAAGAGGTAGTGAAAAAGAGCCTACATGATGATGATGGCATTTCGGTAGGAGGTAGAATGATTAGATGCATAAGATTTGCAGACGATATGGCCCTTGTTGCAGAATCTGAAAAGAAAATCAATAAAATGTTAGAAAAAATGAAAAGGGGCTTTGAAGAATATGGGATGAAAATAAATGTTAGAAAGACAAAAGCCATGGTGATTGGAACAAAGGGGTCTGTGTCAAATATAAAAGTAGGAGGGGAGAAAATAGAACAAGTGAATAGTTTTCGATACCTGGGTAGTGTTCTTAGTAATGACATGAAATGCGAACGTGAAATAAAAGCAAGGATAGGAATGGCGAAAGAAGCCTTTAAAAGAAAGAAAAGTGTGTTTTGTGGGACCTTGAACAAAGAGTTGAGAAAAAGACTCATAAAATGCTTCGTGTGGAGTGTTGTGCTGTATGGGGCGGAAACGTGGACATTGCGTAAGGGTGACGAAAATCGACTGGAAGCCTTCGAAATGTGGGTGTGGAGAAGAATGGAAAGAGTTAGTTGGGTCGAGCGGAAAACGAATGAGAGAGTGTTAGAAATGGTGGGTGAGAAAAGAACACTTTTAGATATTATTAGGAAGAGGAAGAGAAACTGGTTGGGACATTGCCTAAGAAGAGATTGTATCATGAGGGACGTCCTAGAGGGTATGGTGTCGGGAAAGAGAGGGAGGAGGCGAAGGAGACTACAATTAATGGACGATATTAAAACAGAAAGATCATACGCGAAGACGAAAAGGTTAGCGGAGGACCGTGGAGCATGGAAGCTTCACAGCTGCGGCAAGTGACCTGCCAATAAAGGCAGAATACGTATGATGATGATGATGACTCGTACAGTCTAAAACAGGTCTTAGTTTTACTTCCTTCTTATGAATTTTAGGAAAACCTTTCATCTTCAGTATCCTTCCTTCTTCATCAAGAAATTTTGAGTATCTTCTTCTATCACCTGTCTTCTTATCATCTTCTCTTCTTTCCCTGCTTCTGCTACTTCCTCATATGTACTTGTAGAAGTTAGAAAGTTGTATTTAATTTGTGTTTAAGATGGATACAAGACCTTTTTATCATAATTACATTCTTTAACAGATTAATCAATGGAATGTAAAAAACTTAAGTTGAAGAAAGTCAACAAAACTTAAGTTGACTATTTTGACGGAACTAAAATGTAATTTCTGAGAGTTTAAGAACCCATTTTGGACTTTATTAATTTTCTTTAAAGATTTCGTTATCTAATGGTAAAGGTGTTTTTTTCTATTAACAGTTTTGATGTTGATTTTTTTCGTATTTTTCTTTTCATTTCTTAGTGCTTCCAAACTTTTGAACGATGTGTATATGAATATTTTTCAATTAACAAGAAAAATAAAATCAGATCTTAAGTTCTATATCCTATTATTACAGCAAACAAAATCTCGGTAGTTGTATCTTAAGGCTTATTTTGTTTATTGTTAGGCGGATTGGTAGAAGACAACGCGGATGGAAGTGGAGAGCCCAGTGCTAATGTTCAAAAGAAGATAACCCCGTGGAAGGCAATGCTTCCTGATCTTGAAGTGCTTCTCTCGTACTCAGACTCGCTTCAGAAGAAGAAGAAAATGACAGAAGGTGGCCTGGTAGTAGTTGCATCTCTGATTGATAAACCTCCGAATCTCGGAGGTCTTTGTAGAAGTTGTGAGGTGTTCGGGGCGTCTGAGTACGTGCTCGGAAGTCTCAAGTATACTGAGGACAAGCAGTTCCAGAATCTAAGCGTCACAGCAGAACGCTGGGTTCCCATAATAGAGGTAAAATTTTACTTTTAGTCATAAGTGACGGTTGGGAATTATTCATAAACCCAAGAAATCCGAAGGGTCATTGCCAGGGAAAAGCCCTCTAGTGAATTTTATGCTTTATCAGTTCAGCTGTCATGATTATTAAAATTTATTGTTGTATTATGTGCTCATCCTGTTCGCATAACGACGAGGGGCGTCCAATAAGTTATCTACCTAGACAGGAAGGAATGCAGATATGCTCACTGTTTTTCAGTGTAAGCCCCATGAAATTCCAGATAAAACATACTTCTTATCTGGCTAGCAAACCACTAAAAAAAACAGCCTGTTGGACTTCTTGGGGAGCGTTGGAATCGTGATGTTTCCAAATGATGGATCCAGGTTTCGTCTCTGTTACCAGTTGAGCCAGGAATAGTCTGAAAGAAGTCCAAAAAGTCTCGGGACACACAAGCATTCGCTACGCGGCACAACACACTCTGCTGATGGCCACTGACCTCAAATTGCGCAGCGGGGTTCCCCACAGTCCTTGGCATGTGTGTCACGCGTCATTATGTTCCGCTCCTCCCTTCCTGTCTACGTAGATAAGTTATTGGACACACCTCATAAAAAACTTTCCCAACTATACGCGTGTAATTTCCATACGAGAGCTTCCTCTTTGCTAAATAGGTAGCGTTCTAACCTTCTGTGGCTTGATTGTCGGTGGGACTTCATGTTAAGTTCTTGGTCCACATTTCATTCTTTAACAAATTCATCAGTAGAATGTTAAGAATTAGTCTTTGTAGGAAATGTAAGTTAACAAATAACAACTAATTGGCCACTGTGAGATATTTGATCAGAAGATAAAGAAGAGAAGGAAGTGGTTTGAAATACAGTTATGAACGGTGTAATAATATAAGAACTGTGTGTGCCATAATTACCTTGGATTACGATAAAAGTGAAGTGATTGACAGTAACAAACAGGATGAGTGATAGAATTATTACTTAATTACAGTAGACTCCCAAGTATCCGGCTCGCGATTATCCGGCCTAGTTTTCTTTTATCGTAATTAAGTGAGAAAGGTAAGACGTTGCATTGGCAACATTGCCAAGGCATTTGGAAGCGGTCGTCTGCTACGATCCTCCTACGTGTCGTGTGTAAAAATACAAGTTGTGACAGGAAAAGAGCAGCGTTCCGCTTCTTGCTCATTGTTTCGTCAGTGTGTAACGGACCTCAATACAGTACGCTTGCCGCTGTATTATAACAGTGATTTTTGGTATAAAAACTTTGCCTTCTGGTATTGATGGGGCAAACAAATGAGCTCATAGAACTCCGGGCTATCCGGCTTTCTTGTTATCAGGCGTGCCCTTCCGCCACATTAGGCCGGATACTCGGAAGTCTACTGTATATTTTTGGTAATAAAAGAGACACCTAACTTTTCAAGGAGCCAACATCCAATTCATACGATCTGTCCGGATGCAAATGATCTGTCCGGATGCTGTTGTCAGAGGTCAACACTGATCTCAAGGGTGGAAATCTTTGGACAGACGTCTTCATCATTTTATAAATATGATACTCAGTAGCCATCGTTTGTCATTCTGTTTGAAATATTCTGTCATTCTCTTTACTTTAATGTAGTAAACCTACCTGGAGTGACCCCACACAAACAGCTGTTCGGATAGGTAGCCGATCATACAGATGCGAAATGTCAGTCATTCCCCCTTGCTTGTAAGTCTTAGCATATCTGTGAAATTATCGTTGCTGGAGCCCGGGTGGCAGTCATTCGCCGTTTCATCACGTCCCACACGTGCCTAATAGGTCGGAGACTAGTAGATCAAGGTAGTAAGCTATAGCGAGTATAGCACACTAGGTTGCTCAGATGGTATTCGGAAGTCTATTATTCTTTTCGAAGAAGATGGCTTTCCACAAAGTGTACAGATAAGATCAGATGACAAGATTGATGGCATTACGAATGTGTGATACACTAGTGATATTCATCTGAACGAAAGAGAGAGGGATGTGTAGCGTATTGCTGTCCATAGTAGAATGCCAGCTCCGGGTCCTGTTTCCCGTTCACTTGCACATGTACCGTCACAATATCCGGAAAAGAAACGATTCTCTTTCCTTAATAGGAGCGCTCTTGATTTGCCCCGCCACTTCAGTCTCCTTGATAGCATTGAGGGTTTTTTTTTGGCGGTGTCAGGGGTAATCATGCAAGAGTAATAGAGGCAGGTAAATTTGCCTCCAAAACCGACTGTTTCATGTGTCACTAAATTTGAAAAGTTAAAAATCATGAAACATGTAATAATTACTTAAATTAAATTTTGAATATACTACACCAGTGAACGCGTCCAGTGACCAACATTACTCAGTATTGCATAGTCACTTCTTTACAGAAACTTAGACTTACAATATTATAATTTATGTTAGTTGGAATACTCGTTCTTCGAACCACGAAAATGTTTATCGAAAAAGCTTTGAATCCCTTTCACCACCTTAGTATATGCCTTTTCCATCTTGAGGTAGGTAATAACTATGTTAGGTTCCAAAATTCATTTCAAACCTTTGAACCGTTTCCCTGTGACGCAGTCACAAATAACAGACAACATGGATTTCAGTGCGAAGGAAGAAATGATAGAAAATTCCCCCTTTCCCTCTTGTAACGGGAATTTTAAAAAAAGGCAAAGAGACATGGCTCCACTTAGTTTTAGTGAAGAGTTTGTATACCAAGTTTCATTTTCCTAATGTAATAGGATCGTGAGTTTTTTTTTTTTGGCATAAATTTTGACTCCTACTTCCCCTTAAGATAAACACTTTAGTGAAAGTAACATAATAAAAGCCCATTTCGAGGGACGTGATTCAAATATTGATTTCAAACGGTTCGTTGTTTTAATGTGATTCGATTACAAACAAAATCATTTTCATTTTTATGTATTAGATTATTAATGAAAAAATCAAAGAAGCGTGTTGCGATGTCGTGGGCGTTTGGTAAAGTATGTCGTCAATGAAGAAAGGTTGGGAACCACTGACTTAATGTACGGATACTCTTTTTATTTAGTTTCTGTAAACCTTTCATTTTTTAATAAAGCTGTTTATTAAAAATAAATAAAAAAGAATAAATTGCCTTGATATTGTAATGTTTTTGGTAGAGTCAATAATGGTCCGAGATTTATCCCTTCACCAATTTTATTATAAAATTTGATAAATACAAAACGTCTTCGATTACAAAGAGAATAATGCTCTTTCCTCGTTAATGTCCAAGTAGAGGAGTATAGGTGTTTTGCACGGTGTCCCTTCTCTCAAAGCAGTCTCCAAGGCACCTGCAAGGTTTTGGTGAGTCTTGAAGGATAGCCCCCTCAGCTCAAGGCAGCTTCGCAAGGCTTTGTTGTTGAGAGGATCCCTAGTCCAGTGCGACCTCGGGAAGGATGGGTGTACCCCTAGTCCAGTGCGACCTCAAGGCTGTGTAGGTGATTTGATCAGTTGGACGACTGATGCTGGGTCCCTCGGTGTTCCTCCTTTTATTTGTCCTCCTCGGGTCCTTTCGTGAGGTCCGTCTGCTTTCGGCGTTCCTCGGTGTCCTCTGCGTTGGCTTGCTGTCTGCTATGTTGTTTAAAAATAATAGCACGTGTTGAGTTGACACGTGCGTCTGTTTTGATGTGGGGATCCTTGCAATATAAATTTAAAGTAGGATTTATGGTTTGTATGTAAATGAAATGGAAAGCTCTCCACGTAACTTGTGATGTAGTTTCGTGGATAATTTTTATTTCTGATATCTTTGATATGCATAGGTGTATTGACAAGCTTGAGATCACCGAATGCAATCTTTAACATTCCTTACATGTTCCTCGTTCCAGTGTTCTTAGTCAACGTCTTCCAATGTGCGTACCTTTCCATTCACATCTAGTGTGATATACTCCATAATACACTGAGTTATCTGCAAAATAATATAGACTTTTCAATTTTATTGGAGAATTGTAAGTGACCTAAAACCATAGAACAATCGTGTTCATTTGAATGACAGTATAAAGTATAAACGCATTGAACTTCATCACCGACCTTATTGTGTAAAAAGTTGTAAGAATTGAATGTCTGCCTCGTCAATTTTCCAAAGTATCATTTTCATAACCATTTTTCATTATAATTTCAAAATTGTTTCCAATTTATTCTTAATAGCATCTGCGGATGAGACCAGTGTATACAGTCATACAAAGAAATTCAACGAACTTAATTTTGTAAGAATAAGATTATATATATATATATACAGGGTGGTTCAGTAATGTTGGACAGCCCTGAATAAATCGGAAACCAGAAGAGATATTAGCAAGAATTTGGTGGATCCAGATACTTGTGGAAGGGGGACGTCCTTTGAGGTACCACACAATGTTACCAGGTCAACAGTGTTGCCAGCTCAGTACAAAGTTGTATTTTTTTAAATGGAACATATAGAAGTTTATGCCATCAAAAGAATTAGTACAGAATGTGAATACCAACAAGCGATACCGCACCTGTCAGTGTTGCCAAATAAGGAAGTTATAAAGCTTCAAAGATCAAGAAATTAAAGTG
Source organism: Thermobia domestica (assembly GCF_964235325.1). NCBI lineage: Eukaryota > Metazoa > Arthropoda > Insecta > Zygentoma > Lepismatidae > Thermobia > Thermobia domestica. The sequence continues at coordinate 295,334,811 of NC_137460.1, read as the reverse complement.
TCCGTAGAGCAAAACTAGCAAAAAGGCAAGAAAAATAATACTACGGAATGAAAAAAATTAACCGAAACAGTAAACCAAAGAACGCACAGCATCCAGTGAGTAACAGCGTTGCCACAACAAAGGGGGAAAAAATTGAAAATTTTGCAGTTGCTATAGGAGCAAAAGTGCCCATATGACATAATGCTGGAAACACCATAGAAAGTCTATGTAAGATTCAGGAATCCTAATAGCGTTTGTTCGAAAGCAATATCTCTAACCGTTTCCGAGATACACCAAAGCTGTGCGGAGTTTGCAACACTGCATAATAATTCCCTCGCCCTCCAAACTACAGGAACGAGTAATGAAAATGATACGCCCAACAAAATGTAAGAACTACACGGGTCTAATCGTCAAATCAATTATGCAGTGTTGCAAACCCCGCACACCTTTGGTGTATCTCGAAAACGGTTAGAGATATCGCTTTCGAACAAACGCGATTAGGATTCCTGACTCTTACATAGACTTTCTATGGTGTTTCCAGCATTATGTCATATGGGCACTTTTCCTCCTATAGCAACTGCAAAATTTTCAATTTTTCCTCCTTTGCTTTGGCAACCCTGTTACTCACTGGATGCTGTGCGTTCTTTGGTTTACTCTTTCTGTTACTCCTTTTCATTCCGTAGTATTATTTTTCTTGCCTTTTTGCTAGTTTTGCCCTACGGACACTTTAATTTCTTGTTCTTTGAAGCTTTATAACTTCCTTATTTGGCAACACTGACAGGTGCGGTATCGCTTGTTGGTATTCACATTCTGTACTAATTCTTTTGATGGCATAAACTTCTATATGTTCCATTTAAAAAAATACAACTTTGTACTGAGCTGGCAACACTGTTGACCTGGTAACATTGTGTGGTACCTCAAAAGACGTCCCCCTTCCACAAGTATCTGGATCCACCACACTCTTGCTAATATCTCTTCTGGTTTCCGATTTATTCAGGGCTGTCCAACATTACTGAACCACCCTGTATATATATATATATATATATATATATATATACAGGGTGACCGCGTGACTATGTTACAAAATTTAAGGGATGATTCCTGACACGGAAACAAGAAAAAAAGTTCAAATAAACTTTTGTCCAACGTACATAATTTCGGAGCTACAAGGTGCCGAAAGCGTGGGAAACTGACATTCAAAGCTCTATAGCTCGACTATGGTGAATGATAGAGCTAATGCGGCATGGTCACGTCAAAGACACCGAAGCTGCTGTATTCAAAAATGCTTAGGTCGAGATCGTGCAATTCGTGCACAAGGGATTCCCCAAAGGAGCATAGGGATTCCCGGATAATCTGTCAAGAAAGATGGGTCGAAAAGGATACGGATGAATAGCTGTCCCAACTGCTAGCAATAATGCGTCTGTACTAAGTCGATATCTCGCACAAGCACAAAATGGCGAACAGTTTTATACGTGCCATGTGTGGTTGCATAACGCGCACTAAATAAGAATGGGAAACATGAAAGGAAAATGTGAATAATTTAGTACAAATGTTAAATACATGATATTACGCTGTCCTATCATTGAACACACGCATTTAATAAAAGGCAATAGTCATGAAACGTTCTAAAATGTTGTAAAAGGATCACACTATTAGTCTTTCTTCCATGTATTGTTGTCATTGAAAACAAATAAACAAAACTGAGCGAAACAACCATAATGCAAAAGAGGTTGTTTCCTAAAAACAAAAGTCACAAGAATGGGAATAATGTCTTCAATCAACATTTTACAGCAGGATTGAATGCAGCCAAGAACATCATCAATTACCTGTAAACGAGACAAATCTCCCAATTATCCTACAATAGGTGATGGACATGGCGTCCCTCTACTTCAACACAGGCGTTACAGCGTCGCAGTAAGATCTGACGCATCCGCTGTAACAACCCAGGATTTGTTCTTATAGTATCACAGACAGCGAGTATTCGTGCTAAGTTCTTCTGCGTTGTCTATAGACGTTTCATAGACAAGTGTTTTGACATGACCCCACAAGAAAAAATTAAGTGGATGCAAATCTGGGGAACGTGCATGCCAATTACAAGGACCACCTCTTCCAATCCATCTGTCACGAAACGTTTGATTCAAATACTCTCGAGCACTAGCTGAAAAGTGGGCTGGGGCGCCATCATGTTGAAACCACATCCGTTGACGAACACCGAGAGGGACATCCTCTAATAACTCTGGAAGTATGTCTCGCAGGAATCTCGTATACTCTGGTGCAGTTAATCGTGGTGGTAGTAAATATGGACCTATTATCTGATCACTGATAATACCCGCCCACATATTTATGGCGAATCGGTCTTGGTGGCCCCTTTCCACAATTGCATAAGGATTTTCGTCTGCCCATACATGACTATTGTGACTATTAAATATCCCGTCTTTCGTAAAACAAGCTTCGTCGGTGAAAAGCAGGTAGGAAGCAAACTGTGGATCAATTACAGAGCGTTGGAGAAACCACTCTCAAAACCGAACGCGAGGTTGAAAGTCAGTTGGACGTAAGGCCTGAACCCTCTGCGGGTGATAGGGGTGTAACTGTTGCTCGTGTACTACTTTCCAAACAGTATCTTGTGCTACTCCCCTTTCATGTGCTACTTTCCGGGTACTTACTGTTGGGTCTTGGGTGAAACGGTCAAGCACTTGTTCTTCAAAGTTCGGAGTACTTGTGGTTCTTCGTCTTCCTTGGTCGTAGTATTGAGGTTGTAAATTCCCCGTGTCTCGTAAGCGTTGAAAAAGTCTGGCAAACATAGTATGGGCTGGATGTCTTCTTTCTGGATAGTTCAGTCGATATAACCTATTAGCTTGTCGACTGTTGCCATTTGCTTGACCGTATGCAAATATCATGTGCGCAAGTTCTGCTATCGAATACTCCATTTGATCTCACATTCGAACAAGCAAAGCACAAACTGCACTAAGGAACTCGTACGCTACGAACAAAACCACATGAAGAATGACCTTCCACCTTCCACAACACCTTCTAGTAGGGTTGTCTTATACTTTCCTTACCTTCGATTGTTTTCTACGACAGAAGGAAGAACAAATGCTTGTGATCGAACCTGCAAACTGTGGTGTACTTCAGGTGATAGCACCGTCTGTGAAAACAAAATATCTTCTAAACGATAACAATACGACATGTTAAGCATTCTAGACAAAATCTCGGAATTAGTCCTGCAAAACATCGGAAGCAGACGTCCTGATAAATTGTTTTTCCTTGTTCTTTTTCAATGTTCGGGTAACGCACATTACGGCTAATGATAAGAAACGGATATTTTACTGTTGTTCTCTGGCAGTGGTCAAATTAACATGGGATGGCGGAAAAATCCCCCTCTCGTAAAAAGTATCCTCGGCTCGTATCATCAAATGAAATAAAGTTTCTGCCTGGAAGAAAGCACGCATATCCCCCGGTTTTTCCCCTTAGTTTTACTTGCTTTCAATGACAAAACTACATGAAAGGAAACAATGATAGTGTGATGTTTGTACAACATTTTAGTACGTTTCATGATTATTCCCTTTATTAAACGCGTCTATACGTACAATGAACAGGACAGTGTACTATCATGTATTTACCATTTGTACTAAATTATTCACATTTTCCTTTCATGTTTCCCATTCTTATTTAGTGCGCGTTATGCAACCACACATGGCACGTATAAAACTGTTCGCCATTTTGTGCTTGTGCGAGATATCGACTTAGTACAGACGCATTATTGCTAGCAGTTGGGACAGCTATTCATCCGTATCCTTTTCGACCCATCTTTCTTGACAGATTATCCGGGAATCCCTATGCTCCTTTGGGGAATCCCTTGTGCACGAATTGCACGATCTCGACCTAAGCATTTTTGAATACAGCAGCTTCGGTGTCTTTGACGTGACCATGCCGCATTAGCTCTATCATTCACCATAGTCGAGCTATAGAGCTTTGAATGTCAGTTTCCCACGCTTTCGGCACCTTGTAGCTCCGAAATTATGTACGTTGGACAAAAGTTTATTTGAACTTTTTTTCTTGTTTCCGTGTCAGGAATCATCCCTTAAATTTTGTAACATAGTCACGCGGTCACCCTGTATATATTTCAATATATATATGAATACAATAGTTCCAAAACATCGGTTTTCTGCATAATTTAGAGAGTAGTGTCGTATTCTATTACCTGAAATTCAAATCGAGTAAATTGGAGTTGTCTGTTTCAAATTGTGTTGTGAATCGAATCGTTGGATGAATTAGATTCACGATTTCTAGGCTCAACTTCTCAATTATTACAGAAAATGTGCCTGAGATGCACTCTAACGTACAAAGGCTCTTTTAGTTATTGTCGTTTTATAAAGTTCATGAGATAGCATTTTACTGTAGACAATACTTTGATAATCTGTTTCTATCTTATTAGTTGATTAACCTCGTGGAAGGAAAGTTGCAACTATGAGAAGTCACAATTGAAAGGAACAATTCAATCACACATCTTTTTATTTAATATTAATAATAATATGTGTCTTGGTGAAAGTAGTACTGTACCGATTGTTTTATGACGTGAAAGATTGACAGTTGGTAACAAAAAATAATTTTCTATTTTCAGGTGAAGCCGCATCTGTTACCAAAATACCTTGAGGAGAAGAAGCGTGAAGGGTATCAGTTGATTGGAGCAGAACAAACAGCCAATAGCGTTTCTCTCACGCAGTTTACGTTCCCTGTCAAGAGCCTACTTTTATTAGGGTTAGTCATTCTTATTATAGTACAGTTTCCGAATCAAAGGTTACAAAAAAGCTACAACTTGCTTGTGTTACTATCACAATCTAGTCAGCAGCAGATTTTTTTTTTTTATCTTCCTTGAAATTTGAAATCTTGCAATTTCCACTTAGATTCAAACCTCTATTTTCATCCAAAATATTTTGCCATATTAAGATTGTGTACGAGACAGAGCTTAAAAGAAGGAAAGAAAAATGTAGCATTAGTTCCTGTTTCAACTATGGAGTCACTACAATTAAAATAATAATTTTAAAAAATCTTTAAATTATTCCGAAAATCGTAAAACGTACTTGAAGTGCTTGAAAAGTTTTCCGTGAGGAATAATTTTGAGAATATGTAATCTCCAGGTCGGTGCTCTCATATCGGACCAGCTGTGATTGGACAATCTCTGCGTCCATATACTTAGCATCTTATGACAGTTGTAATTTCATATATTTTTATGAAAGAAGAAAACAAGCGATTTTTCTAATTTCACACACCAAATCCTTTATAGGTGTGAATTCTAACGCAAAGAGTGCAAAAGTGACTGACTGTATCGGGACTCGAACCTGGGGTGCCAAGGGGGCCCGGAACCCCCAAAGCTCATGTGGGCCCCTCTACTGTATTTGTGAATATGCAATATTTGGCATAATTTAAGTGCAATTTGTCTTAAAATCTTCATATATATACCTTCTGCATCTGAATGCCCCCCCCCCCCAATTTACAGAGAAATCGGCGCCCTTGCTCGAACCCCGGACCTCTGGCATACCGTGCCGATGAGTTAACCACTACGCCAGCTTCCCAGAACAGCCATTCACTCTTCAGGTCGGTGCTTTCAATCTCGGATCACGAGATATGTACCACAAGCACAGGTATATGGACACAGGATTGTCAAATCACAGCAGGGGTCTGTGATACAAACCACGCGGTACGAGTGGAGAGCACCGACCGGGAGAGTGAGAGAGTAAGTGGCTGTTCTGGGAAACAGACTGAGTGGCGTAGTGGCTAACGCATCGGCATGGTATGCCGGAGGTCCAGGGTTCGAGTCTCGGTCCAGTCAGTGACTTTTTCACTCTTTTCGTTTTAATTTTGAGAAACCTACAATTTTCTTCACCGCATCTTGATAGTTCCTAGATGAGTTGTGAGATGAACTAATTACATATTTTTGAAAACGGTTCGCTAGTCCACAACAAGCATTTATCAGTATGTTCACCACAAAAACCGTTATATAAACTGTAATGTCAAAGTCCGTATCGGTTGACCGAGATAAAACTGTAATATCCATAGTCACTGATAAAAGTTCAGCTTAGGGGAAATAATACTGTAAAAAACATGTTATTTATAGATAAATGTCACAAGGGCAACGTTATTAAAAACACAGATTCGAACCATATACGAAATCTATAATTCAAACATACTGTGTAATGCATCATGTCGAACAAAACCAAAGTGTTGCCAGATTTTAATCACTATTGCAATATAGATGCAGGTCTAATAATAGGTAACTCGAAATTATTTTTCAGATTCAATCAAGAATTTCTGGTTCTCATAAAAAGAAAAGAAAGAAAAAAAAAACGGTTGAACAGTAGTTTCTTTTCTGAATATGGAAAATGTTATTTTATATAAATAATTTTGTATGTAGAAAAACATACGTTTAGGTATTCCTGATAGAGACAGGTCATCACGCTTCGCACACATTACATGTTCTTTATAATATCCTTCATAACCTGTGTTGGTAGCATTATATTTGCAGAAAACCTCAAAAGTTCGTCAATTAACGTTAGTTCATCTACAAAATAATAAGTAATTTGTCAGTGCTTAAAGGAGATTTATGATTGGTTTGAAAATAAAGCTCGGGACTAATTCTTGAGGACGGCTGACAACTCCTTAAAAAAAAAAAAAAATAAAAAATAAATAAATAAAAATAATAATCTATAAGATTGGAATGTGCTGACCTGTCATGTATATAACTAGCAAATGCTCCCCACGTCTTACTGCAAGAACTTTTCATTTAGAAAATCTTCGGAACTCACTGTCTCGCATGAATTTCGAATGTCTTAACTTAGTAATAATGTAAGTAAAAGGCTAATAGTGACCGCAAGAAACAAACCACATCACTAGGAAGTACTTTCGAAGAACATCGTCTTTATCTTCAGCCTAGGCACACTTCGAAACCGATTTAAACCATAGGAAAGAAATTATGGATAGGTAAATCTTAAAAACAATTTTAAAAATATGCGAAACAAAAATTTTTTGTCACTAGAAATAGACATATGTACCGTGTCATGCGAAAACGAACTAAGCGCCACTTTCATACTTTTAAGAAAATTACGTATAAAGGTTGATGTCGAACATAAATGTAGCCGTAATGAAAAGTGAAATTATGTTTCTTTTTTTAGAAAGGTGTTGGTTTTCCTCTCTTTTCGATTGTGCAAAACGTTCTAATGCATATCAGGAACCAATCGTCGCATTTACGTGGATTTTCAAAGTTTGACGCTTAGTTCATTTTTGCATAACACGGTACATATGTTAATAGTAATTCACTTGTCACTGTTTGCTGTTTATATTTATTATATAAATAAAGTGATTTACTATTAACATACGTCTCAAAATTGATGTTAACTGGTTATTAAATGCTTCATAGTCCAAATGTTAACTCCATATTCACCACCTCACCTGTAACTGAAAACGTCATTAAATCATAAATCAATGAATCCACACTACGAGATCCCTTAAAACACCCCACATCTTCAGCGAAGAAATGCTGAAAGTTATTGCCTATAAAGGTCATGCAACCTACTTAAAATTTATCATATTTTGATACAGTATTCAGTATATTTTGTTTAAGTTTCCTGATAATCTCCATTGTTTATTGTTGAAATTGGTCAACGATAATCAAGAAAAGAAGGGTATGTTCCCCTTTATGTTGAACTTCCTTATTTAAGGAAGGCAATAACTTAATTTTCACCGACAATTTGAATCAACATTATTCAATTCTCATGCAACATTTCATGAAGACAAAACTATCAATTTTTATTACACGTACAGAATGCAGTATATATGGCGTACATTTTCTTTTGAGTCAACCATTCTCATTCTTTAGACTGGAAACTATAAGTCAACTCTGAATTCTCCTGCCAGCCCGGATATATATATATATATATGTTTCACAAATACAAAATAAATAAATATCGATGCAATACAGAGTATATTTTCTTTGAAGCTCCCCAGTCTTCCCCACTGCATGGAGTTAAGATCAATCAAGTAAATTTACTCCTTTAAAAATTAAATTAAATTAAAATTATAAAAAGTTATTCCTGGTTGAAACAATATATTATTTGAGGCTTTCCATTGCGTAGGGTTAAAATTAGCCGAGATAGAGGGTTAAATAAATGCTCTCGGTAAAATGTTTATTTAGTCTTGGGACCGCGGTAGAGCGTTCACCTCTGGTATATGGGGTCCCTGGTTCGATCCCAGCTCTTGCCAAATGAACTTTGTAATGGACAAACACTGTATGGGGATTTTCTCAGGGTTCTTCCGTTTCCTTCCACTTTCTTAATTTCTCTCATTTCTCATCATCACTGTCTTTGGCCTAGCCGGCATAACCGTGGGACGTAAAACTCAAAGATTTCATCGCGCCAAGTGAACTTTGTAGTGGACAGACACAGTGTGCGTGGGTTTTCTAGGATTTTTCCCATTTCCTCCCACTTTCTTCATTCCACCATTTCATCCATTTCTCATCATCGCCATCTCCTTTAGCGAAGCCGGCATAGGCGTGGGACATAAAACTGAAAGATTTCATTTTTAATTTACTCTTATGCTTGATGTAAAACTATATTCCACACTAACGTCCGTAAAAAAATATATTCCATTTCGATTCAGTGTGGCGTACATTTTATTTGAGGCGCTCCAGTATACTTACAGCTTCGGTTAAAATCATTCAGAAACGAGTGAGTGAATACCTTCCTCTTGCAAATAATATATGTATATTGTGCTATAACTTGCGGAAAATATTACTCAGTGACCTAGAAAGTAAGATGGGTGGCCATAACTTTTCGAACAGACTGTACATAAATTTTCACATTAACTTTAAACTGCTTTGCAATTGCAATAAACCAGTCCAAATTTGAATAGGATTATGTAAGAGAAAAAGTACCCTCTCTGTTGAAATCTCGCAATATGTTCCCATATTTGTTGTTTTTAATTTTTCAGGAATGAGAGGGAAGGAATTCCACCTAATTTGTTGCCTCTGTTGGATGTATGTGTAGAAGTGCCACAACAGGGTTTGATTCGTTCGTTAAATGTCCACGTCACTGGCGCCATCTTCATTTGGGAATACGCCAAGCAGCACCGCGTGAAGAGGACAGCACAGCAATCAGACATCGCTTATAAATCTTGACGGAAAGAATACCAGTTGTAAGAATTGTAAAAGTGTCTTATTTCATAGTTTAACATAATCTTCATGTTGAAACTTTTTGAAAGGAAACTGGTAGGATTGCTATTTCTATGTAATGTTTTATTCTAGGAAGGAGGTCGTATGAGAATTATTTTCTTACTTTTTACATTAAGTTTTTAACTTTGTTAGTAGGAGACGATATGTTATTTTTTTATCTGTTGCAAATGTGTGTATGGCTTGCAAAATAATTATGTACTCAAATTTGAGTACAAGACGCTCTAAATTACCTTCCTCTGTTGTTATCCATGATTTCCGGGGTCGCTAGTAGTCAAGTAGTTGCATTCGTACTTTCTGCGTGCATTGTACATATTTATATAATTTAAATCCCGAGTAAATAGAAAGGTGTTCGTTCTAGTGTGGTTATACTTCAATGGGTGAAAATTATATCAGGGCTATCATGATTCATTGGGGAACATTCATTCTGGAAGTGGATTCCCAAATGTCGCTAGAAGTGGTTCAAATTCTACGTTAAACTGCAGATCACGTCTCATATTTTTGGTGCTGTAAGAAGACGTTAAAACTCCAGCTATCAGTCATCTGTTGAATACGGATGATTTAGGTTCTAATCTTAAAGAACTACTACCGGAAGTTAAATCAAAAGTATGATGAGAATTTTGATAGAAATAGCAGCTAACCAATAGAATTTTATAGAAGTGTACAAAGAATCGCACGGGAAATCGTATACACATACGTACAATAAAATACATTTCTTACGGTAGACGATACAAATAAATATTACAGAATTTGCCCTAAATTAAAGTGTTTTCTGTCGAAATCTCTAAAGTTTTGATCCGAAGAACGTAAACATGAAATAACACAGCCACACACATACACACACACACACACAAATAAATAAATAAAAATAAAAAAAATAAATAAAAGTTCTGTTCACCGGACCCCAGTATATGGGTTCGATGTATTTTGTTACACAGAATCCAAATTTAGAAACCCCAGGACGATCGATCTTGTCAATTTTTTGTTATGGGCGAAAAACTTGAGCGATTTTGGATAGGGAAGATACACGTAACATAGCTATACAAACAAAACAAAAACATCTATGCAGTGGGCGAAAAAGCGTGTCGTCCTCATCCAAAATCAACCAAATATTTCAGCCATAAAAAAAAATTGACGGAGTCAATCGTCCTGGGGTTTCGAAAGTTGGAACCTAATTTCAAACGTTTTTGAGGCTTAAGCGGGCTATGTTTCTAATCACAAATATTGATTGCCCTATGTTTGCCCTTGTTTGCCTAGCACTTGATTTCGTTTGCCCAGCATTAGTTTTTGTTTGCCCAACGATAGAAAAGAAGCTGGAACCTAATTTCGTACGTTTTTGAGACTTAAGCGGGCTATGTTTCTAATCACAAATATTGATTGCCCTATGTTTGCCCTTGTTTGCCCAGCATTAGTTTTTGTTTGCCCAACGATAGAAAAGAAGCTGGAACCTAATTTCAAACGTTTTTGAGACTTAAGCGGGCTATGTTTCTAATCACAAATATTGATTGCCCTATGTTTGCCCAGCACTTGATTTCGTTTGCCCAGCATTAGTTTTTGTTTGCCCAACGATAGAAAAGAAGCTGGAACCTAATTTCGTACGTTTTTGAGACTACATGTGATAATTCAAGCGGGCTATGTTTCTAATCACAAATATTGATTGCCCTTGTTTGACTTGTCCAACGATTGCCTTAGTTTGTCCAGCAAATGTTTTCGTTTGTTTAATAATAGTTCTTGTATTTACACATATAGAAAAAAGTTAGATTCCGCAATATTACAATTTGCATACTACAAATGCAGTAATATGATTGTGTCATTGTTACTATTGGATGCATAGTCCGTTCCATAATTTTCCGTTTATGTAGCGCAAAATGGTTGGTTTTGATAGAGAAATATGAGCAATTAATATTTTATGTAGAAAGAATATAAATATTTACAAATCTTTTATTTTGCTTGTAAAGTTTATTAGGCGTAAAAAAGTTTTTGTTTATAACTTTTTGTTTGTTTGTAGGGCAAACAAAAATTTTTGTTGGGCAAACATGGGCAAACGATGGGCAATCGATTTGCATGTTGCAATATTTTATTTTCACACTTTGTGTCAGTGTGAAGTTGGCCCTAAAATTGTTTTTTAAGTATAACTTAGGTTCTATTTGTGGGCAAACAAAAATTTTGGGTGGGCAAACATGGGCAAACGATGAGCAATCGTTCTATATAGAGTTTTAAATTTTATCTCGATTTTGCGGGCAAACTTCACACAGGTCCAATACACGCATAAGTTTTTTACTTCTTTAAGATACTACATCATATCGTACATAATTCTGTGAACTTTATGTATATATTGGATCCCAAACGTAATGGCGAAAAATTAAACTACAGATTCCTGGCAACAAAACAAGAAAAAAATGTTTGTATGACATACAGTTGAGAAATGCACAGGAGCGGAGTTTAGACAGCTTTGAATATTTTGTGAAAGGAACTTCACCACCTGCCAACGGGATAATGATAGGAGCTAGGAATGGGGTTCAGAAACGCTTGAAATGTTACATGTATGTTACATAACCGCGCCAGAGATTCTCCATATGCCATTTAGGGATTCGCTGAATATCTGTACGGTAGAGGGGTAATAAAACGGTGCAGTACAGATGGAAACCATACTGAACCATACTGAAAAAAGTTGTTATCCATGGCACGATTGCACGCACATGTACAATGGGGGTCAAAGCAAAGATAACTTATGATGGCTGCGTAATCTCAGTGGGTATACCAGATACAAACTTGCAGAGAGAGGGTAGAAATAAAAACAAGTATAACTAGCCATGTCCTGTAATGAAATAATAGGCAGAATCTACAACGATGTGCTGTTTTTGTAACGTAAATCTTACACAGAGTAGCACTACAAACTACTAGGTCATACGTCCTAACAATAAACGTACCTACAGAAGATGTTCAAAATGCTGTCCTCCCGCATCTATGTAACGTGCTAATTGTGAGTTTCGAATGCATCCTATTACTCCCGGTGTGTTGCGTAACTATTCACATGCATCTTCAATGCGGTTTTGTAAATCGGCAAGTTACTTTCCCTAAACTGAAGTTCCTTTCTCCCCACATTCGAAGCTGTCTAGCTCCGCCCTTGTCCATTTCCGGACTGTATGTCATATAAACATTTGTTCTCGTTTTGGTACCAGGAATCTGTGGTTTCATTTTTCACCATTACTTTTGGGTCACTCTGTATACAGTGGATATAGTGAAAGCGATATGAGAAGACACCAAGTTTTTATTGCTCCAGGGAATAGCCTTTGAAAGTATAGATAAGGTAAAATGCTAAAGAATATATGTACTGTTATTGAATGTTACGAAATATTATGGTTTGCTGAAGATAAGGTCACGAAATTTCATTTTGGAATTTTAGTAGACACCCTGTAGACCCTCACATTAATCGTCTTCGCTTCCCACACCTGGTTGGGTTATGAAAGAAATGTTTCTATATAAGTCCTGAATCCACAAAATCGTTTTCAGGTATGAGGTAACTTTCGTGAGAATGAGGTAACTGGTGAGGTTTACGTTCATTGGTAACGACGCACCACTGGGTCAACTTTTGGAGGATTGCATTCTATTGCTCCCGCGACGGAGCAATGGCGATGTCGCAAACTCATTACCTACTGCCTTGATAACCACCGAAGGCGATTCTGAGAGTTTATGAAATAGCGTGAACTGAATACGTAAAACATAAGGTGAAAATCCTTGTGCTTATATTCGTTTTTTGGCACCTTTACACTACCGATCTCTGATGCTTTATTACACGTTCACGTCTACCACAATACCATTAATTTGGTTACGTGTGTCGAATCCTCCAATTTCCCCAACGTATTGCATAGTATTAATATTGTCAGTGCGTTACAATAACCTACCTTTCGGATACTTTTTTCGTTCTGCACAACTTCTTTTCACACTGCTTCAAGAATTACAACACTCCTTACGGAGTAATCAATACTCTACTTTAACAACTATTAGTGAAATTTTATAAAAATAAGCATCGCCCAGGTAAGGTCCTAACATGTTTACGGTAATAACGCAATAAGCTTTTAAATTTATATCACACATTTCTTCTGTAAATTTTAGAAAATGCGCTTCCTTAATATATATTTGTACAGCACGTATTTGCCACTTTACTTGAAAGATCGAAGTACTCTAAAAATTATGTAGCACTTCTTTTGGTAAAATTTCAGACATTCAATAAATTCTTCTTTTGTCTTTGTTCTTAAACTAACAGTTATCCTGTTCATATGGCGCTAATTTCATATGCGAAATTTTCTGGTAATGCTCTTTCCATTTTTTGTTCAACCGTTCCTTCCATGCTTCATCCCGTTTTTCAAGTTTTTCAATTACCTGTTACCGCTTTCATGCAATTCAGCATTTCCGTGCGATGTTGCCAAACATAACCCGTTTATAATGTCTTCTGCTTAGGGCTGAGTGTATTTCGAAAACTGCTTGCTCACCAGAGGTTATCAAATACCCCAGAGATATCGACAAATGTGACTATGACATTGTTGTTGCTTTCTTGATTGCCGTCAACGCGTAGTTGAAGCCATCTTCAGTAGACTTCTGAATCCGTACTATTGTGCCACCATCCTGGTAGATTTAGCCTCTGGATGAGCAGCCTTTCCCACACTTTGCCCAGAACGTTCAACAGTGAGATTGGCCTGTACTACTCGGCTCTTATGTATCCTTGTCCTCTCTGCTGAATATGGCCATTTCTGCTTCTTTTCAGACTTCCGGTACTCTCCTCTGGTCCAGACATGTGTTGTACAGAACTGTCAACGTTTCTGCAAGTTCATTTCAACATTCCTTAACGACTTTGGGCTTGATGCCGTCTGGCCTTGCAGCTTTTTGTGTTGTGCATTCTCCCAGGTAGGCACAAATTTAACACCTACCACGTAGTGGGGATTATAGTAAACGAGAAAGAAGCTGCACCTTGGGGACTTCCCTCAGAGCCGCCACTACTCAGTATAATGCACTATACGTGTTGTAGTCCACATCTACTACACTCAGGGCTAGTACTGGTGACACCAAAACAGAGTAAAATGAATCAGATAGCTGTCTATATGAAGTTCAGTAAGAAGTAAAGGACGGGGGGGGGGGGGTAGTTAACGAAAGAAAGAAAAAATCTCCACTCCCCTATCTCTTAATTAAAAGGTGCATGTATGTTAGATATGGTGTCAATTTGGTACTTCTTACCACCACTACCTGTTCCAGTACTACGGGATTCTATTTCCTTTCTTCCCATGCCTAATTTGGGAAGTTCTACAGCATACAGAAAACACAGGGAATTCTCCCCATGTTGACTCTCCTGAAAGGAAAAACACAATCATAGAGCAGTAAAATGAAGGTCTTACGGACTCGTAGAAGGAAAAACAGCAACTAACACCACCATGTCTGCTATATATATGTAAACCTTTAATATGCTGACAAGCAGAACAGAAACACTTTACGCCTATTATTCTTTATTTTGCGCTGTGCACAGCCTCACACTAATCATTTGGTATAGATATATACTAATTCACTCGTGGTCTGGATCCAACGAAACCCAAAACAAGCCACATAAAACGTTTCACTACTTGAGACCACTAAAATAATAATAATATTCTTTCTCAAATGTTTACATGTATATAGCTATCTAAAAAATTCACCCAAGAAGTATCGTGTTTTACTTATAAATCCAAATTCTACAAGCTTAATATTGTTCGCAACGATCCCCTTAATCACTGTCATTTACTGCTTTATTTTCGAGTGCCCCATAAAATGTCGTGAAAGTTCTTGAGATTTTCTTCTTTCTACTAACGATGGTAGAATCCTACCGTTCATCAATTGCTGCTAATGAGATCAGATCTCTTAAGTTTAGTCTGTGGTGTCTCTTTTTTTGGGGGGGTCTGTTTCGTTTTAGTCCGGACCGCCGGTGTCCGACGAACACAAACTTTTCCAGGAACTGTGAAGTGTAAGTCACTGGAATAACGCTGTCCAAGAGTATGACTCACTGTCGACTTAGTACCGAGACGAGACAACAGCTCTTGGCTCAGTCCGTTGTCTTGGATTGTGCCGATTACGCCTGTGCTGGCGAACACTAGTTATACTGTTGACGGTAAAACTGAGATAACATTTTCAACCCTTTGAACTACTGAATGAGGTGTCTATACCACACATATAAACTATAGCACTGTATCCATGTAAATGCAGAGAGAGAGAGAGAGATCCAGGCGGCGACAACCACACTTTTCTTAGCAATCCTTTAAAAACATCTCGTCACTTCATTTAAAACCGGATGCAAAAACTGTTTTGGTAGTCTCTTTACGATTATTGTTTGGTCACTCATCATAATAAACAACACAAGAACTCTCTAACTTTTTTTAGCTATCCACAGCACTTCAAAACCAGCACTATCCGCACGTCCGTCTCTCTTTTTTTTTCTTTACGCAACTGTTCTAGTTTCTTATCTAATTTTTGCTGTCCCTTTAACAACTCTTCTAGCAGCACAACTAAATTTACATTCCCAGCATTCCCTATTTCTAACTGTAAGCTGTTAGCTGTTTCTTTAGCCTTTTCGGATGGAGCATCTGGAGTGACCTCCTGTGGCATCTGAGCGATGTCACGACAGACATCATTTCCTCTCAGCTCAGATTCTTCCGTTACAACCTCAGAGAGATTGTCAACTCTCTGTTTTAGTTCAAGATTTATTTCTTCCATTCTGGCCTGCGCGCGAGTCTTAACCATCAATATCTCCAATATTAATATACACAAAATATTCTCCCCCCAAACAACTAAAGTGCTAGGTCTCTAAATGTTTTCCAAAAACTACCTTTTGGCACTAAGCAGAGCCTAGCCTCATGTGTACGAGCTCTGGATTCCATTCTAGGACCAGAGGTGAGAGAGTTTTGTGGCCAGTACGTTGATGACCTTGTAATTGGAGATACGTCGTTTGATGAGCACATGCGTCATCTTGATGAAGTACTCACTTTGTTAACTGCAGGAGGCCTGACCCTCAGACTGAAGAAATGCGAGTTTGCTCGTAGAAAAATTGCCATACTTGGGTACCAGCTTTCTCAACACGGAATTGGGAACGAAACAAAAGAAAGTGCGGCGCTTCTAGAGGGGAGACTAGAATCTAGTAATAGAAACCTAGAAAAGGGGATAGAACAGGTACGAAAGGAAACTCAAGAAAGTAATAAGAAATTGGAGCATAGGTTATCTCAGGTTCAAGAAAAATTAGAACAGAGTGAGTGTAAACTTGTTCAGAGGATTGAACAAAACACTTGTGAATTACGAACGCAGTTAACAAGTAGTAGGGAGGAGTGGAGCTCACATGTTGTTGATACTAACACAAAACTAGGACAGCTAGAACAAAATGCGGACAGGGTTGCCAGTACGGTTGAGGAAAATTACGTCGAGTTATCAACAGAGTTGCAACAGGTTTCGTCTAGTGTCAAACAGAATATTAGAGTCGTCTCGGAAAGGGTAGAGAATGTGGAAACTTCAGTGACTCGCGTGCATGAGCAAATGAGGCGGGTGGAGTTGAATTTAAATTCTGAGATTTCACAGATAACGGGGGAAATCCAACAGGAAGGGATTCGCTCTGAATGCAACAGCAGCATTCAGCGGATGCAGGAGACTGTAGAAGGGGTATGAGAGAAAATAGAGGGGCAGCTGTCTCAGTGGAAGGAGACGGTGCAACGTGAGACAGCTGAGTTATTGGACGGGAGATTAGCCACTCTTTCAGCTAGTTCACACCGTGCTCACTCTCCATCGTCCACACAACATATCTCTTCGGGACGCGATCTGGGGGGTTCTCACCCCGAAAACCTAATACACACCCGTGAGACAGTGACTCAGGAGGAACCGTCAACCTCACGTACTTGTGCAAATGACCAACAAAACAGAGTACAGTTGGCAACCGCCCTAGGGTTCCTACACAGGGAGTTGACATTACCTACGTACCATGGTAATGAAAGTGAGACAATGACTCACAACTTCCTGGTCGATCTGGATCGGTACTTTGAGCTAACTGGTGTACCTGACGACTTGCGCTTGAACTTAGTTTCGAAGTGTTTACGTAATACAGCATATAATTGGTACCAAGTAGTGTCAGGGAAGATAAAGTCATATGAAGAGTTTGTGAGTCACTTTCGGGACACTTACTTAAGCGAAGAGAGACTTGCAAACTTAAGAGCAGCAATCTTAACTTCCCATTATGACCAGCGTATACACAAAGTGCCTTCCGACTACTTGTTGGAACTGTTGCACAAGAACAGTATACTCTCACCACACATGGCTGACCAAACAGTTCTCAAGGTACTCCCTCGTCAACTTCCAAATTGGTTGTTCCGCTCAATTGTCTCCTCTCGCCCCACGAGCATCTCACAGTTATTGAACCTCGTTCAGGAACTCCAGACTTCGATTAAGGACAAGGAGTACTATACAAACACAAGGAAGGGGGGTAAATATGTTGGAGTTAGAAATAAACAACAGATCAGAAAACTCCCCAGTCCAAAATGGTAGGAATTCTCGCAAAAATGAAAGGAGATTCCGAGAGCAGAGAATGCCTTATCAGAGAAGGAGAAATGAGCGAGAGGGAAGGTATAGTCCACCTCATAACGCTAGCAATGAGCATGGGGGTGCGTCCACCTCACGTGGTCGTGGGACTGGTCCCCGTAACGAGGCCCAACGACGGACGAGGGGACATAGGGGAAGTACAAGGTCATACCCCAACCAACAAAGGAATGTTCATCGGGGGGACGAGCAGGTGCAGGTCCTTGAAGCGTATGATGAGAGAAGAGAAATAGGAAATGCCAATACATACACTTATCCAGACACAACTGATCGTGGAAATTCCACGAACAGACAATGAGGTGTGTCTGCACACAATTGGAACGACGGTAGGACAGGGGAACTGAAGAATACTCTGGCTGAGTCGACGAACTTGAAACCCGAGTGTGTGCAAAATAGTGAAAGAGAAATGAATTATGAAGAACATGAGACCACAATAAAAGAGCTATTGTTAAACTCAGAGAAAGTAGATAAATCTTGTATAACTTGTGATAGGATTATGAGGCGAACATGTTTTAATACTGAGGATTTAAATACTATTACATTGTTGTGTAGAGATGGGCAGGAAGCTAAAATAAACAAAACAACTTTTGAAGAGGCAAATTCAATTTTCAAAGATCTCTTGGACACTACTAATGATCCGATGCCAGCAACAATCTAATAACTCTTCCTGAAATCCCCACTATTGTTTTCTCACAAGCAGTAGATGCCCTACTTGATACAGGTGCCAGCGTGTGTGCATTGTCAACGGAACTATGGGATAAAGTTCGAGATTGCCATCCTCCCCCTGCTTTTCTCAAGGCGAATAATATTCGCGTAACATCTGCTTTTGGAAAAAAAAGCTGCTACCCTAGTAGGTCAAACTATGCTAGAACTAGTGTTTCAAGGGAAAATATTTCATACTTTAGGGATTATTGTAACGGGACTGAATCGTTCATTGATACTTGGGTCCAACTTTTTCAATGAATCACATGCCATATTGGACTATGCTAAAGGGACTCTACATCTCAGTAATCCACATGATGTAGAAATACAGTTTAGAAGAATATATTGCAATTCTGCCGATTTAGTTGTACGTTGTATCAAGTAGCAGATGGATTGCACGAGTACTTGGACTCCTGTAAGGGAGTTAGGGGATGCGAAATTTGATGAAATTTACCTGTCAGATGAAGGGCAGAATGCCATGCCTGTGCATATAACAGCCATAGAGAAATGTAAGCCCGTAACAGAGACGGCCATCCAAGCGCTTAGGTTGGAGGGAAGATACCCAACCACACAAGAGCTGGCAAATTATGTTTTCTCGGCGTCCGACTGGATGAAAGTCCGAACTCGTGCATCCCTCTCAGAAATAAAAGAGTACGTAGACAACTACACTGATCTCACAGAGACAGAGAGAAAAATTGAAGGCAGTATTAATAAAACACCAGGCACTTTTCGATGTCAAACCTGGTTGCATATCCAATTATCAGCACAAGATCGAGATAACGGATGAATGTCCTGTAAAAGCGAAAATATATCCGTATCCCTTGAAATACCGGAACCAGGTTTCCAATGAAATTAATCGATGGTTAGCGTGGGGTATCGAATTCGGAAAGTGATCGTCCAATTCCACCTCTGTGTGTACTTGAAGACATGTGTGATAAGTCATGGTGTAGCTCGGTCGATGGTGTGGAGATGTTCTTGCAGATCAGAGTACGAGAAAGTGACCAGAAGTACCTCGGCTTTTTCATGAAGGAATTTCATATGTTTCCAAGAATAATTATGCTTCATACGACTGCCTCTACATAGTTTAGTAAAACTAAGGGTTAAACAACTACATAAAATTTCAGAGTCAAGTGCATCATGGCAAGTAAGAGGTAGCCTCGACCACTGACAACCACAGTGACGGTTGACAAAACCAACCATTGCTTCTTTGAGGTGCTACATATTTCGAAATGTGCTAATGCACCAGCTATTGTGCGTGGGATATTACCGAGAACTACATCAAGTTGGTAGCAGTGGTGCTAACCTTTCCCTCTTTTCCATATATCTGTAGCCATGTTAACTCAGATACGATAGTAAAGTAATTCCCCTCTTAATTAGTGGGCTTCTTCATTTGTTCTCGTATTTGCGATTCCCAACTGTAAACTAGGAAAGAAAACACACTATTAGATTTCAAGTTCCAATAAGAGTTTTTTTTTTTTTTTTAAATATCAGGATTAATAATTCTCCATGTGGCTTCTCATGTTAAAGCATCGTAGTAGATAGATCTGAAACCTGCAATAATCAATACAGTTTCTGTGCACTTAATTATTTCACTATGGCTCAATAACAATAGATATACAACAATTTACACAAAATAGTTGCAGTCGTATGAAACACCCTATCCAATAATGTCAGTCTTACAAAAAAAATAATATATGATAAATAAATACTACTTAAATTTTCATTTAAATATTAATATGCAAATTCAATCATTCACATATTGGAATGCAAATTAGTACAGGGTGAAGACCTGCACTTCATACTTTCTAGACCTCAGTCATGAAATCGCTACTTTAAGTTCTGCTTCCGAGAACATAGGGATATCCTATCAGCATCGCAATCGTTCTCGATTTCATCGTTCATTCTTCATTGGTCTGCATCATGTTCCTCCAAAATGTTACCCGGAAGGACCTTCAGCAGATCATCCGTCTCCAGCCCTTTCTCCATGGGTGCATTCGCACTTTTTCGGAGAGTTTGCATGACCTCCGGCGCTCTAGATCTTTTTGCTGACGATATTGTAGGGCACACCCCAAGGATCGTGTTTCAAATTGCTCTGAACATACTATTCCATGAGGGTACCCTGGCATTGTTGAGAGCCCGTTCAAATACTCCGTTCATTTTCGGGTACCTTGCAAGCATCTCCGGATTTCTGAGTCCAACGCAGACTGATAATGCTTCCTCCTCTCCCGACTGTTCGCTTTCAGGCTAGTTTGCCGTCGTGTCCAATAAGGCATGGTATTCATACTCGGCTGGGGGGCCCGGTGGCTCAGTGGTAGAGCGTTCACCTCTGGTGCTTGGGGTCCCGGGTTCGATCCCAGCCCCCGCCAAGTGAACTTTGTGGTAGACAAACACCGTGCTCGGGGTTCTCCCGTTTCCTCCCACTTTCTTCATTCCACCATTTTCACTCATCTCTCATAATCACCGTCTCCTTTAGCCTAACCGGCATAACTGTGGGACGTAAAACTCAGATTTCATTTCATTTTCATACTCGGCTGGTGAAGTGGCTGCTGTCTGCATTCGATCCCACGCACAATGGCATCTAGTAGTTTTCTGACTGACTTATCCACATTTGGCACTATGACTTGGGTAAGATCCAGTACATCCCTAAATAGTACCCAATTAATATGCTTGGGATTATATTTTGGCGTCTGGTATCTTCGCTCCTGAAGTCCAGTCCTTGCAATTGCCAGTTCGAAAGTAAGCACATTGTGCTCGCTATACGTGATAGCGTCGTGCACCCTCCGGTTCCCTACCACGTTCGTTTATTGCTCAGCGTTAAGTCAATATTCCCAGTAGGTTCTGCTCTGTTAGGATAGGTAGGAGTATGACTAGGTTTGTTGACCACTGTCAACCTATGCTCTGCTATGAGCTCTTCTACTGTCTCTCCCCTTTCGTCTAGTACCCGAGAGGACCAGAGAGCTGATTTGGCGTTGGCGTCATACAAGATTACATCCTGCCTAGTAGGAAATATCTCCAGTATTTCTCGTACTGTTTGTGAACGGCTCGATGGGGTGGCTGAACTGAAAATACACGCACACTATTATTATTGATCCCTTCGTACCCTGCACTTCCGCGCAGATATTGTGATCATCTGACAATTGCGAGACCAGTGTCATCCGTAGATGACGGTTTAGTAGTACAAGTGCAGTTTATGGCTGCTTTTCTTTTATCGCTACCTGTGCCGTGATAGACGAGGCCGATATTCTTTCATATTCTGTATATGATTTCTGCAGTGCGACAATATGCGGAGACATTCCCTCTGCAATTTTCCGGACCTCGTACATAGCTGTTCTGAATCTCATTGCGTTCAACTCTAGTACCTTGTAGATAGTGTCTGCAGTTGCTGTGCGGCGTTGTTAGCCAAGTTACAACCCATAATCAGTGTGATCTATTAATCTTTGCAACAGCACTTTGTAAGTGGTATATTCCTTTTCTTTTTGGGGCATGTTCACTTCTGCTTCTTGCATGGAATGCAGGTCGTGTCACGATCTTTCCAGGGATATGTTTTCTTCTTGTAGTCTGAAATACCGCAGTGGGAACATACTTGCTCAGACTACAATGCTTCGTGATGTGACCGAGGTCACGGGACTTGAAACTGTGGCACTACAAGGAAGTCCTTAACCGCCATTGATTGTAAGTCCATGTAGACTCGCTTCCGAATCAGGTGATTGCGCATTTTGGCCGACATTTCGACCACATGATGGACTGTAGGCTTTCATTTCGGTCCAGCGTTGAACCTCGGTCTGAAATTCTTTTTGAGCTCCTCGATGCGCCAGTCACCACGGCTTTGACTGTGTACATGTGCAATGCGTTCATCGGAACTTTTATCCTTTGGCACATCATAAATGGTCACCAGTGGATCCCTTTTCTTCGGAAGCTCAACCCTAAGCCTCGCCGGTAGTTCTTTGTTGTCCTTCAGTTTCTGCAGGTCGCCTACAGACTCGGTCTTTATAACCACGTTGTTTCCTGCGTTTCTCAGCGCCTCCTTCGCAGTGTTGAGAACCTGCGTTAGGGTTTTCTTGATTTTGTTTGTAGTTACATTAGCTTTGGGCGTAATGAACACCTCATGGCGAGGTTGCGCTATGACAGTCTTGGTTTTGCGCATTTCGAGCAAACGGCTTCCATCATTCAGTGACTTCCGCAGGGCCTGCCCGGTCCCTCACCCCGAATAATACAGCCTTACACTGTAATAACCTCGAGTTTGGAACAATGAACACACCGATTCCAGGTGCTTCCACCATTGCTTCACCATTTTACATACAGGTTTCCCTTGATGATATACTGCATTCCAATGATTTGGGTAACAAATTTTGACCAATTTTATGTTGATCTGATTTCTTTTCTTTTTTTAATATCGTTGGGTGGTACTAATAACGTGCATAACATTAGTTTCCCCAAAATGTCAATAATCGCCTTAAAATTCGTCTTTAACCCTTAGAAATCGGGTAATTTGTCGAATTTTTCCTCCATTTTTCGTTAAAGCGTAATAACTGAGAAACCATTTGCCCTAACACAATCGGTATGCCTTGCTTTTTAAGCCTAGGAACAGGCTTTTAAACTGTGTAAG
Source organism: Thermobia domestica (assembly GCF_964235325.1). Lineage (NCBI taxonomy): Eukaryota > Metazoa > Arthropoda > Insecta > Zygentoma > Lepismatidae > Thermobia > Thermobia domestica. Next base: position 295,311,709 of record NC_137460.1, on the reverse strand, counting down.
TTTGAAAAATAAACACACTGCTGAACAAGACTGCACCTATTTAATATAAAAACATTTACATGTGACGTTTCGATTTTTCGAACTTTCGAACATTTCCATTTCGAACATTTCGAAGGCTTTCCATTTTGATACGGCGCTGCCTTGTGATAGTCATAGCATGACTGGCCATAAAATTCTCGATTACAATCATTGCAAGTAATATGGGCTTCTTTAAAGTCACATGGTGGCTTCTGATGACAACGGTAACATACAGATGTACAATGTTTCAAATGTTCATGCTTTGTTGTATATTTCTTATGACAGCTTTCCCAATAATATCCGCAGCTAAATCATGCTGTCAAGCTTTCAATGACGTTGTAAAGGTTACCTATGTAAAGTAAATTTAAAGATGTTCTCTCATTATCACTTGGTAGTCCTTCGAACATGACCTTACTTTCTGAAAAGCCCCTATACACCGTGATTTTATAATCCTTTAAATATTCCTGAAATTTACGAAATTCAGGAATTCCATCACCATGACTAAGATCTACACCGGCAGCTTCACACAGGTCTTCTGCTTCTTTTTCTATGATATATTTACTTTGATTTTTTACATATCTATTGTATTCAGTTTGATTTCTTCCCTTGTATTTTTTCAGTCCTATGGCAACTACGATTGCATGTGCTAAACATCTTGTGCCTTTATTCTTAATTGTGATAATACCACGTTTTTCCTTTACATATTCTTTAGTATTCATAACACGTTGTTTTAATCCCCCTTGCCCCCTTACATGATGAAAATTCACGATGCAATCTTCATTTATAAGAAAAGCCGCATTACTTTGCAGTACGTTTTCATAACTTGTCCATAGAACTTCTGCTGAGAGATTTCTTGCTTCTCTGAACGATAACCAAAAAGGGCGATGTCCTTCTCTTTCATTTGTGATTGTTATTCGTACGTAATCATGCTGGTCCACATTACGTAGCAAATAATCTATTAAAGCCTGTAGACTTGTTTCAATTGCAGTAAAAGGATTTTCACCTGCACGCACGGGGGATAGACGGAATCTTAGCATTGTACCAGCCATATTGTATCTTCTGTATTGTCTTCTGCGTTTTTCTATTATATGAAATCTATTGTTTTCATCATTACGGCTGTTATTTCCAAATCCTACTTGTACATTTGAGTTTCGTTCTGCTTCAAATACGGATAACAACTCGTCCATTCTTTTTTCTATTTCGTCTAAATCGATTTCTATTTCTGTATGTTCTGTATTAGTCTCAGCTAATATTTCCATAATTGATGGATATATTACTTCATGTTGTTGTTCTTTTTCAGGATTAGGAAATAAATTGTTAATCCATTTTTCTAGTTGTTTCGTAGAACTCATCTTCTGTCTTCTTCTCTTCCTCATTGTAAGTCTCTCCTATTATTTGGGAGAACGTTAAATTTAGCAATTCTTCTTCTTCTTCTTCTTTTGTTCTTCGACGTCGTCTTCTTTTGCTCCTTCTTCTAACCATTTTTTAATTTGGGCAATACGGTCGGATACTTCCTCTTCTTCTTCTGTTATCATTCTATTACCTGCACTTTCCAATATTTCTAATAGTTCTTCTTCATATTCTTCTTTTTCTTCTGCAGTTTGAATTTCACTAGCTGCATCTCTTTCTTCTTCTTCGGTATTGATGATCATCTCTTCTTCTTCTTCTATGAGTTCTTCCTCTTTTTGTGTACCTTTCTTCATTTCATTTTCTTCTTCCTTCCTTTCATGATGATCTTCTTCTTCTATTCCGATTACAGCATCTATTTCTTTTAGAAGAACTTGCGTCTCTTTATTTATTACGATCTCCTTCTTCTTCTTCTATGTCATTAATAAATGCAGTAATCTCTTTTAATAACTCTTCCTTCCTTGTTTTCCATTTTTACTCTCCAGATGTATAGACGTAATGCAAAAAAAAAAAAACAAAAAAAAATCCAATATGTATATGTAAATAGTGGATATATAAGTATTATTTCAAATAGAATATAAATAAAAGCGCTTTAAAAGAATATACGAATAAATAAAAAAGGATTATATATATATAAGTAATGATAAGGAAAAAATTACACGTATCTTTATTTGTATTCAACCTAAAATAAAAAAGAAATGCATCTCGTTACTTATAAATATAAACAGTATATATACACATAGATTTCAATTCGTTATATGGAAAAAGCAGAATTTTCAAGGAAAAAAATAGCATACCTTTTAAGTAGTTAAAATGAATTGTAACTTTTTTCTCGTATTCCCTGTATAACACGATTAGATCGTGTTTGGTTCGATTCCTGTTCGGGCTAGCCATTTTATGACACGATTGGATCGTGTTTCTGTTCGGGCAAATTGTTTTATGATACCAAGTATTCAATTTTCATTTGGTTCTTACCTGTTCTCACTTTGGGATAAGAAATTCTTACAACTCCACTGAATACAACTCCTGTTCGGTACACCTTACCTGTGGTGGATTTTAGTAGTTGGTGGGAAAAGGACATTCGCAACACAAATGACAACACTAAAATGAAGAGTGCGCAAACCTCCAAGTTGGATCTCGAACCCAAAATAATATTTAATTGAGGTTGCGACCGCGAGTGCCCACCGTCCTTGCCACGCCTGCTGGCATTAGCAGAATGAACACACGTACTCAAACATAATATCCACCTTTTGGTAGTGATTGTGCAGAAAATACTGTAAAGGTAAATGCACACAAAAGATGTACAATATGTAAATTTTATTCAATTAACACAGGTTATATATAATACTTACGTTTACAACATTACAACATTTTGTTAGTGATTTTTATTCAACATATACTACCATTACGTGAGCCCATATTCGTAGTAATTTGGAATTTACACGGAGAAATGATTAAATATGATTAATTATTTTCTTTCTTTAAAGAAGACGAACCACTGTGGATGCCGGTTTAAATTTACATTACACGATTCACTAGCATTAAACACACGCTATTTCTCGTATCCCACTTAACTGCACTATAAATTAATGGATTTGGGGGGGGGGGGTCAATAGAGATATTGGAGGGCAATTCTTTGGAATCTTCTTCCCATTTTTCTTTGAAGGGCTGTCCTGTTTTCTAGGTTAGTTTCAATTTTCATTATCCGGCTGCATAGTTGGCCATGTACTTACTTATGGTTCCACTGATTAACAATCTATAAAATAAATTGATCTCTCGTCTTACCTACGTTTCTTTATCATAAACACGAGTGAAATTCAACATTAGATTTAGTATTTGTGTTTGAATAACAACGTTTGCAAGAAACTGAAACAATGTGCTCTTACTCAGTTTGAGCTAAGTTAAAGTGTTTTATAACATTTTCGTAGAACTTCACTATAACTTACGTAAATAATAAAGTAACGTAACTTCTGTAGTTCACTCTTGATTATGTTAACACAACTACACAAAAGATTACTAAATTAACGTCGGATATTGGTGGCAAGTTGTGTACATCTTGTCTTTTCCATGGCGTCCATTTGCACACACCCACATCGCGCGCTATTCTTCTGGCGTCAGTAAGATTGCGCCAGTCACGCTAGAGAAAATATTTAAAAAAAATATCTACGAGTGTTTCACAACGAATACATATATCTGAAAGGATTAAATGTGTTCTTTAAGATAAAATAATTAAAATACTAAAAATAATAAAAGTATTTCTAGATTGTTTCAGATTCTGTGGTACTATTTTTTTTTTTTTATTACATCATCACCATATCACATCTCTTTTGTTCGGCGAACAGGAAGCACAAGTCACCACTCACAGGACTGCCAACTCATAGAAAAAGATAAAACTAAAACACAGTTTGCGTTGACGTACAGTACACGGAGCCTTATTCCAATTCAGCCACGAAAAACTGGGAAAATTAAAATGGAATGGGAGTGAGGGGGGGCTACACGCTCACACCTGGGAGTGAAACAAATGTATGTTCACAGTTTGCTTCAAGTGTGTTGTCTAATGTATAAACGTTCTGGATGTGAATTTTATACTTATTCTTTCAGAGTTTCAGCGACCACGAAAAATATGTATTTGACACTAATATCGGCCATTATGGGGGTCACAGGTTCAAAATCCTGTTCCCGCCAAGGGAACTTTGTGGTGGACAAATACCGTGTACGTTGAGGGTCTCAGGTTCAAACTCCTGTTCCCACCAAATAAACTTTGTGGTGGAGAAACACCGTGTACGTGGAAGGTCCCAGGTTCAAAACCCTGTTCCCACCAAGTGAATTTTGTGGTGGACAAACATCGTGTACGTGAATTTCCTCCCACTTTCTTCATTCCAACATTTCATTCATTTCTCATCATCACCGTCTCCATTAGCATAACCGACATAACTGTGGGACATAAAACTCAAAGATTTCCCATTAACATAATCGTCATAAGCGTTGGACGTAAAACTCAAAGATTTTATTTCATTGTTTCTTTCGTTGGTTGGGGGAGGGGGTGGTTTGATCACATTTTGATCGGATTTATGATAATCAGTGTTAAAACCAGAAATATTTTTTTCCTTATATCATTTCAATTCCTCGTTTGAATATTATTATTATTATTATTATTATTATTATTATTATTATTATTATTTTGGGGGTGTAGCTTCGTTAACTTATGATACAAAAATTCTGTACAGAAAAATCTACTTTGGTTGGGGAGCTGGGATTTCCCATTAGCCTATCTTGCATAATTGTGGGACGTAAAACTCGTGGGACGTTTAATTTCGTTGTTCACGCCTAGCCTAGCTGGCATAATCGTGGGACGTAGAACTCAAAGATTTCATTGTTCGCGCCTTTAATGTTTGCTGGCCCCGAGTACACACTACAGACAGAAAGACAGAAAGGTATTCATGATATTATCAAAATTAAAACACATAATATACCTCTTCTTTTTATAATATTATTTTAATGTTAAATTGTAAGTGATACGAATTTACGTTCACTATCTGCTTTATACAAGTCTCCAGAGATTTATACGTCAGCTGTAATCTACTTGCAATGCGAGTCAGAAAACATTCAAGAATTCCATCTTATCATTTTCTCAGAATTCAACGTGCAGCGAACAGAAGCATCATACATCATACAGGCTCGCTTATATGTATGTGTTTTTTAACGTTAGAATTTCATCTCATTATCAAATACGGAAACGCAAAGTAAATACACTGTCTGGAGTGCATCTTAGCTCGGTGGACGTGTTTCTTACCATATTTTTATACTTTTTTCATCAGGGACCTCGGTGGCTCACTAGTAAAGCGTTCACTTCTGGTGCATGGGGGGATCCCAGGTTCAAAATCCTGTTCCCACCAAGTGAACTTTATGATGGACAAACACCGTATACGTGGATTTCCTCTGGGTTCTCCCGGAACGTTCACCTGTGATGCATGAGGCACCGTGTTCAAAATCTGTTCCAGACAAATGAACTTTATGGTGGACAAACATCGTATGAATGGATTTCCTTGGGAGTTCTCCCGTTTCCTCCCACTTTCTTCACTTCATCATTTCTCATCATCACTTTCTCTCCACTAGTCTAGTAGTCATAACTATAGGACTAACACTCATAGATTTCATTTCTTTTTTTCTCTCGTTCCATCTGTTTTTTTATTCTATTATCATTACTTAAAGGTGAAGTGGTTCGATGTTCCAGGGGGCTCTCCCAAGCACATACTACAAACAGATATAACATTTTAAGACATATTATTATTTAACATACAATTAAATGTACTCTACCTTTTATCATTCGTTTAGCAGGGCTGTAGGTCAGTCTGTTAACTAGTTGCAATACGAATCATCAAAACATTTGAAAATGTTATCTTATCTGTTGCTCTTGAAACTAAACAATTTTAAGATGGAGTTCAATGTGCTAGCAAACAGAGAAAGAAAGAGACTAGCAAAACAGACATTCACATATATGTATGTATGTGTCTATGTGTTTTTTATGTTAGAACCTGAACTGAGCTATGAATAAATACACTTGTTCTTTCAACTGCCTTTATAACTAAATGAAGAAAGAACATATATATATTTTTACTTACCTATTTCAATCGTGATAACTGAACGGACTCTGATGAAGATCCGGTAGCCGTCCAAGAGTCTTTGCGGGAGGGGGCGGGGCTTGGGAATCCAAATTAGCTATCCAATATAAGACGACTAGAAAAGGCATGTTTTTTCATGAACCTATAGCTGATGGTAGCTCTAAAAGGCCGAAAAAGGCATGTTTCATCTTGTTTCTACATCTGGTAGGCATCCCAGACTATGAGCATAGCACCACCCGGTTCTCATCACCAAAATTTTCCCACGGGCTCCTGTGGTAGCCTAAAAGGCTATGAACATAACAACTAAAGACTTGTCGAAACTTGCCTCCGAATTCCAGGAAATGATATCGAATTCTAGGAAAACAAGATCATTTTTTGATGACTCTGTCATCTATCCAGCCTGTATTCTACTGCTGTTCTTTGGGAGCGTCGAAGGCCATGTAGGTTCTTCTGGCCCAATAGCGTTCTGCACGTGCAAGATCTTCTATATCGTTGGTTGAGAATATGAAATGTCCGTATAATAGTAGTGGTCTAACTGTTGTGAGATATAGCTATTCCCTGTTTCTGGTGAGGAGTAAGAGGGCTCTGGTGGCAGCAAATGCTCTCTTTCTTAGTTGTTTGATGTGTGATTGGAGCGACAATTTGTTGCCAAGTGTGACTTCTAAGTAGTGAGCGTAGGTTTTGGGTGAATGAATTGGTTGCCAATCTTGATTGTTTTTTGAAGGCTATATATGCCTTTATAATTTGTAGGTGGATAGAAGAGGAGAACTTGTGTTTTGGTGGGATTTAGTTCTAGTTTCCATTTGTCACACCACTGTTTGAAATATGCAGTTTGGGTCTGGATTTTTTTTTTTAGGATATGAGACTGTTTTGCCGGTGGTCCAGTATGCGGTATCGTCGCCAAAAAGCCCCAGTTTTGTGCCAAGATGATTATGAACAGGTGTGTCGTTGACATTGATGATATATAGAATGGGTGCGAGTGTTGAGCCTTAAGGTACTTCTCTTTCTAGGTTTATGCTGTCCAATAGTTGGTTATTGATTTTGATTTGCGTGGTTCTATTGGAGAGGAAGTTGTTTACCCATCTGATTATTGTGGTAGGTAGATTGAGATCTGTAAGTATGGTTAGCAGTCTGAAATCGTGTTTTCGTCGTGGTTGGAATTTTGTAAATATAACTGTAACATTTACATTTGTTTTCTCCCTCGCTTGAAGGTTTACGCCTCTCTTCCTTTCTTTTTTTTCTTTCTTTCTTGCGTATCCATCCCAGCTCTGCCACGGCGAAAAACTATTTTTCTTCCATACCTACATTTTTGTCATAATCCGAAGCTGGGAAGACGACAGACAAAAATATAAATACCGTAAAATGAAAATGCGTGCAAATAACTAAACTAGGCACAAATAACGATAAATTAAAATTTACTTGAGGATCAAATCACAAAGCCTAATTAAAGTGTGCAAAGAATATAATGAAACTGAATATAATCCGTACTACATTAAAATAACATCAAAAGGTTACAAACAGACAAATAAACTTTTACTTGATATATTTATGGTAGCTTTTACGTAATCAAGGTGGCAACGCGGTTAATAAATTTTCAGTTACTTACAATAATCTTCGACCGGTCAACACCTTCAGGGGCGTTGCAGTTATAAGAATCTCAGACGTTCCACGTCGGAGAATCACAGGGGTCCACTGTGGTCCTCTGCTGGTAGTAATAAACGATCGTCCAAGCTGACGCAATTATTTCTTCCGGTTTAACGATTTAAAGCCAGAGCTTATTACATAAAAACTGAGAAAGCAAAAGAATGTTAGGGTGCTAACATATATACACTGGTAACTGCCGGTGACTCTTACCAGGGAAGCAAGAAAGTTCGTGCGCTTTTATACTATGAAAGAAAACTGTCAATTACAGGGTTTTAACGGTTTATTTATTCGACAAAATAGCCTCCATTTGCTTCTACAACCTTCTCCCAGAGCTCAACAAGCTTATAAATGCCAGTTTTGTAGAATATTTGTTCCCGAGACTCGAAAAACTCAGCAACTGCATTTTTGACGTCTTGTTCAGTCTTGAACTGCCTGCCACGCATAAAGTTGTCCATGACCAAGAATAAATGGTAATCCGAATGGGTGACATCTGGGGAGTAGGGAGGATGAGGTAGAAGTTCTAAGATTACCTCCAGCGTCTGGTTTGCGGTGTGAGGGCGCGCGTTGTCCTGGTGATAGAGCACACCTCTTCTCTTCACTAGTGCAGGCTGTTTCTGGGTCAGTTTAGCGGCTACCGTTGTCAGTTGTGATGAGTACACACCTTTGGTAATTGTCTTACCACGTTCGAAGAATTCGTAGTGCACGATACCGTTTGCAATCCACCAAACACAGAGCAAAACCTTGCGTTGATGGATGTTCGGTTTTTCAGTCAAAAGCTTCGGATCATTCGGTGATAGCCAATGGTATGGCCGTTTTTTATTGTCATGCATGACCCACTTCTCGTCACAAGTTAATATACGGTCCAAAATTGGACAGATTTTGTCTCTCGTCAACAAAGATGAACAGATATTCAGTCTTAGAACTTGGCTCGTAGCGGTCAGCTGGTGAGGGACCCACTGACCCAGTTTCCAGGTCTTTCCCAACTGATGTAGACTTACCCGAATGGTTTTCCTGCTTACCTCGAATCGGTGAGCAAGTTCCTCACGTTTGACTGGAATCATCTTCAACAGCGGCCTTCAGGTGGTCCATATCCACTGATTTAGGCCCCCCAGAGTGAGGCTTATCTTGCAGTTGAAAAGGTCTGGAACCATTTTTGTGCTGTACGTTTACTTATTACACCCTCTCCGAAAGCAACACATTTTTCTAGCTGCTTCTGCACCATTTGTCCCCAATTTAAACTCGTAAAGCAAACAAGCTCTAACAACTTCATTTGACACTCACATGATCACGAGCGATTTTTACACTCCACACTAACAAATGCGTTGTTGTGTTCACCGTGGCTGATGCGTCAATGAATAAGCTTTCCTAAACAGTCAAAACTTTCATGCTACGATTACAGATGTAGCCGCAGCAGCCAAATGGACGCGGGAGTGGTTCAAAAGCGCACGAACTTTCTTGCTTCCCTGGTATTAGTCACGTCATGGCTGATTTCTGCACAATATTAGAAAAATGGTCACATATATAAAACAGCAATTTTAACCTGCGAAGCTCAACCCGTACAGGGGAGCGCATATAGAAAACTAACATATATACACTTTAGAACAATGCACCCCGCGCGCTTTCGTGGGTGCTTTCCCGAGCGACGACCGTAGCGGGTCTCGCGCCCAAGCGTTCGTGCAAAGCACTGAAGGTGCTTTTAGCAAACCAAAGCTTGTATATGGTCAGCTGGGAAAATCCCGATTTTTACTCATAGCATCGGGACCAGAATTATCTTCCAATTAGCTCTTAGCTATAACAGTGCGTAGGCGAAGGGTGAGAGTCCCGAAAGTCAGATATAAAGAGACAGTCACCAAGCATGTTGCTGTCACGTGATCAGTGTCCCTGTTTCTTGACCATATGTGGCCGTAGAATCGAAGCTAGGCTTCCTAACACAAATGCATAACATACCAAACTAGTGAAAGATGCTTCGAAATTGTTCCCGCATACACGAGGCTTGGTTAATAAAGTTTAAAATTAACAATATCTTTTTCAATTTCTTTTAAATCTAAAAAACGAGCTTCAGGTCGGTGACAAGTCCGTGTCGCACGGCGTCGATGGCCCCCGTAAGGTCCAGAAAGGCCGCTCCTCCACGCAGCCTCTTGTTGAGGGCGATTTCGATGTTGTAAATCCTGAGTACTTGATCTATGCTGGAGTGCTGCGGGCGTAATCCTGGTTGATTGGGGGTTAGCTGGTTGCTGGAGTCAAAGTATTGGTGGAGTTTTTACCAGGATCTTTTCCATCAGTTTGGAGATGGTGGAAGTGAGCAAGATGGGTTTGTAGTTTTTTGAATGTTGTCTAGGATTCCCACATTTTTTTATAATTATGGTTTCAGATTTCTTCCACGCGGAGGGTATGTATCCCGTCTTTAGACTTACAGTATAGAGTGAGGCCAGTTTGCTATGTAGAATTTGGGGAACTTGTTTTAGGTGTCTGTTGTGTATTTTGTCGGATCCAAGGGCGGTATTCCTCTTTTTCGTTAGGGCGTTTTCGACTTTCTGGACTCTAACCTCGTTGAGTAGTAATTCTGTCTCTCCAGGGTGATCGTCTCGAAAATCTGCTTGTATTAGGTTGTTGTAGTATTGACATTGCGTATCAGAGTCGCACGAGTTTAAATTTGTTCTTGCTCAGTGTTGTCTGGCGGGCTATACTGGAATTTTTTCTTCATGATGTTGCAAAGAAGTACAGTTTATCTGCTGTGGTGAGAAGTTGATGTCCATCTATATCATTTGCAATTTTCCCACATGGTTTCTTGTTGAATTTGTGGATTTCTTTCGAGAACAGGCGAGGGTTTGTGTTCCTTGATTCGTTGAGCCTGGTGCAAAGGGTGGTAAAGTTTTCCTTGTTGTGGTTGATGATATAGTTTTTTATTTCTCTATCCAGTCGGTTTATTTCAGTCTTGGTGTCTGGGTTTCTGTATTTATAGTTGCAACGTTGTCGAGCCCGTAGGGGTCGAACTCGAACGAAGGCACCGGTAGGACATTTGGTTAACGTTTTGGTCTTAAGAATACTACCTCTATCCTTGCGTAAAAGGTAAAAGCTCGTCGAATAGTCGCTTCCTCAATCTCAAAATATTACGGGGTTCCTAAGACAATGCCAATGCAATAAACATAATAAATAAGATTTAAATAATTTCTCTCTGAATCACACCGATAGCAGTGATCTGAACAAAAAGCGGTGTGATTTATGATTCTAAGGTCAGAGGCTACGGCCTCACTAAGAGAGCGGTCGTTCAATCAGAGTGGCGCAATGAATCATTAACCCAACAGAGGTCGTATTGCAAGATTACAAAAAGATACTTAGAAATTAATTGCCCGCCGTGTTGTCAAATTATACACATGTATAATTAGTTAAATACCTAATAAATATTTACAAATACAATGGGGCACACGGGTGGCGATAGGAGAACATCCAGGTTTCGTACATCAAAGGAGAGGAGTTCAAGCACATCCCGATACCAGTAATTACATCAAGAGAGGCGGACGAAACAATAAGGTATGAGGGCGCCTCGTCAGAAATGAGAGGGTTCAAGCAAATGGGCAATTACAGCTGGAGAGTAGTTAAACGACCAAACAGAACCAACGAACGTTGTAACTCAATTAATTAATTTACTAGGGCTTAAAGAATATTCATTTACGTATTAAGTATTAAGAAAATTGAGTAAGCGACTCCCCTTGGTCAAATGAAATATTACATTACAAACACCATATTGAAAATCGCAAGGATAGGAAGACGGTAATGTTGAGCTAAACATGAGAATGACGAACACATGATTTACACTAAAAGGCACTTTCCTACCAAAGCCCTCTTACACTATTCACTGGCGACACACAACACAACTGCGAATCGAATTACACAAATTTGTCATGAGTCACGAAATTAACTCACTCACTAAAGTAAATTCGTGAAGTCAGAAAACTGGGAGCGGTTGCTGATAGCCCGAGGCGTCTTAGTCGAGACAGAATCTTGACGCACCTTGTCCAGGTGATGTCCCTCGAATGGGGGAGAGTAGTCCCCGGGAGCCAGCAGGACTACGATACTAGACTACTTGTAGAATCATTCTCACGACGACCCACCGCAAGGTGGCTTACCACTTAATTCGCAGTGTATGGTCTGAGTGGAGGCGTATCTAGTCGATTTATGAAGAGGTTTGGGATTTTCTATCGGTCTGTTGTAGTAGCAAGAATATTAACAGCAAGACAACTGTGTTGTGAGATTTGATTTATTGTTAAAGAGTTCAGTTTCTTTACAGACCTTAATGACAACAGTTCTAAGGATCACAGGTAAATAAGATAAAAGTCACAGGTTTCCACAGATCAATGATTTTAAACGTAGATGTGGCATTCAGAAAAGTATCATGTCGACATCAGGAAAATAGTTCCACGTTCAAAGAGTATAGGTGCGGAGGCAGATAATGTAATCCACGAAATAGTCAGAATATTTTAGGGCGATAGTGAATAAGTGTACAACAGCCCTCTGGATGATAGAAAGGAAGAAGGTATTACATTCCAAACGCAATTAGAAGTCCAGTTTCCAGAGATGGGCGTGGTAACGGTCATCACGCCTTATTGACTTGACACAGAACTTTCCAGTCTTTTTCGTACTTCACTATACAGAACACTTTCACAATCAGGTGGACTTGCAAAGACAGGCATAGTCTAACGTATCGCTTAAGTAACTAAGTAACTTAACTCTGCAAGGAGTGCAGAGGACTGCCTCCCGCGAAGGAAGGGGGGGGGACTGGAGCACGGGTTATGTGCTCATCGCGTAGTTCGGAGGTAATGAACCTCCAGAAATCTCATTCCGGAGGTTTTATGTGTATCGAGTTTGGGTGTGTCAGTCTTGCACCAGGTTGATGAGGTAACGGTTTGGACCACTTGGTGAACTCTGATTGGCTAGAGGCGATCTCATACTACTTATGACAGGCGCGCAACGATTCTGATGACTATGATAGTTCCAAAATGCACACACCTTCACCAGGCTAACACTCAGTAAAAAAAAAAAAAAAAAAAAAAAAAAAAAAAAGAATACAGACATGGGTTCCAACTAAAACCAGTTAAGATTACATAACATCATACAAAAAGGGGGTGACGCACAGTCACCACCAGTGTTCGGTTCAAAGGTCAGTTTAGCAGTTGCGAAAGTATGAAGTCAGCGCTAAATATAGAATCTGAGTTAATACCAGGAGTAATACTCTAAGAGGGTTTGGTAACATTAATGTCAGACAGATGATTCACCGTAAAACAGAGAAGTGACTTCAAAAGGGAGAAAAGAGAGAGAAAAGAACCTTATCATATCATAGTGGGTCGTAAGGGATGAGAAGGGTGTCTGAAACGGAAGTGAGGCAGACACCTCTGAATATCTATCGTCTTTACAAGGGGTTTAAGAAATAAAGTTATTCCACCGAATTCGTAAATGAAGAAGTTTAAGAATAAGCCTTGGCGATACTCGTATAACAACTGATTTAAACAAATTCGCGTAATGTATGTAGGGGAGAACTTGTCGTGGATGTACAGGGTGTTTGCAAAAACACCGCAAAAAGTTTGGTCGAAATTTTAGCCACGACATTCGACGCCCCTTGGGAAAGAAATTTTGTACTTGCCGGACTACATTAATGTCCGAATGTAGTCAAGAAAATTTCGTTACGGGATCATATTTAGATTTAGATGGGAAAATTTTTATTTTGTGAAGTAAGTTGGAAACATTGTTAACTACTATTAAACTGTATGTAGGTTTTGCAACACTACCTTGAAATAATCAGTGATGTAAAAATAGTAAGAAATTGTTAAGGAGGTTTTGCAACACTGCTGAACACAAAATTATGTAAGATTAGGATCGTGATTACAATTCTAACTAAAACACTTACCTAACTAATATATAGATATGGCGATAGGAATAACTTTTAAAACACTTGTCTAAGCTAATATATATAAAAATTTATATTAGGTAAGAGAGATACAAAGGTCAGAGTGAACTCATAATATCACACTAACGATACACATATTATCAATATCAATATCAATTAAAGATATATATATATATATATATAGTTGGACCAATTAACTACAAAACACATACATAGTAAAACTTAAAATATTAAGGACTACTTCAAATGGCAGCTATATATCAAAAATGGCTTCAGTAATATAGTACCAAATACAGTAATTTTACACGATTAATATTGAGTATGAGTATACATTTACTACCTAATATAATTAATTTATATATAAAATCTCGATCGTAAGTGAATCACAAATTAATGAATAACTACGTGGCTCTATAAATGATTATATACGTATAATACAAAGAATACCCTAATTAATATGAATTGTTCCTACATATTTACAAAACTAAACTTTATCTATAGAGATATACGAAGCTTATCAAGGCCAATACAACATGGTTTCATATATCTACATAAGACATATTAAAACATTATATCGAGGGGTAACATTATAAATAATCTCAAATATATACAAATATACAGTACACATGCAAAATAGTTCTTTTTTACTCAATTTTATAATCATTATTATTATTATGTGAGTTCCTACATATACAAAGGATATACATATATGTAAAGGGAATGAATGATCCATAATAAAATAATATAATTAGAAACTAAACCCAAGGAACATGCAATTATGCTATACAAATCAATTATAAACAAAAAATGAAGTATACATATATACTACTCTACAATCGCTCACAGTATTTGTGTCCTTAACCTAACTAAACATTCAAGGAACTGCACGTTTCCTGAACGAAATTCTATTAGATATATATACAGAGTTACTAAATTAGCAAAAGATTTGATTAACTTCTATATTATTAAGAATACAAGAATCAACTACCTGAAATCTAGAGGTTATAACACCACTACATAGAATCGCAAGACTACCGTATATAGAATATAACTACATTAGTTAATGAAGTAATTAATTTATCCATTATTATTATTATTATTATTATATATTTTTTTACAAACTACGTTTAGTTTTTGGCTACATTAGTTTAAAAAAATACACACATAACTGACTCTAAACTCATCAAAACAAACCATTAAATATACGATAAGAAAATGGAGCCAGTTTGTTTTGCTGTTCTTTCTTTCTTTTTTAACTACAGACAGGGAACCTTTACCGAAATTGGGTTACTAGAATTCGCTAAGATGAAAGGGTCGTAAGGTTACCCACTACCTAAGGGTAGTTGGAAACTGACACTCAAAGGTTTTTTTTTTGCTACTACACTCGACGCTGAGGTCAGAGTGGTGTGAAAAAAATAGATTATACGACAGCCCTGTCTGGGAAGGGTCTGTTTTTTTCTTTAAATAGTGAATGGCCAAAAGAAGAGTTTCTATTCTTTGAACTAAACTTTTAAATGAAATTAAGGACGAATTCTTTTAGCGCAAAATGAATAGGTTCGCATATACTTTTAAAACATTTTATAACATTCATCCTTTAAACAATTATAATTGGGTATGAAACAGATTATAATTTTCGAAATGAACCCTTTTAGATAAAATTTATATGGAACACGACTCAATACAGGGTGTTCAAAAACTAGGTGACAATTTTACAGTTACGTTTAAAAATACCTGAAATGCAAGGTGACGTAAACCAGCAATATACAAAATCAATTATCGTCTAAACTTTCAACATTTTCAATTAACAATACGCCAATTAATGTGTGGTTCAATATTATTGTTTAGTGACTAATGTCACGCAGTTGAACAAACGCTTAACAACAAACTGTACCACAACTAATTAATTGATAAAAGTGGTAGAGTTACAATATAGAATTTTAAATCAACACATGGAAGAACAATTTTACTCTGTAATTGTTTGTTAACTTTTATGTTCTTTTCTTTTGCTTCTTCTGCCTTAGCTATTCGTTCTAAGTACCGGGTGTCTAAAGATTCTTTAACTCTTTCTGGTTGTCCAAGTTCTTTATATAATCCCAATTGCCTATCTGTAAGTATAGATGTTTCGTTGGTTCTAAGAGCAAATAATAATTTTCGCAACAAGATTTAGGTTCCTATTGGCATTACAGACTTAATTTTGTGTTTTCTAATTAAGTACCTATGTAATGCAAACAAACCAGACGCGTTACCTCCACAATAGTAAATATCGGAAGGCAGTATTGTACATAAGAGTTTACGAAAGCATGGAACAAAGCCGAACAGTGGGAGTTTCGTCTTACAACATTAAATACTTTCCTATGTTTCTTAATTTGTTTCTTTAGGTGTTCGATATGTGTCTTCCAGCTAAGGTTCTTATCCACAAAAACACCTAGATATTTAAACTTGTCTACTTGCTTTAAGGACTCACATTTGCAATTACCATTATTACAGTTTTATTCGTAGATGTACAATTTACCAGTTGGAGCAGTTTCGATATTATAACTAGACTTCGGAATTTTAGGCACCAAAAAGTTTAATTTTAGGCGCCTAAAATAGGTACTAAAAATAGGAAAATAGGCGCTAAAAATTAAAAATAGGCTCTAAAAATAATAGTATAAATTATTACATACCCCTTTTTATTAACATCTTTTGTTTTTAGTGGATCAGGTGATTCATTCAGTACACAACTTGCTCATTCGTAATTTTGGAAACAGTAAATTACCAACAGTTTCTCAAAGTTTTCGACTGTCAATCTCTCTCTTTTGTCTGTAAGGATCATCTTTGCTGCCGAAAACGATCTTTCCACTGAGACAGATGTTACAGGAGCATACTTAAATTTCGATACATTTTTCATTTCCACTTCGTCGGGGATGGTTTCATCCTCTCCCATCAAAACTTTCCCTATACGAGCCAACACAAGAAATCCCTCATTCTTCTTCACTACACTTTCCCACTTACACTGCACTTTTTCCCCAACTTTCCCCGTAGCACTTTGGATTTTCTTTTCGGCTTCGTTAACTACTGACACCTGTTCACTAAGTGGCTTTCCCGTAGCTTCCAACTTAGTGATCGTCGTAGGTAAGAATGAAAAATTTGACTTGATATATACAAGATCTCTTTTGAGAATGGGATCTTTGAAAAGTTCCTTCAAAACTGAAACACTTGCAATGTTTTCCACACCAGGAAGTTCGCCAACAACACCAGCAATAGCGTCCAAGTTCTCTGCGTAATACAAAGCTGCTTCAAGCCATGTTCCCCAGCGCGTTAGGACAGGTTGTGGAGGAAGAGAAATGCCAGGCAGTTTTTCTTTAAAGACAGCGATTCTCGATGGGGCTTTGCAAAAAGTTTTTTTCATGTTAGAAATGAGGGCATTGACTTGAGGAAATTCGTTCCTGATTGTTTCAGAAATTCTATGAAAAGCATGTGCTACACAGGTAACATGGATGAGGTTGGGGTAGAAAGGTTTTAGGTTCTTAAACGCAGCAATCATGTAAGAAGCTGCATCTGTGCAAAGAAGAAGAATTTTAGAATCATCCACACCACTAGGATACAGAAGTTGCAAACTTTTGTTCACGGTGTAAGCAATTGTCTGGGCACTCACTTTCTTAATTTCCTTGCTACTTAACAAGTGAGGAGTTGAAGGTCCATCTTCATCAAGTTTTCCTACAACAACATTCACTATGTATCTATTGCATGCATCAGTAGTCTCATCGACGCCTACCCAAATGCTGGAATCGCCAATATCCTTTCTGATTGTATCAAGTGTATTGTTGTATTCAGAATCCAAACACGTTTTCCTGAGTGTTGACTCACACGGTATCGATTGCTGGCACCACTTCTGTAAAAACTGTCGGAATGTTTCATTTTGAAGTGTGTTCCATGGGATGTTGGCAGCGACAAGGGCTCTAGCAAGATCCGCATTAAATGTGTTCGCAGTTCCAGATTCAGATCCAGATCCAGAAGGCTGAGTTAACTGTGTCTGTTTCTGTTGTTTCTTCGCTTTAGATTTGGCAAGATGTCCAGCACCATCAATGTGTTGCTTTAAGTGGCACTTCTTTTCCTGAGAAACCTTAAAAAAAAAAAAAAAAAAAAAAAACGCTTAGAAATATATTTTCAAATGCTTCTTACAAAACTAGTGAAGATGGTGGCGTTTTAACTTTAATTTCGGTTTCAAATTCTCTAATTTTCTTCGTGTACATTGCGACTAGTATTTTCAAACGGGTCAGTTCGGGTCAGCTTATTGTTGGACACCCTCAGTAACGGGTCGGGTCAGGTCAGCCTAACTCGGGTCACGAGTCTGGTATCGTTAGACCAACTCAGTTCACCAGTCGGGTCGGGTCAAACTATCTCGGGTGACCCGACTCGACCGGTGAACTGAGTTGGTCTAACGCTACCCGACCCGTGACCCGAGTTAGGCTGACCTGACCCGACCCGTTACTCGAGGGTGTCCAACCAAAAGTCGACCCGAACTGACCCGATTGAGAGCACTAATTGCGACAACTACCATCACTGTTTGCTTGCCTTTCTGGTCGTAATGTGCTTTTTTTTTTTTTTAATCGGTGAACGTTACATTATTGATTTAAAGTTGACAAAAAGGCAAACTTGTTGGTCTACCTCGTTAAAGACCAATATACCCCAGTCCCATTTCGAATCAGAACAGATCAAATAAAAGACTAATCGATGAGCATTTTACTTCAGAATAATCCCCAATTTACAGACAGAAGCAATAAAATTGTATATCAATATCTGAGAAATAATATTTAATTTTAAGCACTGTAACTAATTTAATTTTAAGCACTATATTTTATTTAATTTCGAATGCTGACACACTCCAACTTGGCAAAAATTAAAACATAATTTGGCAATATTTTGTTTGAGATTTGGATGCCAAAATAATTGCATGAAAAATTTCAAAATATCGTCCCTTTAAAATTTTCTTTAAAACTGTAATTTACAAAATTTTTAACTGATTTGAACCAAATTTTCCCCAAAATATGATTAAAATGTTTCAGTGTGAAAATCAATGACCTGTCAAAAATTTAAAATAAGGGCCGTTTTAAAATTTCAAAAATTCAAAATTTTTGCAACTATCAACTGACAGAAACCAAAGTTAGAACGAAAATAAAGTATTAGCAATGCCTTAGTTGAGCGTGAACATCAGCATGATACAATAAATAAAATTGGCGTTTTTTAATTTTTTTTTTTTGGGAAATTAGTTGTCTCTTGCGGCCCTGCGACAAAAGGTGTATGGATATTCTTCATCAGGAGAGAGAGAGAGAGAGAGCAATCGATTAGAATTCCTTTTTTTTTTTTTTTTTTTTTTTGGCTTTGGGGAGAGAACATCAGAGACAAATTCTTCCTTTCTTAAGATCTGTCCTAAAATAAAATTATCCGCAATTGTAATTCTTGTTAGACGAGTGTCAGACTGTTCTTTTCTTGCCCCTGTGTGGAATTTATTTGTCTGTAACTATGGATGGAAATCAATAGCATCTTAAGACAATAGACAGTAGCACCTCGAGCAAAATTGATAAATAAAAAAACAAAGAGACAAACAAGTTTCTGCTTCGTAAAACAAGTTCTGAGACAATCTATGAACCTCAAACGCCGTTATTTAACTATTAACAGATCTTTTCTTTCTTTTTCGAGAAAAATAACAAAAAAAAAAAAAAAAAAATGGCCTTTAAACATTTTTCCTATCTTTTATGCTTTTCAAGATATTGACATTTCTAGTTTTTCTTTCAAACTGAAATCCTCGTTTTTAGATATTTTCGGGATGAAAGGATATATCCAGTTTCCTTAACTTTTTAAAGATAATCAATATTGGCATTGCACATTTCTTCTTTCAAACTTTTGGAACTGTTGGCATTTAAAAAAAATTGAATCCCGCCTTTCTTAACTTCTTTCGTATTTTTTTTTTCTTTTGAAAAACGAGATAGCAAAAATATGTTTTCTTAAGCTCCTGAAACTGTCGAGTAATTGCTGGCATTAAACATTTTTCTCCGAAAAGAGGACCCCTTTTGGAGCTACTGACACAATATGTCAACTTTAACTTACATTGTTTTTAACCTTTACCGCTTTTTTTCGGGGGGGGGGAGTCCTTCGGAAAGAACCGAGAATGCCATGTCCGCTTTTCTCAAGATCCCCGAGAATCCCTAAAACTGTTGAATGTGTAAGTCTAGACACTTTCTTCCATTAGCACTTTCAAAACCATCGTTCATATATTTCATTTAAGCAGGCTGCTAGAAGTCTTTACATTTTAAAGATTTTCCTGTGTTACAGGATTATTTTTATGTTTTTTCTTAACTGATCTAAATTCCATGTAAATTAGATTTTCACGAGTTCAGCAGCTCAGTAACGTTGTCTCTTAAAATAGTTAACCTCCCATTGATAAAGGTTTTACTTTAGCTAGCTATACAGAAACAAGGAGGGGGGGGTGTACAATTGATTTAATTAAATTTATAAATTCTGTAAATAAAAATAGCTTTTCTTACCTGCTTGCTGCACAATGGACAAAAGATTATTCTTCCATCGTATGTTAGATCTGGAAATTCTTGCAACCACTGGCGAATCAAGGTACTTTTTGAAGACTTCTCCTTTGGCATTGTTGCGTATGATACAAAACTTCTTTTTAAGAATCCTCAAGATCTGTGACTGGGCTGTAAGCCGTTGAGTCCAATTGTTCATGCGTTGTAGAGACGATGTATCGTTCTTGAACTACGTGTTTAAGATAAATCACTGCACTGACCCGAAAATGATACATGGATGGATACTCCAGTCAACTGAACCGCGTCACTTCATGAATCGTTTCTGTTCGTGGACTTTGGTTTTTCCCAAATATTGAAAGCGAAGACCCGAAGAGATTCTTGCTTCAATAGAGCTGTGTGTTGATTTGTGAATGTGTGTGTGTAAACTATTGTCCAAATTCCAGAGAGCTGAACGGATCACAGAAGAGCTGAAGTGAGCCGCTACAGAAGAGAAAAGGTGGAATAGTTCCAAGAATGCAGAACGGCAGGGAGGGGAATATTGGTTACTGCGATATGCACTTAGCAATAGCTTTGGTTTTGCCCCTGGGGAAAGAGAGACAGACAGAAAGAGATAGAGATCTTTCAGTACAGTGTCTGCAGGATGCAAAGGGATGGTTTGTCTTTGTCTTTCACAAATGGGCTTGACCTTGAGCAGAAATAGCTCAACTTTTAGAAACAATTTTTTACATACAACCACCCTCTGCGTTTCACTTCTTCATACGAGTTAGACTAAAATTAGCCTCGACAAACACACTCACTCTGCCTTCAGATTTGTCAATTAAATTTCACTCAACACTAAAAAAAAAAGTTTATTTAAAAAATACAGGAATTTTGTATTTTTTGCAGTTTTAGGCATTTTTAGGCCAAAACGGCCAAAATAGGCGCTAAACTCCATTTTAGGCATTTTTAGGGCACTTATAAAGTGTTTTAATAGGCTTAATTCCTCATGATTCGTAAAGATCCGAAGTATTTTTTACTTCCTATAAAGGGAACAAAATAGGCATTTGCCTTAAAATCCGAAGTCTAATTATAACACACGTATTCGCTTTTCTTAACGTTAATGCAAAGCTTATTAGAGATCAGCCAATTTCTAATTCTATTTAGGTCTATGTTTGTTTTTGTGAATAAGTCCCTTTCGTTATTACCTTCCACAATTAAAGCCACGTCGTCAGCGTAGAGAAGAAGCTTACCATTTAATTTTAGATTTCTTATGGAGTTTACGTAAATGCAAAACAACAAAGGACTTAAAGAAGAACCTTGAGGAACACATTTTAATATAGAAACCGAAGAAGTATTGTTACGTAATCTTGTTTTACAGGGTCTGTTGGCTAAGAATGATCCGAATAACTTAAGTACGTTATTTCTTAAACCTAATTTCTTTAACGTACTTAACAGAATTTTGTGGGAGACGGTATCGAATGCTTTCTTTATATCCAAAAACACTGCTACTCTTGGTTTTTTGTTAGCCTGTAATTCCTTTATAATTTTAACACAGCATCTTCCGTACACATGTTATCCCTAAAACCAAATTGAAACTTGTAGAAGAAATCGTTATCGTTTAAGTAATTGTAAAGTCTATTATGGATGCACTTTTCGAATAACTTTGCTACATTAGATAAGATGCTTATTGGACGAAAGTTATCTGGGTGTGAAGCACTGCCTGTGTTCTTGTAGATTGGACAAATTGTTGCTTTTTTAAGACTTAGGGAAGGTGTGTAGACTTTTTAAGACACACCTTCTAAGCACAAGTTAAAAATATAACAGAGAACATTGGACACTAGACACTTGTAATTTTTCAAAAAGAAGACAGAAATTCCATCTTCGGCTGTAGCTTTTCCCCACTCCATGTTGCTTATTTCTTGTTCCACTTCTTTTGCACTAATTGGTTGCCATGCTAAGGTGTCTTGGAGGTAATCTTCTTTCGTTACCCTTCCTTTTGGTACTTTTTTCTGTAGTTCCAAGCCAATGTTAACGAAGAAATTGTTTAGGTCTTCTACATCTCCTGTAAATGGTTTGAAGTTGTTTCTTGTTGGTGTTCTCCTTAAAGCTGTTTCGTTAGAAGGTATAATGGATTGATCGCGTTTTAAAAATTCATTCACAAGCTTCCATATGTTGTTTTGGTTCGAACGGAGGATTTCTTCTCTGTAGTACTGCTCTCTAAGGATGTTAGTATAATGTCTAATTTTGGATGCATATTTCTTTGCCAATTCTGTTTTTCCAGTTCGTCTTAGTTTATTTCTTTTTCGGATAGAAGTTCGGATGCCTATTGTAATCCATGGTTAGGTTTCGTTATTAGTAATTTTGGAGCACGTCTTCGTATAAGTTTCTCTTCTTTAATAATGGCCAAAAATGTTCTGTGAGCTTCTTCTGGATTCTTAGTTTGGAACACTTTTTCGAATAACCGTTTGCCAATAGCTTTTAATTTATTGTCCAGATTGTAGTCTATTGTAGTTGCGAAGTTTTGGATTCTCGAAGTCGTAATATTCCATTAGCACACACAGACACATACACTAAAACACACACACTTTCCTACCCACAACTTGTCGATCTTCTTGGCGTCAATTTGCCAGTATAAGTTCGATTTGTTGTGGATTAGGTAGTTCTTCTTCTAAGTAACTAACTGCATAGGTCCCCTCTAACCTTTAGTGTCTAAGGTCGAGGGACAGCATACTTTGGCCGGGGCTCTTGCTTTGTTTCTTCTGCTCTGTCTTTGTGCTTGGGAATGGGTTTCTCCTTGCTAACCACACTACTTAAATACACACAACATTTCGTAGCCCTTGCGTTACTAAGACCACACCTTTTCTTGGAATCTTACGATAACAGATATTACTAAGAAATTGCACCTTTTTATCTATTTAATCCATCTGTGATTGTACTTATTATTGGATGCTGGAATAAATTGCGTAGAGCTGGCAGCACTGCCGGTTGTTGGAAACCTAATTGACGGTAAGATCACTGTTGGGAATTCGTCTACTTTTGCAGTGACCTTGGGCTGCAATGCTACGTGCCGGTCACTATAGTGAGTAAAACACTGTTATAACCACTGTCTTCAGACTCCAACGATTCGTCTACCACGTCCCATTTTCTTTTCTTTGCTTGAGATTCCAAAAAGTCAGGATGAGATTTATCAGCTGTACAGGGTTTGTATGATAAGTAATGAGACCAGGTCTGGAAACATTGTTTTATTGATCTGATCTGTACAGGGACTTAAAAGCTTTCGAAGTACTCTCCTCTTGCGTCGATGCACTTCTGCAATCGATGTTTCCACGCTGCAAACGCCCCCTGGAAGTCAGCAGCCGGCATGTCCTTTAGAAATGTGGTCACGGCTGCTTGGATGGCTGTGACGTCTGCAAAACGGGTTCCTTTCAAGCGTGGCTTCAGCTTCGGGAAGAGGAAGAAGTCGGCCGGGCTCACATCTGGGCTGTAGGGTGGTTGTGGAAGGACTTCCACCCCAATCCGGGTCAAAAAGGAGGTCACTAAGAAGGCGGTGTGGGCAGGGGCATTGTCGTGATGCAACTTCCACCGGCTAGCGATCGCCGGTCTTTTCCGCTTGACGCTCCTGTGCAGTCTCTCAAGGACTTGTTTGTAGAAGGCGGCGTTGACGGCTTGTCCTTGGGGTACAAACTCCTTGTGGACCACCCCCACATTGTCAAAAAAAACAATCAACATTGTTTTCACCTTTGACTTCGACATTCTGGCCTTCTTGGGGCGCGGGGACGCAGGAGTGTGCCACTCCGCGCTTTGACGTTTCGTTTCAGGGTCGTACTGGAACACCCACGACTCGTCACCTGTTATGACGTCATCTTCAAAGTTAGGGTCACTGTTCATGAGGTTCAACAGTTCCTGACAACAATCAACACGTCGTTGCTTTTGTTCGTCAGTCAACACTCGCGGCACCAGTTTCGCACAGATTTTTCTCATTCCCAATTGTTCCGTCACAATCTTGTGCACTGTTGTGTGGTTCATATCGAGTTCATCAGCAATCAATCTCAACGATAATCGACGGTCTGAGTTCAGGAGATCCCTCACTTTTGCCACAGTTTCGTCCGTAGTCACTGTTGTCGGGCGTCCAGCCCTCTCCAGATCCTCAACGCTTTCCCGGCCGTTCCGGAACGCACTGTGCCAACGAAACACCTGGGCTTTGGATAGGGCTTCCTCTTTGTAGGCCTCCGTGATGAGAGAAAGCGTCTGAGTAGCCGTTTTCCCCAGGCGAACGCAAAATTTGATCGCATAACGCTGTTCGATGGAACCCTCCATGTTTGTTGATTTTCCGCCGTGACAAGAATGTTCACAAGGGCTTTGTCCAAGGCTTGTCCGCGCTCCACTAAGGCTCGGAGCCAACTGACGCGCGGTGCGTTGCTTTGCTCGGACCCCCCCCCCCCTACATCCTCCATCACCGACAAACCCGCTCCAGCGACACGCGCGCCGCGGCGCGGCGAGTCTCATTACTTATCATACAGACCTTGTAGATGCATAATTGGATCTTTTTGTATCTGCAGTAACCTGAGCAAACGCAAGTAATCTTATTGCTCTAAGTTCTTGCAATGGAGTACGATATAACGAACCACAGTACCACATGTAACAGAAAATAATGTTTTCAAGACCGTCTTGGGTTAGCCGCGACGTCAAGAAGTAATTTAAGTTTTATTGGCTAAGCAATTCTGAAGCAAGGAAAATAATAATTTGTGTTGTTAATATTATTCCCTTTTGATATGATTTCCACTTTTGATCACTTGATTTCATGTTTCTAATAAGTTGAAAGAATTCTTTGAAGGCTTTAACATTTTTGTTTAAGTTTCTTTTGCTACTGTAAGTGTTTCAAAACACATTATGAGCTGTATATATGCCGAATGAATTTATTGCGTAGAATGAATATAATTGACACCACAATGAACTACAGGCATTAATTGCTTGTTTTGCGCACAAATTCTTACACAATGTACGTTGCAATGAGACAAATAATCGCACTTTAATACTTACAGTGAATGCTGCATATTTATTTATGACAATGAACTACTTGCGTTTATACACTGATCAGACTTGTGATGAATTGTTATTGATGCTTTATGAAATATCTTGAATGTATTTCCACCAGAATCTTCTCTGCTGTGTGGCGACATAATGCTCTCTTATACACTGCACGTTTCAATATTGATATATATGAGTCAAGACACAATATTGAAATATATCAGTCAATACACACACACACACACAAAGACTCAACAGTAAGGCAGCTTGTAATGTGTCGACTTGTCAAACATTTATACCAAGTATATACTTCCCTAATAAACCAAGCTGTAGTTAAGGCATCCTTATGTATAATATTGTACTTTACCTCAACTTCAAGTTCTACAGCTGTTTTCTCAGACATAAGTTGACTGGCATAAATTACTCTCATTTGTTCGTATGTAGTAGGAGAAGTAACTGAAGACTTATGTAAATATGGAGCAATCTAGAACAGATGACTGGAATTTTTCTTAGGTATTCATCTAGCCACTTCTATTACAAGGCAGATTTTCTGTCTTCGCTATTTCAGTAGTAATTGTTATATCATAGGTTAAAAATCCAGACTTAATATTTTAAGTAAATGTGAAACATCAACGAAGAAGTAAAATCATCTACCTGAATCAAATGGATGCGACACGTTAACTTTATTGATTGAATATCTACCTACTATAATATGATGATAACTGTATATGCTCTGATTTTTGCTTCCCATCTTCGAAACAACACGGGATATGCGGCACTCTCCATCTCAAAAATCCCAGTCTTTATAAAATCCCACGTAGATTCCTTTGTAATGGAAGTCTCATTTGTCAAACGCAGTCCTATAATTTGTTTCCATTTAGTAGAGATACCTTTTGCAGGTATCACCAAACTTTTGTTTGCCCAATTACTATTATTTCCTAGTGTTACGTTACCGAAAACCTTTTCCTTCACCTTATTCTAATTTCTCCTGTATGTCTATTTCACCAATGCTTAGCACACTTAATCCGGAAGGGGCGCTCTTTATTATTGGAACATGAGAGAGCGGCCAAGGCTCCACTCCTGAAACGTGTGAGAGTCCCGTAAGTTAAAGCTCTTGTTAATTTGAAGGAGAATTTGTGTGATTTCAACTCAAAGGTACTTGGAACATCGTTATAATAGGATCTCACTATGTACTGCTGAGGTTCATGAGACCCCTGCCTATCGATGTATAGGATCGACTCATTAGCTACCCTTATTCTGACTGAGAAATCTCTACGGGGGTTGTCACAATGTTTTCGCATTCGCTTTGTGTAGTTGATCAAACACACAAGACTACTTCTCTTCAGAGCTGATATCCCGCAATTCAGTTAAACCATATTCTATTCAACCCTGGGGAAATGAGATTGTTTTAATTTTGTCTAACAGACTGTGGATGCAGATTTCACAGTTTGACAATTTTATTACAAATTGTTGATTTCTCTCAGTATAATACTATAACGCTGAATGGTGGCCAATGCTGTCATGAGCTGATTTTGTAGTTGCTTATTCAGGCAATGTTGAACAGAAATTTTCATATCCACTTCAAAAATAAACAATAATATAAGGAACTACTTTGTCCTATTTCAAATACAATTAATATTTTCTGGTCGGTGCCAGAAAAATTACTTGCTATTCGTGTGAGATGGCAAATCATGTTATTTCAATATCTACCATAATTCCTCCCGAAAAAAAAAAAAATCAAACTGCAATTGTTGCAGCTACTCATATGTCCTTGATGATGTAGTGGAGAAGCTATTATTTTGTAAGTTTCATGAAGTTTCAAATGATCCATCATTGCAATGCTGCTCCACGATAGGGGCAGGTCAGCATTAGATGCATCGACTATGATGAGCCGTGTTCACCGTATACTGCCTTCCCCGCGTAGTACAACACGACTACGGTTTATCACTAGCCGGCGGTGAAGTATCGGCCACTGGACTATCATTGCCCCAAAGAATTGAACTATGTTTCCGCGCTTCCATGGATCCGCCCGATTCCACCGGCACCTAAGTGACTACTCGTGCATACTCTCGAAGAGAGTGTACTTCATTTTTTAGATATGAAATTTCATGAAGAAGATTCTCAGTCATAGATGTTTCGTATCGATGTTCATTTGTTTCACTTAATGTTTTGCCACCAGCATCCGAAAAGTTCGTGTGATAATCTTTCTGATTTTTACCACTGTGTTTTACCAGATAATGTTTTTTGCAGCAGATAAGACTTGTTTTCTCGTTGTATTCTTGCATCTCTATTCTCATTAAATCTACTTTTTTTTTTTTTACATATCTGTTGTTTTGTGACGCACGACCTTACAGTACACTCACTACATTCTGCCATCTTGATCGCAGCTTCGTATGACTTCCACCACAGAAATCACCACTTGAGCACTACCGGTACATTCCGTATGCACTACTTTTTTCACTTACTTCCTAGGTTAACATAATGTGATTATTTAACAGTTTTCGTCATATCTTATTTACAGTGATGCTCACATTTATGCGTTTATTCAAGCAAAGAATGGTTAAGAGTGTATGCTTCATGAACGGAATTGCATTCGTGTCTACTTTTATGAATGTAGATTCAAAGTGAAAACGAAACCGTAGTATAACTATATATTGATACTGCCTAATATCTTCTACAGATACGGTACGTTATAAAATATATAATTAAGCACAAAATGTCTTATATAACAGAACAACTGGTTGATACCAGTGTTGGGCAAAATCAATTGAAATCAATTGCAATTGAATTCAATCATAAAATTTGCAATTAAATTTTCGTCAATTGTTAATTGGTCACCAGGCAATTGAAACTTTTAATTGTTAATTGTCAATTGCAAAGGCTGCAATTGAAACATTCAATTGTTAATTGCAATTGACAATTGAAACTTGTAATTGTTAATTGTAATTGTTAATTGCAATTGAAATCAGCAATTAAAACTGAAGATAAGAAGATGTGTGTATATTGTATTGTCCACTTGTTACTGTTTTACATATTTCAAATAAGGTACTTATAAGAAATGCTGGGACTCGAGACCTCGGCTCGAAAAATTTCCCCCAACTCGACTCGAATTCGAATCGAGTTTCCAGTCGAGTCGAGCCAATTCGAGCTAAACCCTTTGTGTAGTTTCAAGTACTACTATCTTCAAGTATCCTACATAGACAATATAATTATCAATGATACTACTACTACTACTATAACTAATTATTATTATAACACAGTGTACCTGTATAAACATGGAATATAGGCGGTTTGTATTGGAATACTAAAAATTAGTTGACTGTCGATCTCGGTAGTCAAGAAATCTTCAGGAGGCAAGGACATCGGTCACGAGGTTCTTGGTTTGAGTTCAGGAGGAGCAAGTATTCGGGCTCGAGCCAAAAATTGTTAGAAGTTATGGGACTCCAGCTAAACATGTTTAAAACTGCTCGACCCGGGTTTAGGGTTGTCAACGACTCAAGCGGCTCGCTCACAGCTCATTCACTTATCGAGCCGAACCGAGAAGTGAGCCGAGCCAACAGATCATCCAACCGAGCCAGCTCGAGTCGATGGCTCACACGAGCCGAACCGAACCGAGCTGATTGCTTACCCCAACCGAGCCGGTTGGAGCCATTGGCTCAGTTAAGCTGACTCGAACCCAGCCTATGGACTCGTTTCAACGGAGCTGGTTCGAGCCATTGGCTCCAATCGAGCCGAGTCGATAACTCGTCTTTACCGAGCCGGTTCAAGCAATTGGCTCAATTGAGCCCAGTCGATGGGTAATCCCAACCAAGCCAGCTCAAGCTGTACGCTCAGTTGAACCGAGCCGGGCCGGTTAACATCACTATTCCGGTTGGGCTTCTACTTTGGCTAAAAAATTGGACCGTGCAGTTCTCAGCCTTGATGGTAAGAACTACAAAAAATGATATGAAATCTTTAGTTTTACGTCCCACGCTTATGCCGGTTAGGCTAAAGGAGACGGTGATGATGGGAAATGAATGAAATGAAGAAAGTGGGAGGAAACGGGAGAACCACGAGCACGGTGTTTGTCCACCACAAAGTCCAAACTGCGCGAGCTGGGATCGAACCAGGGACCTCATGCACCGGAAGTCAACGCTCTACCACTGACCCACCGCGCCCCCTGGTAAGAACTACAGTATATACTTATATTGGTGCTCACGGCGTCATTAACTTGTTCCACCACCAACGAATTTCAAGGTACTTTGTTTTCCATCTTTTGTGCGTGTTTTGTGTCGCTTTGTGCGCCTGTTCCCATATTTTGTGCAGCACCGGAAGTGGGTCAAAATGGCCCTACAAATATGGCGGAACAAATTATTGCTCTTCCGCCACCAATAAATTTCGAGGTCGTTTCCTTCACATCGTTTTATGCCGTTTTGTGCGTCTACTTCCGTTTTCTGCGTCATGGGAAGTGGGTTAAAATGAGTCCCCAAGGTGGGACGAAAATGACCAAGAGTTCCGCCACTATTGAATCTCGAGGTCGTTAATTTCACATCGCGTACCCTTTTGTGCGTCTATTTCGACATTTTGTGCGTCACTGGAAGACGGTCAAAATGGGCCTCAAAGGTGGGACGAAATTGACCCACTGCTCCGCCACTACCGAATTTTGAGGCACTTCCTTTCGCATCGACTAGTGAATGTTTCGTGCCGTTTCGTGCCCTTATTTCCACGTTTTGTGCGTCACTGGAAGTGGGTCAAAATGGGCTTCCAAGATGAGACGAAAATGACCAAGAGTTCCGCTACTATCGAATTTCGAGGTCGTTAATTTCACTCCGCGTACCCTTTTGTGCGCGTATTTCGACTTTTTGTGCGTCACTGGAAGACGGTCAAAATGGGCTCAAATGTGGGACGAAAATGACCCACTGCTCCGCCACTACCAAATTTCGTGGTCCTTCCTATCGCATTGACTAGTGAATGTTTCGTGCCGTTTCGTGCCCTTATTTCCACGTTTTGCGCGTCACCAGAAGTGTGTCAAAATGGGCCTCCAAAGTGTGACCAAAATGACCCATTGTTCCGACACTATCGAATTTCTTGGTCGTTTCTTTCGCATCGTTTAGTGCCTATTTTTTTAAAAAGTTTTCTGTACCTACTTCCTCGTCTTGTGCGTCACTGGAAGTGAGTTAAACAGGCCTTTAAAGTGGGAGTTAAATGACTCACTGTTCCGCCACTATCGAATTTCGGGGTCGGTTCTTTCGCATCGTTTAGTGCCTGTTTTGTACGTTTTGTGCGTCACTATAGGTGTGTCAAAATGCGCATCCAAAGTGTGACGAAAATGACCCACTTCTCCGTCACTACCAAATTTCGTGGTCCTTCCTTTCGCATATACTAGTGAATGTTTCGTGCCGTTTCGTGCCCTTATTTCCACGTTTTGCGCGTCACCACAAGTGTGTCAAAATGGGCCTCCAAAGTGTGACGAAAATGACTCACTCCTCCGCCACTACCGAATTTCGAGGTCCTTCCTTTCGCATTGACTAGTGCCTGTTTTGTTATGTTTTCTGCCCCTATTTCCACGTTTAGTTCGTCACCAGAAGTGGGTCAAGATGAGCCTCCAAGGTGTGACGAAAATGACCCACTGTTCCGACACTATCGAATTTCTAGATCGTTCCTTTCGCATCGTTTAGTGCCTTTTTTTAAAAGTTTTCTGCACCTATTTCTCGTCTTGTGCACCACGCGAGGTGAGTTAAACAGGGCTTTAAAGTGGAAGTTAAATGGCTCACTGTTCCGCCACTATCGAATTTCGGGGTCAGTTCTTTCGCAACGTTTAGTGTGTATTTTGTACCGTTCTGTTCGCCTACTTCCACGTTTTGAGCATCACCAGAAATGCGTCAAAGTGATCCATCAATGTGTTTGGAAATAGAGCCATTGTTCCGCCACTATCGAGTTTGGAGGTCGTTTCTTTTGCATCGTATAGTGCCTGCTTTGTACTGTTTTGTGCTCATATTTCCACTTTAGTGCGACAACGAAAATGGGTCAAAATTGCCTACAAGTATAGCGGAATATCTTAATGCTGTTCCGCCACCATCAAATGTCGAGGTCGTTTCCTTCACATTTTTTATGCCTGATTTGTGTCGCTATGTGCATCAGTGGGAGAGGGTCAAAATGGACCTTGAAAGTGGAATGAATATGTCTTTTTCTGCCATATTTGTAGGTCGTCTTTAAACCACTTTCGTTGGCCTAGAAAACGTGAAAATAGGCGCAGAAACGGTAAAAACATGCACTAAACAATGCGAAAAAGCAACCTTGAAATTCGATACTGGTGGGAGAGTGGATCATTTTTCTTCCTACATTGAATGCCCATTTTGACCCACTACCATTGATTCACAAAACGTGGAAATAGGCTTACTAAACAGTAGAAAACACGCACAAGACGATGTGAAGGAAACGACCTTGAAATCGTTCCTGACGGAACAGCATTAACTTGTTCCGCCATATTTGTAGGATAACATTGACCCATTTCCGGTGACGCAGAAAACGAGGAAATAGGCGCACAAAACGACACAAAAAATTTCCATGTAATTAAGCTAAATTTCCATTTAAGTTTGTAAGCTTAATTATATGGAAAATTTTATACATTTTTCCTTTACGTTGGTCTACTTTACGTTGATTTGTTACTTTTAAATTTAATTCAGTTTTCCACTGAAAAGTATTTATAATTCAACAAAGAAATAATTATTAATTATAATTATAATTATTATCTATATAATTGAGTTCATTGTAATTTATTCCATAACAAACACTTTACCATTTCGTACTAGCTGTTATGCCCGTTCTTCGCACGGATCAGATAAAATATCAATGTAAACAAACTGAACACCGGGAGAACAATTAAGAAACATTTCTAAAATTGGATATATTTTGTATGAATATATATCCAACAACGTGCATGTGTTTTCATTGGGAAAGGCCGATGGGGGCTGAATTTCAATGCAAACACTATCGGGGGTGTCACTATACGTCTGAGCAACCCCAATAAATATAGATTCGACACAAATTCTACTACTTTTACATGTCCCGGTGAACCCCCCCCCAGACCCCCTTGGTTCGTATTGTGAAAAAATCTCCTCTGGCCCCCACCAACCCCCAACCAATACCGCGAAAACTATGAATGTGACACTAACATCTGCCATTTTCTACTACTTTTTACATATGCCGGTAAAATTCTCTTTAATCCTTTGGTTCCAATTTTGAAAAGAACAATGCCTTTGGCCTACACCCGATGGGGGCTGTATTTGGAAGTCAACGCCTGTGGAAGTATCACCATTCATCTCAGCGACAGCGAAACCTATGGATTTGACACTAATATCGGTCACTTTCCATTATTTTTACATGTCTCGCAATTCCCACCCCCGGTGACTTCCTGCCCGCATACAATGGTAGCTAAATTTGAAAATCATCGCTAATGAAAGTATCACCATTTATCTCAGCCACCGCGAAAACTACAGATTTGATATCGGTCATTGTGTACTATTTTTACATGTCTCGTGATCCCCTTTATAATGCCCCCCTTTCTTAGCTGATGGGGGCTAAATATGAAAGTAAACGCGGTCTTGAGTTTCACCATTGTGCTCAGCTATCCCGAAAACTATGGATTTGACAATAATATCGGTCATTTTCGATTATTTTTACATGTCTCGGAATTCCCCCCTCTGGTGACCCAAGGCCCGCATACAACGGTGGATGAATTTGAGTCATCGCTAATGGTAGTGTCGCCATTGATATCAGCAACCGCGAAAACTATGGATTTGACACTAATATCGGTCATTTTGGATTACTTTTACGTTTCGGTATCCCCACCCCCTTGTTGATTCACGGCCCGCAGCCGAATACGGTGAATTTGGAAGTTAATGCGATCGGAGTTTCACCATTGATCTCAGCGACCGCGAAAACTATGAAATCGACACTGATATCGTTCATTTTCTACTATTTTTACATGTCCCGGTAAACGCCCCTCTGAGACCGCCTGGTTCAAATTTTGTCGAAAACGCTTTGCCTTGGTGTGGGACCTGGACCAAGGTATCTTTGACCAAAATTTGGTAACTCTCGGTCGACTTTTCTGGTCCCCAGGCCGATCCCGGTAAACGTCTCCTGGTGACCCCCTAGTAAGAAATTTTAAAAAAAAACGTCTTGGTCGGGGGCCTAGACCAAGCTACCCGTGACCAAATTTTGAAAAGTTTCGGTCCACTCGTCTCGTCCACAGGCCGCACAAAGGTAGACAGACAGACACACGAACAAACTCTATTTTATTTATATTAGAAAGGTCAGATCCGCCGTTATTGTATTAGTGCTGTGCTTGAGCGATTGATCGTAGAAATTCAAACTCCGATGAGTGATAATTTCATAGGCTTGTTTTTATTACAAGTTTAAACTCTTTGGTCAGTAGAGAAGAGGGCGTGAATCATGGGTCAGAGTTGATGACAATGGGTTTTGGTGGGTCTGTGGGTCAGTGGGTAAGAGTGGTTTATGGTGGGTGGTGAGTCACAGTGGGTCACGGTGGGTCGTGGGTCACGACGGGTGGTGAGTCAATTGGTCGTGGCTAAAGTTTTCACTGCCCCACGCCCTCTCTGAACTACAGTGTTGAAAATTAATCAATGAAAATCAATTGCAATTGATCAATCAATTGAAAGTAATTGCTGTGGAAATCAATTGCAATTGAATCATTTGCCAATTAATTTCAATTGCAATTGAATTACAAAATTCAATTGCAATTACTTTCCACTGCAATTACTTTTAATCGATTGATCAATTGCAATTGATTCTCCTTTATTAATGGCCAACTGCAATTAACAATTAACCATTACTTATTTCAATTGTTAATTGCAATTAACAATTAAATTTACAGATTAATTGTTAATTCAATTGAAATTTGCCCAACACTGGTTGATACTAATTACATTGTTGAAATGTTAGTAAGTTATACCATTGTAAACGGGAGATCTGGCGACATAATGCTCTCTTATACACTGCACGTTTCAATATTGATATATATGAGTCAAGACACAATATTGAAATATATCAGTCAATACACACACACACACACACAAAGACTCAACAGTAAGGCAGCTTGTAATGTGTCGACTTGTCAAACATTTATACCAAGTATATACTTCCCTAATAAACCAAGCTGTAGTTAAGGCATCCTTATGTATAATATTGTACTTTACCTCAACTTCAAGTTCTACAGCTGTTTTCTCAGACATAAGTTGACTGGCATAAATTACTCTCATTTGTTCGTATGTAGTAGGAGAAGTAACTGAAGACTTATGTAAATATGGAGCAATCTAGAACAGATGACTGGAATTTTTCTTAGGTATTCATCTAGCCACTTCTATTACAAGGCAGATTTTCTGTCTTCGCTATTTCAGTAGTAATTGTTATATCATAGGTTAAAAATCCAGACTTAATATTTTAAGTAAATGTGAAACATCAACGAAGAAGTAAAATCATCTACCTGAATCAAATGGATGCGACACGTTAACTTTATTGATTGAATATCTACCTACTATAATATGATGATAACTGTATATGCTCTGATTTTTGCTTCCCATCTTCGAAACAACACGGGATATGCGGCACTCTCCATCTCAAAAATCCCAGTCTTTATAAAATCCCACGTAGATTCCTTTGTAATGGAAGTCTCATTTGTCAAACGCAGTCCTATAATTTGTTTCCATTTAGTAGAGATACCTTTTGCAGGTATCACCAAACTTTTGTTTGCCCAATTACTATTATTTCCTAGTGTTACGTTACCGAAAACCTTTTCCTTCACCTTATTCTAATTTCTCCTGTATGTCTATTTCACCAATGCTTAGCACACTTAATCCGGAAGGGGCGCTCTTTATTATTGGAACATGAGAGAGCGGCCAAGGCTCCACTCCTGAAACGTGTGAGAGTCCCGTAAGTTAAAGCTCTTGTTAATTTGAAGGAGAATTTGTGTGATTTCAACTCAAAGGTACTTGGAACATCGTTATAATAGGATCTCACTATGTACTGCTGAGGTTCATGAGACCCCTGCCTATCGATGTATAGGATCGACTCATTAGCTACCCTTATTCTGACTGAGAAATCTCTACGGGGGTTGTCACAATGTTTTCGCATTCGCTTTGTGTAGTTGATCAAACACACAAGACTACTTCTCTTCAGAGCTGATATCCCGCAATTCAGTTAAACCATATTCTATTCAACCCTGGGGAAATGAGATTGTTTTAATTTTGTCTAACAGACTGTGGATGCAGATTTCACAGTTTGACAATTTTATTACAAATTGTTGATTTCTCTCAGTATAATACTATAACGCTGAATGGTGGCCAATGCTGTCATGAGCTGATTTTGTAGTTGCTTATTCAGGCAATGTTGAACAGAAATTTTCATATCCACTTCAAACATAAACAATAATATAAGGAACTACTTTGTCCTATTTCAAATACAATTCATATTTTCTGGTCGGTGCCAGAAAAATTACTTGCTATTCGTGTGAGATGGCAAATCATGTTATTTCAATATCTACCATAATTCCTCCCGAAAAAAAAAAAATCAAACTGCAATTGTTGCAACCACTCATATGTCATTGATGATGTAGTGGAGAAGCTATTATTTTCTAAGTTTCATGAAGTTTCAAATGATCCATCATTGCAATGCTGCTCCACGATAGGGGCAGGTCAGCATTAGATGCATCGACTATGATGAGCCGTGTTCACCGTATACTGCCTTGCCCCGCGTAGTACAACGCGACTACGGTTTATCATTAGCCGGCGGTGAAGTATCGGCCACTGGACTATCATTGCCCCAAAGAATTGAACTATGTTTCCGCGCTTCCATGGATCCGCCCGATTCCATCGGCACCTAAGTGACTACTCGTGCTTACTCTCGAAGAGAGTGTACTTCATTTTTTAGATATGAAATTTCATGAACAAGATTCTCAATCATAGATGTTTCGTATCGATGTTCATTTGTTTCACTTAATGTTTTGCCACCTGCATCCGCAAATTTCGTGTGATAATCTTTCTGATTTTTACCACTGTGTTTTACCAGATAAATGTTTTTTGCAGCAGATAAGACTTGTATTTTCGTTGTATTCTTGCATCTTTATTCTCATTAAATCTACTTTCTTTACATATCTGTTGTTTTGTGACGCACGACCTTACAGTACACCAACTACATTCTGCCATCCTGATCGCAGCTTCGTATGACTTCCACCACAGAAATCACCACTTGAGCACTACCGGTACATTCCGTATGCACTACTTTTTTCACTTACTTCCTAGGTTAACATAATGTGATTATTTAACAGTTTTCGTCATATCTTATTTACAATGATGCTCACATTTATGCGTTTATTCAAGCAAAGAATGGTTAAGAGTGTATGCTTCATGAACGGAATTGCATTCGTGTCTACTTTTATGAATGTAGATTCAAAGTGAAAACGAAACCGTAGTATAACTATATATTGATACTGCCTAATATGTTCTACAGATACGATACGTTATAAAATATATAATTAAACACAAAATGTCTTATATAACAGAACAACTGTTGATACTAATTACATTGTTGGAAATGTTAGTAAGTTATACCATCGTAAACGGGAGCGGTAGAGGGAGCAGTTGAAAGGAGGCGCTGTAATTCCGTGAATATGATAAGAAGCAAGATAGAACAGGCTTCGTCAGGTGGAAAGAAACCTTGCCGGTTGATGGGATGATCTGGAAGTAGTGTAACCAGCGTGACCATTTCCTAAAATGCGCTAATCCATTCTGCCGTAAGAATCGGAGGTGAGAAGTGGTGAGAGAACCCATCCATGTTGGTTCTGATGTAGTGCCAGAGCTGTCGAGGGGTGGCAGATAACGTAAGGCGATGACAGTTTTAGGCCAGTGTTTTCTTTCTTGGAGTGTTGAATACGGCGAAATTGGGCATGTGCTTCTTTTATCGTAAGTAGGAGTCTGGTTCGAAGACGAAGGAACTCATGTTGTCAACGTCGTCGATAGTTGCAGCTGCGTTGACACTGGACATCCCACCAGGGCGGGTTGCGAATAAGTGTGCGTCATGTGCGAGCCTTAGATAAAGGAGTCGTCTGGATCGAAGATGTACGGCCGGCAGTGACTATAGTATCCTAGAGAGACCGAGCAGCAGGAGGAAGAGTAGCCGGATTCCCATCCAGTGTGGTCTCTTGGAACTTCTGGACATATGTGTTTTTCCTAAAATGTAGAGGCACGTGAGGTGTGTCATATTGTAGCAATTGTTCGAAGTCAGGCTGTCGGTGAAAATCCGGTGACAACTGGTGAGACAGAAGCATCAGAAAGTGATCATTGTCATATGTGTAACCATGGACCTGCCAAGTATGGAAGATATGCAGCTCTGAACTAAATAACGTAATATGAGGAGCGCTAGGCAGTTTCCGTGGTGAGGGCAGACGGGTATAGATTAGGGATGGCCGGATCCGGATCTGGCCGGATCCGAAGATCCGGATCTGATTGGGTCCGGATCCTTTGGATCCGGATCTCGGATTTCGGATCTGGATCCGGATCTCGGATCTGGGTCCGGATCTCGGATTTCGGATCTGGGTCCGGATCTCGGATTTCGGATCTGGATCCGGATCTCGGATCTGGGTCCGGATCTCGGATCTGGGTCCGGATCTCGGATTTCGGATCTGGATCCGGATCTCGAATCTCGGATCTGGATTCGGATCTCGGATCTGGGTTCGAAATTCGAATCTGGATTCGAAATCCGGATCTCGGATCTTGATTCTTATCCAAACCCACATCCCATCCAAATTATGATAAACTTGAATATCTAAAATTCGCCGAAAGTAATTTCACGAAGTCCTGACAGTGAAGAAGAGAACAGAAAATTAAGACGAATATTGACAAGTCTATTTGTTTCCTTCATTCTACTCTAAAGATCAAACGTTTGGCTTACTTAAGAAAAAAAAAATGATCCGGATGAGAGTTCGAATGTCGATCTAGTTCCACTCGGTTGCAGGACCGAGATGAATATTTAAAATTCCTCAATGCACCTATTTCATTGACAGTTAAGAAAACATAAACAGTTAAGACAAGTATTGACTACTTTTTACGTATATTTATCTTGCTCAGTCTGCTCAAAATATCAAATGTATACCCTACAATTAGATTTAATAATTATTTAGTAAATCACAATATGAGCACCGAGAATAAACTATGAATTTTGGTGCCTCTTATCTAGATTTGAAATTTCGGATTCATACATAGAATCAGGCTGAAATATAAATATTTGAGATCTGGAAACCGAAACATGTGCTAGTTCCAAGATCGTAGCCGTTTGTACAGTGGCGTATTTACGATTTTGTTTCGGGGTGAGGCTTTGCTAACTTTCGGGGGGAGGCTTTGCCTGAAAATGTGAAAATTCTGCAAGATATTTCATATAGTTTACTATAGTAAGTAAGATTTCGGGGGGGGCTTAAGCCCGGAAGCCTCTCCCCTAAATACGCCATTGCGTTTGTACCTAGGTAATGCGAGCGGAAGGCACTTGCACTAATTCCGCATGTAGTTTGAGGAACACGAGAAATTTGCGTTTGGGATCATGCTTCGGTGAACCTTGACTATCACCATCAGCAGCTATTAGAGAATCAGAACTTATTTCTGTATTAGATAATGTGGGTAACTATAGCTTTTCGTCTATAGAAGTCGGAGAGTGTATGGTATTATCGCAGGAAATATTTGATACATAAAACTTAGATTGTCAGTATTTAGGAGCAACTTTTAAAATAATCAGTTACTGTAAATGTGCTACAGATTAGCCGAGAAAACCCGACAGCCATAGTCGAGTAGTCTGCAGCATTAGGCTGTGGATCCTTTTACTGTAAATGTCTTGGATTCAAATCCCGCTTCAAATGAACGTAAGCCCGATGGTAGGAACCAAAGGACTGTCGTGCCAAGAATTTAATTTGTTTTAATTATCATAAATGCCTTCTTTATTATTAAATTTTATCCAATATTTTCTTTTCAACCAGTTTGCGAAACTCAGAGCTAGCTACTTGTTTTCTTTTTAATTCATGTTCATAGTTAGCACAACTAATCACTAAGGAAAAACAATCATTTCAATAAAATTCGCCTCGCGTCTTTCGTAGCTCTAAGTTATTTTCAGCTTTTTTTAAAAAGCTGAATGGCGTTTTATCACTTTCCCCTCGCTTTCCCTATTTTTTTTCTAATTTTACCTATGTTTCTTTGCACGGATATTGCGCCTATATGCACGTGCTTAATGTGTTCGTTTACAAAAGCGGGCCATTTTTCTGCCACTATAGAAAGTAGAGTGCCCTGTATCAGAGAAATATTAATTGACGTATGTAAGTGAATATATCTGTGATGAAGTCATAATTTCTCAGTTTTTGCATCGCACATAGTTTCCTCATCCTCATTAATCTCTTCACCCCCGCTTCCTGAATTCCAGTTCTGGTATTCTTTCTTAAGCAAGGCCTATTTAATGGGAGACTGATGTCTCATGTAGGCTTATTAACTATATCATCAGCAATAAAGAAAGTAGTGTTTAATTTGCACTAATTTTAGAACATTACGTTAATTAAATAATAATAATAATACGGAGTGAGCTCAGGCTACTTGTTAGGATTCTTGCTTCGCAATTGGATTATACCGGGTTCGAATTCGGAGACCAGCTATCCTGACTGAGGGTTTTCCAGGGTTGTTCCTCAGTTATACTGGGCAAATGCCAGGTTAGTACCTTGATCTAAGGCTCTGGAGACCTTCCTTCCATTCCTTTCCCAATGTTTTCATCTGTTGATTATTACAGTGTAAAGTGGCCTCTGAGGATGTATCTGGTAGCTTATAGTAAATAAACAATAACGACTTAATATATCTTCACGAAACGTGTGGGTTAATTTAACTATAGCCTTACAGTCCCAATAGATAGCTAAAGTTTTAATATTAATTTCCTGACTTTTAAATACTATTTTCATATTGTTTCAGCTTTCAATTTTCTTATGTATGTTCCACCGAGAATTGAACCTGAGATCACATGAACAAATGCGAATATGTTAAATATTTTTGAACACTTTAATATACAAAACACAAAACGCTTCAAGGATACGATGCATGGATATGTTTTGGTTACGTCCTGCAATGTATGATTAAAGAAACCTGGAGGGTGAAGAAGAAATAACAGAAATCTCTTTTATATTTACTCCTTCAACAAACTCCTAACCTCAGAAGGGCAAGCCATAAGTTAGGTAATAAAGTCATACAACGAACACTTCTATTAATACTAATAATACTACACAACCATATCGCTCTCCTGAAATTCTCGTGTGTATGTTTAAAGATCTACTGTTGTTCCACGCCAACCAGTCTATATTTTTTGTTGTACCTTCGAAGTGAAAGATTTGTTGATGGTTGGACTCTAGTGAGTCAGAAACTACTATTAATAAAGAGTTTGTTTTGTCCAGTATTCCTGCGATTAGAAGGGTCTTATCTAAAAGATATTTCATTTGTATATGAGAAAATAAGAAAGTTTATATAAGAAAGTAAATATTGCAAGGTTAAAATAACATAAAGAACAAAGGTAGCACAAACGTGTTATGGAAACATTTAAAAGCACAGCATCCTACTATATTAGTGAATCTGAAAAAAGTTGTGACGAATTTTAGATATTCAATTTTATCATCACAATTTCAGATGTAGGTTGGGATACGAATCAATATCTGAGATTCGGATCCAGATCCGAGATCCGGACCCAGATCCGAGATCCGAATTTCGGATCCAGATCCGAGATCCGAGTTTCGGATCCAGATCCGAGATCCGGACCCAGATCCGAGATCCGAGTTTCGAATCCAGATCCGAGATCCGGACCCAGATCCGAGATCCGAATTTCGGATCCAGATCCGAGATCCGGACCCAGATCCGAGATCCGAATTTCGGATCTGAGGTTCGGATCCGAAATCCGGATCTGAGATTCGGATCCGAGATCCGGATCTCACTGGATCCGGGATATCCGGATCCGAAAATTTTTGGCCATCCCTAGTATAGATGCCGTCGTTTGCTATTAAGTAGAAGCTAAATCTTAATGCAGTAACCAGTTCTGTGCCTGTGTCATTGATGATCTCATTCCCCATAAATGTTTTTTAGTATTTTGATGATAATTAACCGTGGAAATTGCTGGAAGAATTGAGCCCAATATGCTGTTGGCTGAGGGTGGTTCGGTGTGGGGTACATATTCAGAGAAGTAGTGTCACCAATACGAACTCCTTGAACTTTATTATATAATGATGTAAGGCGGGGGAATCCAGTGAGGGACATATAAGACAACTCTCTCCGTATCCCTAGGACTATTCCACCATAACAATCCTGACGGTTCTTCGGTATAATATAACCTGGTAACTTGAGATGAAAGTTCTGAAAAGATCATACTTCTTGTAGCATGATAACGGTACATTGATAAAGGAAACATAGACGCAGTAATCTCGCAAGTTTTTCTCGTCCTTGTGCTTGGCGGATGTTCCATTGAAGTACTTTTGTCTATTTTTGTTCTGCCATCCTAAAATACACGAGATTGTTCAACGCTGATTTAGGTTGGCGTCACTTAGGAGACTCGTACTAACGAATTGCTGAAAGAGAACATTAGGGATACTTTTGTACTGATTCGTGGAAATAATAGTAGTGACAGGTTTGAAGGAAAGGTGTGAAAATAGAGAGTTCAGTCCGTTGCAGCGCTCCAGGTGCACGAAATCTTCAGGCGATTTACGGTGCGATTAAGAAGAGGTAATCCTTTATGGAGGAGAGGGGACTAAGAATGAAGAAAAACCCTTGCATCTCGTTCTAGATTGGGTGTCTCGGGAAGTGCCAGTTGCAAATATTCGTCCTGCAGCTGTTTACATGAGGTCGCTGGTTGAGATGTTCTCGGAGAGGTCGGTGGTGGTCGCGGAGTAGACATCTAAAAGATTGGGGAGCGTGGGTGAGCACTGAACCCAGTATCCAAACAAGGAGCACCTTCTACTTGTGCGTAGGAGGATTGTCGAGAGTAGTTATCTGGCTTCATTATAAGAGATCTTGGATTTGACCATAATGTCCTGGAGACGTTGCTGGTGCTCCCGCTCAGGATACACTGGGTCATTAACCACGTTTGCCGCAGAGCATTAGAAGACTTGTCAGAGGCATGTTCTTGGTCACATTTGCGGCATCTAGCGGCCGATTTACACGTTTTGTCCAAATGACCGTATCGAAGGCAGTTCCGGCACTGTTTTGTCCAAGGGACATAAGACGTGATCTTAAAACGACAGTAATAGAGGGAACACTTCAAAGGCAAAATGTGACTATCGAACGTCAGAAGCACAGTAGTTGTGGGAACTCGAGTAAAATATTGATGCGGGGAGAGGTGTAAAAGAGGCCGACGGTGGGACAGTCGTAGCTATGGAATCGGTTTCAGAGCATTGAGGTCGCACCAGACATTCAATACGTCTGACATGTGTAACCAGTACGCCACCACACTGTATATCGTACATAAGGTCCCTCATGGAAAGATGAGTAGGGACACCTATAGAGGTCCTACTCCTTCCATTCTTGTTGTAACAATTCATTTTGTAGTAAGACAAAAAAAAAAAAAAAAAAAAAAAAAACATGAGGGGGTTACATGTGACTTTAATGTAGAACAAATTAACTTCATAACTAAAAGTAGCGAATAAATCCATCCTCCACATGTTTGGAAGTAACAGGAGAAAATACCACGGAGTTGACAAAATTTAGTTTACAAACTTTTCAGTCGAAAGTGTTCATAAATTCAGGTTCATCTCAAATAAAAAACTTCTTCCATTTTTGAAGAAGGGAAGGAACTTAAAATGCTGACCGCATTACCTCTCTGTATTGCTAAACTAATACGCTGAAGTAAAAATTGTGCACTTCTCGTATCTCCCGTCTCGAGATTTAAGTTCGACCCAATTTCCTTTAGGAAGTTCCTAGCTTCCCGGCTAAAAACTCCCATAGTTTCTGTAGCAAAGGCGATGAACATATGATCTTTTTTTAATTTCGAATATTTGGTGTATTCTCGTCTACAGGCTGTCTCAGCAGCATTTCCTGCCTCTTTACATGACGAAGGTAAATGAGAAGGGGCAAAAGTGTCAACACATGACGTCCCATACCAGTCGTTGCCCCATTTTCCAAGGGATTAATGTTACTCCATCTGGTCGTTTCCCATCATCTCGGGATATTCCAGATGGTTCTAAAATACTTGGGACATCAATGCTGGCAAGAGCTCGTCTTATTATATTATTCAGTTTTCCATGACGAGAAATTCGACCTCCACTCCTAGAACTACTTAGCGCATGTAAGCCTTTTTCATCAACTTGTTCCTGACATGTGCATTTGAAACTATGGCAGATATTTAAACCGAGACCTAGAGCGATACAAATTTGAAACGTGTTGTTGTCCAAAAAAGTTCCAATATTTTTTGACTGTAGCCTGTAGCCATGCACCAGATTCTTTTCTTTGTAAGGATTTAAAACGGGCTATATCCGATGTATTTTCAGGGACCAATTCTTTATCAATTATTGCTGTTAATATAATTTTATCCCAATTCTGTTGAGAGTCCAACACGGCAGGAGTATCATTATTGTAGATACCATTCCATATCTCCAATCCCTCCGTCAGGTGATGAATTTCCACTTTGTCAACTGGAATGTTTAGTATGTTGGAGACAAG
This sequence comes from Thermobia domestica, assembly GCF_964235325.1. Lineage (NCBI taxonomy): Eukaryota > Metazoa > Arthropoda > Insecta > Zygentoma > Lepismatidae > Thermobia > Thermobia domestica. The sequence goes on along the minus strand of NC_137460.1, from coordinate 295,267,881 downwards.
TAGCTTCACTCCAAAATATGAGGACAGGAAAGCTGGAAGGCTGAAATAAGGGACTTTTCTTACGCTTGAATCTCCTAAGCGAGTTGGTAAGCTTTCTTGAGTCCATTGATTTTCATTCAAAGAATATATGATGATTGACTGTAATGCATATTTCAAGCAATTATCAAGCTGAAGTACTTTGGAAGGCATGGACCATGTGGGAGTGGTGCGTAAAAAATAGATCAGTTTCGGTATTCCCAGGCAGTTCTTAAGTAGAAAAAAGGCAATATGCGCTGGTAAAGTCTTCAGACGCTGAGTTATTGTTTTTAATCTATTTAAATGCTCATCAATATTTTCCTCATATCCATCATCAAGGAGAGGTGACTGTGGCTTTAATGAGATTGCGCCTTATAATATCAAAGTGCTGAATGCCGTCTACATTTGCTTTAAATAAAGCTCGAAACTCGTCCCAGTGCTATAGGATGTGTTTTGCCAACAGGCTTAGAAGCGTCTTGAGCAGTTATATGAATTACATATGGGCCAAATTTGTGCTTTTTTATAAGTAGGTTCAACTGACGGGCAGCAAGTGGAGAGTGGGAAGACTCGGCAACTATAGTAACTTTCATAGCAGGACTGGGCAGTTGGTGTAGTGCAGATAGGAGTAAATTCGGTATCGTGGGTTTGTGCTGAGTACTCAAGTCGTGACAACTAGGGACAAGTATAGTGTCTCTTACCCCCCTCCCCCCCCCCGACTGGGCCGCCATTTTTTCTAGTTGCCTCGAAAGAGGCGAAGTCACTAACACCGCACTATGCACTCACAATATACAAAACTTCACCAGTAATAACACACGAGAACACCTTCACTTGCCTCACAATGTTCTTTACAGACTAACCCATTTTTTAAACAAATAAGCAAACATTCACTGTGCTGCAACTTCATCATCTATTTGTTACGTGTCTTGCGTACATGTTTCAGAATTTGCATAGGCTGTGACGATAATCATTTGGGAGTACTTGGAATATGTTTCAAATACTTTGATTTGTAGATAGTTTCTTTCAATCTTTTTCAATGTTCAGCTTTATTGCCCATAAGTGAGAATGGAGTGTCATTACTTACATCTAACATCTATATGCTCTGTTCCAGACATTACTGACGCGCCATCATACGTCTGCGTAATTAATTTCTGTAGGGTTTCTCCTAACCTATGTTTTGCAATTTCTCTTAACAGGCACGACGGCAAAGTTTTTGCATTGTATTTATGAGGTTCGAGGAAAGTCCAAAATCTTTCAACTGGTTTTTCATTCATTCTGTACCGATAAATGACGGCCATTTGAAAAGTATTATCCAAATTACTAGTTTCGTCTGCAATCACACCTAAAAATTCTGATTCTTTTATTTCTTGTGAGATTTTATCTTGGCGAACTTCTAACTCTGAATTGGTTTGGATGTTCTCTTAAGCACAGTAGCTTTCTCCAAATAAGTTTTCATGCGTATATCAAAGTCTGCACTAAATTCAATGAGGCCACGAAAACACCTGAGTTTTAAGATCCTTCTGCCTCGTCATGACCCGCAATCCTAATTCAAATGCACCATAAAACGTACACAATTAATGGTAATATTTAAAATGTAACGATTATGTTTCACTCTTTCGTTATGCAAAACTATATTGCGCCTATACTCATTGTCTGCTTAACTGTATTGGCAGTACCAAATAAACCTGTGATACATGTTTTATGTGGATGTTTGTAGCCTGGAGTGCTGGGCTCTGAAGTGCAGGCTTTTAAAAAATTATGTCTCAAAATCTAGAAAAGCTAAAATAATAGACATGCACCATTTGAAAGTTTAGAGCTTGCTCTTTATTCTTATATATAATATTCTGTATTCTAGCCACTAAACCATTACAAATCACAATTAATATTTACATGTAGTGCAATTAAAATGAATGCGAATATGAGAATTATTATCTCAAGCTTACTTACCTGACATATCTGATATTTCTGTTGCTATATACTTTTAATCATTCTCACAGTCGTCCAATAACTCTGCTTCAAACTAATGACCATCACTGTCGCTCAGTTCCGTTTCTAAACTGAAGCGTATTGAATCGTCCGACAGGCTCTTTCTCGCCATTTTGACGGTGAAACAGTAAGCATATGGTTTTTGAACCCTGGCGGTAACAAGGTGTTAATTAGGATCTTCACGCTATCTATTGACGAAATTCTCAAATACGAAGTCCAAGATATTTCAAAACTGCTGACTCCATATAATAAAGGAGCAAAACCATTGAAATACATTTTGAATCACATCACGTATAAATACGGAATCCGCAGTCTACAAAAGATCAGTTACTCCGTAAAAATATGGAATTAGCACTCAAAAGTGTGAATTCGTTCACTCAAATGATTAATATCTTTTATGTCTATTTCAGTCCAAGGACGTTCATCTCCAAAAAATAAACAAGGAAAACAAAAGAAGGCAGTTTTTTCCTCACAACCACAAAACCGGTGTATGTTGTTATAATAATCAATTTTAAAAGAGCGCTGGAACACTCTTACCTGTTTTGACTCTTTGATTGATTGTTAAGATTGATGTTGGATGTCCTAATCTTTTTATTTCAACCTTCTTTTCCATCGGCCTACGAGAGAACGGGGTCCCGAGAAGACTGCAAACTGGATTCATTTTTACAGTTTTCTGTTACTGGAATATATTTTAATATTAAAGGTATTTCATTTCATTCACAGGTTAAAAATAAAAATACTACCACAATCTATCTATCTATCTATCTATCTCTCTCTCTCTCTCTCTCTCTCTCTCTCTTTATATATATATATATATATATATATATATATATATATATATATATTAACGTGTGCTACAAATTTCTAACTGGAATGATTTAGTATCTACACGGTGTAAGAAACTTTTTATACTTTGGGGTAGAGCGTAGCTCATCTGAAATTTGTAACACCGTGTATTTAGGCAACTCAAGGATGAATTTAAGTAATCATCTTAGGATAAGAAATGAAATAATCAATTTCTTTTGGATATTTTTGACATCACACCACAAGCTATTAGGACTCGAAATGGTTTTAACTATAGAAATCTACTACATCGTAATGGCACAGAAACTTAACCATTATGATTATCCAACATCGTAAATAGATGCAGTACTCACAGGTTGTTCAGCTCAGTTCAACTCCAAACGATGTTCTTCCACTATCCGATCTTAATTACAACTCCCCGAGTCTACTCTCCGTCCTCAATCACCACAACCCCTTTCCGGGATTCAGGTGCTTCCTGGTTGTGGCGTAGAGCTTAGCTCAGGACTCTTTCTGAAATCTCTTACTTAGTTATTTCCGTATAGGTAAACTTCCTATAATTGTGGTGTGATGCCGACGTTATCTGTTTTTATTTTTTCTAAGCAGTTTGAATATCACTTCCTTGTTTTATAGTAAACAAAATAAATTTTAAAAAAATACATGTAAGGATTTTGGGTACTTTACATTACCCCTGCCTCGAAATTTTGAGCACGATTCTATGTGCCAAAAGAAAAAGAAAATGGATTACTGTCCACCTGTATAAACATGAAAAGAAAATAATAATTAAATTCGTCCATTAATCTTCGAACACTCTGTATATGTAAAGTTTTCTTTTGACTCGTATGTATGTATATAAGTTCCACCACCATTATTGTCCGTCACCAATAATATGAATATATGTTGTTTGTATTACATGAGTATTCTGCTGACAAAGTAATATTACAATAAATGTAGGTTAATGTCACTGCATCCTGTCTGTAAGGAAGAAAGAAAGAAAAAAAAACATTGTCACAAAACACTTCACACTCTGAATGAAGCAAAACTTCACACTGCCCTTTAGTTTATTTCACTTAGTTATGTGTGAGTTTGTATTTTTAGTAGTCTGTTCCTTGCTATACTGGAATATATGTTACTTGGAGGTATGTATTGTCATATGTATTTAATTGTCATCATTGAAGTCCTCACTTCGATAACTGGTAGTATTTAATATTCTGTAAGCATAGATTCCTCAGGATCTTGTTGTTCGGCTCAGTCCACGTGGTCCATTGTTGCTATGTAACATTGGAGATAAGACATCTATGGGAAAGTGCTACTGCTGCTGTTGTTCTTTTGTTGATGATTTTTATATGTTGTTGTGTAGGCGTGATCATTTAGTGTTTTTGTTTATAGTAATAAATACATTCATTTACAGATATTAGGACAAGCACAACTGTTAAGTCTGCACCATTACTTAGAAGTAGTGAAATAAGTCACTTTTTAATGTTAGAATAACATGAAGTTAGAAGAAATTATTGACATACCATTAACATTAAGAACTATAGTAGGCGTAGAAGGCTTAATTGTTGGATATTCATTTAATGTATCATCATAGAGGTGTATCGAAGAACAATCTGGGGTTATGTGTGAATCTGTTTTTGAAGAAACACATTTGACAGATCGAATATGTGAATTTGAAACGTTATTTGGGGTTAATTTAATTTTGAATAGTTTGTATATTATAAATGACAAAATTATTAAAATGAATATTAAAATAGTAATTATAGGGATGACGAAAGTATAATATGATTGCATTGTGGAGCGTACCTAGAAAGGCAAAAGAAAAAAAAAGACTCAGAAATATTATTAATCGTTTTATTTCAACCTTCTCTTCCATCGGCCTACGTGAGAACGGGGTCCCGAGAAGACTGCAAACTGGATTCATTTTTACAGTTTTCTGCTACTGGAATATATTTTAATATTAAAAGTATTTCATTTCATTCACAGGTTAAAAATAAAAATACTACCAAAATCTATATATATATGCAATAAAACAGCACAACCGGCTTTTCGATTATGCATTAATTCTAAAATTCACTACACTCAGAATCGAACCCAGAACCCTACAGGTTCATTAAGACGCTTCCATCATGTTATTCTGTGAAGAATACTAAGTACTGGAATGTCAACTGAGAGTCGAACCCTTGATTTGTAGGTTCTCAGTGTAGTAAATCCATGTTTGTCTATTTCTTACAAAATATTGCGAGAGATAGACAAACATGGATTGAAGAGAGTAGGAAACTAATAATTGAGTGATAAAGAGGTTTTAATTTCATAACTTACTCTTATAACGTGTATAAAAGCTGTGGTTGAGATACGAAACAAGGAACCTTGAAACTATCAGAAAAGGTTGATATGAAAAGACACTTACATTGTATTTCTTGTGGTGCCTGAAGTAAACCTCGAAGGTTTTTTCATTTACGTAGCTTATAAACGAATGACAAGTCCAAAACTGAAGTATAGACTTGAAGCGTGTGTTGACTGAACGTAGATGGTCCTTTTATATAAAACTGCAGAATGCAGTCCGCATGCCTTCATATTTTCTTGTCTGGAAATTCTATATGTATATCTGATAGAAGAAATTAAGCTTTGGCCTTATTTCAATATACCTGATTAGATTTTGGAAACAACCCTTAGTTAATTCATTCAATTCGTACGGTTGGTATTTTGTATTCAAGCCAGCCTTGAGTTCTTTACATAATTTTAAATATTTATAATAATTTCGGAGTTTCTAAATTTGATATATTATCAATATTGCATGCGTTTGCAACAGATATATTTGACATATTCGTTTCTAAATTTTTCTGAATCTGTTGTTTACAAAGAGCACAGAAGAAGAAGAAGTTACTGTAATTAGTGGTAAAGGTGTTACGTCTCTAATAGAAGTGTTTCTAGTCTGTTCATGTAAGTGTATAATGGGACAAAATAACATATGCGTGGGTTGGAAATTGTGTGTAACAATTTTGTGTTCACATGGATATAGTAGAACAAGATGGGGCAGTGTCTTCTATGGTGATGTATCATTTTGTTAAACAAAGATAAAAAGACAGAAACAAGAGTGGGCAATACCTTTCAAAATAATAGAAATAATGGTAATATTTATAATTTTGTACGTTTTGATTTAATACGTGTATGTGATAAAAGTGCACATTGAAAATATTATATGAATTATGAATGTGTTAAGCTTATATTGTCGTTATCTTTTGGGTTTTGGAAAAGAAATAATTTGAATCATGAATATTTTTAAAGTTTATTACCGTTATGTCTCTTAAATATAGAAATTATCGCGCAATACTTAACATTATAGAAGTCCGTATAAACAGTATACCTACATCAAAGGAATCGCAGCGCCAGAAAGGGCCTACCCGGTTGCCATAAGGACCAAACTGTGTCACGTGATCAGGTCAAAAGTCACGTTGCTTGCTAAATCGAGTCTGGAGATTCTGAATCCATATGTGAGATTTATCAAGAGAATTACTCAGTGCACCCCATAACCTCCGCATGGGTACACTGAGTAATTTGCAGAAGAGGCATATACTTTCTATCATTATTATTGATTTTACTCAAACAATTTGACTTTTGACAATGTTCTATCCATATTTACCTTACGTTCTATATATCGTTTTTAAGCTTTTTATTATGTCTTTGCAATAAGATTTCAGTTAGCCATCTCCTTATTATGATATTCGAGATATGTGGACGAATTGCAATTTTTTTCACTGATTTTCCATTGACATTTATGTTCATGTTTCGTGATTTTTTTTAATATATTCCATCCATTTTAGGACAATTTGCTTTAGAAATAAGAAATATACATAATCTCTTCTACATTTGAGCTGAATTTCAGCCATTTCCCTCGAAATCTATTGACATCATTGCAACCGGATAGGCCTTTTAATTATTTATAATATTTAAATGGCTATGTTACCTTCAATTGATGTAGTATTTGCTTTATCTCAAATAGACTTAGGCTCAGTTGTGACTGAAAAAACATTATTCTTAATTAGTTCTGCTAAATCCTCCTCCTTCCTCTTCTTAATTTTACTTGTTTTAAGATTTTATTTATTTACTTTTTAAGTTGTTATCCGATTCTAATATATCTTCTGTTAAAGGAAAGGGTTACTTTTAACCTTAAAGCCAGAACTTAATACTAAAATGTCTTTAATGTTGTAAAATTTTTATTTCTCCCCTGTTTAGTGACAAACGTATTATCAGTAAAACAAAAGTATTGGCATTCAATTAAATCCATTTACCACATAAGACGAGCATAATTTCCATACATTCACAGATAAAACGTATCGAATACAAAATAAAAAAATAGTTCAAAAAGGTTAGTATTATTTTTCTCTTGTAATTTACGTGGTTAAGTTATTAATATAAGCTCTTGTTGAAAAAAGGAAAGCCATGAATTGTTATCCATAGATGCATTTAAACTAATGATCGTCAAACCGTCGATCGTGAGCTACTAGTAGCTTGCGTTAACGCTCCGGTTGACTAACCTTGATTCGTCCACTGAGCTGACGCTAACGGTAAGGGACGCTTGTAAAGAATGGTTTTGGTCAAATTTATTAGATATGTAAATTTGACCTCGATTCCTGAATATGAGCATGTGATAATTATTATAATGACATGCATTATGCTCGGGTTCGCCAGATCTGAATAAATTAATATGTAAATTTATATTTGCCTACCAAGGCTGGGCTTTTGATGGTTTGTTTCCGAAGATTGCACCGGTGCGATAGTAAGCTAAATCATGGAAAGCTGAAGTTAACGCCGCGGGGTTTGAACCTCAAGTCTCCAAGTTTAATGTTCAATTAGCGATTCACGAAACGTAGAGAAATTTAAAGGTAATACTTCTAATGATATACAGATCTTGAAGTCCTACTTTTCCCCCAAAACGATATTACCAGGGCGCTAGGAAAAAGTAGTTGCGCAGCTAATTAGAATTTAAGCAAAACAAAATAAAATCTGTTTTATGCAACCTCCACAGAACGGTCACACGCTGCAAAGCTGAAAGAAAATTTTCTCACTAAAGCGGTTTTTATGGGACAGACTGTGCTGACTACCACTTGGAGAAGCAAGTGAATTTTTGAATAAAAATTCAGTTGCTGAATGCTGCAATAGATTTTTGATTTATTTAAATAAAAGATATAATGGAAATAAATCAAATCGAAATAATTCGAAATAACTCAAATTAATTATGACTGTGGTGGTCAGTTCAGGCATCTTCCAAATTACTGGTAATGTCAAGACAAAGACAAAAAAAAAAAAAAAAAAATTTACCATGTCTAGCAGGGGTGAGAAATTTAAATCTACTTTGCTTAAATAAAAAAAAGTTACAAAAAAATTTGGTAATAGCAATAAAATTTTAATTAATTAAAAAAAAGGTAGTTACTAGTGAATGGAATAACAATTTAGAGTAGTCAACAATAAAAAGAAAGTTAAACAACAGAAGAAAAACAAATCTTTTCAACAGGAATCAATACCATTGTTTGATTTTTGAAAATATTAATATCAATACCTGAATTATGTTTATGGAATCACACGGATTCCACCAGAGAACGTTAAATAGAGAATTTTGTTACCTCAGCATACAATTATGTGATTTCCTGAATCATTTCATACTTCTGATTAACAGTTCTTTTTATTAATTTCCAATTAAGGCTCAAAAAATATAATTAATCTGAATTGCTATCATATATGTTTTTGAATAATTTCTAACAGTAAATGATATTTTAATTTCTCTGCTTATAACTAAACAGGGCAAACAGATTGTTATTACTTGAATTGAAGTTTATTTATCACCTCCAGATATTATTAATAAGGAAGAATTTTTTAAAAAAATAGAATAGAAAAATGAATAGACTGTAGAGAAGTAATGATTGGATAATTTTGATTTACTTTAAAGTCATGACTTGCTTGCGAATGCGAATGGAAACGTGAAATTATAGAAAAGATACATTAGGATAGAAATGCACTTGTGGATCTTAATATTCATATATATACATATATCATATAACTAAATATTCATACATATAAACATTCAAATTATTATTCAATTTTATCTAATCAAATTACCAAAGAAAATCAATGTTAATTACCATATAAACAAGCAATAAAATAAACGTATAATATTGATACAAATTAATTAGGATATCAATTGAACATTACTTTGAATCAATTAACTTTTTGTCTTTAGTAATGAGAGTTCGTCTGCGCAACGTGTCAATTAATTAGATACTTATCGATGAATTATTCAAACTTTTATGTATATTATCTCTTCTACCGATAGACCGAAACTCTTGCTTTTACAAAAACCTTTACAGATGTTCAACTACAATTCGTTTCCGTTTACGAAGTGCCTATCCAGACAATTATCATCGAACAACTAATAGTATTGAATTTATATTTTATTCAAAGTGTAACTCCCAAATTTGCATTTCCACAGACATGAATATTATTTTAAATATTAAGACTCGATACAAATATGCTTCTTGTTCTGACCTTTCGTCATCAATTATATAACAAAATGTCATAGTATATGATGGGAAGTTAAGAACTCAAAATGTTATGCAATAAAATGTATTAGTTCTTCAATAAAATAAAAATAAATCGATAAAATAAAATGAATCACTGACATACTACTGAATTTGTGGTAATTGTATAAAAATTAGGGCACGCTAATTGTTCATTTCGTATGGGAACGGAGAATCAAACAATACCATCAGTCTCGACCCGATTGGGGAATGAAGTAACGAAATGGACGGATGACACCTGCCAAAATAGTCCGGCCTTGAGTCATAATGGAGAAGAAATAAAATAATTATATTTCCTACCTTCTCACCGCAACTGGTCGCCATTTCTTTTTATGACTGCTCTTTACCAGGCACGTACTTTCTTCCTTGCGTTATACTTGTTAAAATGTATCAGTGGCACTTAGCTTCTCCTGCTCCTTTCCATATGGGCCATGCTTCCGTCACAGTTCCATGGTTGAGTCCTTGGTTCGGATCCCGACGTGTGCATGTCATGGGCTGTATACTCGGCTAGTTGCTCATTAGCCTCTTCACAGAGCATATGCTAGGGCTTCCATGGGATGTAGATGTTTGCTTCTCTTCTCCTATGGATTTGTCTGACACTTTCCACTATGCTGTCTATTCAAAACATGTGCAGCCTTTTCTATTGTTACTAGAAGCACAGACATTCAGCAACCGATTACCAACTAGAACCATAGGTAGTTCGATCACCGCCGCTAACAACAAACCACTTCTGGTTTTGATAACACTTTTTCTTAAAAGAAAGTAATTCGAAAAATATTTATCAATGTAGTCTACAGCGTTTGAACGAAATAGAAAAAATATGAAGTGTTAGCAAGTCGGCTCCTAACCAGCACCACGACGGCGATGCACTAGCACATAGTTTTTAACTAAGAATCACTTACAAAAATAAGTTCGTCGATATTTGTTAGAGAGAGAGTGTATATATATATATATATATATATATATATATATAAAGTTCGACGAATGTATTGCAACTGCCGCAGCTTCTTTCGGTGTTAGGGCGCGTACCTATCTATAAACAAAAAGATCTTTCTTTTCTTTCAAAAAATTTTGATATTCGCAACTTCGTTTGTTGTGGTGGCGGTTTTCGTTGTTCTCTTAAAAAAAAAAAAAAGTTCGTTGTAACGTTTCAGGTTGAGTTTATGACATGCTTACAAAGCTAAAGGGTTTCTGAATATCTCCAATGTAAAAAGAATGTTTTAGCAGTTCCTCCGAGAATTTTAACTGTTAATTGCTCAGCCTGTGTGTGGGCCACGAGGACAGAAAGAAACGAGATCTATTATTGTCCAGAAAAGTTGGCCTTCCATTATCCGCGATCGAAGCTGGTTGAATCGCAAAGTAAAGATGTTTACTTTTAAAAGAGAAAGAATATTGTGTTTTGGCTAACTCAAATTTTAATGTGAAGTTGATTGCACATAATTTACATATGTAATGATAATTGCTTCTAAGCCATTGTCACACGCTGACAATAAGAACTACTTGTTTCTCCCTCGCAACTGCCATTGTCAGACTTCTCTCACAGTTGATTGTATACGCGTGGGGTTGTGCACGTTACGTTTATCGTGTGTATATTAGATATTTGCTAACTTGAATAATTTGATTTCATACAGTGGCGTATTTACGATTTTGTTTCGGGAGGGGATTTGCTAACTTTCAAGGGGGGGCTTTGCCTGAAAATGTGAAAATTCTGCAAGATATTTCATATACTAAGATTTCGGGGGGCTTAAGCCCGCAGCTCCCCCCCCCCCTTAAATACGCCACTGATTTCATATTTACTAGAAATGTGAGTTTATACGCAATAAACAAATGTAAGATTTTTTAAACAAAAGTTGGTTGTTCTTTTGGTTGGTAGCTCACAGTAGGATTTAAAAAAGGTATGGTAGCTCAGAAGCTTCCATTAAATTTGGCGAACACTGAATTTTAAGCAAACCTGACTATCTTTTGGCCAATTAAAGTTTTCTTCGAACCAATTTAGTACAATTTCCTACAGACTGTTGCTAGATTTTATTATATAAAAATAAAATTACATACACGTAATAGTGTAAAAGGCAAAACAAAAAAATATATTTTTTTAAATGTCAGAACTTCTTTTACAAAGTATATTAAAGTATATGCAATGGAAACTTATGAATCTTACAAAGGAAAGGTATTATTCTGTTGATAACTGTTTGGAACATGATTCCATTTGTACATGTTGTAATTGAAATATTGTAAACAAAAATGTATATAACTTGTTAAACTATTGTGGTGCAGAGTAATTCTCACCGAATTCATCAAATATAGAAAAGCTAGTGGAAAGGAGATAACCCGAATATATTCCGCTACTTCGGTATCAACACTAACTGTAAGTTTTAATGTTCGTCCAGAAAAACGTAAGCGAACTGCATTTTGAATAAAAGAACTGTAATGTTGCGTATTATATTGTGAAAAGCAAGTATGTAGAGTCTTGTTCAATAAAACCTTGCCATTCAATTCTTCTTAGAAAGAAAATAGCTCTGTTCTCATAAACATATTTAGGAAAATTCAATCAAAAATCTTAAGTAGTCGTAGATGATGTGCATTTGTTCGGTTCAGTACCTTTGTGGTGAACAAATACCTTGAGTGCGGGTTTTTTTCCGAGTTCTTCCACTTTCTCTCGCTTTCTGCATCATTCTCTTCATCACGGCCCCCTTTAACCTACACAGCGTAGCCGTGGGACGTAAAACTAAAAAACGAAATTTTTCATTCAGTTCCTTCCATAGATGAGAATGCAGATCTCTTCAAAGACTAAAGAAGACTACCTTGATTATGATTACATTTAGTTATGTATAGAGTAGTTGATAATGCAGGAAGTTCTACTATAATTGGACTAAAAGAGTAGGAAAAGTATTTTGTCTAAGACCGAAATCACCATCATAAGAGTAAGAAGTGTCCATTAATTAAGCGTGGAGGTCAAGCACATCTAGTTCTCTATTGAGCCTTTTTCATGTTGTAAACATTTTTTACATATCGCATCCGCAGAATAAGACTGTCCTAACTCAAAATAGCTTCTAGGTTTTTGTTCATTTTTAATGTGTAATAACTGCAATTTGCATGTATTTAAGAAAGCTTTTCTCTACAATAATTAATACTATACATATTGAAATAATGTTACAATTCCCAAAAACAAAACAAATAAGGAGACTTCGAAACTACGGGAATTCAATACTCAAAGTTGAAGTAGTACATTTATAACTACTGGTTGCAGTACATTGATAAGATCAAAGGTATAACCTGTTTCTCTCTGACTTTGAATCCATATCAGAAAGCCATTACTCACTATGCTCTGTACGATAAACGTTAAAATTGGAAATGACTAATTTGAAGCACTTCCGGTTTGAATAGAGAGCTAACGGAGGAGATGGAACCTATCCTTTAAACGCTAAATCGATTACCAAAAAAAAAAAAAAAAAACTCGTTATATCTAACCGTTTTTGCTTTCATATCTGTGCAGTCTTATTCTGGCAGTGCAATATAAAAGTTTTAAACCTCGTATATCTCTGTTGTAATGTTTTGTAGAAAATGTTCTCTTGTTCTTTATTATAAGAAATAAAGCAGCAGTTCAGCTCCACGTTAAGAGTTGATCCTTTTGATTGCAATTCTCTTCGGATTGCAGTGTTGTCGAGCGCATCTTAAATGAGAACTATTCCCTTGTATGTTAATTGTTTCTGGGTTTTTACTTTTCATGCGTTATATTTAAAGTGCTTTGTCCTGTTGTTTATGAATAGAAGTAGTCGGTGAGGAATAATGTTGTTACATAATTAAAAATAGTTTCCTTTTAAATCATTTTATTTATTTATGTTTTTATGTGTAAATATGGCATTTATAATGTATAAGGAGTACTGCTGTTTTGAACGTGACACAACGATAAAAATATTTCTAAATTTTTGTACGTTTTATAAAATGATTTTTCATTGTACTGTTAAAATCTTGTAATAAATAACTGTTGTTTATAGTTTTGTACAGCGATTGTTTAAAAGCTGCAGAGAAGGCATCATGTATTAGGCACTAATAAAAGGAACCAGCTCACAAAGTTTTTTTTTTTTATTTAAGTAACGAAGTAGGAAGACCCATATATGAAGGATAAGGGGAAAAAAGAAGGAATGTCACAAAACTGTATTTTCGAGAAAACGGCGTTTTAATATTGAAAACCGCGTAAAAAAGAATAGGGTTAGTCAAATCTTTTGCCTTTTTTTACATGAATATTTTTACATCTACGCATACATACATATACAGTCAAATAGTACTAACAGTCACCAACAGATAAAACAAACTACACGATAAAGCACAAACATGGACATTCCTTGTTTTTTCCCCTTACCCTTCATATATTCTTTACACCTTGAATGTGTTTTTATCATTTCTTTAAGTGTTGCGTCAAAGTCAACATTCTGAATAGAAGAAAATGAGGCGCTCTCAAAGTACAAATCACATACCGCAACTGCGCTGAATCGAGCAGTTGGACCCATTTGCAAACAGAAGACATAGAAGTTCAGACGGTTCGTGTGAGTTGCGATAATGTTCAAAAAAATCCACGCCACGTACATAAAAGTCGTGCCATGTGACTTTTGAATGCATGGAATGTTTCAGCAGCTGAAATTCGCCATCGAATTGGTGAAGTGTATGGTGAACGAATTATGAGTGCCTCAACGGTGCGGAAGTGAGCGCAAGTTTAAAGAAACAAGGAACAATATGCATGATGAAGAATACTTATAGACTTCACCTGAAAGACATTTCCTCATCATCCGGATAGCTTAGGCCTCACCCCAGCTGGTTTGATATCCCTTCTGCACCTGACAGCTTTCCATGGAGGCCAGAGCTTCCAAAATGTAAATACAGTGAAACAAGCTCTTACCATTACGTTATCATCAGCGGCGACACCGTTCTTCGATGAGTGTCCTGTTGTGATAACATCTCAACTGGGATAGCAAATACGTTGATAACTATTCCAAGGCCCATATTTCAGTGTTTTGTTCCTGAATATCTCATGTACATCGTTCGGGCCTTCTGGACTGGAGTACGTTTGATGCGATATCCTGGTAATTTGTGGACAGTAATAGGAAAACTCAGACTGATCATGCATTTACTAACAATTATAGAGACTTCCAGTCGAAGAAGAAAAAAAAATCCGCCTTTCAGGAACAGTTCTCTGGATAAACGTTTGTAACATGGTTCTTTGTGACTAAATAGCTAGTTCGCGTTCTTTCTATCATGTGGTCCCGAGTTCGATTCCCGGTAGGAACGCTTGCTGTGTGCCAACACACACAATGGTTCGAATCCTTTTGTAGGCAGTGGACCCTTGTTAGATAGACTTTGTGCTTAAAAGGAGCCAAAGGAGAACCTGCCGTGTTTAACGGCAGGAACTAGTCAGTCTGGAACAGAAGCCTCTTCGGACGAACGCCATTCATGTATCTTGTCTGTTGTGTTGTTAGAAATAAACAGAAAAATGATTCATTGAATTAATTATTGTTTTTCAATCGTCGGCTGTCCATTGTTTCTATTTCAGTTTTTATTTGACCCAGCCCGCACTAAATCTTTGTACACTATTTTCCATTTGCCCATCATTGTTTCTCTTTTCTCTTCCCATTGTTCAAGGTGTTCTTTAACACATCTGGATATTGCACAGTAAGTGTCAAAAATATCATATCACTGAATTCCAACGAACTGTCTACATGTTTTACCTGCTCATAGAAATATGCAAACGACTCCTGAAATTCTTCATAGGTTACTGATGTGTCAAGTAGTAAATCTTTCATCTTGTTTACTTCTCCGAGAAAACGTTGTAACCACATCTCTAAGTATGTTATCACTTCAAAGTAAAACTTTCTTGACACTGAGTAGGCATATTCCTCTTTTATATTCCCTTCTTTTACAAGTTTCGATAGTAAATTTCTAGCAGAACACGGAAAAAAGTTTTGTTCAATTCTATCTTTGTATTTCCTCAGAAGTTCAAAATATTCAACAGAAACTTCAATCGCTGTTATATCCTCCCTCTCAATTTTTGTGTCAGTGAACAAGATTAGCTGAGCATGCAGGAAATACAGCCACAACTTACTTGTTTCGTCTCGAAAGAAATTGGCTGTAGCTATTGGAGCATTTGCATCACTCAAAAAGTACCCCTTAAGTGGTTCATACTGACATATAATTTTTTCTACACACGGAAGCAGAGACAAGAATCTCGTCTTTGAGTGATACCGACGACACTCATAATGACAGCCAATGAACTCACAAAAGTTTTTCAAATAATCTGTCCTTACAGTAAGAATACTGAAATGGTTGTATATTTTAAAAACCAAATTCTCAACATCGATCGGTATTACTCTCGAACACGCCACAGAAATTCCATTGTGAAGGATATGAGCCCCACACCCGATAGGCAAAACATTTTTCTTCAACCTGCACTCTAGTTCGCTATGCACGTTTCCTGTTTTATTTTTTATGCTTCCAAAATTTGCTGGTGCATAACAGCTACAAAACCGATTACCTTATTTTCCAAACAAATCAGTCGTAATGTACCCATTAATACGTTCGACACAGTTTCCGAGGTTTCATTTGATATGCTATGAATTTTTAGAAGACATGTTTTTACATTAATATCAGTATCTACTTCACAGTATCGCACTAAAACAGGCATGAGTTTGGTTGCTTTACGATTGGAAGCATCACAAGCAACAACAACGAAAGGAGCCTTTTTAACACTATTACTTAAAATATTTTTTAAGCACACTCCCACCACATTTGTTAACAAAGCCTCCGTTTTCGTTCTCGCACATGTAAATTTTTTATTCACTGTTTGATTTCAAAAGTGCGAGTGCAGTCCATGCTTCTAAAAGAGTGGTTATGTTTAAAATTATGGTATGACCACACAAGTTCTAGTCGAAATAAATCTAGCTCTTCTGAAGATTCTGTGATGAAAAAACTATCCAACTTACCTGCTTCGGAAGTTGATGAGCATTCAATGTGCGACTTAGATTTTATATGTTGTTCTATATCATATTTCCCTTTATTTTTTATAGAGAACTCCTTCTTACATACCGTGCACCATGCTTTGTAAACATCGTTACTGCGGGCCCTTTTAATGCAAGGAGAGCTTATTTCAAACGCTTGATTATACTGACATTTTCCTCGCGACATTGTTAATAAAATAAATCCTTCCAATCCTCGAATAATATAATTGATTAAGTGTACCTACGCACGTTAATTAGAATACTAATCACTGCGCGATTCCCACTACCAAGAACTGACTCACTTTGAAAGGAAAACAAAACCCCGTGCCATGAACTGTAGGAATACCAGATATAAATTCCGAAAATATAAATCATTCCAGGTACTCAATCAATTTAATTATTAAAACGTTGAAAGTTTGGAAAATCAATCACTTTAATTTTGCCGTCTTTACTATAGTTTTAGTACTTACTAATAAAAGTTTAGTTATATTATTTTTTTTTCTTTTTCAAGAAGAAAATCTGACAACCCTACAATGCAACAAGGACGAGAAACGCAGCGGTGTCAACGTCCAAGTTTTTACACACAAAAAAAAAATGCGATTTTCAATGGGAAAATGCATTAAACGTTAAATGAAATTGAAAATACCACAAAAGAGTATAATTCGATATTTTTGGGAAGAAAAAAGAGTATAGAGTATATGAACCTCGAAACGGGAGAAACCGAAGAAAACCAACAGACACAAAGTCCACTTGGTATGAGCTGAAATGGAACTAGGAACCTCTACCACGGAGCCACCGTGACTCCTCAAAGAAAAAGAGCAAACAATATTGAAAACTCAAAATATACAACATTGTAAGGATCCCCACATCATAACAGAAGCACATGTCAATACAACATGTGTTATTGATTACAAACAATGAAGCAGACGAGAAGTCAACACGGAAGACACCGAGGGAAGCCGAAAGGAAACAGACCTCACGAAAGGACCCGAAGAGGACAAATAAAAGAGAGACCACCGAGGGACCTGGCATCAGTCGACCAACTGATCAACTAACCAACACCTGCTCCGAGGTCGCATTGGACTAGGGGTCCTCACTACAACCAAGTCTCACGAAGCTGCCTTGGGCTGAGGGGGCTTTCCTTCAAGACTCACCAGAACCTTGCAGATGCCTTGGAGAGTGCTTTCCGAGAAGGGGCACCGTGCAAAACACCAATCTCCCTTCATCTGGTCAATAAGAAGATAGACACTATTTACTCTTTGTAATCAAAGACATTTGTAATTAGAACTGTGTAATACAATTGGTGAAGGGAAAATATTCGCCCGGACCGTCATTTAGTCTCTACCTATAAAATCATTGCGATATCTATGAACTATCAGGGATCATCAGACACGGCATGTACATAAGGCAAATCGGGGAACCGCCTGAGGGCCCGCACTTCCGAGTACTACTATTTTTTTTAATATTCCTGGTTAAATGCGGAATTTAATAAAAGCTAACGAAGTTTACAAAATGCTAATCAACCTGATTACGGTTCTGTAAGTATCCCATCCGCTACGGAAATTGTCTAGGGCCGGAAAAGAAAAAAATGAACATTCGGATCAGTTTTATTAGTGAACAGCGCATCACGGGATGCAGTAATGGCGGCTGAGAAGCCTCCGGCCATAAAATGCTTAGAGCCGGAAGATGCTTGAGCCCGACAATTCCTTTCTTTACCTGTATATTCAGTATATTAGTGAATCGTTGGCCTTCAATTTATTCTGTAGTATTCTTATAGGTAGATGGATAGGGATGTAAAATTCAAATTGTATTTTCTGCTCACCCTTGCGCAATGTGACAGCTTGGACTCATCGTCACAATATTTTCTGTCAATTTCAATTTTTGTATCTGAACTTTTGAGGTACCCTGTTGTTTGGACTCTAAAACCAACGGGCATTATTGGATTTAAGAAATACGTTCTGCTATGGGTGTGATATGGACTATTTTTATGCGAAAATAATACAAAAATAAAGAACTTTGTCTTTCTTTAAAAAAAAGAAAAGAAAAAGAAATAAAAGAATAAAGAAGAGACATTAATTGTGAAGAAAAACTGAAAAGAAATCACTTTGAAAAGTAATAGAGATGTTTTGTATAGAGTTTTATGTATTTATACGTCAATAGTCAACTTTGTACCATTGCGCTCTTCCTCGTGGCTGGTGCTTTGCTTTCCTCGCGCCAGAAGCTAGGAAGAATTGAACGTTGCCTGAGGTGCTATCTCGCAGCACCGAAGGAATCCCAACCGTGCTTTCTGTACTGCCACGTCAACGAGTTGCTGTATGCATGTTTGAGTGGGTGTGTTTGAAATCTAAGAGGGACTTATTCAAATTGAATTCATTGCTGTTTTTGTGGTTTTTGCTTTTACATCGCTTGTTACTGTTATCGAAATCTTTGGACTTTTTGAATCATTTTGATTATTCATCGTTTGGATTTATTTCCGATTGAGAAAGATTGTTTGCTGTAATTTCTATTGAGAAGAAAGGAAAAGAAAGCCCAGCAGTTAACGTAATTGCGGTAAGTGAAGAAATATTATTTTTGTATTTCTTTCTCTCTGTTTTTCTTTTGGGTTGTTAAGTTCTCTGCTTTTAAGGAGTGGATTTTTCACAGTTCGTGTTCAATATTCTGTTTGAGGTACTATTGACTTTGGTTTAGTTAGTTGAGTTAATTTAGCGTCTCCATTTAGTTGCTTCAATTACTGTTATTTTTGGTTAATTAGTTTAAAGATTGATTCAATTTAGCGTCCCCATTGAGTTGCTTCAATTACTGTTATTTTTGGTTAATTGGTTTAAAGATTGAGTTAATTTAGCGTCACCATTGAGTTGCTTCAATTACTAGTATTTTTGGTTAATTGGTCTGAAGGTCGTTTTAATTTAGCGTTCCCATTAAGTTGCTTCAATTTCTAGTATTCTTGGTTAATTGATCTTTAGATTGATTTAATTTAGCGTCACCATTGAGTTGCTTCAATTGCTAATATTTTTTGCTCAATTGGTCTGAAAGTTAATTTAATTTAGCGTCTCCATTTAGTTGCTTCAATTACTGTTATTTTTGGTTAATTGGTTTAAGATTGATTTAAGTTAGCGTCCCCATTGAGCAGCTACAATTACTAGTATTCTTGGTTAACTGGCTTAAAGATTGATTTAATTTAGCGTCACCATTGAGTTGCTTCAATTGCTAATATTTTTTGCTTAATTGGTCTGAAAGTTAATTTAATTTAGCTTTCCCATTGAATTGCTTCAATTTCTAGTATTCTTGGTTAATTGGTCTCAAGGTTGATTTAATTTAGCGTCCCCATTTAGTTGCTTCAATTTCGACTATTTTTGTATAATTAATTGGGAGGTTAGTAGTTCTAGTTTCTCGTCTCATTTGTTTCAGTTTCAGGGTCTTTGTAATTAATTAGGTTTGAAGTTCGGTTAGTTTACTTTAGTGTCACAATTAATTCTTTTGATTTTGAGTAATCTTCCGTTAATAGTCAATTCTGTAAAAGTTTTTTATATTTAGCGTCCTTTTTAGTTCTTTCAGTTTTGAGTAATTTTGTCGTAGTAATTTAGTTTGTGGATAGTTTCTTTATTTAGTGTCCCATTCGGATTTTAGTTGCTAGTACTTTTGCGACGTCAGCCTTATTGTTTGAAGGTTTCTTTCATAGTTGGTACATTGGATTATTATTAAAGTTCGGTACTGTTGGTTTATTTGATCTAGTTGAATGAAGCTAGCTTTCAAATTAAAATTACGGAAGAATAAATTCGATTCAGTGCTTTAACGACATTTCTTGTTGTTGGGGTTTATTTCGTATTCAATTTGGTTTTATTTAATTGTTAAATCAACCGTCTGAATTGGTTCATTAAAAATTGTTTGTTACAATTTTTAATCCTAATTTATATTCTTTGAATTTATAATTTATCGTTTGTTTGCAATTAATTTTCCGATTGGTGTTAGAGTAGCAAATTTTATTCCCAGTTCACGTGAGCTTTTTGATTCGAAGTTTAGCTTAGTTCCGTAAAATCTTCGGCAAGATCTAATAGTTTTCTTGGATTATCATTCTTCTCTGAAACTATTTATTGGGAGTTAGCTCAGTTCTGAAATTGTCGGATTCCTTTTTTTTCTGGAGTTTTTTTGAAACTTAATTATATTGCTTTAGGTTCTGTTTAGGGTCTTTCGCATATTATTGTTTGATTAATCTGTTATTGATAACGTTTCTTCTGGAAGTTCTCGATTTAGAAATAGCGTCCCAAACTAAATATTTAGGTTTGAACACCACTCACTGAAAAAAAACTCGTTGATTAACTGTAACAATCTAGTCTCCGAATTATAGCAATTAATTATTTGATTCAAATCTGTTTGGTTCATTTAATTAACTTTTGTTGAGCTTTAAAATAATTATATTTATAATCTAATTTGGTCGGTTGACTATTGGCTTACTTATAAATAATTCTATCAATTTATAATTTGATTAGTTGTAGAAGTTTGTGATTGACGGTGTGACCAAATTAAATCATTCTATTTAATATAAGAATTTATAATAGAGTTGTGAACTTTCAATATTTATTAATTTTTGGAACTGTTGTTATACTACGGATTGAATGAGATCTGAATCATATATAGGGTGATTAAAAAGTAATATTTGCTGTAATATTTTCTTCTGGTTTTAATGCAAACTGTTAAAGAAAATAAATTGTTAAATTGAATTTCGTTGATTTTGAATTAATATATTGCTAGTGTAATTATTTAAGATCTTAATTCTTTAATTGTTAATTCTTGACTTTAGGTAATTTACTTAAGGGATATATATTTATATATACAGAGACTGACAATTTTTCAGGAGCACGGCTGTGATTCTTAAAGCACCCCACTGTATTGTGATTTGCCGAATCGTCCTTGCTTGTAATTCTTATTACCGAATTTTTTTGTGGGATCGTTGGACGAACTAGATGGTTTTTCACTTTTAAGCGCGGGAGCGTTATAAAGATTCTTCCTAGCTTCTCACCATATTATTTTTGTCTAGCATCTCACTATTTGTCTTGCTTCTCACCATATTATTTTTGATTAGCATCTCACTATTTTTGTCTTGCATCTCACCATATTATATTTGTCTTGCACCTCGCCATATTTGGTATTGGAATTGAGGTTGGATTGGTTCAGTTAGTTTCTCATTCTGTTGTTAGGTAATAAATTGTTTATGTATATGAATATTGAGAATTGTTTCTATTTTGCTGACCACATCCATTTAAGATAGTCTGTTAAAAAAATAATAATAATAAATAAATAAATAAATTATATTTGGATGAACGGAAGTTTGAATGCATATAAAGTAGTATATTTATGAAAGCAGCTTATAGTTGAGAGTAGATCTATTTCTTCTTTAGTATAATTAGTAGTAAGTGTAGTGACTAGTAGCCTGTATATTAAATATTGATGTCATTTATGTGTTATTATTTGATTTTTGATTATTGAATTGATTTTTTGTCAATAATTACTACCTTTTTATAACGGACGGGTAGGACAATGCCTCATGATCATAGATGTTTTGATAGATTGCCGAATAATTTTTCTAATTATGATAATCATGTTCAGAGTAATAATGCAGTTGTTAGTACCACTACGCATTACATAAATAAATATTTCTTTCAGAAATCTATTGAATGTTTTGAATCGAAAATAAAAGGGTTTAAAGTTATTGATGGTAGAAATAGTTTTATAGTTTTTGATATATTACTGGTAGTTGAAAAAATATTGGAGCAATTTTCTTGCCCAATGACAGTGATCTATAGTGCTTTGTTAACACGTAGTGAAGGAGATTTTCAAGTGGAAGTACAACATGCCATAAATAATAACTCTTCATGGGAGTTATTTAAATGTAAAATACTTGATAGATTTGTGTCAAATACTGTAAAACATTCTTTAGTATCTGAAAGATTATTCAGAAAACAAAAGTTAAATGAAGCGGTAGATCAGTTTGTGGAAGATGTTTATTACGCATCTCTTGTTTTGAGATTTAATTGTAGTGAATCCCAATTGATTAGTATATTGTTAGATGGAATGAATCCATCAGTTCGATATAGAATGCTTCAGAGGCATGTGCCAAAATCACTGTCTGAATTAAGAGAAATTTGTAGTGATTATTCTAAGCAATTTAGAGAACAACTTGAAGATATGAAAAAGATGGGTGCTAAATCGGGGGCATCAGTAGCAGCTGTTAATAAAGGTCAGCTTTCTTTTAGAAATAATTCGGAAAGAAACATTAGTAAATCTAAATTTAATCAAAAGGATTTGGTCGGAAATAATGTCTTGGCTTCTAAACGAATTTCGTCTACGGGTCCTGAACATCGTTTTGAGTATCGGGCTATTCCCTCGCAGTCTGATGAATTGATTGCTTCTTTTGTTGATGCAATTATTAATAATGTTAAAACTCGGGTTTCTGTGGACAGTGGCTCCTCGTATAATTTAACAACGGAAAATTTTGTTAAGAAGTGTTCTCTGGAGAACTATTTGGTAGAGACTGAGCCTGAAAATATTAGAGCTCCTTTGGGAACTGAATATTTAAGCAATATGGAGATTAGTTTAACATTGAACTTATCCGGGTGGTTCGAAAATGTGAAATTCAGAGTGGTGCCAGAACTTCCTTGTGATTGCTTGGTTGGTATACCCTTCTTGCGAACAACATCGTCAGTAGTTGATTATTCAAAAAATAAATTAATATTACGTAATAATAGAAAAACATTAGTTTTGCATTATGGATTGGAAGAGGCCTCGTTAACTGATACTTCTGGTCAAGTGCAATCTCGAGTCAGGTTTGGAACTCGTTCTGACCAATGTTTGAAATTTCCGAATACTGAAGGAAGGAAAAATAAGAGAATGTCTTCGTTGTTTTTTAGGATGGTTACAACTCCAGTACTTCGTAACGATTGTGGAGTGCAGTGCGATATTGATCTATTCACTATAGAAAAACAGTTACTTGAAATAACGGTTCCTACTGATAAACAATTAAATCAGCTTCGAGAAATATTTGATAAAACTCATTCCACTTCCGGGATAGTTAATGATGCAGAACGAATTGAATATGACGGGAAAGTTATTTCTATTGACCGAGGTTTGCAGGTGTGTGTCGATTCTGATCCCATGTTGTCATCTTTTGTTGAAAGTAAACCTATCGATCTTGGAGATGTACCAAATTTACCGAGTTCTTGTCGAGTGGATCTAGGACTGATTTGTAGTGAAGTTTTTGATGGTTGCCGTACGGAAGATATTAAATTGGAGGGAGATTGTTTGGATGGAAGTACCTGCATCAAACCTAGGCGCAAGAAGAATAGAAGGAAAAAGAAAATCAGGATTTTCTACATATCGGGATAGTCTGTAAGTTTGGAAATGTGAATGCAGTCCAAGCTGGAGGAGCGGCTAAAGATATCTTGTGTTCTTCTGAGAATAGTGTAAACAAGAAGAGGCACTGCAAATCTGAAAGGGGGAAGGCAGTCCATCCAGCAGGAGTAACTACAGATGATATCTTGTGTCCTTCCGATAATATGAAGAACAAGAAGAATAATATTGAAAGTGACTCAGAAGTTTCAGACTTAGACATTGAACAATCTAACAAATTTTATGAACTCGTTAGGAAAAATAGCAAACCTTTCCCCCAAAATTGCCAACATAATAGTGGAGATTTGAAACCTAATTTAATCCCTTCAGCGTGTGAAAAATTTTCGGATGAAAATCGATACGCGGATAATGGCGTTCCGGAATTTGTGGACGAGCTTCGTGAGGAATTTCAAGATGTTATTTCTAATGAAATTGGGTGTTTAAAAAATTTTGAAGGAAAATTATACTTGAAAGAAATTAAACCTTTTAAAGAAAATCCGTTTCCCATACCCAAGGGTAAGGAAAAATATTTGATAATTGTATTGATGAATTGGTTTCTCAAGGGATACTTGTAGAAGTGGACCACTCGAATTTTGGTAGTAGCTGCTTTTTGGTTAAAAATAAAAACAATACGTATAGAATAGTCGGAAATTTCTGTAAAGCAAACAACTTAATTATTGATGACGTTTATCCGTCTCCTAATTTAGAGGAGTGTCTTACCAGTCTAGCTGGTAAGCGTGTGTTTAGTTCTTTAGACTGGAAAAAGGCTTATAACCAAATTCTCTTACACAGACTCCCGAGAAATTACGACTATTGTCACTCCTAAAGGCAGCTACCAATATACGAGGGTCCCAGTGGGAATTAAGACTGGAAGTTGTCTTTTGGCACGAGCCATGGAGAAAATTCTGGGGATATGAAAAATCAAGGTGTAAGAGTATATTTTGATGACGTTTTACTGGCGTCAGACAATGTTGAGGACCATAAGAAAACTTTAAAATTAGTACTTGAGAGACTTAGGGAAAATGGTGTTACTACCTCGCCAGATAAAAGTTTGTTTTTTGTAAGAAAATCAAATACCTTGGCTTTGTGGCTGATGGCAACACCATAGAAATCGATCCTTCCAGAATAGCTGCTATTCAGAATATACCCCCTCCTAGGAATAGAAGGGGAGTAATGAAGATTTGTGGACTATTTAATTATTTTTCCAAATTTGTTAGTGGTATGCAAGAATTAATGGCTCCCATTAGTGAATTACGTTCCATTCGGAAACCTTTCGAATGGACAGTAGAGCATCAAAAACTGAATAATGTGAAGAAAATGTTGATAGATAATGTGGTTTTAAAAACTCCTGATTTGAATAAGAAATTTTTTGTGCACTGCGACGGGTCAGGGAAAGCCATTGGAGCTTGTATTTCTCAGTATGACGACAATAATCGTCTTCTCCCAGTTGCCTTTTTTCCAAAAAATTAACAGAAGCTGACAGACATCGTAGTATCTACGAGATAGAATATATGTCTCGTAAAAGCCATCAATAGGTTCAGGCACTAACTAGTCAATGAGTTTGAAGTCTTTACTGATAACAAATCATTGACTTGGATATTAGGGAATTCAAAACGTCTATTAAAATATGGACCATTGGTAGAAACATTGTGTCAGTTCTCATTTACTGTTAAGCATATAAGATCCCAAGACAATTTGGTTGCAGATTTCTTAACCCGTATGTATGACCCTTTTGAGTTTATTCAAGTGGATGGTCCTGTTGGACTCGCGATAATGAAAAAGAATTTGCGAGTTGCTAATTCATGGTTTCTTCCACTTGTTAAAGAGCCCATAGATATTTTACGACAAGACCCAGAATTAAGAAATCTTATCGAAAGATTAGAGTATGGAGAAGGTATCAGAAACTGTTCTGAATAACGGGATTTTAACGAAGAAGAGTAAGGCATTTAATTATCCTTACAAAATTATGATTCCCAAAGACCTGCAAAAGGTAATAATCGAATATTTTCACGATCATGCTTTGTCCGGTGGTCATACAGGGGCTTATAGAACATTATCTAAAATAATGAAAAGATATACGTGGGACACTATCGTAGATGATGTTAAAAATTATGAGAACTTGTCCACTTTGTCAGAGGATAAAGGATAATAAAAAGAAAATGGGTCTATTGTCATCGAAATATTCGACCAGAGTTGGAGAAAATTATATGATAGACGTTGTTGGCTCTATTCCTGTTTCTAACGGGTTTAAGTTCATTCTTTTAGGTGTCGACAATGCTTCTAGGTTTGTCTTTTTAGAGAAAATGAGAACCTTAAACTCAGGGGTAATCTGTAATAAATTATTGGAAACATTCAGTAGAATTGGCTTTCCGGAAACAATTTCTACTGATAATGCTTCCGTCTTTATTTCTCAGCAATTTAAGTCTTTTCTGTTTTCCCATGGAATACAACATATTAAAATAGCTCCTTATCATGCTGAAGCTAACATTTCTGTAAGATTCATTAAAACCCTTAAGTATTCCTTAAGAGCATATTGCTCCAGCAAACAAACAGAATGGGCTCAATTGATTCCGGAGATTCAATTTTCTTTAAATATATGTGAACATTCTGGGCTTAAATCTGTTCCTGCGGAATTGTTTTATGGACGTCCTGTATCAACTCCTTTAGAAATTCGTTGGAAAATTAATAGTCCTGATTTCACTACTTTTAATAAATCTAAAACCTGGGATTACGCCCTTCAAAATATGGAGAAGGCTTGGAATCGAAGGAAAAAATTGCTATCTAAAATCAGAGGACCTGTAGTTGTTAAGGTTGGAGATCAAATATTGATTAGAACACATTAAATCCTCTCTGGCTGATAAAATTTCGAAGTCTCTAAGTGACAAGTGGGAAGGTCCGTTTGTTATTAGACGATTTTTGACCCCAAATACAGTACTAATTTCGAACCTGGATGATAGTAAAGATTCTTACAAACGAGTGCACGTATCAGAAGTTAAAAAGTATTTTCCACGTAGAAATGTCGATTAAAATAAAAAAATCTTCAACAAAGAAATCTAAATGTAATTATACAAACTTCCGTAATTCTTAGAAATTTTAGTAATACTTTAAGTTTCTTGTTATAATTGGAAACTTTGTAATAATTAGAAATTTTTGAGAATGTTACAGTTCGAAAGAAATATTTGTTTTGTGATATAAATTTTAAAATTGTAAGGTGAGGTAGCAAGACAATTCAAAGTAAGTTTTTAAGTAATTTTTAAAGTTGATAAATTTTAAGGTGTTTCTTAGGTTTTATTGTTACAAATATTGAGAATTCTTCAATTACTATGTTGAAATTAAGTTAAATGAAAAGATTGTATATTGGCTAGCCAAAGAAATATTCCACGTGGTTATTATTTGTCTCATGTGAATAATTTATATAACAAATCATATTTAAATACATTTTTATTTTAAATTTTTGTTGTGAGTTTTTCAGAGAAACTATTTGGATCCTAGTACAAGAAAAATTCTATTCGAATTTTTATTTCGGCCAGGGAGAATTGTGACAGCTTGGACTCATCGTCACAATATTTTCTGTCAATTTCAATTTTTGTATATGAACTTTTGATGTACCCTGTTGTTTGGACTCTAAAACCAACGGGCATTATTGGATTTAAGAAATACGTTCTGCTATGGGTGTGATATGGACTATTTTTATGCGAAAATAATACAAAAATAAAGAACTTTCTGTCTTTCTTTTAAAAAAAGAAAAGAAAAAGAAATAAAAGAATAAAGAGACATTAATTGTGAAGAAAAACTGAAAAGAAATCACTTTGAAAAGTAATAGAGATGTTTTGTATAGAGTTTTATGTATTTATACGTCAATAGTCAACTTTGTACCATTGCGCTCTTCCTCGTGGCTGGTGCTTTGCTTTCCTCGCGCCAGAAGCTAGGAAGAATTGAACGTTGCCTGAGGTGCTATCTCGCAGCACCGAAGGAATCCCAACCATGCTTTCTGTACTGCCACGTCAACGAGTTGCTGTATGCATGTTTGAGTGGGTGTGTTTGAAATCTAAGAGGGACTTATTCAAATTGAATTCATTGCTGTTTTTGTGGTTTTTGCTTTTACATCGCTTGTTACTGTTATCGAAATCTTTGGACTTTTTGAATCATTTTGATTATTCATCGTTTGGATTTATTTCCGATTGAGAAAGATTGTTTGCTGTAATTTCTATTGAGAAGAAAGGAAAAGAAAGCCCAGCAGTTAACGTAATTGCGGTAAGTGAAGAAATATTATTTTTGTATTTCTTTCTCTCTGTTTTTCTTTTGGGTTGTTAAGTTCTCTGCTTTTAAGGAGTGGATTTTTCATAGTTTGTGTTCAATATTCTGTTTGAGGTACTATTGACTTCGGTTTAGTTAGTTAATTTAGCGTCTCCATTTAGTTGCTTCAATTACTGTTATTTTTGGTTAATTGGTTTAAAGGTTGATTCAATTTAGCGTCCCCATTGAGTTGCTTCAATTACTGTTATTTTTGGTTAATTGGTTTAAAGATTGAGTTAATTTAGCGTCCCCATTGAGTTGCTTCAATTACTGTTATTTTTGGTTAATTAGTTTAAGATTGATTTAATTTAGCGTCACCATTGAGTTGCTTCAATTACTAGTATTTTTAGTTAATTGGTCTGAAGGTCGTTTTAATTTAGCGTTCCCATTGAGTTCCTTCAATTTCTAGTATTCTTGGTTAATTGGTCTCAAGGTTGATTTAATTTAGCGTCCCCATTTAGTTGCTTCAATTTCGACTATTTTTGTATAATTAATTGGGAGGTTAGTAGTTCTAGTTTCTCGTCTCATTTGTTTCAGTTTCAGGGTCTTTGTAATTAGGTTTGAAGTTCGGTTAGTTTACTTTAGTGTCACAATTAATTCTTTTGATTTTGAGTAATCTTCCGTTAATAGTCAATTCTGTAAGTTTTTTCTTTTATATTTAGCGTTCTTTCTAGTTCTTTCAGTTTTGAGTAATTTTGTCGTGGTAATTTAGTTTGTGGATAGTTTCTTTATTTAGTGTCCCATTCGGGTTTTAGTTGCTAGTACTTTTGCGACGTCAGCCTTATTGTTTGAAGGTTTCTTTCATAGTTGGTACATTGGATTATTATTAAAGTTCGGTACTGTTGGTTTATTTGATCTAGTTGAATGAAGCTAGCTTTCAAATTAAAATTACGGAAGAATAAATTCGATTCAGTGCTTTAACGACATTTCTTGTTGTTGGGGTTTATTTCGTATTCAATTTGGTTTTATTTAATTGTTAAATCAACCATCTGAATTGGTTCATTAAAAATTGTTTGTTACAATTTTTAGTCCTAATTTATATTCTTTGAACTTATAATTTATCGTTTGTTTGCAATTAATTTTCCGATTGGCGTTAGAGTAGCAAATTTTATTCCCAGTTCACGTGAGTTTTTTGATTCGAAGTTTAGCTTAGTTCCGTAAAATCTTCGGCCAGATCTAATAGTTTTCTTGGATTATCATTGTTCTCTGAAACTATTTATTGGGAGTTAGCTCAGTTCTGAAATTGTCGGATTCCTTTTTTTTCTGGAGTTTTTTTTGAAACTTAATTATATTGCTTTAGGTTCTGTTTAGGGTCTTTCGCATATTATTGTTTGATTAATCTGTTATTGATAACGTTTCTTCTGAAAGTTCTCGATTTAGAAATAGCGTCCCAAACTAAATATTTAGGTTTGAACACCACTCACTGAAAAAAAAACTCGTTGATTAACTGTAACAATCTAGTCTCCGAATTATAGCAATTAATTATTTGATTCAAATCTGTTTGGTTCATTTAATTAACTTTTGTTGAGCTTTAAAATAATTATATTTATAATCTAATTTGGTCGGTTGACTATCGGCTTACTTATAAATAATTCTATCAATTTATAATTTGATTAGTTGTAGAAGTCTGTGATTGACGGTGTGACCAAATTAAATCATTCTATTTAATATAAGAATTTATAATAGAGTTGTGAACTTTCAATATTTATTAATTTTTGGAACTGTTGTTATACTACGGATTGAATGAGATCTGAATCATATATAGGGTGATTAAAAAGTAATATTTGCTGTAATATTTTCTTCTGGTTTTAATGCAAACTGTTAAAGAAAATAAATTGTTAAATTGAATTTCGTTGATTTTGAATTAATATATTGCTAGTGTAATTATTTAAGATCTTAATTCTTTAATTGTTAATTCTTGACTTTAGGTAATTTACTTAAGGGATATATATTTATATATACAGAGACTGACAATTTTTCAGGAGCACGGCTGTGATTCTTAAAGCACCCCACTGTATTGTGATTTGCCGAATCGTCCTTGCTTGTAATTCTTATTACCGAATTTTTTTGTGGGATCGTTGGACGAACTAGATGGTTTTTCACTTTTAAGCGCGGGAGCGTTATAAAGATTCTTCCTAGCTTCTCACCATATTATTTTTGTCTAGCATCTCACTATTTGTCTTGCTTCTCACCATATTATTTTTGATTAGCATCTCACTATTTTTGTCTTGCATCTCACCATATTATATTTGTCTTGCACCTCGCCATATTTGGTATTGGAATTGAGGTTGGATTCGTTCAGTTAGTTTCTCATTCTGTTGTTAGGTAATAAATTGTTTATGTATATGAATATTGAGAATTGTTTCTATTTTGCTGACCACATCCATTTAAGATAGTCTGTTAAAAAAATAATAATAAATAAATAAATAAATAAATTATATTTGGATGAACGGAAGTTTGAATGCATATAAAGTAGTATATTTCTGAAAGCAGCTTATAGTTGAGGGTAGATCTATTTCTTCTTTAGTATAATTAGTAGTAAGTGTAGTGAGTAGTAGCCTGTATATTAAATATTGATGTCATTTATGTGTTATTATTTGATTTTTGATTATTGAATTGATTTTTTGTCAATAATTACTACCTTTTTATAACATTTGATCAAATTTTGTCTTGAGTTAAAATTGAAAATGTTTTCGCGAGAAGAGTCAGCTCGTATTGATAATTCAGAAGATGATCTACGATTGGTTACTATAGATCAGACTGGGCACTTGACAAATATGTCAAATGATAGTTTAGGTAAGGCTACAATGAGTCTGACACCCCCTCGAAGTCAATTTTTCCAGTTATATGATCGTGACAGAGACAATTCGAGAATTTATAGTTTAGAGGAACCTTTTCCTCGGAACTTTAGTTGTCTTGCTCAACCTCCTACACGAATGCCTGCGGAGACTAATCAAGTTACAAGAGAGAACTTAGGTTTTCCTACAGGTGTTAGTCAAAATTCATCATTTAGTCCTGTTATGCCTAGGCAAGTGGGGTTTCAATTTTCTGAGAACAGTTCAGAGTTGCCAAATCGTGATAGACCAACTAACAATTATCAGCGTCTTTCTGATTACTATAAGAGGGTGTCCTTAATTAAAAATTCGACTCCTATAGGCATGTTTCGGACGGGTAGGACAATGCCTCATGATCATAGATGTTTTGATAGATTGCCGAATAATTTTTCTAATTATGATAATCATGTTCAGGGTAATAATGCAGTTGTTAGTACCACTACGCATTACATAAATAAATATTCCTTTCAGAAATCTATTGAATGTTTTGAATCGAAAATAAAAGGGTTTAAAGTTATTGATGGTAGAAATAGTTTTATAGTTTTTGATATATTACTGGTAGTTGAAAAAATATTGGAGCAATTTTCTTGCCCAATGACAGTGATCTATAGTGCTTTGTTAACACGTAGTGAAGGAGATTTTCAAGTGGAAGTACAACATGCCATAAATAATAACTCTTCATGGGAGTTATTTAAATGTAAAATACTTGATAGATTTGTGTCAAATACTGTAAAACATTCTTTAGTATCTGAAAGATTATTCAGAAAACAAGTTAAATGAAGCGGTAGATCAGTTTGTGGAAGATGTTTATTACGCATCTCTTGTTTTGAGATTTAATTGTAGTGAATCCCAATTGATTAGTATATTGTTAGATGGAATGAATCCATCAGTTCGATATAGAATGCTTCAGAGGCATGTGCCAAAATCAGTCTGAATTAAGAGAAATTTGTAGTGATTATTCTAAGCAATTTAGAGAACTTGAATATATGAAGATGGGTGCTAAATCGGGGGCATCAGTAGCAGCTGTTAATAAAGGTCAGCTTTCTTTTAGAAATAATTCGGAAAGAAACATTAGTAAATCTAAATTTAATCAAAAGGATTTGGTCGGAAATAATGTCTTGGCTTCTAAACGAATTTCGTCTACGGGTCCTGAACATCGTTTTGAGTATCGGGCTATTCCCTCGCAGTCTGATGAATTGATTGCTTCTTTTGTTGATGCAATTATTAATAATGTTAAAACTCGGGTTTGTGTGGACAGTGGCTCCTCGTATAATTTAACAACGGAAAATTTTGTTAAGAAGTGTTCTCTGGAGAACTATTTGGTTGAGACTGAGCCTGAAAATATTAGAGCTCCTTTGGGAACTGAATATTTAAGCAATATGGAGATTAGTTTAACATTGAACTTATCCGGGTGGTTCGAAAATGTGAAATTCAGAGTGGTGCCAGAACTTCCTTGTGATTGCTTGGTTGGTATACCCTTCTTGCGAACAACATCGTCAGTAGTTGATTATTCAAAAAATAAATTAATATTACGTAATAATAGAAAAACATTAGTTTTGCATTATGGATTGGAAGAGGCCTCGTTAACTGATACTTCTGGTCAAGTGCAATCTCGAGTCAGGTTTGGAACTCGTTCTGACCAATGTTTGAAGTTTCCGAATACTGAAGGAAGGAAAAATAAGAGAATGTCTTCGTTGTTTTTTAGGATGGTTACAACTCCAGTACTTCGTAACGATTGTGGAGTGCAGTGCGATATTGATCTATTCACTATAGAAAAACAGTTACTTGAAATAACGGTTCCTACTGATAAACAATTAAATCAGCTTCGAGAAATATTTGATAAAACTCATTCCACTTCCGGGATAGTTAATGATGCAGAACGAATTGAATATGACGGGAAAGTTATTTCTATTGACCGAGGTTTGCAGGTGTGTGTCGATTCTGATCCCATGTTGTCATCTTTTGTTGAAAGTAAACCTATCGATCTTGGAGATGTACCAAATTTACCGAGTTCTTGTCGAGTGGATCTAGGACTGATTTGTAGTGAAGTTTTTGATGGTTGCCGTACGGAAGATATTAAATTGGAGGGAGATTGTTTGGATGGAAGTACCTGCATCAAACCTAGGCGCAAGAAGAATAGAAGGAAAAAGAATAAATCAGGATTTTCTACATATCGGGATAGTCTGTAAGTTTGGAAATGTGAATGCAGTCCAAGCTGGAGGAGCGGCTAAAGATATCTTGTGTTCTTCTGAGAATAGTGTAAACAAGAAGAGGCACTGCAAATCTGAAAGGGGGAAGGCAGTCCATCCAGCAGGAGTAACTACAGATGATATCTTGTGTCCTTCCGATAATATGAAGAACAAGAAGAATAATATTGAAAGTGACTCAGAAGTTTCAGACTTAGACATTGAACAATCTAACAAATTTTATGAACTCGTTAGGAAAAATAGCAAACCTTTCCCCCAAAATTGCCAACATAATAGTGGAGATTTGAAACCTAATTTAATCCCTTCAGCGTGTGAAAAATTTTCGGATGAAAATCGATACGCGGATAATGGCGTTCCGGAATTTGTGGACGAGCTTCGTGAGGAATTTCAAGATGTTATTTCTAATGAAATTGGGTGTTTAAAAAATTTTGAAGGAAAATTATACTTGAAAGAAATTAAACCTTTTAAAGAAAATCCGTTTCCCATACCCAAGGGTAAGGAAAAAATATTTGATAATTGTATTGATGAATTGGTTTCTCAAGGGATACTTGTAGAAGTGGACCACTCGAATTTTGGTAGTAGCTGCTTTTTGGTTAAAAATAAAAACAATACGTATAGAATAGTCGGAAATTTCTGTAAAGCAAACAACTTAATTATTGATGACGTTTATCCGTCTCCTAATTTAGAGGAGTGTCTTACCAGTCTAGCTGGTAAGCGTGTTTAGTTCTTTAGACTGGAAAAAGGCTTATAACCAAATTCTCTTACACAGACTCCCGAGAAATTACGACTATTGTCACTCCTAAAGGCAGCTACCAATATACGAGGGTCCCAGTGGGAATTAAGACTGGAAGTTGTCTTTTGGCACGAGCCATGGAGAAAATTCTGGGGATATGAAAAATCAAGGTGTAAGAGTATATTTTGATGACGTTTTACTGGCGTCAGACAATGTTGAGGACCATAAGAAAACTTTAAAATTAGTACTTGAGAGACTTAGGGAAAATGGTGTTACTACCTCGCCAGATAAAAGTTTGTTTTTTGTAAGAAAATCAAATACCTTGGCTTTGTGGCTGATGGCAACACCATAGAAATCGATCCTTCCAGAATAGCTGCTATTCAGAATATACCCCCTCCTAGGAATAGAAGGGGAGTAATGAAGATTTGTGGACTATTTAATTATTTTTCCAAATTTGTTAGTGGTATACAAGAATTAATGGCTCCCATTAGTGAATTACGTTCCATTCGGAAACCTTTCGAATGGACAGTAGAGCATCAAAAACTTTGAATAATGTGAAGAAAATGTTGATAGATAATGTGGTTTTAAAAACTGATTTGAATAAGAATTTTTTTGTGCACTGCGACGGGTCAGGGAAAGCCATTGGAGCTTGTATTTCTCAGTATGACGACAATAATCGTCTTCTCCCAGTTGCCTTTTTTTCCAAAAAATTAACAGAAGCTGACAGACATCGTAGTATCTACGAGATAGAATTTATAAGTCTAGTAAAAGCCATCAATAGGTTCAGGCACTATCTAGTCAATGAGTTTGAAGTCTTTACTGATAACAAATCATTGACTTGGATATTAGGGAATTCAAAACGTCTATTAAAATGCGGACCATTGGTAGAAACATTGTGTCAGTTCTCATTTACTGTTAAGCATATAAGATCCCAAGACAATTTGGTTGCAGATTTCTTAACCCGTATGTATGACCCTTTTGAGTTTATTCAAGTGGATGGTCATGTTGGACTCGCGATAATGAAAAAGAATTTGCGAGTTGCTAATTCATGGTTTCTTCCACTTGTTAAAGAGCCCATAGATATTTTACAACGACGAGACCCAGAATTAAGAAATTTTATCGAAAGATTAGAGTATGGAGAAGGTATCACAAACTTTGTTCTGAATAACGGGATTTTAATGAAGAAGAGTAAGACATTTAATTATCCTTACAAAATTATGATTCCCAAAGACCTACAAAAGGTAATAATCGAATATTTTCACGATCATGCTTTGTCCGGTGGTCATACAGGGGCTTATAGAACATTATCTAAAATAATGAAAAGATATACGTGGGACACTATCGTAGATGATGTTAAAAATTATGTGAGAACTTGTCCACTTTGTCAGAGGATAAAGGATAATAACAAAAACAAAATGGGTCTATTGTCATCGAAATATTCGACCAGAGTTGGAGAAAATTATATGATAGACGTTGTTGGCCCTATTCCTGTTTCTAACGGGTTTAAGTTCATTCTTATAGGTGTCGACAATGCTTCTAGGTTTGTCTTTTTAGAAAAAATGAGAACCTTAAACTCAGGGGTAATCTGTAATAAATTATTGGAAACATTCAGTAGAATTGGCTTGACGGAAACAATTTCTACTGATAACGCTTCCGTCTTTATTTCTCAGCAATTTAAGTCTTTTCTGTTTTCCCATGGAATACAACATATTAAAATAGCTCCTTATCATGCTGAAGCTAACATTTCTGAAAGATTCATTCAGTTGCTTCAATTACTGTTATTTTTGGTTAATTGGTTTAAAGATTGAGTTAATTTAGCGTCCCCATTGAGTTGCTTCAATTACTGTTATTTTTGGTTAATTGGTTTAAGATTGATTTAAGTTAGCGTCCCCATTGAGCAGCTACAATTACTAGTATTCTTGGTTAACTAGCTTAAAGATTGATTTAATTTAGAGTCACCATTGAGTTGCTTCAATTGCTAATTTTTTTGCTTAATTGGTCTGAAAGTTAATTTAATTTAGCTTTCCCATTGAATTGCTTCAATTTCTAGTATTCTTGGTTAATTGGTCTCAAGGTTGATTTAATTTAGCGTCCCCATTTAGTTGCTTCAATTTCGACTATTTTTGTATAATTAATTGGGAGGTTAGTAGTTCTAGTTTCTCGTCTCATTTGTTTCAGTTTCAGGGTCTTTGTAATTAATTAGGTTTGAAGTTCGGTTAGTTTACTTTAGTGTCACAATTAATTCTTTTGATTTTGAGTAATCTTCCGTTAATAGTCAATTCTGTAAGTTTTTTTATATTTAGCGTCCTTTTTAGTTCTTTCAGTTTTGAGTAATTTTGTCGTAATTTAGTTTGTGGATAGTTTTTTATTTAGTGTCCCATTCGGATTTTAGTTGCTAGTACTTTTGCGACGTCAGCCTTATTGTTTGAAGGTTTCTTTCATAGTTGGTACATTGGATTATTATTAAAGTTCGGTACTCTTGGTTTATTTGATCTAGTTGAATGAAGCTAGCTTTCAAATTAAAATTACGGAAGAATAAATTCGATTCAGTGCTTTAACGACATTTCTTGTTGGGGTTTATTTCGTATTCAATTTGGTTTTATTTAATTGTTAAATCAACCGTCTGAATTGGTTCATTAAAAATTGTTTGTTACAAATTTTAGTCCTAATTTATATTCTTTGAACTTATAATTTATCGTTTGTTTGCAATTAATTTTCCGATTGGCGTTAGAGTAGCAAATTTTATTCCTAGTTCACGTGAGTTTTTTGATTCGAAGTTTAGCTTAGTTCTGTAAAATCTTCGGCCTGATCTAATAGTTTTCTTGGATTATCATTGTTCTCTGAAACTATTTATTGGGAGTTAGCTCAGTTCTGAAATTGTCGGATTCCTTTTTTTTCTGGAGTTTTTTTTTGAAACTTAATTATATTGCTTTAGGTTCTGTTTAGGGTCTTTCGCATATTATTGTTTGATTAATCTGTTATTGACAACGTTTCTTCTGAAAGTTCTCGATTTAGAAATAGCGCCCCAAACTAAATATTTAGGTTTGAACACCACTCACTGAAAAAAACTCGTTGATTAACTGTAACAATCTAGTCTCCGAATTATAGCAATTAATTATTTGATTCAAATCTGTTTGGTTCATTTAATTAACTTTTGTTGAGCTTTAAAATAATTATATTTTTAATCTAATTTGGTCGGTTGACTATTGGCTTACTTATAAATAATTCTATCAATTTATAATTTGATTAGTTGTAGAAGTCTGTGATTGACGGTGTGACCAAATTAAATCATTCTATTTAATATAAGAATTTATAATAGAGTTGTGAACTTTCAATATTTATTAATTTTTGGAACTGTTGTTATACTACGGATTGAATGAGATCTGAATCATATATAGGGTGATTAAAAAGTAATATTTGCTGTAATATTTTCTTCTGGTTTTAATGCAAACTGTTAAAGAAAATAAATTGTTAAATTGAATTTCGTTGATTTTGAATTAATATATTGCTAGTGTAATTATTTAAGATCTTAATTCTTTAATTGTTAATTCTTGACTTTAGGTAATTTACTTAAGGGATATATATTTATATATAGAGACTGACAATTTTTCAGGAGCACGGCTGTGATTCTTAAAGCACCCCACTGTATTGAGATTTGCCGAATCGTCCTTGCTTGTAATTCTCTTTACCGAATTTTTTGTGGGATCGTTGGACGAACTAGATGGTTTTTCACTTTTAAGCGCGGGAGCGTTACAGAAAGTGACACCTTTCGGCAAAGGTATAGCAACATAAAACTAGAACAGCAAGTTTATTTTCCAATACTAGTTCAGGTTACTTTAGTATAAAGGGAATTGAAGGGAAAAGAATCTCTTTCGAAGCCATCAAAGTTTGCTGAAAGTTATTTTTTCATGGCCTATTAACGTGCATTCAGTAACTTGCAACCCAATTAATAGTTAAGTATTTTGCCTTTTGGGAGGTTCTGGGACTTTTTTTTCTTCCTGAAAATGTTTTTTCCACGTTTCTTCATCTTTAGCTTAAGTAGATAGCGAACCTCACTTCTGGGCCAAAACTCCAAGTTAACACATTTCGTATATATTTTTAACCAGCGCAGAAGGATCCAGCTAATTATACAGTTACACGGCCCAAAGTATTCCCATAACTACAATGTTAAAGTGAGATCACATAGGCTTTTATGACATTTGAAATCATAAAACTTACAACTTATAGTGCTGTCTTTGATTGAAAAAATAGTTTTTGTTTGATCGAAATCGGTTCAGAAATAGCTGAGTAATACGAACTTAAAGTTTAGTATGTCGCATATGGTTGTTACATGTATATATACATGTATATATCTATTGAATGTCTTATAAATTGCATAACTCTAAGAATATAATTATAAAAAACTCAAATAAATCCCTTATTTATACATATATCTTTCAAATTCAAATGATATTATGTTCTATATATCCAAAGGTCTTAGTTTTTATAATCTTGAAACTATAAAAACACTTATACACTTAAAACATACTTAAAATTACAAGTTCGGCTATTGATAATAAAATCATAAAAACACTTATATACTTATAACATACTTAAAATTACAAGTTCGGATATTGATAATGGAATCTTCTGCAAACTTCGTTCTCTATAGGAAACAATGACTTCTTAAACTCTGTCCACTGATCATAATTCAAGCTGAATAGACAGACGTTAATATCAAAAACTATTTCAACTTCGGTTTGCACATTTTTCACAATTACATTAAAATTATTAGTAAGTATGAATTTCTTTTAGGGATCCATTCTAACCACTCCATTTTTTATTTCTGAAGACATATTCTAGTCATTTTTATTATTTTTTGGATTCACAAAACCGATCCTCATTTGATATTTACATACAGAACTCAACAGTTGGATAATTATCTTTTAAACCAGTGTATTTAATTTTTATTCCATCTTTAACGATCCCATCAATCATTTTATCTGTTAAGTGTTTTGTAAATCTAGGTGGAAGAAATACTTTAAACTCTTCACATTCAACTAAAATGCTCTTTCCAAACTTAGTTTTAATCTTTTCCATTTTCACAATCTTATTCTGTATTTAATTCTAATTCTCTTAATCCAATAACCTGTTTTTGTTCAAGACTTCCAAGTTTATTTTAAAAATCAATGTGTTGAGCCATCTTTTATTATATAGGAAAAATCGATGAGATTACAATCCTGACTCATTAATAAAAACTGTGTGGTTGTGAGTTTGAAAGGGGTCTTGAAACGAGACCCCTTGTTCTATATAGATTATTTTATCTTCTTCATCAATATTTGTTCTAATTTTTTTCTGTAATTTTGTATTTGAGCTTCTTTTTTTGTTTCTAATAGTCTCGAATTTCATTAAGTATATCACTGATTCTATTAACAATAACCTTTACATTTTAATCTGTTAATTCACCATTCATTAACTTAATTACATTAAGCTCATCTTTAAACAATTCAATTTGATTCACCATATTTTTTATAATTTTTCTTCGAAGCTATATTAAACCGTGCTGATAGACCAGTGATAACAGCAGAAGCCGAAGCAAAGGCAGTTGTAATAATTGAATATACTGTAACAGGAATAAACACATTGATGAACCCTGTAGAAGCTGATAGTAGAATTGATAACGTAATAAGAGTAGTATAAACACATTTTATTCTCTTAAACTTCCTTTTGTTTTTCATTAATAACTTCTCAAGATTTAATATAGTATCTTCAATTAACACAAATTCTCACGTGGTATGTTATCTGGAATATTCATTTATTAAATAAGTTTTTATATTGTCATCAAACACTTAGAAACTAAACAGATCTAATAAACATATAATTGATTTATATTTTCTCAATTATTTTTTCTTTTTGTACATCGTATTCTAAATTCTTATTAATCAAAACAACATAACAAATCGTTTTATCTGGTACATCGCTTTCAAAATTAACAGTTTCAAATTAGTTCCATCACTTACAGTTACTGATTTATGTTTGCTTGTATTAATTACAAACAACGGTCTATTTTTTAAAAACTCTTTAGGATAGTAATACATCTCAGTGTTTCCAATTGTAGCTCTCTTATATATCGTATACATTTCGTAAGCTTTCAAATACTTATGTTTCGCAAAATCTAAGTTTAAAGATTCTAATGGAAAAGATTCGTTTCTAGAATTACGAAAATGGATATTCTGAACTTTACAATGATCAAAATAGCTTGAATCTCTTGATTATCATTTCTGTCAGTTTGAAAAAAGGCAATCACAAAATCAGGCATATCAAATTCACTTGAGTTAAATTGTGTGGTTAAATCAAACTAAATATTTGCCACTAACTGATTTCTGTAAACATTGATATGTGTTGAAGGAAATAGGAATCTTACCTTCTTTTAACATATTCAATTTTAGCAAGGTAGCATAGTTAGGTTCATAATTAACAACAGGCATTCTTAACTCCATATTTGTAATCTTAACTTTAAGTGGATGTGGTTGATCATTCTCATATGTTCCATCTTCCTTTTTTGTTTTCCAAATAGCAAATGCATTATCAGAACCACTTTTAAATATATATTTTAATCCACCTTTCCACATAATATCTTTATAATCAGAACAAAAGCCTGGTAAAAGTCTTAATAGAAATACTATTTCGTCATCTGTTCTTCGCCATATAATTCCTTTCCATCCACATTCATCATAATGATTTGCCTCTGGTTTTGAAATCGTACATGTATTTACAGCTGTTGAAGTTAAATCAGGATAATCAATAATATCCAATATCTGTCCATGCTTATAACTTGTATTTGAGAAAACAAATGTGGGAAGAAGTTATTAATAAGTCTAATATTTTGACCAGTAGTATATTCACCATTAGCATCTCTACCTCTAATTTCAAAAGTTAAATAAATATCAGCATAATAAGAATGAACAAACCCATCTCCAACATCCATATCAAACTCAATAGATCTATTCGGTTTATTTAAATTTTCGATGGTTTTTTGATTAGGTTTAAAGGATTGTAATTCATATGACTATTTTATCCATTTATTATAAAGAAAAAGTATTTGTAATCGTTTTATGAATTAAACTCATAAAACAACTTAAATATAACTTCTCCAAATATCCTTATTCCTATTCACTTGACTAATGATTTTTAGAAAACTATACCCATTTGTAAACATTTTTAACACTATAATGCATAAATGCCCACAGATTACCTCGTTAAAATGTTGTATACGGCTGCTATTGTACTCTATATTATGACCAAGATATTTTACGAGTGTTTTTGGTGGATTACCTCCAAATGAATCAAACACATACTTTCTATTTCCTTCTTTCCAATAACAAATCCAATGCGTTCTTATATTATTAGACGTATCAAAATTAACAATACCACATTCATTCTTCCTTGGTTGTTTAGGCAATTCATCACTCATAAATACACCTCTAAAGTTTTTTATCTTAAATTTTTTAACAAGTTGTATTAGGTCTAAATTGCTTAAAGGGTTAATTTCTTTTTTTTTCTTTACTGTTTTGGATTTTACGTTTTTTGAAAGCTTACCACCTTGTTTTTCTTCCATTGCTAAATTATGTCCCTTTTGTTCTTCTAATTCCTGTTTATTCATTTTTACATCATCTACAGCTTTTACAATAGTAGCTACACCTCCAGCAGCAGAACCAAGAGCGCCTATTAAAGCTAAAATTGTTGGCTCCATAGTGAACTTTATTATCGTTCGTCTTCATTTCTTTGTTAATTTTTTTAACTTGTGGTATAGAAAGAGATAAAGACAAACATTTTTCTTTATTTAGTTTCTCTTCTTTTTGTTTGAGTTGTTTCTTAGTTAGAATGTGATCAATATTTAATTCTTTAAGTTCCTCGTGAGGAATAGTAAATGTAAAACTTTTCAACTTCATATTTATTATATAATTAAAAATTTTTGTGAAAAAATTTCCATAAAAAGCACATATAAACCTAAATCTAAAAATACTTATAAACCTAAATCTAAAAATACTTATAAACCTAAACCAAATCTTACTTTTGTGTTCATAGCTAAAGCAGTCCCTAAAGCTGGTAAACGTTCTGTTATCAAGTTTGCATCTTTCGAGAAAACTCTTTCCCATGCTTTATTTTCTAATTCTTTGTCTGCAATATGTCTAGAAGATGTATCTTTATTATCTCTAGTAAATATCATGTTCTCTACAAGCCACATCTAGTGAGTTAATTCCATTGTCTCCTCTTTCTAATCTTTCTTGTAGCTTAGTTCCTGGCAGTTAACCCTCCAAGTTTCCCTGAAGACTGGACTGTATCTTAATGGATCATAGGAGTTGGTCAGACCCCTCACCACCACACCCGTTCAGTCTCTGAGACGGCTCCATATTAGACTGACCATTATATTTGAATGTTGCATAATTCTTTCCATACAGTTTTAAATAGCTTCTCTTTACTTCTTCGTTCTCTCATTCTAAGTTTATTTCTTTCTTTTTCTTTTTCATGCCAAATAGGATCTTGTTTATGTCGATGATAATAAACCCTTCTTACTGCTCTCTTTTTATCCAAATCTCTTGTTTTCTCTCTGTTAAATGAATAAGCTCGAAGAACATTAAGTATAATATTTTTATCAAATATTTCAAGCTCTTGTTGTTCTCTAATTCTTAAATCTTTTGTTGAAGAAACAGTTACTATCTTAATAGGTTCAATGGAGAATTTATCTATTCCAATAGTTCTCATGTATTCGCTAATATGTTTAAGATTATTATTTCTAGCATCATCCTTATGAGAACCCATTCTTTGGGATAATCTCGTTGTACTTCCAATATAAATTTTATCATCAATGCTATTTATGATTTTATAGATAACACCTTTCATTTTTATTTTTTATTTTGCTAACTAAGGAGCTCGCCTGCGGATTATCCAATCCTAATCGTTATTACCATTGTGTTCGGTCATTACCCGAGTTCCCCCTAAGTTTCCAAATAGAGGTGGTAGATTAGGCTCTAAGGACGTTCCCGCAACAAGGTGTGTGTTGCCATGCTCTTTTCAAGCACGACAGCGGCCCAATTGACCGCAAAATTCGTATCCTGGAATATGTAATTCAACTGGAAGTTTATTAATCAAATCATTTAGTAGTCCTTTTCCATACTTCTCACTGTTCCAAAACTTTGGTGGTAACGTATTCAATATCTTTATCAAATAACCTATACCCTTTGGATCATAAGGAATAAATTGTGCAAGTTTAGAATTAATCATACCCACTATGCCTACTTTCTCATTGTAAAAGTTATCATTCCCAGCTTTTTCTTCTCCATCTATAACTATCAACCTATCAATTAACTTTCTCACATCATCCATCCATATATATTCTTTAGGTAATTCGTTATATATTTTTATTCCTTATCCTGACTTTGGTGTTTTCTTTTTCGGTGGTGTTAGTCCTAATGTTGGTTTTATATATTCATCCCAAATGGTTTTAATGATTTCTAGATATTTTTACCTCTGTTAGACCTTTGTTTTCTTCTACTTGGATCGCTATCTTGAAATGCAACATTAGAGTCAATAACTATCTGTGTATATTTTTGTAAATCATCCTCACCATAATTTGTCGGATTGTTTCTTGTCAACAGTTCCCATAAACCTTCTGTTCCTGTATAATGTCGATTGTTTATTATTAAATCATCACCATTTATTTTAACTTCTTTATCTCCAATCATATTTATTATTTTTCCATCCTCATTATATGCTTGTATTCCGAAAATCTTATCATCTCTTGTATATTATTTTGTAGCAACTTTACCAAATCGTGTCCCTTTTTCAATTGGTTCTATACCTTCTACTTTATCTTTAATTTGTTTTCTCATATGCTTAATTTCTTTAGTTACAGGTGAATCATCCTCACCTATTGAACTATCATAGCTTGTTCTTGAAGGTGTTTCAAATAAATCAGAATCTAATCTTGCACTTTTCTTTACAACCGGAACTAGCTCTTGAATTAGATTTTTATTTTCTTCTGTTACTTTTGCTATATTTTGTCCTAAGCCTTCAATCGCATCTATAACAGGCTGATCTTGTTCTTTATATTTCTCATATTTACCTGGATTAGTTCGTTTAATTTCCTTAAATCTTTTCACAAGTTCTTCTTTTAACTTTATATATTTCTTAGCTTCAGCAGCATCTAACTCGCTCATTTATTATATAAAAAAATAAAAACGTAACATAACGTGCACGTTCACCTACGTTGAATCACGTTCTCTATACTTTTAAAAAGTCTTTAATTTTATTTCTGTAATTTCCATTATTCGTTTTCCTAGTCATATCTATTGTTAAGAAACCATGTTCTTTCCGACACCTATTGCAGAGTGATTGTAATTTTTCAAACGACATATCAGATCCAACAAATTCATCATATATGTTTTAAATTTACATTGTCCTGTCTAAAAATACAAAGAAAATTTAAGTTATCTCTTATTAGCTGTTTTGGTACTTTAGAATATGTTTGTCCAAGATAGAAGCAGTTTAAACCTTTATGCCTACCTCGAGT
This sequence comes from Thermobia domestica, assembly GCF_964235325.1. Lineage (NCBI taxonomy): Eukaryota > Metazoa > Arthropoda > Insecta > Zygentoma > Lepismatidae > Thermobia > Thermobia domestica. Next base: position 295,223,519 of record NC_137460.1, on the reverse strand, counting down.
AAAATATTCTCTAACGTGGTTTTGTTGTTCTAAAATGAAATCATCAAACACAACTACAGAATCCTTCTCACACTCATCTAATGGAATAATCTCTTCGTTGTTTCCTTTTACTATTGCAATTGTCTTATTAATATCTCCTTCTACGTCTTGGAAAAGTTGTATTAACCGTTGATATTTAGGTTGATGTAGACTTTTAGAATAGATATAAACATTCGCATATTTAAGCCAATCTGGCGCTAGTAAAAAATTATCAATCATTAACGTCGTTTTTCCACAACCACTAGGTCCTATAATTAAACATCTTATATCATCAGGTAACAATATACCATTCTTCTTTTTTACAGTTTGATCTAATAACCTTACTTGAATATCCCATTTATTCATTTCAACTTTTATTATATAATAAATGAAACTATTTAATTTAAACGGTTATTCATCTGAACTAGGCATGTATTTACATTATGAATTTGAAAACGATTTAGAAGTAGCAGTTGCAGGATTTTACACAACATACTTAACTCCAAACATTACAGAAAAAAATAAGTTAACAATTTGTAGCAATAGTCCTGTACTTTCAGAGCAAGTCATAGTTCAACCTGGTTAATATAGTTTAAAGGAATTAGAATAATATATTAAATCAAATCTTCCAAACGAATTCATATCTAATAGGAGTATTAAATTCACCGAAGATAGAAACCCAATAGAGTTAAAATACTTAGCAGTTTGTGTGATATTGCCTTAGATACTATTAACACTGTATTAGGTTTTAGTAAGAAGAAGTTAGCTACAAACTTAGAACATGTTGGAGATAAGCTACCAAAATTTCATCCATTTGATACTATAAATATTCACTGTGATTTAGCAGAAGGTATGATTTTAAAACATAATGAAACAACACACAACGAAACAGATTTAATAGCAACGTTTAGAATAAATGCAGAGTTTAGAGAACCAATTATATATTAACCTAAAGAGAAGATATTTTTCCCAATACATCACACCAAATTTAATAATATGAAAGTTTCAATTCGAGATGAGAATGGTGATTTGATTGATTTTGGTGGAGCTCGTATAACTGTTCTTCTCGCTGTTAAATAGATATAAATAAATTTTGTATATAATAAATATGGATATCTTTGGTAATGCTACTAATAGAGATCAAAAACCTTAGTGATCTGGATAAAGTTTTCACAACAAATAATAGAACATGGGTTGATTTTAAAAACAAAAGACCTGTTAATGTGTCTGATGCTATTGACCAACAAGATGTAGTAACTTTTCATCAGTTTGAATCAATAAATAGCCAATTTGTTACAAAAGATTTCCAAACATCAAACAGAGAAGCAAATATGTTCATTAATAAGAAAGAAACTATAAATCTATTATGTCGATTGAGAACTAAAAATGTTAAAGACCCAATCTTCAGGATATTTAATCTGTCGAATGGTTATAAGTTTCTCTATAATGGGAAAATAATGCATATGGAATTAAGTATAGATAAATACTACCTACCTATATTTTTGAACGATACTGTAGTAGAAACTTTGCCTTTAGACATTAAGAAAGGTAAAACTTTTCCTTTAGACATCAAAAAAGGTGATGTAATTACGTTTCAAGCAAATAAAAATTCAGTTTTTTAAGAAGGACAATTATTAACTGTTATTATGTACATAGAAAGAGAACTTAAATGATTTTCTATATAATAAATAGGATGTATTGTGTTAAGTGTAAGAAATCAACAGATACAAAGAAAGATACCATTAGGATAGAACGAACAAAGAATGGAAAAACTTTAAAGAAAGGTATTTGTTCTGTATGTGGTATTACTAAATCTCAATTCGTTAAAAAGAAAGATTGACTAGAAGAAGGTAAAGGTATTAGAGAAGACATTATACACGAAATTCACAAACCTTCTAGAAAGAATTATCGTAGGTCAAGTGTTATTGTTAAAGGTATAGATGACTTATGGCAAGCTGATCTTGTAGAAATGGATAGTGGTGTGTTAAAAGGAATCTCTAAGTTAAATAAAGGCTATAAGTATTTGTTAACGATTATAGATGTATTTTCGAAATATGCATTTGCTGTTCCCGTTAAAGATAAGAGTGGTAAGAATGTTACAGAAGCGTTTGAGCCAATATTAAAAATTAGAAAACCTAATAACTTACAAACAGATCAAGGTAAAGAGTTTTACAATAAAGAATTTAAAAAGTTGATGGAGGTAAATAAGATTAATCATTACTCAACCTATAGTGGTAAGAAAGCTTCTGTTGTTGAAAGATTCAATAGAACACTTAAACAGAACATGTGGAAGAAGTTCACAACACAAGGAAATTATAAATGGTTAGATACATTACCAACACTAGTTAAAGAGTATAATCATCAAATTCATAGAACAATTGGTTTAAAGCCTGTAGAAGTTAATAAAAAGAATTAGCAAACAATATTAGAGAAAGTGTATCAAAAAGAATATAAACGTGTTAAGCCCAAATACAAATTAGGCGATCATGTTCGTATAAGTAAATCGAAAGGGTTATTTGAGAAAGGATATACACCTAATTGGTCAATAGAAGTATTTGTTATTAGCGAAGTTATTCCATCTAATCCACCTACCTATAGAATTAAAGATTTAAAAGAAGATGTACAAGGTAGATTTTACGAACCAGAACTATTAAAGACGAAACACAAAGATGAATACTTGGTGGAGAAAGAGTTGAGAAAGAAAGGTGATAAAGTATACGTTAAATGGTTAGGATTTGATGAATCACATAATAGTTGGATAGATAAAAGTAATGTTGTAGTGTAAATATATGTCTTTTATGGTTATTATTACATAAAAGGTTAGTATGAATAGTGAATCATTCCACTTGTGTTTAAGCTAAGATGAATGATGATTGTTTTAGTTGTAAGGGAGTACCAAACTCAATCAACCTTCTAAATAAAGTAAAAGAAAAGTATGATTGTCATGTGGATGGAGAAGATGATGAGATATTTATAAAGGTAAGGGTTATGTAAATATAACTTTTATGATTATTGATCATACAAGTTTAACATTAATCTACACTAACCTAATTCTTCATAAAAACGTGCTATCAATATCTAGAATAAACCGGGTTATCAATTATTATGTATAACCGTTCTACACAAAGGACAAGTGTTATTTCCTAACCAGGTAACCATACACTCAACACAGAACACATGTTCGCATGCTGTTTTACACAATTGAGTTTTTGTTTCTTTGCATATTGGACATTCTTCTGTCTTCTATTAAGCGTAAACCTAATGAAAGTAATATTAGTTTGTTTCTAAGGCTATCGCTAACATGTTTATTTACTCTTAAGAATTGAACTATATTGATCTTGTCTTTGATTCTCATTATAAAGCTTTCAGAAAAACTCCTATTCGAACAAGTATATGCTATCACACTTAAATTTAAACCTTTGCTTTCAAACTCGAGAATGAATTTTTCGCTTTTATCATCTAAGCTAATATTTGGCCAATCAACTCTATTTTGGTATTTTCTCACGTGTTTTATCTAGTTGTGGTGTAATAGCTCGCCAATTGATAAGAGAATTAAATTCGCTCAAGAAGGTTGTTCTTTTCTTTCAATATGGCACTCTTTAGAAACTGCATCCCAACAGAGTTTATCTTAGGAACTCAAGTGTGAGCAAATTTGTAAGATAAGAGATTATTTCCCATTGTAAGTATTCTCTGAATTGTGTACAAAAATTAATAGCTTGTTTCTCTGTATACTTTCTCCAGTTATTTTTTTCAGTGAATGCAGGCCAATCAATCTCTTTAAACTCATTAAGAAAATCTTCTGTCATTTGTCGAGCATATTCATCAGTGTAGTAATGCCATTCTATATGTTGTCTTACATGTTCTTTATGTTTTAATACGAATTCTGGTTTTAAATGAGGATAAGACCTTAATCCATACTTTCGCTCACACAACTTATCCCAGAAAAGCATATCACCATACTTATTAACAATGCTTTCGTGTTGAGTCAGATCTTTTCTTCTTGATAATCTAACCCAATCGATGTGTTCTTTGTGATTTTCAATAAAAGAAAGTGATAGATTATGCATTGATGTAACTGAATACCAATTTATCTTGCTTTGAAAGTATGTAGAAAGTTATCGGATAAATCCTTTATTTCTGAAATTTGTCTCCATTCTTCGACATTTCGATTATTAAGTACATCTATAACTATATTTTTACAAAGTGGATTTTCAAAGTAGTTTACGATATGTTCAGGATTTAATTTTTGAGCCATGTCTTTTATAAGTTCAGTTAGTTGTTGTGAACTTGTGGTAGTTGTTCTGTGTTCGTTGATTAAGGTTATTAGTTCTGCTTTTGTAAGCTTTGAATAACCTCGTATTCCCTTTTCTTTACATAAGTTTTTTAATTCAGCAACAGTATGTTTAATTAAACTCATAATTACTCTATCGTTTTATATATAAATTTTAAAAAATAATGATCATTTTTGCTAATTTTCTATATAATAAATATGAAGACACATTTTGATTTATTACATGATAGACTTAAACTAATTCATCATGATCTTAAACTCATAACAACACTACTAGAGAAGCAAATACTGTTAAAGGAAAAAGAATTATTAATAATGCAACAAAAAACATCTGATTTGGATAGTGATGATGAATATAAATATGGTAGTGATGATTATGACGATGATGAGTAAGTTTACAAAAATGATTTAATTTTAATATGTGTATATGTAACTTTGATGGGTTATTCCCATAAAAGTCGTGTTCTAATACAACGCGTAATATGTAGACAATGGCAGGAGTGTACAATGTTAAGTGTTGCATTAGGATATATGGAAGTAAAAAAAAGTACAAAAATGACTAGAAATAATCCGGCGAAGATAAAAAATTGAGTAATAGTAAGATTTTCTATATAAAACGATAGTAATTATGAGTTTAATTAAACATACTGTTGAATTAAAAAACTTATGTAAAGAAAAGGGAATCAAAAGATATTCCCGATTAAGAAAAGCAGAACTGATAGACCTTCTTAAACAATATGATGATGAACAGATTAGAAATATATTCCCATTTAAACAAGAAGTAATTGAAGAACCAAGAATCAAAGTTGAATCAATACCAATTGATGTAAAACGTCAGAACATTGCATTAAAATCAAGATTAGAAACATGGAGATTTACAACATATTATAAGTCACAAGATCCACTTGAACAATATATTACTACAACATCTAAAGCCATATTAAACCGATTACAAATTAGCTTAAGTAAACATAGTTCATTAAAAGCTAATCTTTATATAAGTTGTACATATAAGAAAGGTAAAGAAACTCAAAACTTCTATTTTAACACTGAAAACCAAAAATATATCAATCAAGTAATTTAAAAGAAGAAATAACTAAGATGAAACAGAGATTAAGATCAAGAATGGATGAGCTCCAAGCTAGAGGTTCTGGCTGGGCTCTTATAAACATTAACTTTTTACAACTAGCAATCGTCAAATATACACCATATAGAGGATCAACATACATAGAATTACCTAAACAAATTCAAAACAAAAAGGCAGTAATTAATGTAAAGAATGAAGATGAAAAATGTTTCTTATATTCATTATACAGAGCCTTATATCCTACAAATTCACATCCTGAGCGAGTACCAAAAAATAATGAACTTTTGTTAAACTTTGAATCTAAATTAAAAAATATTCATTTTCCTGTAAAACTAAGCGATATTCCAAAAGCTGAAAAATTACTTGATATTTCTATAAATGTTTATGCATATGATAAAGACTATTCAATCTATATACTACATCACACACAAAACAAGCAAGAAAATCATGTCAATTTATTATATATAAAAGAACAAAATGAAGATCAAGTTAAAACACACTATTGTTGGATTAAAAATTTAAGCAGACTAGTATGTGCACAGTTAACTAAATGGAGAGCTCGAAAATATTTATGTGATAGATGTTTGTTATACTTTTACTCACAAGACGCTTTAAATAAACATGAGCAAGATTGTTCGTTAAATGAAGCAGTAAAAATAATAATGCCTGAAGAAGGTAAATGTGTTGAATTTAAAAACTACCAATACACAATGAAAATGCCGTTTGTGATTTATGCTGATTTTGAATGTTTGTTACATAAAGTTATGGGTTGTGAAGAATGTTATCCAGATAACGAGCCATATACGAAAAAATATCAACAACATAAACCATCTGGATTTTGTTATTATGTAGTAAAGAGCGATGGAAGTAAAACTAATCCTGTTTTGTATAGAGGTGAGAACGCTGCTAATAAATTTATAAGACTGTTAACAAAAGAAGCTAAACACATATCGAACATATACAAACAAAATAACGAATTACCATTAACAAAAAGTCAGAGAAAAGAGTTCAATGAATCTAAATGTTGTTATTACTGTAAGCAGGAGTATACTAAAGAAAATCATAAAGTTAAGCATCATGATCATATAACAGGAAAATTTGTAGCACCTCTATGTAATAACTGCAATTTAAAAGTCAAAGTACCAAAGTTTGTACCAGTGATCATACATAACTTGACAGGATATGACTCTCACTTGTTTATAAAAGAGCTTGGATGTAATAAAGAAGAAATAGATCTAATACCCAATAATGAAGAAAGATACATATCATTCAGTAAAAAGTTGGAACTATTAAATTGAAATTTGTAGATTCATTTAGATTTATGGCTTCTAGTTTAGACAAATTATCATCAAACTTGAAACCTGAGCAAATGATACATACACAACACTTTTATCCTAATCAAGAACAGTTTCAATTTGTAATAAGAAAAGGTGTTTACCCATATGATTATGTTAACAATTGGGATAGGTTTAGAGAAAGAAAATTACCGTTAAAGGAAGCATTCTTCAACAAGCTTATGAACACACATATAAGTGATGGAGATTATGAACATACAAAGAAAGTATGGGAAACGTTTAACGTTAAGAATCTCGGACAATACCATGATTTATATTTGAAAACAGATGTATTATTATTAGCAGATGTGTTTGAGAACTTTAGAGAAACATGTCTTAAAGCTTATGATCTTGATCCTGCTTGGTATATGAAGGCGCCAGGTTTAGCTTGGGATGCAATGTTAAAGATGACAAATATAAAATTAGAATTGTTGTGGGATTATGATATGGTATTAATGGTAGAGAAAGGTATAAGAGGTGGGATTAGTCAGTGCTCAAAAAGATATGTTAAAGCAAATAATAAGTATATGGAAGATTATGATAAGAATAAAGAAGATTCTTACTTAATGTATCTAGATGCCAATAACTTGTATGGGTGGGCAATGAGTCAATATCTACCGTATAAGGGATTGAGATGGTTAAGTGAAGATAAGAAATAGATTTTACAAGTATAACTGATAATTCTGATACTGGTTACATATTAGAAGTTGATCTTGAATATCCTAAAGAATTACATGACTATCACAAAGACTATCCATTAGCTCCTCAAAATATGTCCGCCTGGTTCAAAACAATCGAAGCTATTAACAACCCTATATGACAAAGAAAAATATGTAATTCACTATCGAAACCTAAAACAGTGTCTTTCACTTGGATTAAAACTTAACAAGATACATCGAGTAATAGGGTTCAAACAATCAGATTGGTTAAATAAATATATTGATTTAAATACACAGATGAGAACAAAAGGAACAAATGATTTTGAAAAAGACTTCTATAAGCTCATGAATAATTCAGTATTTGGGAAGACTATGGAAAATATTAGAAAGAGTTAATATCAAACTTGTAAGTGATGAGAAAAATACCAGAAACTTGTAGCAAAACCGAATTATAAGAGTGCTACAGTTTTTACGGAAAATTTAGTAGCAGTTCACATGAACAAGGTTAAAGTGCAATTTAACAAACCGATTTATGTTGGTATGTCAATTCTAGATTTGTCAAAATATTTAATGTACGATTTCCATTACAATGTGATGAAACCAAAATATCAAGACAAAATAGAAGTATGTTATACAGATACCGATAGTTATATATACCATATCCAAACAGAAGATGTGTACGAGGACATGAAAAATTACATTGATTACTTCGACACGAGTGATTACCCTAAAGATAACAAATATAAGATACCACAGGTTAATAAGAAAATACTTGGTAAGATGAAGGATGAGATTAAAGGTACAATCATAGAAGAGTTTGTGGGTTTAAGAAGTAAGATGTACAGTATAAAAGCACCTCAAATAGATTTAACAGATAAAGACTTTAAAGGTAAGTTCGATAAAGAAAAGTGTTGTAAAAAAGCTGTGTTAAGAAGAGTGTTGTGTATAAAAAACTTACATTTAACGAATATAAGGACTGTTTGATTAGCCAAAGAGAATATTATAAAAAGATGAATTTAATTAGAAGTTATAAACATGATTTGTACAGTATAGAAGTGAATAAGTTAGCTTTAAGTTGTGTAGATGATAAAAGATTGCTTTAAAGAATGGGATAGATACTCTACCATGGGGGCATTATAAGATAGAAGAAAAATAAAATATATACAATTCATTTATATAATAAATGCCTAAACAAAACATAATAAAATTAGACTATTTTCGATATTATTGCACAACATGTAAATCAATTGCAACGCAAACTGAAAAAGAATGTACAAGTGACTTCTGTAGCTTTGGTAGATGTAGTAGATGTGAAGATTATGGATATGATTATATTTGTAAATGCGTAGAATAATTTAGTTGTAGTTTTAGATGTAAGTTTTTTATGATTTTAAATGTCATAAAAGCCTATGCGATCTCACTTTGGGCTATGCAACTTAGTATAGTTTCTTGGGTCCTTCTGCGCTGGCTAAAAATATATACGAAATGTATTAGCTTGGAGTTTTGGCCCAGAAGTGAGGTTCGCTATCTACTAGCTTACTCTTAACTTTCAATATATTCTTCTATTTTTCAATCATCGATCCGTTCTGTTCTTCCTACTCCTCGCTTTCCTTCTATGGCGGTATGAAGAAGAGAATTTCTTCGCAAGATGTGTCCAATCCAATTGGCCTTTCTACGAAGGATGGTGGCTAGAAGCGTCCTCTTCTCTTCTATCTTCACAGAACATCTTCGTTTGTTATTCTCTCTATCCATTTCCCCATCTTCCTTCAACACCACATTTCGAAGATCTCTAAATATATTTTCTCTAACTTCCTTTGAATGAGCTGCTAAGAAAATTTTCGAAACAGCTTTCCCCGCTGGCATAGTGGTTAGCGCATGCGCCTTTGATGCAAGTGGTCTCGGGTTCGATTCCAATTGGAAATACATTTTTAAAAATTGTCTTAATACATTATTTTTTATAGAATTGGTGGAATGAGAATATGGGAGGAAACGGGAGAGCCCACGGACATGATGTTGGATGTTGTCCACCCCAAACTAACTTGGCTGCGGAATGGACCAGGCGGCCCCATTCAAGGTTTTTTTTTTTTTTTAACTGTAATGATTGGAGAACTTACAAAATACAAGCATCAAAATCGAATAAACTTCATAAAAACTGTCGCTGAATTTGTATTATTCTACTTTGTCTTACTTTTTCTGTTCTTGATGAATTTAAACCACGTAAAACTTTTTTTTGTCAAAGAAACAAACAAAAAATGTTTTATTAAAACAGCATAACTTTGACAGGGTGTCTACTAAAATTCCAAAATGAAATTTCGTGACTTTTCCGTGACCTTTTCTTTACCAAATCATAAGATTTCCTAACATTTTCAAGAGCGAATTTGGGTGCGAATTAGGCCGAATTTTCATCCATGCTATAGAAACGTACTTTGCTTGAGATTTGGTAGCGTCTAAAGCCGGCCAGACATAGACATTTTTGATGGTGAATTTTGACGTTTTATAGAACAAAATATTCCAATCTGTACTTACATTTGCACAGTAAAACAAAACAAACAAAAAAACAAAAAAGTGACCCAAAAGCTAAATTTCGTGACTTTCATGACAGTTTTCTGATTTCGTAACTTTTTCGTGACCGATAGACACACTGAAGAACGTTATTACGAAACAGAAATGGCAATACAAAAATACGGGTTGAATCAAGTGATTGAACCTTGCTTTTAGCATTACTTGAAGAAAATTCAAGCCAATATTAGAATAAATATAGATGTACCACAATAACATTTTAAAACACATTTTTCTGACCAGAACAAAATGAATTATTTAATAACTATACGATTTTTGTTACAGTTTCAAGGACCTAACGTCCTCTTCATCAGACATTTAGAAAAGACAGATGACAGCAAATCTTATATCTTCCTCAGCCGTTAGTTAGCATTTGCATTTATATAATTTTAATTGTTGTTTTTATATATATATAATTTTAAATTTGTAATATGTAACAAAATGTAACAAAATGCTAACTAACGGCTGAGGAAGATATAAGATTTGCTGTCATCTGTCTTTTCTAAATGTCTGATGAAGAGGACGTTAGGTCCTTGAAACTGTAACAAAAATCGTATAGTTATTAAATAATTCATTTTGTTCTGGTCAGAAAAATGTGTTTTAAAATGTTATTGTGATTATCCAGAACTATGGAGTATATTTATTAAGATGTACCACAGTGTATGCAAAATCAGCATAATTCACCAACTCATTTCAGATAGACTTACTTTAGAAATAATTACTTTGGGAGTGAAAGATATACAAATTGCTGAAAGATAACGGCTCAGTAACACGCAAATAAGGTAATAACATTAATTAAACAAGAATAGGTCTGATTTTCTGTTAACTTTATTTTTTTAAAAAGTATGAAAGACACGACAGCGTACAATAAACATGACTTGACTGAATATTTTACATCACAAGATAACAAAGTTTATATTCAACAAAAAATACAACATACACATTAAAATTTCATTTAAAAATAAATAATACTTGCAAGTACACATTTATGCACTTCATGTTTATACAAACATTGCTGCTTGTGAAAATTGCAATACCTAGAAATGACAACATGCATCAAAACTCTCGAGATCTGCATTACATTTGTATGACGTACAAACGATTACAATTTCAGTGGGATAGCGCATGCGAGAATACAGTTTCGTCCAGACACGGTATCGAGTCTGGACTAATCTGTGTCGATTGAGTCAGCTGAATGCTCGACTGTCGCCAAACATGCCTTTCCTCTCCATCGGCTTCCAATAATAATGGTCGATGCTACAATGGACTTGTGAACGCCGTGCTAAGTGGTAGACAGTCGTGGTCTCGGATGAGTTTCGCTTCAACCAATCCCACAGTAATGGATATATACACGTTAGATGACGGTATCCTATTAAGCACAATGCACCACCATTTCGGCTGTTGCGCAGTGCAACGTCACCAGTGACAAATTCTAGAGACCGAGATCTTCAACTTCTTTCAAACATCGGACGCCATGTATCAACAGGACAGTGTCCGGTCACATGTATAAGTCTTCTCCGATGAATGACGACCGCCCGTCGAACACGGTCGAGGTCTTGTAGGCTCGCATAGCAGATGGCATGCGATACCATAACAACACATCCAACGTCTGTTTGATTTGATGCCGCGCCATAGAAGCTCCTGAAATTGTAACCATTTTTATAGTCATCAAACGAATCTGTATACATTTCATTCTGCTCAAAAGTGTCTTTCTTGGTATCGCAATTTTCATAAACAGGAGTTATCTTTAGAATGTTGTACCCAGATATCCTTTTTGGAAGTCGGTTTCGCAGTTATACTTTACAAAAATAAGATTGTGCAATTATCAATAATAACACGAAAATTAATCACGTGGTAGTGTAAGCAGTGTTAGCTGACTAGGAAGGCCACACTGAAAACAAACATTGAAGTGTTCGAACCTTTCTTTAAACTTCAAGCCAAAAAATTAATAAGGAAATTATGGAACGAGTGGTGCTTAGGAAATAGTTGTATGGTTATCGTAAAAAGCACGAAAGAGAAGGTTGAGAAAAAGTTTCAAGTTAAAATTTTATATATATATATATATATATATATATATATATATATATATATATATAGGGTGTTACAGAAATGTGGCACAATATTTTGGGAACAGATTCGTCACATCGAAATCAGAAGAAAAAAGTCCTCTTACATATTGTCGAATTCTTCGTTCTGTAAGAGTGACAGGGTTGCTAATTTGGAATCGAAAATCGAATCGTGGCAATTGCGACGGAACAGATAGATGTGCACATACTTCAAGAGGTGATTAGTAACATCAAAAAAAGACCAAAAATCCTCTTGCATGGTGCATTGATATGCACATCTTTCTATTCCGTTCCAATTGTCAGATTCGATTTTCGATTCCAAGTTGGCACCCGTGTCACTCGTACATGATGTGGAATTCGGTAATATGCAAGGGGACTTTTTTCCCCCTCATTTTGTTGTGAGGTATCTGTTCCCAAAATTTTGTAACACCCTTTATACTGTATATGTGTATAAAATTACGTATGGTTATTGTATTAAACTGTACGTTTCATTCATTCCTTCCGCTGCATTCTAGTACTCTGTTACTTTCCTATTTTCCACCTTAAGTTTTATCCTGATACTTGGATACTTCAATATCTTCCGATGTAATGGCTCGCGGATGGATATTGTTTCATTCAAATTTTCAGATCAATTTTACTTAAATAGCACTGGAATGGAGAAAACTGTCAAAATGGATTGTGATTTTTGTTAAAATTTTAGTAGAAAACTTTTCCTCTATATATATGCACATGATGTGAGGTAAGTCTCTCGATGTAACATCATACTGAGTTAAGTGATCTTTTCAGTCTGCCTACAGTATATGTAGTTCTACAGATATAAGGCTTACAAGAAACTTTCGTTGCCCAATAATTAGTTTTTGAATCTGAAGCCACAAAATGTTTGAACGTCTCCTAAATCGAGTTTTCGTATTTTCTACGGAATAAGCACATCATACTGAGTTAAATGATAGTTTGGGTTTGGTTACACTATATGTACTTCTCCAGATGTAAGGCTTACAAGAAAATTTTTGATTGAAAGATATTGGATCTTTTGATCCAAAAAGTTCGTGCAAGCATGTGAAGAAAAGTGGATAGTTTTGGCTATCCAAAAGCGTGAAAATTCATAGCAGCACGAGTTATTTCAAAAACAAGGAACCGTGGAGCTGGCGTTCCCTGAAACTTCTCATTTCCCGCCGAAAGCATTCTGTATTCACTTCTGTCAAGACTTACTTTTTGCCTACGTTGAGCCCATCTTTAAGTCCGAGCGTATCTGGTAATTCTATTGGGAGCATATGTGAAATTATGCCCTGTGAGGAATCCCTTGTGCATCCTTGCACACTATTTAAATATGTGCTTTTATACGGCGTATCTGTAATTTTCTTTATACACGATATGTACCGCCATTGTACGGTTTCCTGTGCTCGAATTAACTTGTATGCAGTGTATTTTTTCCTCACTCCTGGACGGCCCTACCTCTGAAACTGCACTTTTCTCCAGAGGTCCATATGAACTTTTCTCTTATTTTGATATAAGAAATCATACCTCACCGTTTGTTGGTATAGTTCATTAACACCCCATATACGAAAAATTAACAGTTAAAGACTTCGTTAAATGCGTCATCAGATAGGAAGGAAAAATCGAATAAAGAAAAACGGAAAAAAGAAAATTGTAAAGCGTCTACTAGAGTGCCATATTTAAATCGCTTTCCTCTCTGATGAAGCGTTCAGCGAAAGACCTTCCAAAGCAGTAGTTCCCAACCGATGTAGCGCATAGTCCCATGGAATTGTTACCAAATTTTAGAAGTTAAAAACGATGGAGCAATAATAATTAGTATCAATCAACGCCTTCAGCAACATTAACAATGCTCAGCATTTTACAGTCACTACTTTCTAGAAACATAAGATTACACTATTATATTATTAAAAATCAAACAAGTATGTTGCGATGTCGTCAGTGTTTTGTAGTGTGACGTCAGTCAAAGAAGGTTGAGAACAACTGTTCTAAGTTACCATTTTTATTGTATGTTGGACTAAGTTTTCTATTGAGAGTTCGGCAAATTATATTTTTAACCCTTTTTAGTATGAAGCTCCTTGAGAATTGCATTTCAGTCAATACGTAGTAATACTGTACATGCAATTGATTGATAAACAATTTCTGTTCGTTTGAAACAAAATAAAATGATTATTCTTAACTATGATCCAACATTCTTACTCATTGATTAAACCTTTAAAAAAAATCAAAATAAACCTTGAACAGACATCCAAAAACATTCTTTTTAATTTATTCCATTCATTCTCCGATTATCGGGAAACCATGCGAACAGACAGGGAATCTGATGCATCGGTGACAGACAAACAAAACAATAACATCCACCACTCATGGATTTGTAACTACTTGTACACTATCATTATCTCCCTTCTACTCATTCCATACACACAGTGAGGCAATTAAAAAACGAGACTGATGGTCTGCATTAGGATATTTAACCTTTGACTGTTTTGACACTGGAACAAAAAAGTTAATATGAAGTTCTGTGCACGGATAGGGAAAATTCCTCGGAAACACTTGAGATGCTGGAAATGGTTTATGGGGACAATTCTCGTTGTCGTGCTTTTGAAAGGTATAAGGGGTTCAGTGTTAGCAGGGAGTATACGGAAAATGAGAGCAAGGAAGTTTGTCAGAACAACTGAAATGACTCGCAAATTTCGGGATTTTAAATGACCGACATCCAAGTCAAGTCTAAGGATAATAATCGCTTCAATGCGGTGTTCGCTAGATAATAATGGAGGATTTAAAGATTGATTGACATTTAGTGGGGACGTCAGGATCAAGCCTATTTGTCGCCGTCACGATCTGGAAAACTTAAAGAAAACAGCAGTGTCCACGTTTCGTGCTCAATTCCTTAACGGAGAAGCAGAAACAAAAATGGCTGTACTGTTGCCAGGAATGTCTCAGACACAACACAATGATTGTTCATAAGATTTTCGCGAAAAAAGAATAATAATAATAATAATAATAATGTTTATTTGTCAGACCTGCTCCCTGCGGTGTTACCACATCTTGTATACTTGTTAGAGCTGTCTCCCTGTAACTTTCTTTTCCTGAACTTAAAGGCACTATTGAAGGATTGTGTTTCCGATTATGTTTCCATCATCCAGAAAGTAGTGACGCGAACCTTTAAGACCATAACAGGTTAATAGATCGTGTAGTGTAAAACTGTGTGTGGACTAACGACGTTCCATCTTTGCATAAACCGAGACAGTTGATTCCACTTTGTGATTCATTTATTCTTTTACAAACTCAGTATAGTTTCCTAACTGCCACACTTTGTATATCATGCCTATGTTCTATAACCTTTCCTGATTTTTTTTTTTTTTTTTTTTTTTTTTTTATGCTACCTCCTTGCAACACAGATAACAAAATTTAGCTTTGAACAAATAATGGTAAAGTCATTTCGTCGATGCTAATGTACATGAATGATTCTTATTTTTCAAAATTTCCCAGAACTTGAGAATAATATAAAGTCACAAGTTGCGTATAATGAGTAATACATTTTCCCTTCAATACTATTATACAAATGCAGTCTTGTTTTTTAGAAAAGGAGAGAAAATAGCAGCAACCTTGTTCAAAGCTCTTCCTTCGAAAAGAGATTCATACAATGTGCAAAAGTTTATCTGATAGAAAAGAGAGAAATTAACAGAACGTGAAGTTTCTTTTGTTTTGCTTGTCTATTGAAGGATAATATCCTTCTTCAGTACAAGCAGGGATTTATTTGTAGCCAGGGAAGCCTGGGAATTTCCCCCCTTCTGAATTTGACTTCCTTGTGCCTAGGTTTAATCCAGTCTTCCCAGCCTGGGAACATATTTTCCCCCTTTCGTAGGCTATATAATCTGTTTTAAAGTACAATAATTCAACTTCATGTTTTAATAATGTAGCAACCCTTTATAAATATTCCCCCCTTCTACAAAATCCACAAATAAATCACTGAGTACAAGGGGAACCTACAAGGCACGTTCGGAAAATAACCTCGGATTGGTTACTGTGCGTGAATTAGTGGGGGCAGCGCTACTATCTCAGTCTGCATCCAACCGTGGTAGAGTGAAGGTTGTCTGATCACTAGTTCCACTTCTATAGAATCTCAAAATGTGTGGTTCCAATAGAAAAACCCGCCAAGTGCGAGGTACGAGCTGTTATATGTTTTCTTACAGCTATTCATCAGGAACTTTCTGCCGTATATGGACCAAGTGTGATGAGTGAAGGAGTTTGTGAATGGGTTCGTTCATTTAAAAGTGGACGAATAAACATTTATGACGAAGAGAACAGTGACAGGCCATCAGTAGTCACTGATCAACTCGTTCGGAAAATTGATTGAAAAGTTTGTGAAAATTGACGTTTCACAATCTCTGAGCTTGCCAATGAATTTCCACAAATTTACAGGACTGTTATATGAAAAGTGATAAACTAGTGCTCTCTAAGCTAGTGCAGAGTTATGATAAGTGCTTGAATGTTTATGGAAACTATGTTGAAAAATAGAGGAAAGAATTAGTTTTCAGCTGTATATAATAAATTATTCTTATTTACTTTGGTGTTTCCTTTTTTTTTTTAGCCAATCGGAGCTTACTTTTCAAATGGCCCTCGTACAATTTGAGGTCAAATCCAAACCACTATAATGTGTTGAAATTTCTGGGACCCCGTACACCAAACGCGCGCGCTCTTCTAATTTCAGTTAAATGAATATAATAGCTGCTCAGTTGCACTGCCATCCGTTGTAGGTAACATTTAAAACGTGTAGAATGGTCAAAATCAACATAAAATATCACTTTTCTATCATAACAGTTTCATAATTCGTAAAAGAATTACATATTAATCTTTCATTCAACACAATTATTAAGTTTGACGTTCCATTTTGTAGGACATCAGGATTCGAACCCAGTAACGACTCTAACAGGAAGTAAAACTCTTCCTTAACTTTACATCTAGAGCGTTGAAGTAATACCAATACTGCTAGGACTCAATGTAAAAAAGAAAGAAAAAATAAAAAAACAGGTAATGGTACGTTCCATTCTTTAAAATCCATGTATTTAATAAGAACTGTGTGCGTGGTCGTTGGTTTGATACGCGACGAGACTTGCTTTATGCCATGGAGAAAAACTGCCTTGAATTAACCAATGAGCTGCTTAGTTTCGTGCTGGCCACGCCATGTGACGGCAAGTTTAAATAATTGTACTTGAAAGCATAATACGCAACGTCTCTGAACACATAGAATAAGATAAAGCCTGATTGAAGTGTGGGTTTTGTTGCACACAGTCTTGGTAATTCTTAAGACTTTCAAAACTAAGGTTGCTAACATTTTCTTCCATGCAATTGTGCGCTTAGAAAACACTTAGAGATTAACTATCTTACAAACATTCGTAAAATTTCTGAAAAACAAATAATAATGCCATACCTAACGGTTATGACCTTTTAGTGAAAAACTGCAGGAGAGACTCAGTCTTGGCTTTTTTCTTGCCGCTTGAGCGTCCAGGGCGTCGGGGAGTCTTTGATGCTGCTTCCTCCGTCTTCACCCTTTTTCGCTCGCGATTCATTTGTGTCAACCAATCCACCTGACGTTTCTTTTTAGTGCCAGAAGCACAGCGATGGTGAGGCAGCGTTCCGTCTATCACAAAGTTCGGAAGATTAGAAGTCGGAGAAAACTGGACAGAATCTCTCGCTCGCCTCTCATCTTCCAAAGTTTCGGAAATTGAACTAACGCCTAGAAAAACTGATTTCGCGTCTGTCTTCCCTAAATCATCATCATCATCATCGTCAGTGGGACTTCCCCCAAACAGGTTTCGCCCTCGTCTCACTGTCGACGATATATTCCCTCCCAAATTCATTTTCACTGGAGACAACACTTTGCGCATTTGCCCAGAATGACCCTGTCCCTTATCGACGGAGCCCCTGCTGTCGTCCGAGCTCATCTGACTAGTGCTTTCAGGAAGACTGTTCTCGATATCATCAAAAGACACTACGTTCTTCTCACTGCTCCTTCCATACGACTTCCGCTCCTCGAACCCATTTATATATCCTTTGTACAAGAACGGAGAAAACGGGGTGCAAATCGATGACTGCGCACTGGTAACAGTACTGCTGCTACTATTACTGCGGCACGAATCCTGAGAACTCGTGTCAATATGGCTGGCAGTAGGGGTGCGTTCCTGATTCTTCACTCGATGCTTCATCATCTTTGGAGTTTCCAAGGTACTCGGGAGATCGTTACTGGCCTCCTCAGCACTCAACGTGATAGGTTCCGCCCAGCCCCGCAAAAGGGGTCTTGTGCCATCCTCATCTGGATCGGCACCAACTGTCCAGATTCTGTGGCGGAAATCATCCGAACATGTCACTACCTGCAACAACAAGAGGAAAAATGCATTAAGTTTTGCAAATATATATTTATATACACGCATCAAACAATGTTATTCAAACAGTGCATTTCAATATCTCACAACTGATTTCTCGGTTTTTACGACGAACTATTTGAGTTTATATTTAAAGCATAGTACTTATAGAACAGAAACTAACAGAATTGGCAAATGAAAATTTTAAGCTTTTTATAAGTAAATACAAAGTCAATCATTTTGAATTGTTATGTCCTCACATTAGCTTCATCAAATCCCACGACTTAACACCAAAGTGATAACACAAATGAAATATTATTGAGTTTGACTTTTCAAAGAATAAGTATTTTAATTTATTTTGATTAAACTCTAATTCAACGCCTAATTAAGTTGAACGCATTAAATGAAATGTTAGTATAGTGGTTAGCGCACTGACATGGTATACCGGAGACCTGGGTTCGATTCTAGACCCAGGTCATCCTTCAAGTCTTTTTTTGTGTGTGTGTGTGTGTGTTTCCTCCATTTCTCATATACTAAGTAGAATAAAATCTGAACAACGGACATGAGTTTTGTAAGAACCGTTCTCGCAAAGACAAGAAATGGCACCATCAGGAATCAATCACTCTACCATGATACGTCATTATGGACGTGTATAAAGACGACTCAAGAAAGAGGATTTTCCATATGAAAATAACCAGAGAAAAAAGACACGAAGAAGGAATCTTCAGGGGGTACGGGTGTAATTCGTTACATCAAATTGAAGACATTTGTAACAAAAAGAGGTTTCAAAACGTCCCTGTATACGACTTAGTTAAGAAGTACGTCATAACTTTAAAATGAGATAATGAGGTACAATAAAAATACAAGCAACAGTAATAGGCTGTGTATATATAGGGGGAAAACGGGTAATGGCACGCTGTGTATAATTGCACGCATCCCTGTTTATAAAGAAGCAGAAGGCCTGCATGATGCTCAACCCTATCAACAATGTGCCCAACGAACCTCACTTGAGTGGGAGAGCGCTGCAGAGAACGTACTGCGGAGTATGACCATACATTGAAAATCTTTGTTTTTCTTCAAAAATTTCACCAGTTCTCTTTGGTGGTTAAGTTCAAACTTACTTCTGGGGTACGGTATTTTTGTACTCAATATGTATGAATACTCAATTTAGAATAAATCTAGGGTTAGTATTTTGTTATTTTCACGCATGTCAGTCAAGAACCCAAAGAAAAAAAAAAAAAAAAAAAAAAAAAAAGATGGCCTGATTTGGGGTAATAGCACGCAGAACACAAGAGTGCGTATGGTTAAAATGCCTCATCAGGCTTTGAAAACTGTGGCACGTTCCCCATGAATCCAAAAGTTTTTATAGCTGCTGATTTTGCTGCAAGTGATCAGTGCTGTAGTCAGACTGAGGAGAATATGGAAACAGACCTTTCTCATGATGCAATGGACTCGACGAAGCAAAAATTTAGTGACGTTTCTGAACTGTCAGTCGCTGGACCATCAAGGGAAGTCACCAATTCCGAAAAGTTCTCCGCAATAGTACCGTTAATAGCAATTTCTCCAATTCGTAGGCAAAAACCATCGTCAGAAGAGAAGGCACCAAAGCTAAGAAACCCTAACACCAACATGTCTTAAGGCTCTTCTGCAAGACAAAGAGCGAAGAAAGCAAATACATTTAGGGAATATCCTCATAAGCAAGCTTTAAAAAATGAATTAAACTTAGAACTCAACTGTTGCGTGCTATTACCCTCAACTGCAGGGCAACTGCACGCAGTCTAAGGTTTCAAATTTCCGTGTGCTATCTTCTAACGGAGAGTAATTACGCAATAGTTCTGAGTTATTTCATAGTAAACATACGTAGGTATGTACAGCACTATTCATTAGATTCCATGGTGCTCTCTCATTGCTGTTCTGAACAATTAAAAAAGAACGCGTGGCATTACCCCCATATATCTATATCTATCTATCTATCTATCTAGGTTTCAAAAATTTGTTACAATAATTTGGAAATGGATTCCTCAAAAAATAAGAAAAAAAAAAAAGTTCATATGGACCTGTGGTCGGAAGTGCATAGTTTCATAGTTATAGGGGGCCGGAAACGTGAAAAAAATAAACTTTAAAGGTCCATAGTTCCTCTATTATAGGACCGATCGTAGTCGCGTCAAGGCATTACTGAGAGCTAGTATGTGAACTACTGAAATATCCATGTTTAAGAATCTCCGGTATTTGCACAATCACCTTTAGAGAGGCTGTTTAGGATTACTTGAACACTCTGCACCTACCTCTCTAAAAATTGGTGTGCTCTGACTACGATAGGTCCTATAGTAGTGGAGCTATAAACTTTTAAAAGTTCACTTGTTTCACGTTTTCGCCAGCCTATAGCTCCGAAACTATCCACCTTTGAGCTCAGGTTCATATGAACGTTTTTTTCTTATTTTGATGTGAAGAACCTGTTCCCAAAATATTGTGACATATTTTTAACACCCTGTATATATAAATTGTGAAAAATAATCAATCGCATTAGGTTTTGAAGATAATGTCATTCAAATGTCCTCCTTTCCTTCGGGTAGGTCCAATTTTGCATACATATTGCGTGTAAATGTGAATGGTGGGTTCAATGTTTCTTTTGAGTTCAATTCAAGTTGTTCGTGCCTTATTCTCGTAGCCCTGAGATTTAAGATAACCCGAGGGAAAATAATCCAGACGGGAAAGATCATGTAATCTGGGCGCCCACTTCACATCACCATTTTTTTGGCAGAATGCGTCGGGGAAACTTTTGATTCAGTAAGACCAGAGTACGATAGTAAATTCGAACAATTTGTATGCGTTGCTGAATTGTGTGTCTTTCCACGCTAATTTACTACAGAGTACTGCATCTCGCTAATCCAGTCAGTCTTGCCAGAACACGATTTCAAAGTTAGACGTTCTTACTGGTAAACCCTACATAGGTAAGCTGTTGAAAAAAAGGTTTAATCAAATGCTTAAAGCAACCTGATAAATATGAGACTAAAACAAAACGGACTGAAAATTGGACACTAATATCTATGTTTATATGTTTGTCATCAGTTACCTGCATTACGAACTCAAAACTTCGGACATCTTAACTACCAGGTAAAAAGCAGCATAGGTTACCACTACCCTGACACTCATCCATTAGTTTTACTAAGGGAGTGCAGCGTCAAGCCCTTGCCCACAAATGAATGAAAAAAAATGGAAATCCTTCAATTTATCATCCCACGATTATGTCCTTTAAGGCTAAAGGAAACGACGATAAAAGCATTGATAGAATGTGAATGTGGGAGGAAATGATAGAATGTAAATGTAGGAGGAAATGGAAGTACTTCGAGAAAATCCACATATACGATGTTCTCCGCCACAAATTTACTTGGCCGGGGATCGAACCATGACTTCCATACACCAGAGGCACTCTACCACTGAGCCACCGTGCTTTCACTTGCTCGCAAATCATACAGCTGAAATTGGCCAGAGCCAAATTTGGCCCTCTTCTATAGTACACGTCATTGGAGCCAAAATGAATTGTCAAAGCCAAAAATCTTTCAGTTTAACCTGCCACGCTTTTGCCCTTTAGGCCGAGGGAGAGAATGATTAAGAATAATGATGGAATGAGGATGTGAGAGGAAACAGGGGAAAACCCCGGGAAAACCTACGAACATTATGTTCACTACAAACTTACTTAGGCAAGAATCGAACCTGAGACCTCACGCACAAAAGGTAAACACTGAGGCTACCACCATGCCCCCTCCCCTCCCTAGATTTTAGAAGAAAAATGAATCAAGCATTAGGAACTTCGAACTTCCAAGCATTAGGTGCTACATATGGAACTTCAAACACCGTATTTACTTAAAATATAAACCGATGCTAACTGAAAGCCAATCCACCAGAAATCGATAACGACAGTATTTTTTTTTTTTTTTTTTTTAAATATGTAATTTATTGATAGAGCATACAAAGCATACGAAATAAATTTTCTTGCTAAATGCTAATGAACTCTGCTAAATTAATATGCAAAATAACAAATAAATAAATCAGAGACATTTATCTTTATTGCTGCAAATACTTGAAGTATCTGCTAAATCCAAACACACCAGTAGAAAATTTGCATTTCTTTATTGATTAAAAAAAAAAAAATTAAATCCACTACAATTAGAAAAAAAACACTAACTGTGCAACACTGAGCGTACGGAATTCCAAAACCTTACTTGTGGCGGTTTCTGGAGAAATGTTTGAAGCATTTTTGTATTTCGTTGCAACGCCGTAACTTAGATTTTTTCTGGAGGGGCAAGCAGTAATATTTGGGGCCCCCTAGGAAAAGTTGTTTCGGGCCCTCCCGCAAAATTCTAAAATAGACTCCTTCTTCCCATCTCTCTCTTACTCTGGGCTCCTGGAGCCTGTAGGCCCTTCCGCACGTCCCTGTACCCGTTCCATAAATTAAGAGGACAACATTCACAAATCTGAAAGGCATACGAATAAATATTATTTGTAGAGTTCCTAATAGTAATGTTTTATTGAAATGGGCCCACGACTCATTTTTGTTTTTTACTTCTTGTGTGCGGTTTTGTTTATGTAATGTAGCGAAGCTGTTCGATGGTTCATTTATAATTTCATGTTCGTATCGTACATGAAGTTAGAAAATTTTGTCTTAAAGTGGGCTCCCTAGAACGGCGGGGAGCTTCTCTGGGGAGAGGGGAAATTGCCCCTCCTGCCCCCCCACAAGTTACGGCCCTGTTCCGTTGATAAAGAGTGTCGTTTCTTTACCGGCTGATACTGATTTTAAGCCAAGTGACTTTTTTTTTCAAACTAAGCTTACAATTATGTTTTGCGCTGACCTATAAACATTATACTAGAAAAACATACTACGAGAGGGAGTCCGTAAATCCCTTTTTCCCCAGGAAAGCAAACAGCAGCAATGGTGGAAATTAAATCCTGTCCACATGTCGCACCCAGCGACTTCTATTTGTTTCCGGCTTTGAAGAAAACTCTCGGCGACAAGCGCCTTGGAAGCAACCGAATGCTGAAGTCACAGCAGCTGTTCGACGCTTCTTCCGTATGCAGAGCCCTGAATTTTTCCTGGAAGGGTTTTTGAGGCTTATAGACTGGTATGACAAATGTCTCAATGTATGTAGTACTTATGTGGAAAAATAAAGGTTCGTCTGATCTTTAATGTCACATGCTATTTTTAGTCTTGCATCCCCACCTGTATCCACAGTCGCCTGGGGAAACATTTTCGGACTCCACCTCGTATTATTCTTTAAATTTCCTAAACTAGGCACACGAAACTCAAACCTAAGGAAGGTAAGAAATATTGTTAAACTAAATACAAGAACACACTGGGCAAAGCTATGTGATAATATATAAAAAATACAATCACGTAACAGTTTCAATAACTGTCTTCATCGGACTTCCACTCATTTTGGTAGTCTGATGAAGACAGTTATTGAGTTGAAACTGTTACATGGAAACAAGGCCTTACAGAACAGTTATAAATAATAAGTCCGAAAACAAATGTAATATATACTATTTTCATTTATATTTGTGTCGAAGCAAAAACATAACCTTGCAACTGATTTAAAACAGGAGCTGGCAGAACTTGGTAATTTATCCATTCAAGACGTTGCTCGTTTACTCATACTATTTACTGCCTTAAAAATCGTCTTTTAGCCTCGTTTTCAAACGTTTCTATTTGTGAACAGAACACAAAACGACGGACTTGTTTCTTTGAAACATTCGTCCAACACGAATAAATCAAGTACATACCTTAAGCCTATCCGCCGGAGACCAAGCAACGCACGTGACCTCTGCTCCGTGACCAACCAGTTTGGCAATGGGTCGCCCTGGCTTTGACGTATTCCACACATACGCATTCATGTCCGTGGAGCCGCTGAGGAGATATCGGCCGTCCGGGCTCAGGCAGCACTTCACATAGAACGTTGAGTTCTGGTGGCCGTAGTATCTAGCAACTGTGAACAGGAAGCTATCCTTATTTTTCCTTATCATAAATATCGAAATGTTAAATATTATTTTACATTTATTGGGATTGCTACTAGTTTCCAATATAGCATAACCAACTAAACTTAATTTTCGATATACATTAGACACAAACAGCAACACACAACACTTCTACAGGGTTCCCACAAAAAAGTAAAGATCGATTTCCCTGACAAATTCTTGAATATAAATGGGAAGGTATGGGGTAAGTTCTATCATACACTTTTTCTAACGGCTTCCCCCATCCTCATACCCGTCCAACACATTCCTTTAATTACTATTTACATATTTATGTTCAATATGAGTAATGTTATTTACACAAAATTTATCATGTAAATATAAAATAATATATGTATGATACAGTACCACATACCTTGACATTGCAATTTAGACTCTTTTCTTGGTTGAAAAAGACAATAAAAGTAATATAACATGCGGTTAAGAATATATTGCCAACTCTCTGAAACCTAAAAGTCCTAAAACGAAATTAAATCAAATCTTTAAGTTTTACGTCCCACGTTTATGTTGTCTAGGCTAAAACAGAATGTGATGATGGCAAATCAATGAAATGGTGGAATCAAGAAAGTGGAAGGAAATTGGAGAACCCCGAGAAAACCCACGCACAGGTATTTGTCCATCACAAAGTTCAAACGGATCGAACCAAGGACCTCATGAACCAGAAGTGAACTCTACCACTGAACCACGTCGCCCACTATCAGTCCTAATACTGCCAACTCTCAGATATTAATCCTCACATTTACACTTTTAAACATTATATTTTGCTTTCATTTTTGAATTTGTTCTGCGAGAGCGTCTTATTCTTGTTTCTACCTTACTTTCATTTGTTTTTTCTTTGCTTCCAATTTCTTAACTTCAGGACGGTTTTCTTTTTTCACCTTTGATTTAACTTTTCTCTGCACTTTTAATTCGTTCTGTTTAAGGTATTCATCACAGCCTCTCCAAACTGAACGAAGCATTCTTCAACCAACAGAAACAAATTCTACACCTCTACAGTACATAAATGCATTATGCACCCGCCTCTGTGCTACCAGAGATCTTCGATTTGGTTTTCTACAATAAGTGTCTTATTTGAGAATTCGCCCTCCACTGAGGCATTGCTTGGAATGAAATTAAACATATTTTCGCAACATGTCACAAATCAGAATATTCTTATTTCCTGCACATTACCTGTGCAAAGAAGTCATCTAACCTGATGCTGCCCATCTTCTCTTCGTATTTTCTGAAGTCAACTGCAAGAGTCTCCTGGATTTCAGTACAGAAAGACAAACTGATATTTTGCTTTCTCAGGTATAGAATTAGATATTCTGTTGTGCTCATGCTGAGTTTGTAGGATGCGTTTCATCCTAGTCTGAGCAAGTTCTGGATTGTTTTCTTGTAGCCTGGGGTCCAAAGCTGACAGAGCACGTACTAGTTTGTACTTCAGGGGGCTCCTTTCCACAATCTTCTTGATTGTGTCCAGCAAAAAGTTTCGACAGTCAAGCCTTAAAGCTAGTTTATCTGATGCTTTCAGTCCTTTCCGTAGTTTCTCTGTCTTAAAACTTATGTCCACGAAGATGACAAGTCATACTTCCATTTCTGCTTTTACATGATCAATTACCCCCTCTCTGTCTCACACACAAACACACACAGTACCTCACTCCCTCAGCACGAAATAGCAACACTGCATCACTGTCATCATGGGAATGCTATATCATTTGGTCCTATTCACATGTCAATCTGTACAACTGATAGAGAGGAAACAATGTTAGATTTAAAAAAAAAAAGTTACACTTGCACACTTAGGTTTCCTGACATGTTTTCAATTTCCTGACATTCCCTGATTTTCCAGAATGTGGAAACCCCGTTCTAGTACACCGTTGATTTGATATTTTTATTCATTTGTTGTTAAAATGAAGAAAAAGGTAGACAGACAAGAATTTTCAGTCAAGCAGGAGTTACATCCTCAATATTAAGGAAAAGACTAGTAAAAGCAGAGTAGAACTTAAAAATTTGATTTAAACTACTTGCTGAGCAAAATAATACGTTTATTATAAAAATATTAACGTGTAACACCTTCGCCAAGTATCTTGATAGAGTCTGATAAAGCCAATTGGTTAGTTGCCGAAACTGTTACATGTTAATACGAGGGTCACTACGAAAGTTTTGAGATACGCATTGTTGTGGCGCAGTATTTGAATTCCAACAATTGAGTTCGGTAGTGGTATCCAGAGCGAAGAAGCGAAGAAAGTTTCAACTCGCCTCGCTTATCGGCGTGGCAGTATCGCCTTCAAATGTTTGTTGATGTGAGCAGTATTCGGCTATCTAGAATGGAGCTCGAAAGGAAACATTTTCGGGCAATGATCCTTTACGATTTCAAAAGTGGTTTGAACGAGACACAAAGCCTTGACCGTTTGCAGGGGTCATTTGGGGACCTTGTTCCTTCCCGTGCTACAATTTTTCGGTGGTTTGGTGAATTCAGAAGAGGCCGGACATCGCTTAAAGATGAAGAGAGAGCTGGACGTCCGGCAACAGCCGTGTCAGATGAAAACATTGCGCTGTGGAACAAATGATTCGAGAAAATCCTCGAACAACTTTCAAGGGCATTGAATCTACAGTGAACATTGGATCCCCAGCAGTAACAAAAATTCTTCATGATTATCTTCGGCTCAGGAAGGTTTCATCTCGTTGGGTGCCTCACA
Organism: Thermobia domestica; assembly: GCF_964235325.1. Lineage (NCBI taxonomy): Eukaryota > Metazoa > Arthropoda > Insecta > Zygentoma > Lepismatidae > Thermobia > Thermobia domestica. The sequence continues at coordinate 295,196,441 of NC_137460.1, read as the reverse complement.
CTTTGACTGAATAGCAGAAGCGCATGCGTGTGGAATGGTGTGAAGAAATGCTTGAAAGATTTGATGAAGGCAATTCTCGACGCGTCTCTGACATTGTTACTGGTGACGAGACTTAGATCTATCAATTTGACCCTGAAAATAAACGCCAGTCTACAGTTTGGATCTTTCCAGACGAAAATCCACCCACGAAAGTGAAGCGACCGCGAAGTGTGGGGAAGAAGATAGTCGCAGCTTTCTTCTCCAAATCTGGCCATGTTGCAAACTGTTTCACTTGAAGAACAAAGGACTGTTACTGTTCAGTGGTACACCACTGTTAACCTAACAAAAGTGTTCCAGAAGCTTCGGGAACGGCGTCCAAGAACTGGATTGCGTGGGATCCTGCTTCATCAAGACAACGCGTCCGCACACACGGCCAACATCACAATTCAGTTTTTAGAATCTACGGAGGTCAAACTTATGACTCATCCGCCGTATAGCCCTGACCTGGCCCCGTGCGATTTTTTTCTGTTCCCAAGGATCAAAGATCGCATGCGTGGGAAGAGATTTTGCAGCCCTGAAGAAGCTGTAGTGGCTTACGAGAATGAACTTTCAACACTTGAAGAAAAAGACTGGCAACACTGCTTCCAAAAGTGGTTTTCGAGGATGCAAAAGTGAGTACAATGTAATGGTGAATACTTTGAGAAAATGTAAGTGTTAAATTGATTTTAAGTTTAAATCAGATTTAAGTCTTCTAAAACAAAGTTTATGCAATGGAAAATATTACAGATGGGAAAACTACATGTATTATGCGTGACAAGTACAAAGAGTATGGAGCGTATATGGTCTATATAGATTGAAACTCCTGCTCTTTTTAACACGGTCGCGACAAAAATTACGGGAAAGAATTTCCTGATTCTCCCCAGCTTTCCAGAACATTTTCTTTCAAATTTTCCCTAATATGTAAATTAGCCATACAGATTTTCCCCAAGTTGATAAGAAAACATGACAACGATTATATATATATATATATATATATATATATATATATATATATATATATATATATATATATATATATATATATGATGAAAATAAATGTTAGAAAGACAAAAGCCATGGTGATTGGAACGAAGGGGTCTGTGTCAAATATAAAAGTAGGAGGGGAGAAAATAGAACAAGTGAATAGTTTTCGATATCTGGGTAGTATTCTTAGTAATAACATGAAGTGCGAACGCGAAATAAAAGCAAGGATAGGAATGGCGAAAGAAGCCTTTAGGAGGAAGAAAAGTCTGTTTTGTGGGACCTTGAATAAAGAGTTGAGAAAAAGACTCATAAAATGCTTCGTGTGGAGTGTTGTACTGTATGGGGCGGAAACGTGGACATTACGTAAAGGTGATGAAAATCGACTGGAAGCCTTCGAAATGTGTGTGTGGAAAAGAATGGAAATAATTAGTTGGGTCGAGCGGAAAACGAATGAGAGAGTGTTAGAAATGGTGGGTGAGAAAAGAACACTTTTAGATATTATTAGGAAGAGGAAGAGAATCTGGTTGGGACATTGCCTAAGAAGAGATTGTATCATGAGGGACGTCTTAGAGGGTATGGTGGCGGGAAAGAGAGGGAGGGGGCGAAGGAGACTACAATTAATGGATGATATAAAAACAGAAGGATCATACGCGAAGACGAAGAGGTTAGCGGAGGACCGTGGAGCTTCTCAGCTGCGGCAAGTGACCTGCCAATAAAGGCAAAATACCTATGATATAAAGTAATATAGTTTTCCCTAATCCATCAGGAAAATGAATAACATAAAAACAAAAAACATATTTTATTATAAAATTACAATACACTTACCTAACAGACATTCCTGTACAGAGTAACAAATTAAATATCTTCCCTGAAACTTTAATCTCTAATTTTAGTTAAGTGATGAAAATTTCGTTATATGTGAAACAAAACTTTCAGTGAGCCATAGTGAAGAAAAATGGCTGATGTGTGTACATAAAACTGTCTGTTCTATATTAATGACACATTTTTAGAAAAAAAAATCAATAATATTGAGTAACTTCGCTTCAAATGTTTTGTTTCCTCATCAATATTGAGCATATCTTCCATTATTTTAGTCTTCTTAGCTTCAAGCTCGTTCTGTATCCCATTCATTTCTTTGTATTCGACATCTGTTTGTTTCTTTTCCTCTCGTAAATTGCTTTGTTGCTTCTGCAAAACGAGTACACGGACACTTCGTGTATAATGAATCACAGATTTCCATACGGATAGTTTCTCAAGACCACCCGAAGAAGTTCTGAATCGTACACAAGCCTGAATTTCTTCTTGTGCATTGACCTAAAATTCTCTTTCTAATCTGAATTTTCATGAGAAAATCAGCATTATTTTACCATCTTTAAATTATTTTACTCAGAAGTATCGAAATTATTTTACTTACAGTTTTCTATAATTTCTGAATTTTACGAGTTCCAATCCCTTGACTCTCCTCTGGAGGTTAAAAACAGGAAGAAAAAGAACAAACATCAAGGAATAAAAAAGGAAGAGCTATGTTGTACGAAAAACACGTTGTCAAGTACCTCAACCAGCAACGGTTGAAAATGATGGAAACTAAAATATGAACAAATTATAAAATATATTTTAGTGTCAATCATCTTCATCTGGTGATCACTGACGCACGTGACATGTGTTTCCTACTACACAGCTCTTTCCTTGGTAAGTCCGTTCAATTTTCCTTCTTGATGTTTCTATTCTTTTTCTTCCTGTTTTTAACGTTCGTGACCAAGACTCCAGGAAGAAAGAGGGGGTCGAAAACTTGAAAGCTTAAAGGAAATTCAGGAATTACAGAAATCTGTAAGTAAAACGATAGTTACAATTCCTGAGCGTCGTTTTGCAACGTCTCTATCCAAAAATAAGGCAAACAATGACCAGTTCCAGAATGCTGATTCGAAATTGTTTCACAATTTGTATTCGCACAAAATTCTTCAAAGCTATAATATTGCTTCAGAACTCTATCTGTCCTATAGCCAGCTAACCAATCATTTTCAACTAGTTCATTATAGATTTGAAAAGGCCAGAATACTTTCACCAGAAACAATGTATGATGATAAAAAGAGTGGCATTTAACAAAATACGCATAAGAAATATTTTCATAGAGTTGGTAGAAACTTGTATACGTACCTGGCTTTTGTTCGAAGGTAGCAATATTATAGCAATAGATATTGTTATCCATGCAGCTAGCATAGAGTTTCAATTTTCCTGGATCTATTTCCATACATGTAAATCCGTTTTTCGTTGTTTTGCCAGGATACAGGAGTTTGTGCTTTGGCAACGGATCCCCTCTGTACGCAGAATAATTCTTTCTCAGGTCCCACACTTTAATTATCCTAGGGAAAAAAATAATAAATTTTAAAACACATGTAGTATGTACAAAACTTATTCAAGAAACTGAACGTACAAATACCTTACGTCCATTATGTTCTCCCATAACATTTAATCTCATAAAAAAAATTCCTGTTTTCTTCAGTATATTTTGAATGATTAACCCTTATCATTCCTAAATGTTTCAATTTATGCTGAATTATACAAATGTTGTTCCAGTCAATCGGGTTCTATTAATACAAACAATTCTACGTTTAGGATTTTTTTTTCTTAGCCAACTTTTCTATTTCTTGAATTATACGCAGCATTTTCAATTACATGCCCTAGCTATTATCTTCATCAGGTGATGAGGTTATGTATGCCAAGAAATCTAAATTAGTTTTATAAAATGTATACACACAAAAATAAAGAATTTCGTTCACACCCAATTATCTTCAGTTTGTCTCTTCTTTTCCCGAAAATTAGAACCTATTTTAGGTGTGCCCCTTATGGCACTGCTGTCAATGTGTGTTTTCCCGTATCTCCCTCGAATGAGTAGGGAAAAGTTGCTTTGACTGAGGTCCTTCAGTAATTGGATGCTTACAGGGTTGCCACAATTAATTATTTCACGGACTTCGCTGTGCACTGTCTTGAAGCCATTCTAAGTAGTCTACGATCTTCACTCGTCAAGACCAAACGACTGAATGACAAACTTCCAAAACAACCGACGTCATTCACTTCTTTTTCCTAAGCAAAGAAAGGGTTTTCTCCGTCAGAGAGTGGTGGAGGTGAGGCCGAAATATGTGTCGCATATTTTCTGAGGACACACCTGAAATAGACAGGCTCTAACAAAGGAAAAACTAAGTCAGCGTTTCATTTTTGTAAAGCAGAAAATAAAGTCAAGACAATCCGGCATAAAGTTTATCATTTTTTGTACATATACATATATGTCCGTACGTCCGAAGATGCTGATAGATTATGTAAGATAATTTATCGCGAATTATTAAGAGAAACAAAGTAATTGAACGCAAAACTTCTTTTCATTAAACATGTGTTCTTCGTGCTCAATCTCAAACTACGTTTCGAGGTTATACGGAGTTCATCTTCGAGATTTTAAAAGGGAAAAAGGAAATAAAAGGAAAGCCTACATGAATCCATTCTACATAAACTAAATACTATTCTGAGTTTCTTTTCCTTTGAATGATTACTAAACGTCCTGCTTTCTGACTGTCAACAGCATCTAAAGCCACGTCTACGTTGCAGTCTATTAGACGGGTAAGTTGCTCTTTTTCTCTCATTTCATAAAACGATTTATAGATACAGGCCCCGAGTTACTTAAATTCGGCTTACAAAAGAAATGATTAGAATTAGGAATTAGATTTCTGGGCTTTCGGCATCTACGGCCGTGTTAGCCTGTCACGTATGAGAGATGACGTCCCTCGGCGAGCACACTATCCGGGGAAAGGGAAGGAAGGAAGCGGCCTCCGACCTATATGTTAGATACCATCCCGGCACTTGCTTGTTGTGAATGAGGGAAACCCAAGAAAACCTCATTCAGGATGGCTGGTCTGAAAAAGTTTTTTTTATTATTTTTTCGACCGAGCGCCCCCACCGGGAAACGAAGCATGAAGTTTATCATATATATCAGATGGTGATCAGAAAAATGGAAACACCTGTAGTTGGCAACACGTCAGATGTATGTATGGGTTAGTAGTGGGCCGTGGCGCCCGCAGCGCCGGACCGCTGGTGGTGGTGTGTTAGATCGGTCTCCATACTACTTCAGGCGCAGTGGAACAGCAGTGTCCAGTGGCTGCAGCAGACGGAGGTAGTGTAAAATGGGAAACCTCTCAGATTTTCAAAGAGGGCAAATTGTAGGTGCGCGGTTATGTGGAGTGAGTGTGACGGCAGTGGCTACTGTGTTAGGTGTGTCGCGTGGGACAGTGTCGAAGGTGATGACGGCCTACACAACACACGGGAAAACCACATCGGGGAAGCGGAACAGTGGGCGGAAGAAAAACATGAGTGACAGGTCACGCCGGGTATTAAAGCGCGTTGTCACGCAGAACCGTCGTGCCACTGCGGAGCAAATGACGGACGAACTCAATCAGCACCTCCCCCACCCTGTTTCGACAATCACAGTCCGCCGCGAATTACATGACATGAACTTACGGGGTCGTGTTGCACGGGCCAAACCGCTCATCAGGGACCATAACGCTTTCGCACGCCGCAAATGATGCCGCGACCATGCAACTTGGACCGTTGAGGACTGGAAACGTGTAATATGGTCGGATGAGTCATACTTCACCCTATTCCCAACCACGGGCCGTGTTTATGTGTGAAGAACGCCCAAAGAAGCTTATGATCTGCAGTGTCTCCGCCCAACTGTGAAACATGGCAGCGGCTCGGTGATGCTGTGGGCCGCCATATCATGGTTTACATTGGGTCCTGTGGTCACACTTAGCGGACGAATCACTGCCAACGATTATGTCGCAATTTTAGGAGACCACTTGCATCCTATGGTCCGGATGTTGTTCCCGGACAATGACGCCATCTTCCAGGATGATAATGCAACCATTCATACAGCTGGCGTTGTTGCAGCGTGGTTTGAGGAACATCGGGATGAAGTTCAACACCTCCCCTGGTCCGCCCAATCCCCAGATCTCAACATAATTGAACATCTGTGGTCCGTCTTGGAAACACGACTCCGGCGACGATTTCCACCTCCATCCTCTCTCACAGAACTGGCCGATGCCCTGCACGAGGAATGGTGTAAAATTCCACTTGCTACCATTCACGATCTCTATGCCTCCATCCCACGTCGCATCAAGGCTGTTCTGAAGGCGAAAGGTGGCTCGACACCATATTAATCTGGTAAGTTGCAAATTAGTTCAGGTGTTTCCATTTTTCTGATCACCATCTGTATATATATAATTATACTTGTTGATAATTCCCACTTAATCACCCGAAGAGTGATGGGTTATGTAGGATAATTTATCGCGAATTATTAAGTGGACAAAGTAAGTTACGTAAACTTCTTTTATTAAACATGTGTTCCTCGTGCTCAATCTCAAACTAGGTACATTTCCAGGTTATAAGGGGGTTCATCTTCGAGATTTTGAAAGGGAAAAAGGCAAGAAAAGGAAGGTCTACATTAATCCACCCCACATGAACTAATACTATTCAAGTTGTTCTGAACCATTAGTAAATTTTCTTCTTCCTGGCTCTCAACAGCATCTTACGCCACGTCTGCATGCAGTCTATTAGGTGCTCTTTTTCTCTCCTTCGAGGAATTATACAAGCAGGCCGCGAGTTACTTAAATTCAACGTACGAAGAAATTTGCTATATTAGTAAAATTACGAACGATACTTACATCTGAAGTAATATTAAAAATTTCTAAATTCTATTTTGAGAGCCAATTGATGAGTGAGGTATGAACTATGTGCTAATTTAGTAACGACGCACTTGTCATAAACTGCATGAAACAAGCTGAGTTCTGTACCCTTTTATAAAGCAGGTTAAGTAACTGAGTTTCTGCGTTGCAGCATTATTAAACAGTACTTTTCCGTATTTTTCATGCGTTTTTGCGGCGAATCTTCCGAGTTTATGATAAAAATTCGACTTAGGAAAGTTGTAAAACAATCTATTTACGAAAGTCGAGGACTGTCTGTATATATAAAACTTCTGATCAAAAGGAAAAAAGGGATTTAAAAAAGTAAAATTAAAGAACTAAATGATAACTGTGAAGTGCCCTCATGTTGAAATGCATGAAATTGCCAGAAAATGGTGAAAACAATCACATACACACAAAACTATATTTTCGGCCCAGTAGCACCATCATGTATGATCTTGCATTCAATTAAATAATAACATCTATGTTTCAAGTTGAGTTGATCTTAAGTTTAACGTCCCGTTCAGCAGCCAGGCAATATGAGACGTGAACCTACTTATTAACGTGGAATCCGAACCACATGAGCTCCCGCCGGGAACATTTGTTTTGTACAATCCGCAACTAAAATGTATTCCTGCACGTATATATGGTCAATTAAAATAAAACTTTTTAAATTCGTTTAAATGTAACTGAAAGAAGACCATGAGTGGCGTATATGTAATATTAACAGCGACTGCAATATGCTTACCCATCTCCAGCGCCACAGGAGATCAAGTTGTTCTCATCTTGAAATGCCAGGCCTGTTATGCTGTTACCACAATTCGCACAGATGTTATTGCGGTTCCTTTTAGGTTTTGGGTATAAATAATCGGCTAAAAAGAAAGAAAAAAACTAATTAACTAAATTAAATGCACACGTTTCTGAAAAAAAAAAAAAAAATACATTATAGAGTTTTATACTTTATCTTAGTCTTTATACGACTGATCAGAATTTCAACATCCAACGTCGTGGCTATCTGAAGATGGAATTTACTGTTTAAACTGGGATCCGGATATATATGTAGTATATCATATCTTTTCCCGGATCACTACTCAGGACTCTATGTTGGAAGAAAAATGTAAGCAGTGAATCACACTGGACTCTCCATTTCACTGCGTGCAATGTACGGTTGCATTTGGCACACAGTTCGTTGACCGTTTACAGTAGTTTTATTGATATTCAAGTAATTCCATGTCCTTTTGCTCGTCCATATTTTAAAAGTGAAATATTCTGAAACCAATGTAATTAATAATTACCTTATTATCTTTTATTATTATGAAGCCTTTTCTTCGAAGTAAGTAATAATAAATCTTCAAATGGAAGAACTGGAAGTTTCACGTTTATGGTCTAACAAATATAAGAGAAACTCGAAAATACTCACGCACTTAACCATAGGCACTGTAAACAGATGGATTAAGATTAAACTAGGTATTCCTGTACCTGAGATGAGCTTTTCCCCACTCGTTAGCAGTCATTACTACACAAAATGTGAAGTACAGAATTTATTGTTTTACCTGGAACATCATGAGCGTTCGAAATGAAATTATCAGGCTTCGTTTGGACTCCCGTGTGGTTGCAGCGGCTGTCCCAAATCATTATCATTCCGTCCCTCGCACCAGTTACAATAACAGCTGAAACCAGATAAAGAAACAAATAGAATTAATAACTTTTACAAAGCAAAACTCACATTTCAAGAAAAGTACTGCAGAAAGTTGGTTGACGTTTATGGTAATGAATTTGATCACTGATAGGATAGCAGCATGGGTGAACACGCCCGAACAGTTTTTGCCTGTAGTCCAAAATTACTGTGTGTTTACTTCCAGGGATGACGGCTATTCTGTGTATAAGAGATCACATGGCTCCAAAAATTACAGCGTTTTCGGAGGGTTACATTTGTGGCGCTTTCATATTGATTATAGTAACAGACGAACACGTAAATACTGTATGACGAAAGGTTTGTGTGTGCCAAAGAAAGGTATCATAGCTATGGAGAATCCCTATTGTTGATGAGCAGTTCACTATTAACTATAAGATACCGGGGCATACTCACGATATGGTGCAAAAAGTCTTCATTGATGTGGCGTGAAAAATTACCGCCTCAGAAAATTGTAGCAAGGGCAATACAACGTTCCGCCGTGACCATAAACAGCATAACTGCGTGGAGTTGACATGCTCTATCTCTCATATTATCTTGAAGAGGAAGGCTCCTCTTCGAAAGCTGTACAGACGCCTTGCACAGGGACATGGCGTTTCTAGTGACCAGATAAAGATGGGTGTAACTATCGGAACGTAATACAAAGATGGTCATCTTCTATCATCCTCATGACTCCAGATATTGTTCTGACTGGTTACGTGAATCCGCGGTAAGTTTCGCACGCAGCTCTACAGTTGATCATGATTACTGCTATAATGGCAAACTTACTATGCAGAGGACTTAAGGCTATAATCTATGTAGCTTATTAGTGGACGAATAATTTAGTCACTATATTGTGATAATATTCCATCCTTGTAAGGCAGCGACATATCTCGGGTTATCGTTACCAGCTTAAGGTATCCAGCCATACAGCGAAGACAACAGTAATGTACATGGAGCAATAGAACATAGAATGGGAATTGCTCTTACAAACATTCCTGTGAAATTTTCTGTAGCATACACATTTCATTTTTGTGGGTTGCCGTTAGGCTGTCGATAGCTGTACACTCTTATTGATCTTTGGAAAGTTTTCCAAGAGAAATGCAATAGATTTGAACCAGCTATGCTTCAACACACTCCCTCAGTAGAAACTGAGATATAAAGCGATAGTTAACAGACAAGGCTTCCACATTCAGCACATCATTTACTTAATTATACATATTTGTGAACATTACTGGCATCTATGGCCTTAAGCCCTTCATATGTGAGGGATGACGTCCCTACACAGGGAAGGGAAGAAGGAAGTGGCCTGGGACATGTATCTTATGCACCATCCCGGCATTGGTGTGAATAACGAAAACCCAAGAAAAACCTCATCGGGATGGCTGACCTGAAACAGCTATTACACCTTTCCGATCAAGTGTCCCCACAGGGAATCGAACCTGGGATATACACAATGAGCACCACCAACCGCTGGTGGCGTCCAGGTATATTTGTTTAGCCGGTAAGGATGCAACCTTCTTTACCATAAACCAGAAAAGACCTTCTACATATGAGAAATGAGAGAAATTTTAACATATTCTTTCTTACATCACATTCTTTACAGGCACTAAACCAATGAAAATTCAGAAAGTCAAACAAGTACGACAACCATGAATCGAGCACAAGTCTCCAGCTTACCATGCCGATGCGCTAACCACTGCTTGCAGACCGGAGATCCGGATTCAAATTCCTTGCTCAGTCGAACTCTTTCACTCTGAATTTTCAAGAAAAGTAACCTGCTTCTCATTCTCACATTTCAACTAAGAAAATTCTACTATTCAGAACATTTCAGTTTTGAAAATCTCCTAAAGGGAAAATTAATATTAAAACAGTTAATTTCTTCTAAATGGCGCCTAATGATATTTTTATTTAAATACAGACACGGAAAATTAACGTTCTTTCATGTTTTGCTAACAACTATAACTCGCACGTGAATTTACACATATTCCCTCTTTAAATGATATTACAGGATTGCCAGATTTTACATTTTCCCATAAGTTTTATGGTTTTCTCACGTTTTTATTTTCCCCGTAAAATTTTCTTTAGAAAAGTTCTTAACACTCTCTAGTACCTTAGTGCAAAATTATATATTAACTATTTCTCACATTTTGTCAACAACACAACTCAACAATGTAACCGCATTCGGAGAGAAAATGCAACAGGTTGTGTTGTTACTCTTATCTAACTGGGATCCCAAACTTTATGTTTAACAACTGGTTTTAGCATCTTAACCTTCCGTCTCGATCATATCGCAATTTCCTGTAATTGACGTCAGAAACAGAAGCTAGTATGAATTAATAAAAGCAGACTAAGTTGTAAATTTGCATAGTCCTGCAAAGTTTTTTTGAACATTATAAAGACGTGGGACTGCTGAGAAATGCAGTCTTCATTAGATACAATTACAAGGTAACGAAGTTTTGTCTACTCTTTCTTTCTTTCTGTGTGTGTGTGTGTGTTTTATGTGTTGCAATTATTTTTAATGAAACTACCCATTTCCAATTAACATTATGTTACTTTACTATGTGAAACCATCCCGTAATAGTTTGTTCATTGTAAATTTTGAATATCATATGTTCCTTTCCTTTTTTTTATAATAATTATTAAACTTTTTTTTCTTTCTCCGAAAAAATTCTAGCAACTCGATAATACTAGGTACTTCCAATTATTGCAAAACACATAAAAAGATAAAACCTGCTCGAATCACAGGAACAATGTTCCTGAATCACTTATCAATAGGGGCACGAGTTTTTCGCACTAAGAATTTGAAAATTTCGTGTTTCGTTTTTCATATTTCACATTTTGTCGCATTTTCCAAATAAAGTTTCCCATTTTGTAGCTCTTGTGGAAAAGAATTCTCTGACATTTTTACAATTGTTCCTTTTATTCATAGATCACTATAAAAATAAACTATTAATTACCTAAAAACTAAAAAAAAAAAAAAAAAAATTACACTGATTATTTCACTTGACAATGTCAATTTCATTTATAGAAAATTATATTTTTTCAAATCAAACTGAGGAAAATCAGTAACTAAACTTCTATGAGTAGGAAGGTTTTGCTGTTTTCTGAAAACACATAGGCACAAGTTACATTTAAGCTTTAAACATAAGCATGTTACATATTTCCACATTTTCCTCCTTCATTGTTGTACGTTTGTCACTCATCACCACTCCATACTTGGAAAAAAACTGTCACAATTGTCATTGCTTGTTGGAAGCCACACATATGTAAGTACATTTATAACAAACTTGAAACAATCATCACTTCGAAACTCCCCATCCTGCTACGATGGTAATAGTTAACGGGCAACGATGTTCCCTATAGTCGTCTCCTAATCACCCAAAATGCACAGTTCATGCCACGTTCTACCATTTCGTTAGCGAAAAACTAGCGTTTTTAAAGTAATTAAAGCTTACTTTTAAAATTTCGCGTTATATCGCGTATTGTTAGAAATTTCGCGCAAAACAGCATATTTCGCGTTTTATCGCGCAACGGAAACCAACGAAAATACACACAGAATATCATAAAACGTCAAGAAACTGAAAATTACTTGATTCTCACGCATTTCATTTTATCGCGCATTGCGAAAAACTCGTGCCTGTACTTATCAACGAAGTCAACGGAATAACAAAGTTTCTGTGTTTGTTAGTCATTCTCTCAGCCTCAAGTTGAGATGTAAACACGATCATAGTATCAAAATGAAGAAATTTAGTACTTGAAGTATTGATCTCTTAAAACAGAGTGGTATTTGGTGAGTATTTTCCTTTATAACTAGCACTGAAACATGTTTTACGGATAAAACAATTAACGAACTATTATTTGTGAATTCCTTGTTAACAAAAGCAACTGACTCATTAATGAACACAAGCAAACATCACAAAACCTTCATCCAAAGACTAAGCTTCTCACCTTTATCTCTAGGTCTGAAGACGGCCGTCTTGACGCTACGGGAGTGCGCCTGAAACCTGATGATAAGTCTGAAGGGAAAACTGGCGGCGTCCCAGAGGACAGCTGTCTGGTCACCAGATGCTGTTACTAGCTTCATCTCATCCTCCATCCACGCCACATCGAAGATTGCATTGTTATGGGCCTGCATACCTGTATCCAGTAAACAATACAAAACATTCTTATTATACAACGAACTTCTGATATCCAACCACCTATTGTGATCCCTATTTTCATTAAGGAAAAGTTTGGCCAATAGTACAACCTTAAATTAACAAGAAATTGGCTACTTACCAATGAATCCTCCCTCGGAAAGCCTAAATATTTTTCAGACGTTTCGGAACTCAAAGCGGTTTCCGTCCTCAGTGGCAAGGTGAAGAGGATTAAAACAGATAGGAGATAAAAAGTGTAAAACAAGGAATACATACCACTAAATAAATAATTGTAACTTAAAGAGTAGATCGTGAAATGTGACGAGCACAGCGAAGTGCAAAAGGAGTGATCAATCGAAGATAGCGTGGTGTCTATGTTACGTCACTATTGCCAGACTCAAAATATGCATCAAAGGTAGGGAATCAAATTATATCAATGTTGCCAGTATCCAGATTCAAAGCAGGTTTGTATTTATGAATAAAGAATGATTCTTTAATCTCCCGTTGTTTCTTTGTTTTTGCTGACCCTATTACACTAACCTGCTTTATATTATGTGTATGTTGTTTTAAATGAAGCGCCAATCCTGACATGCCCTCCTCTTGTGACTTTTTTGATCGTCTAATATTTTCCCTAATTCGAGTGTTAATAACATTATGTTTCGTTTGGCCTATATATAAGGAGTTACATTCGCATTGAACGCGGTAAATGCCTGACTTATTTAGTGAATCAACAAAATAATTTTTAAATCCTGTGAGATATTTTTGTAGACTCTTGGGGGATACTTGAAGCAGATATGTTATGCTTTGCAAGAATACGTTGAATTTTTGTAAATAATCGTGGAAAATAAGGAATTCGTATCTAAGTTTTTGCATCTTTCGAAGTAATTGTTTTCGGGATTTGCACTGATCTACGTGTTTGATTAAACCACTTTTGTAAAGTAAATAACTTTTTTTTTTTTTTTTTTTTGTCCTATTTTGTATAAAAACTGTATTTCGTCATTAAGATCTTTTGGATTATCACAAATTAATAATGCTCTGCGAAAGAAATTCCTCCAAATATTGGCCTTGTACAGTGGTGGATAAGCTGACTGTTGAGTAGTGCCTGCATTAGGTTTTCGATATACTTTTGCTATAAATTTGTTATGTGATCGGGTAATCAGTAAGCGTAAAAATGGAAGACATTGCTGGATTGTTCAAATATTTGTAAAAGTGTATTTTCGTCACGTACAAATAGTAAAATGTCATCAGCATAACGGTAATATGCAATGTTCTTAAATATATTCTGCTGTAAAATACAAGTTTCAATCCGATTTACAACAATATTGGACACTATCGGGAATAGTGTGTTGCCCATGGCTAAGCCATCATTCTGAGAGAAGTAATGATTTTCAAATTTGAATACATTGGTTGTTAGAGACCTCAAGTAATTGTAATAAAAAATGAGTTTTATAGAGTAATAAAAATGAGTTTTATAGACAGATGCACCATCTTGTAATAACCAGGATCGTGTACTATTGATAGTAACTTCCAGTGGTATGGACGGATACATATCGACAACGTCTATGGAAGCAAGTAAAATGGTATTGGCATTTAGAAATGATGATAATTGTTGTTTAACGCCCAGACTGTTTTTCACATATTTGAAGCCACTGTTGTAACCATTAAGTTTTTTATACAACCATTTTGGATGGTAAATAGGCTGGATGATTGAAACCTGATATGATCGGGGAAGGGGAATATCGGGTTTGTGCACCTCCGAAAGGCCATAAATAATGCGAAACTAGGTGCATGTATTTTTATCATATCTTTTTCAAAGTCAGTTAAAAGTGGAGAAGAATCAATTGTCGACTTACCGTCCTTATAACCTCTGGTAATGAAGTACGGGGATATGAAACAAAATTGAATTTTTCTGCTACCTTTAAAATACCGGAAGCATATCTCTGTTTTGACATAACAACATATTGATTCCCTTTATCAGCCTTTAAACACCAGATTTCATGTTTATTACGAATTTTTTTAATTGTATAATAAGACCTTGTACAGTCCGCAGCAAAAAACCTGCAATATGAGCATGTAAGTTTATTGTGAAACTACGCCTAACAGCGCAGGGAATCAACGTAATTTCTAAGTGGCACGAGTCACGCAAGAAGAAACCTTGTGGTCCTCCCCTACACACTTATGTTGGGGCAAAAGACTTCGTAGTTTCACAAAAAGCTTACGTTGCAGGTTTTATGTTGCGGACTGTACATAGCTGATTTTGAATACGTTAGATTTTCAACAGATAATTTGTTCTGTTGAGAAAGCTATTCACCTTGCACCTGGCATAAATTCCGCGCAATCCATTAGAAATGAATGTTTGGCCAATATCAATACATTTTTATACGCGTACAAAAAGGTAGGTCCACATTCAAAATGTCCTACTTTAAAATAAAACCTTTTTATTATTTCAGTCAAATTTCGATGACCAATGGTGTAATCTATTCCTTAATTATATAAAGTAAATACAGGACAATTATTTCATAATACAGTCGACTTCGATTTAGCGGAGACGGCTTCACCGGTGCTCACAAAGAAAAGAAGAAATTTACATCTATGGCAAGAATCATCAACATACACGCTAAATACAAAGAAAGAACAGCAATCGATATGGAATTTGACAGATTTGAGTTGATAACGACTTTTCAGGTCTCCCCCCCCCCTTCCTGTTCCTCAAACTTCTTTTTAAAGCAATATGAGTTCATGAGGTGACAATGATTGGAAGAGCAGTCAGCTGAAAATAAGGCCACACACCGAGATGCACTTCATCACGTCGAGTGCATTCTGGACTACTTGCAAAGGGGGAAGGGGGGGAACAGGAATTAGATTTCGGGCTTTTGGCATCTATCGCCATGTTAGCCCGTCACGTATAGAATGTCTCTCGGCGATGGCACTGCTCAAGAAATTAGAGAAAGAAAAGTGGGAAAAGAAGGAAGCAGCCTCGGACCATTATGTGAGGTACAATCCCAGCATTTGTCTGGTCTGAATGAGGAAAACCTCGAGATAGCTGGCCTAAAAAAGTTTTTACATGTTCTCGACAGAATGCTCCACCGGGAATCGAACCGGGGACTACTCGCACTATAGGCGAGATCTACGTGGCGTCACAGCTATTACTTGAAAGGCCAAGAAAAGTCTGCTAAGTGACAAGATGACACTACGCAAGATAAGATCAGAAAACTCCGGAACAGCAAGTTTCGACCAACGTTTTTAGACGAATTTGAACTCTCAGATTTTTTTTTTTTTTTTTTAATTTCTGTTTGTAGATAGAATTGATTTAAAATTTTATTAAAGCACACATGAATTACCATGTAGCATTTTTCTTTTCACTAAATAGTCTTTATTGTCTCCTGCCTTTGGATTAACAGTGATTCTGAGTTAACCGTGGAAATGTTCCCCTCTATTATCCCAGTAAATCGGGAGTCACCTATATTACGATACACGTGGGCATTTACGTTTAATTATTGCGACTGAAAAGTCTAGAACAAAATTTAACAGCCATTGAATAACAGAAATTGCCCTTTCTCAAGTACACAAGTAACGTGAATCTATTATGTAAATAGAAAGGAGTAATGGAAGTCCGTTTCTGGTGAAGCATTCTAATTACAATGAAAGCTTGAATAACGGACACCAATAGAACATGGATATTTGTCAGTAAATGAGAGATGTTCATTACAGAGACAGTATACAAATTCAGAATATTTACAATCTTGCAATTGCATATATTAGACACTAAATACAAGTTATAAATGTAAATATAGCCTGTTATCAAAAAACTGTACTCGCTGTTCTAATTACTGGAGGGCAGAATCCACCTTGTAAAGAAAGAAATTATCCCAGTTGATTTATATCAGGGTTTCTCAACCTGGGGGTCGCGAAGACAAACGGAAGAGAAATATAATTAGAATCTACTACCGGAATTTTTTTTAAATACTATTTTGAATTTTGTTCTGATAGACATATATTTATTTTTATACACACTGTTAAGAACAACAAAAAATAGATCTGCTAAACATTTTCAACAGTTGCAGAGTTGTTTAAAAATCAATTTAAATGAAAGAGGTACGATATGAAACTAAAGAGAACTGCATATTGAAATACCAGAAAAATACAAATGAAACAAAACTGAAATACAATTAAAATTGAAAGCTAATGAGATACCTGAGCATGGTGTGATTTCACTAGTGTAGCAATATCTGGTTCAATCTTCATGACGCACATTATCAGGTCATTTAAAATACTCAATAACTTTTTTAACAACTGTCCAAGTTTTTTTTTAAAAAGGAAATTGCAAATCACTTTATTTTTTTATCATATGGCCCAAAATTAAGGCAGTTATGAAGTCTTAAAATTTTCAAACGGCCTTCATTTTGAAACACTGGCAGATCGGATTCGATAATTGTAATATGGATGAACTGACTAAATTTGGTTTTAATTCATTCGCTTTTAGGGACGTTACTGTATCCACTGTATACAAAAAATGAATTTTACTATTATAGAAATAGATGGATATCGTGACATCTCCGCAAAGGGTATATTAAAAATCCCACACAAGCTTATTATAAATCAGAAATTATAAGGAGGTCGCTGGCAAGAGAATGTGATAAAATGGGGTTCGTGGTACGAATTAGGTTGAGAACCACTGATTATATGGAAATGTATTTCAAAACAATGCCTAGGTGATAATTTTGTTCTCAGGTACGTCATATCTCTATAAAACCGATTTATTCTCTTATGTAACACAGAAAGAACATGTCATATTATTTAAATACTGAAAATGTAGAGAGTTATGGAATAATATTGGAAGAAATATGCAATAGCTGTCTTCCATGTAATCTGGCAGACACAAGCTTCTGATTGAATGTTGCTTGTTCACCTGAAAACTTATTCTTAAATTGCAGAAAGCATTCTGTGCGCTATTAATCCATGTACGAGTTTATGGTAATCCCTGTGCATTACGAGGAGGTCCCTAAACTGTTTGGGGTGAAAGAAGAGTCCTTGTTTATATTTGAGTGTACCTGTAAAAGGAAGTTTTGTCTCATAATAGCACATATATGTTTCACAGGGCAAAAAAGCGGGTCCATTTTATGAAAGTATACGTTAAGAGAAGTCTGACTGTTTATTGTTACAACACATTTGCTGCTAGCAAACGATAAAGACCTTTCAACTATCCATGAACAGAAACAAAAGATTGAAGACGAAATCACTGCTCCCCCCCCCTCCCCCCACCTCAAGACATGCTACACCGAGCATTCCGCAGTTCCCATAACAGGCTATTAAAATGTGAATGCCAAAAGCGAGCATATCTATCCGATGTCATCTTTGATAAGTAAAGAGACAGTTTGTGACATTTTGTACTGAAAACATAAATGGCATATTGTATGTATGTACTTTCGTCAATAAAAGACGTCTTTCCTGTGTTTACTCGTGCAAATTACGTTACTTCAAAATTTCCCGTTTCCGTGCACCACCCTGTACTATTTTGTGCGGCCACGAAAAACACGTGATTTTAATATCTAAAATACAGTATTAAAAAAAATGTTTATAATGATTCCACATTCTAAGCAGGTAGCCAACTTCTGAACTGTTTACTGCATTATAAAATAGTTATTATTTCGATATTAAGATAATTTTCCTTATCGCGCCATGATGTTTAGGATACCAAATATTGCTGAGTATTTTAAGTACAAACCCAGTCACAGGAATTCAGTAATTATTTCCAATGTTTTGGAAAATGCTTTGCATAATAATTGACAAGAAATTTGTCTAGTAAAGATAAGTAATGTTAATGAATATTTATCGTAGGAAAGCAATTAACGCAATTTCAATACTATTAAAAAAAAAAAAAAAAAAAAAAAAAAAAACAGTAATATAATGCACCTTGTTTATTGCGTTTTGAAGAATTTATCTTAAGAGAACAGCAGCAGGCGACATGTCGCAGAAAGAAAATGCGGGCTGCAGAAAGATGGTCTACATCTAGACGAAAATTACTGCCTCAGAAAGATTGTCTATTCTATAAATAAAAATTATGGTTACAGAAAGAATTTTCTTCTCCGTAAATAAAACACGATTCAGGACAATTCAACGTTTGATAGTCATAATATACCGATAAATTTGAGAGGCGCGAAAAGGAACAATAAGCGATACCTACAGTCGCCAATATAAGCGCTCCAGTGCATGCAGACAGCTGTCCTGTGGAGGGATGTTTGCTGAGCCATTGCGCATTGCTTGGTAGAGCAGCCGTCGAGGTTATGACATGATTCTGGTACTTAGAGAATGGCCACCTCAGAAAAATTTGTGAAAGCTGAGGGTCTCTAATTAGCAATAATGATGGCTAACCGCCCTGCAGCCAGTGATTTTTCTTTTGACGAGATTGCCACAACTAATACCTTGGCTTACATCCAGGTAAATGTATAATCTGCTGGTGACAAGGGAAACAAAATTGCTTTATGTCAGAAATCGAGTAGTCAATACTACAACAATTTCAGAACCTATTTCTGGAGATAAATTAATGTGTAAACAGGTCGCATTCAAAGTTATAAGAAGGATTCAAAGAAACTTAAATGAATCATCGTCAGGTTTCAAGAGTAAAAATTAAATAAGAGACTGTAATTCTATTTGAGTAAATATAACATGGGAATTTCTTGATTGGCTACTTATTCAGTTATTATACAGCCCTATACGCTCTTTGTACATTTCTCCACAAATAGTTTACAAAATTATAAATAATATTTTGCTTTTATGCGCAAGAAAATTTTGTTGTTGTTAATTTACTAACCATTACTGAAATGCTTGCAAAAAGTTGGAAAATGTTCTGCTCTGGGGGGTGGGGGGGATTCACTTACTTATAACGTGATCTTTCTCAGAAGTTAAGTGACTTTTATGAGAGACAGACCCAACGAATAAATTGGATTCAAACTAAATTTTTTAAACACTAATAATGGCCTAAAAACTGATCCTTTAGTACCGGTAATATCAATCATAATACTTAGGCTATTAGAGAAAGCGTTTTTGATGCGTTACCCCTTGTAGCGAATGCGGCCAAGGTGGCTATTCAGTAATTTTACTTTCACCACAGTTGTAAATCATACTGTGAGCCAGTCAGGGTTTCCGGGTCTTTTTGCCAAGTCCAGGTGTGTAATAGCAAAGTTCCAATACTCTGCACAAACCATCTGCAGATGTTTCTTGCTACAATCCCTTTGCCTGGCAACACGTCTTTCCTTTTTTCCTTCCTTTTGAAATCTTTTAACCCTTGGATGCATAAGCAGGGCCTCCGAGGCCCTATGTAGTTTTGTTTCCTTAGTCTTTGAAATATTTTATTGTGTAAAAGGCTGTGGCTTTGCGTAATCTTCGGATTGAGGATGTACATTGTGTATTGTCTTTCTGTACCAATTAGCTGTCAACGCTTTTTAGTAATTTGCATTTATTCATTTATACCCTATCAATGCATATGCAGGGCCTGCGAGGCCCTTGACCAGATTGCGTTCGCATTGCATTATTTTCAAACTTTTTGACGTAAAATATATATTTCTATAATATTTTCAGACCTGGCATTGAATAACTGGGTGCTTTTATACATTTTAAGATTGTCAATAGATGGCACTACGCACGTTGATAGTGATTTTCTTGTAGACTTTTTCCCCAAAGCATTTTACATTGTAAATTCGCAAAGAAATAAAATGTGTTTAGTAAATTGTATCCAACTTATATCAATTTTGGAAAATGTAATAGATATTGAAAAAGAAAGCATCAGACGAAAATGTCAGCAGTTTTGTGCGTATGTGTCTTGACGAAGAGACAGTGATATCCGATAGTAGTGCGACCGACTCTGAAGTTGAGGATTTTCTAGTATTGCTCGGCCTATTAGTGCTCGTGAGGAAAGAGATCAGGACTATTCTTCATCATGTTCAGGGTATTGTAGTGATAGTGAGTGCATACAACAAACAAAGAAAGATGATACCTTCATTAGCGTAAATGGAACAGTATGGAAGAAGAACGCTCCGTCTACTTCACGTACCCGAGCTCATAATATTGTAAAGTGTACCCCCGGTGTTTCAAGGGAAGTGAAAACACCGTGTCCCAAAGACGCATGGGATTGTTTCATAACCCATTCAATAATAGAAGAAATTATACATTGCACTAATTTGGAAGGGAGAAGATTAGCAACGGAAAAGTGGAAGAACGTTTCCGTTGAAGAAATGAATGCGTTTTTCGGTATTCTGTTACAAGCAGGAGTTGAAAAGAGTTGGGATGTACCTATTCGTGAGCTATTCCTGGACGAGAGGTCTAATCCTCTTTACAAAGCAACAATGTCTGTCAACCGGTTTGAAGATATCCGTAAAGCACTAAGATTTGACGACAAGCGTACACGAAGTGTTCGTCTGCAAACGGACAAGCTTGCACCAATTAGTTATGTGTGGAATCTTTTTGATAATTGCAGAAAAGTAATTATTCCCAGCGAGTTTGTAACGATTGATGAACAAATAGTGCCATTTCGCGGAAAGGTCAGTTTCATCCAATATATGCCGAAAAAAACATCCAAATATGGCATAAAGATCTTTTGGTTGTGCGATGGCAAATCATCATACGCTGTTGATGGATGTGTATATACACGCAGGAAACCAAATGAGCCAGTTCAAAGAAATTTGGGAGCAAATATTGTCAAAGAACTCACTCAAACCGTGAAAAACTCTTCAAGAAACGTAACAATGGATAATTATTTTACCAGTGTTAGTCTTGCAGAGGATATGCTTCAGCAAGGAATCACAATAGTGGGAACAATAAGACAAAACAAACCTGATATCCCGAAAGAGCTGAAAGCATCCCCCTCAAGAGAAGTAAGATCTTCAATTTTCGCCTTCAAAAATGACGTCACTCTTGTAAGTTACGTACCCAAAAGGAACAGATAAGTAATTATGCTTAGTACAATGCATCATGACAAATCTATTGTTGAAGACCATCCGAAGATGAAACCGGAAATAATAACTTTCTATAACTCAACAAAGGGAGGTGTCGACGGAATGGACCAGAAAGTTGGTTTTATACTTCCAAAAGACAAAGTCGAAGGTGGCCTTTTGTATTATGGACGAATATGATGGATGTTGCAGCTTTAAACAGTTATGTTGTCTTCTCCACTCAACATCCAGGCTATTTTCCTAACAGAACAGACAAACGTGAAACCTCAGATGATCATGAAACTTCCAATACCTAATCTCTCAAAGTCAGTTCAAGATGCCTTGAAAAGATGTGGAGTTTCCAAGCCAACCGAAGAAGTCAAAGCTCAAGAACCAAAAAGGAGGAGATGCGGATTCTGTCCTTACGATCTTCACAGAAAAAGCACCTTGACATGCTCCAAGTGTGGAAAAGACGTTTGTAAGCAACACAGTAAGTTAGTTTGTAACTCATACTTCTCATAAGTGAACAGTGTTTCCTGAACTACTGAACTTTGCAAACTGGACAGCACATGCTTAGAAAAGTTAATATATTGTGATATAGGAACTAATGTTACTTAAGTCATTGTAGTGATAATATAAATGTCATAAAAGGCTTATAATCCCAATAATAATCAAATCACTAAAGCTCTTGGTATACATGCTGCATAGTTAGAGTTCAAAAGCTTTATATATATATATATATATATATATATATATATATATATATATATATATATATATATATATATATTATAGACTATAGTTCTAATAAAATACATGATTACAAACGCCATAGCATGTTATTTAGGTGAAATGATTTAAAAGCGTATTTTTTCCATTGAAAAATCTACAGGGCCTCGGGGGCCCTGCATATGCATTTATGTATAATTTTCATACCATGAATCTAAGGGTTAAACAGCAGGCGGTCTATTGTTCCGAAACGCACCAAATACGCTCGAGCTGACGTTTTCTCCGCGTTTGTGATTAACCTTCCACATTTGAATACATGGTCAGCGTATTCCAAGCGTACGCATGAGCAATAAATACGCTTTGTGATCGCCTCAAATAGCCGGGTACTTACCATCACTATCATGAAAACATTTTTAATTTTCTACAGGTATCAATAGGTAGTACAAGACTCTAAAATGTCCTTTCGAGACTTGGTTTAGGCTTCAAACCGATATAATTAATGTAGTTTTCGAGATTTTGACCAAGAGTGCGAATTCATACAAAGCACCGGAACTTATTATTTATTTATTTTTTCACGGACTGTTACATCCTGCAAGTTTGCTTCTTTAGATTTATGTCTCAAACTGACAAGTCTATATTTCGGAGATATCACGGTTGTAAACGCAATGTGAAAGTTACACCACAACTCAATCCTTTCTACAAATAAACTATTGAAATTTTATAATACTCTATTGAACTTTGTTCTGATTAATGAAATGCACTGCACTATGGCTCTCATTCAGCAAGATCACACGTTTCCGATTCACTTGTACTAGAGGCAGGCTCTCAAACTTTTGCATTTGTCAGTTATTCATTTTACAATTATGTTGGGAGCTTTTATTTTTAACTAACACAGCTTAAACTCTACTAAGAGAGACATTTTCAAGTAAATTACAGAGAAATTCTAATATATATATATATATATATATATATATATATATATATATATATATATATATATATATATATATATATATATGCATAAAGAAATCGATTGTACAATTGATAATAATTTAGATCAACTTCTAAATGTCTAAAAGAAACCGAAGAAATATAAGTGTCAGTGTTAATATCAAACAAATTCAAAATAGGTTGGAAAAAGTATTGGTAAATATCAGTGTCCATTTGCCGATACTGATACCGATATTCCCAAAAATGGCCGATATTACCGTTACCAATATATCGGTACATTCCTGAAGTTAGTTCGAGTAAAACTCTTATATAGAAATTTAATATAATTCCACTGGAAAGTGTTTACCTTACCTTCTAAATATTCGTTTTTACTTTTCAGCCTCGTGTCCTGAAGAGCAATTTTCCCATCTTCATTGGCCAATGCGAGGATATGTCGAGTGGCTGGAGCCGATGAAAACTTGCACGCGTACATTGGAGGCTCCGCGGTGAAATCCTGGGCTCCGTAGTTCGGCGACATTCCTTGGAACTCGTCCTCCGAGTAACATTGCAGGCGTCGGATAGCGAAGTCATAGTCCTTCGAGATCTCTGCAACAAAAAAACAAATTTAACTGAGTTTCCTTTTACATCCTGAAACTACGGTACATTTCCAAACTACGCTGAACGCTGAAACAGGCCATAGCGAATCAGTAACTTCCCGTTGTAATACAGGAATAAGTTTGGTTTGATCTAGTTAACATTCCACGCATATGCCTGCAACGCTAAAGGAGACGTGGACCTACTGACTATAGTGAAATCCGAACCACTTTGGTCGTTCAACTGTACCTCCACCGGGACCACGGAACAGAAGTCAAGCGTGCTAGCCACTAGACCAAGCGGGGGATTCTAATACAGGAATAAGACTAGAGACAAAACTTATTCCTGGGACGCTGACGAACCTGTTCTTGCTATATGAAGACTGATATTCAAACTGAAAATCTTAGTACATTTCTACATGGAACTCTCGGGTGCTTAAGCGATTGCAGAAAACTGCTTCCTACTGGTTTGCTTTTGGCGCCCCCTAGAAAGAATTGTTGAAAAATTATAATTCTTTTACTAATTTCCTTCTTATTACCCCTAAAAGGTTTCCGCTGGGTGACGTGAAAATACCTCCCTTGACATAGAAATAATTCAAGGAGCCTACCAGAACTAATTGTTGAGAAGATTTAATTCTCTTACGATTTCCACATGAATACGGCTTCCGTATGTGTGACATAAAAACCAGTGCTAAAACCACAAACCAACATGTGCTACGTGGTCACTAAAAAGCACGAATGCTACCTAACCGAGTCGGTGGGATATCGCGGTAGCGCGTCCGAAGGGAGCAGGCGTGTCAGCGATGGTGGGTATACGCTAGCTGTACACTGTCAAGAAATATACCACCTATGCAAAAATAGCATCTAATAAAGCCATCTTTCATATGCACTCATATTATCCGTCGTCAAGCACTTGTAATCCTGGAGACGATGAATGATGATGGAGAACTGGTAGAATGAGAAAGTGAGAGGAAACCGAAGTATCCCGAGAAAACACAAGAATATGATGTTGTCCACCACACACTTACTTGGACCAGGATTGAATCAGGAACCACACGCACCAGAGGTCCCTTCCCCCCGAGACTACGGTAATACTTTAAAATATTCAGATCAAAACTCCTGCATTCCATCCAATGCTGCTAGAATCAGGGTTGGCAAAAAACATGGTTTTTATTGAAAAAAACAGGTTTTTTTTTTTTTTTTGGTTAAATAATTTGCTCTATGTATTTATATCACATATGGACAGAAATAGGCTCGTTTCGCCTTGGTGTTAGTATGCAACAACCGAGTTATGCTGGAAGGGGTCACATAAGCTTAAAACGGAATCCAAACCGCTTCTCGGCTTACATCCAAGAGAAATTGTCCTCCATTTGAACTCGAAACCGGGACTAATTGGCCACAGATGCGATACGTCTGCCAGCTCACTCACGAAGGACTCCTAATAAAAATACGTTGACTGATCTTTACACATTTGTTAACATAATCATCAAGAGTCATTAGGACAGAAGGACAAAAAGATAAACAATTGCACAAGTGGAACCATTATACAGAATTACATATGGACAATTTCAAAGTACTACAGAGTACAGAAGAACTAATTTAGTCCAAGTCAGTTCACTACGACTTTTATTAGTCCAAGTTAAAGAAATATAACGACTTACTTTGCATGTCAGTAAGAAAAGTGAATCAAGATACGAATTATTTGAGTCCACTTTGGCTCTGACTCATTTATACATAAATAGTCACCAAAGATCCTTGTTATTTTAATAACTGCCTCTCGTGGGGTTTGTACGACCCCCCTTCCCAAAAAAGTACGGCACTTCGATGCATTTTATCAATACTAAACATTATTAAAACGAAACAATGTTTAGAATTTTCCTTTGGTTGCATAACAATAACAAACTATTAAAAAATCACAAAAGAAACATACAAAAAGTTACATAAAAAAGTTGTTTTTGGAATATAACCTCTTTGAGTAAAGAATGGGGAATTTAGGTCTGAATATAGTACGAATGATATATGGGAGTGAAACGTGATAATCCACAAAAGTGTGTTTATCAAGATTTTACGAATAGTTACATCTTTACGAACATTTTTCGTTTTGGGGTTTAAACCCTGGCTAGAATTATTCGAATTGTAATAGCACACGTTCACTACCTGCTTTCCCAATCCCGAAGGAAACCCAGCAAATCCTAGAATACGATATTTAAAATAATCAAATGTTGACACCTCAAATATTCATGTTCTCCGTATAAAACACACGAAAATAAGCCACAAAAAATAGCCCTCGCACATCATTTCTACTATCCTTGATCCCAACACTTCATTCGCGACAGGGTGATACGACGGTACATCTTCAACTTTTCTTGATTTCGGCACAAATAACGGATGATTCAGCTCCCCGCCATACTGGCTGCCTTCACACAGACATATTTAAGAGGGACAGGAAGAACTCTGAGCCAGTGTGCAACGAGTACAGATACTAAGGCCCAGGGTTGGCTGGTTTAAACTGTTTCAAAAAAAACAACTCTTTAAACAAACAAAAAAAAAATAAATAAATAAATAAATAAATAAAAAACAACGAAAAATGCTTTAAATCCTATGAACTGCATGGTGACGTTTTCACATATCAAACCATCTGCATTAGTTTTATCTTCTTTTCGTCTTTTATTCAAGGTGTCCCATGTTCAATTCTCGATCGAACCACAACCCTTCTTTCGAGTGTAAACCAAGTAGCGGTTCGAATGTCACTTTAAGTGAGTCTTCCCTTTAATAAGCTAGGTATTACATAAGAATGTTAAGTCTAAACATACGATACGAAACCAAACGGTATATTTCTGATGCCTGCTGTTTTATTTATTATTATTATTATTATTATTTAAAGAAGTTGCTTAATTATACTGATAGAAACTGGCAGAATTTATCGAATGCCTATGTAGCTTCCAAC
Organism: Thermobia domestica; assembly: GCF_964235325.1. NCBI lineage: Eukaryota > Metazoa > Arthropoda > Insecta > Zygentoma > Lepismatidae > Thermobia > Thermobia domestica. The sequence goes on along the minus strand of NC_137460.1, from coordinate 295,169,779 downwards.
ATTACCTTGGATTAGGCTTTCAGTTTTAATTTAATTGAATGATCTCTACATACTACATTTGTAATTTAATACCTTAGTTTTAGCGTAGTGATTATGATACGTTGACCATAAAATTTTACATGCCAAGCAATAACAGGATTTCTCCGTTATTGGTTTGCATTTAAACTAACAGGATTTTCCCAATGGCTAAGGCGGGAGTTTCCCCATTTATATATAATTCTGTATAATAGTTTCATTTGTGCAACTGTTTATCTTTTGTTCTGAAATGACTCTTGACAATTATATTAACAAGTATGTAAAGATCGTATATGTAAACAACGTATTTTTATCAGGAGTCCTTCGTGAGTAAGTCGCCAGACTCATCGCATTTGTGGCCAATTAGACCCGATTTCGAATCCAAATGGAGAACGATTTCTCTCGGATGTAAGCCGAGAAGCGGTTTGAATTCCGCTATAAGCTTATGTGACCCCTTCCCGCATAACCCCGTTGTTGCATAATGCCACGAAGGCGAAACAAACCTATTTCTGTTCATATGTAATATAAATAAATAGAGGAAATGATTTAAACCCCAAAATAAATATTTAAAAAAAAACTGGTTTAAACCAAAAAACCCGTTTTTTTTGTTTTCAATAAAAACCATGGTTTTTCCAACCCTGCTAAGACCTAAAAGAGAGGCATGTTGGTAACTTATCAATATAACTGTATGAGAGAATGAACTGAAACCAGCAAAATTGCTTCAAAGATACATCGTATTTATTTAAAATTTCGAAAAACCTAGCTTGTGTTACAGAACAAAAGAAATTATAATCAATTTAAACAATGGTTTGAAGGAATGTTTAAATAAAAATTTGTGGGCATTGTCCCGCAGATGAGAGCAATAATTAACCTTCCCTAAGCTAACTTAGAAACATCTGGCTCGCCTATGGAAAATATCACAATTTTCTTATATGGATACCATCTTCCAAACCTATGCCGTTAAGTGTGTGTACCTTTAAGTCAGGTCAGTAGGATGCTCAGTACATCTAAAAGATTGGATACAGTAGGGTGATAGTAATCATGTTGCAAATCTTTGGTGAGATAACCTAATTTGTAAAAGGTTAATTTAGTCCTTGGTGAACTGAACGTTTCCTGTAATGGATTGAATGTGTCCCACACTCGAAATGTGTTGCAAATGGACGCGAAGGATATATTTACACAGAATTTTACTTTATTAAAAACTGAGGTATTTCTATTGAAATTCAGAGTAAGCTTGGGAAGACGACAACTCTAACAAATGTAGCTCCCGAAATAATTTCATGCAATATGTTAATATGAAAAAAATACACTACAATAAAACTTCCGGGTTAACTTTACAACCGGTATACTCACTCAGAAACGAGAAATTACACTCTCTTAATTTTATGGAAATGCGTCAGAACTTCGCTAACCTTAAGCTAAGCCGTCTCTCCTCTGCCCTCCTTACTTTACTATATCATTTTAAAGCGATCCTACTTATCGATGCACAGCTTAAGCGTGTACTGTAAAGTTTACCCAAACTTCCTTCTCTTTAAACAACACGTCCCTAGGATATAGTGTACGAGCTTGCCACATTTTCATAATGAACAAATACTGTTTCAATAAAACGAACTCATTTCACATTAAATAAAAAAAATACTTACTTCCAAACAACTCTCGCTGGTGCAATAACCTCAATGAAGTCATCCTTATAGAACAGCAGTCCCAATAATTAGCTTCAATTCTTTACAATAAAAATCAAATATCTTGAAACATCCTCCAAAATAAATCACATACACACAAAAACACACTACATTCCACAAAGCGTCATTCCATTGGGGACAGCGTCGGATTGGAAATTGCAATTCGCGCGGGAAACAATTTCGACTTCGATCTATCGAGTAAACACATCACGAAAACATAACAACAATTGAAACACTATATTAAAGTAAAATTATTATATAAACTTTAATAAAACTAGATTCGCCACATTGTGCCTCTCATTCCTTATTGGTTAAAATTAGGCAACATAAAATTTACTATTACCTTTCGATAATTCACATAGCAGTTATAATTAATTTTTTGCATTTTTCGCGTTGCGTTCCAATCAGAAAATTTAGCAAAGACTCATACGGAATGAGACTAATGGGATTATTGTCACTATAAAAATAATCTCATACTTAATCTCACAGTTTAAAATATCTCATACTCAAATAATCTCATACTCAAATAATCTCATACTCAAAATAATCTCACAGTTTAAAATTGCTTATCCTATTAGCAACTTCCCGTATAGACATTAGTAAAGGTAGACATGAGTATACCTACCTCAAACCTGTTTATTATTTTCGATGCCAATGTTTCCTTTCTGCTTACCTTCACGGACCCCCATAGATATATCAAGAGGGACCGCGCCAAGGTTGGACGACGACAAGGTTGGACGACGACAAGCCTGGACACTTTTTGTGTCCAGGCTTGTCGTTGTCCAACCTTGTCGTCAGCGACCCAAAATGAGATATGCCAAAGCATCTCTGGGTCGATCCCGACAAGCCTGGACACCTTCAGGAATGTGTCCAGGCTTGTCGTTGGCCAACCTTGTCGTCAGCGATCCAAAATGAGATGTGTCCAGGCTTGTCGGGATCGACCACGACAAGCTTGGACACCCCAGGAATGTGTCCAGGCTTGTCGTCGTCCAACCTTGTCGTCAACGACCCAAAATGAGATGTGTCCAGGCTTGTCGGGATCGACCGCGACAAACCTGGACACCCCAGGAATGTGTCCAGGCTTGTCGTCAACGACCCAATTTGAAATGTCTGTTCCAACAAACTCTACCAGTTAAGGCGTTTACAGTTCATACATACATGCCCTTCAACAGGGTGCGAAATCATTTGAAAATGGGGGTGGGGAGAAGTTCAACGATCCACACTAATGCTTCGTGGAGCCTCCAAAAAATTGAAATATTAATGGATTATTATTATTATTATTATTATTATTATTATTATTATTATTATTATTATTATTATTATTATTATTACTCTGCTATAAAATGAATAGAAATTACTACTCACGTAGTTATGAATACTGGTGTCAATTTTGGGTATTGCAGGCATTGAGCGACAGGAAAAAAGTTATTGAAAGAGATTTTATTAAGAAATTACTAGACAATAGCTATCATAGTGAATATTGCTTGCATAATATAGGTATAAGGGTACCAATGTATAATACAAGAAATCAGTGGCGTAGCACTCTTTTGCGGGCCCCCCCGCAAAGTATAGAGAAGGGGCCCTAGTTGTAAAGCCGATAGAAGTAAGATTGAATTTCTACTTCTTTAAATCTTTATTCATACCAAGACTTCGGGGCCCCCTATACCTCGGGCCCCCCCCCGCACTGCGGGGGTTGCGGGGGCAGCTGCTACGCCACTGCAAGAAATATATCAACATTAGTTCCGTTGAATCCGAAATCTGTAATTTTAAGAAGACTGACCAATTCTTTTAATTTTGTTTAATTTATTTTTATCAGTATAAAAACATGAATTTTTGAGCTTGACAAATATTATTGTTACTATTTATGACGACTATTTTGATACTTAAAAAAATGGTGTTAATTTGACAAGGAATTATTAATCCGATATTATTTTACTTTATTTTATCGTTATGTTTTATTGTTTCAGTATATAGCTTACATTGTATGTAATATGTGTTTATATTGTCTGATAAAGTGCTGTATTTTTGCCGTTAGGCTGTTCATGGCACAGAAATAAACATTATTATTATTATTATTATTATTATTATTATTATTATTATTATTATTATTATTATTATTATTATTATTATTATTATTGTTGTTGTTGTTGTTGTTGTTGTTGTTGTAGTTGTTGTTGTTGTTACTACTACTACTACCACTAATAATAATAATAATAATAATAATAATAATAATAATAATAATAATAATAATAATAATAATAATAATAATAATAATAATAATGATCAAACTAGTCGTCATTGTTATTTAAAAATACTATAATGTTATTTATTCATTTACCCAAAATTGGTAACTTATCTACTGCATTTAATATATACTTCGGTGCATATGGTCCAGGGTTAGACTCTCGTGGAAGCACAGTACCCTTGTGTTTACCATCATATTGAAGACTGCATTCACGAAAATAGCGGTAGAGATCTATAAGTCAGAAATAATAGTCCCTGAGAACCGATGTCCTAACCAAGCATTGGAACTACTAACTTGAAGCGCTCCACCTGGCCAACCATAGAACCTCATGAGCTGTAGAATCAGAGTATAGTTTTTATTATTTTTTATGAAATTCTCGTTTCTTCGCTACGTACGTAGTGTTTCAGTTTGGTCGTTCAGATATACGGTCACCTTTGTAAGTCTAAATAATACTATGTATCTATATTGTATTATTAGCAACAATATATTATTATAAATAACAGATATGATTTCAATACAAATACTTGATAGACAACAAAAAGGCGTGTTGCCTCAGTGGTAGGGCGCTCACCTCAGGTGCGTGGGATCAATGGTTGGATCCTAGCTCGCACCAAATTCTGCTTGTGGTATACAAACAATTGTGTTGGGGTTTTCTCGGGGTCTTCCCGCTTCCTTCTGTCTTAATCCACCCTTATAATTCATCTCATCATGACCGTCTTCCTTAGCCTTACTGAATATTCGTAGGACGTTAAACTTTAGAAAATAAAAGCACAAACACTATAATACGATTGATTTGCTGATTTAAGTTTGATGACCCTTTTCTGCAGCGAGGCAACGAGATGTTGACTTACAGTTCAAGGTGGAATCCGAACCATCGTAATCGTTTAAATTTTTTAAGGCGCTCCCACCGGGAATCGAACCCAGGACCCCGTGCACCGAAGTTGGTGCGTGCGTGCTAGCCACTAGACCACCGAAGAGAGCCACAATAATACGAGTATTGAATGATTGTGTTACTGTATATATAGACCTAAAATATGGTTTGCAATAACGTATCTTACATTAGAGAAACTTTTTAAGATTAAACTTCACTTTCTTTCCGTGTGTAACGGGAGTTGAAAATGTGATGGCCAGAAGAAACTCACGTATGAGCAGCAGTAATAGCATCCCATAATTTTAAAGGAAACCCACTGAGTTTAATTATCAATAAAGATTTCAAGGTACCCGCCAACATACGGTTTCTTTCGGAACTTTTAATATGAACAACACTGAATCCACGTTCACAGGCAGCAGTTGATAATGGCACAGAACGAACTTTCCGCGTTAAGGCTTTAAGAACTTGAAAATTATTTACCGACTTAGAAATTGACTTGTACTCTCTCCATTCTGACACTGTAGAACCCCCGCTTGGTCTATTGGCTAGCACGCTTGACTTCGGTTAGCGTGGTCCCTAGTTCCACGGTGGGATACAGTTGAGCGACCAAAGTGATTCGGATTCCATTATAATCAGTAGGTCCACGTCTCCTTTAGCCTAGCAGGCATATCCGTGGGACGTTAAAATAAATCAAACTAAATCATTCTGACACTGCAGTATCAAGATTCAATCCAAACAATTAAGCTGCTTTATGTACGCCTACGTTACCGTATAAACCATTCAGGCTATTACGATCTTTATTTTCAAACATTGAAAAGCACTTTAGCATATCTTTAAAAGGAAACCTTCTTTCCACTTCGTCTATTAAACCCTGGATTACCTGCCCCCTTATTTGATCAAACTCACTATCATCACTCCCTGTATCAGATGCTTATCTGCAGTGCACTAAATACTTATCTTTACAAAGACTTTGGTTGACATCATCTTTCATACGCATTTCTCTCAGAGCTTGGATTGTAGAGCCAATTTTTTCTCTATTTCAGTGTACGAAACTGCTTCCTTTTGCATCATTTTACTAATATTAGACAGAATGGACGCAATATTCAGAAGAAAAGCGAGCAATAGAATGTTCTTTTTCCCAGACAGTTTATTATTATTATTATTATTATTATTATTATTATTATTATTATTATTATTATTATTATTATTATTATTATTATTATTATTATTATTATTTGTAAATACCACTCAGTTTAAAACTGTCTCTGTTGAAATGGTCAGTATTTTCATACTCCAAAAGTAGGAATTGCATTATACAAGAAAATTATGTAAAGACTGCCAATAATGCATCCTTCTCATTTGAAATCCAACGTATCTGAAACAATCTTTTGATTTTCAGCAGTCCTGCGACATCTGTGACTGTCGTGATACTTTTAAGTGTTGCAGATGTAGATGACTTACTGAACACCTTGTAAAGTTCGCCTAACAAACATTTGAAGTTGTGAACAGCATTCACAACACCAAAAACTCTTTCAGAAACAAGATCAATTCGATGTGCCATGCAGTGTACGCTAATTAGGCACGGATTGACATTTCTTCTAATTTGAGCAACAACACCTTCGTTTCTCCCAGTGTACACTGCATCCCCGTCCGAACTAAATCCAACAAGTTTTTCTTTAAGATTAAAAATATCTATACCATCTTCGGAAAATGCTTGAATAATTTTCTCTTCAAGGGATTTTGCATCGGCATTTTCTACAGGAACTAATTTATAAAAACGACAACAAGGTTTATTTTCTTCGTCCACATATGTTCATATAACAGCAAGTGCTTATCCGCATACCTGTTTGTAGATTCGTCCACTGAAATTGAAAAACAATCTGTTTGTTTGAGAAATTTTACCAATTTTGCATGCAACTGGTACGCTAGAGAATAAAGGTCTTCATCTCGTCAACAACCGAACAACCGAAAAAGTTAAACACCTGATCCTTTTACAAATAAACTACGTTTTCTAAAACAGCATGCATTTAAAATTATTGTTTGTCTGAAAATTTTCATTATAGACCTACTTATATTTTCCTATTAAGGTGTCCCTCCTTACAGATTTTGGTGAGGGAGAAACGCAAGTGTAAAATTTTTGGTGGTGGGGAAATCCCTCCCGTCTCCCCGGGATTTCGCACCCTGCCCTTCAATATAGAGTTGCATGGCTCGCATCTATATCGCTATTGGCTGATTCTCGCCAGTCAGCTACTGCCCTCTACTAGAGAATTTTCGAATTATTTTAAATTTATTTATCTTTTATTAAAAGAGATTATTATTATTTACAAAATTTACGTTTTACTTAAATAATTACAAGCAGTATTTAGCAATCGTTGCAATATTTCCGCCAAAAAATCATGGTAAGTACGGACCGTGCGACTCTGCCGTGAAAGCCACGTTTCCATGCACCGCTGACTCTAGGAGCGCGTTCTTAAACACCGATCAGGTTAAATGCTTTCTTTGATCAGGTTAAATGCCTAGTGTTATGAAATTCTTTTCGTGAAAACGCTTATTTCGTTATGGAAGGTGAATCAATTATTAGCGTGAGTAAGCCTACACTTCGCAAAAAAAAAAAAAAAAAAAAAAAAAAAAAAAAAAAAAAAATTGGACTTATTTGATGAACAATTATGGAAGTGAGTTATTTGGGGAGATCATCTGATGAGCAATCGTAAGCAAATTAAGTATATCTGGTTTCTGGAAGACTATCTGATAGAACAAGGAATATCACACATTCAGTTTTAACAAAGTTCCCTTTTTTCGCGATTTTCCTTCCTCAGATACATGATGGAGACATGTGAATGGTACCGTTTGAAAGACTGTTTTGTTCTAAAAAGAATGATGTACGAACCATGATCCTAGTATAAATAGAGATGTCTCAGGGATTTTTAACTGAGATCCTTTTTTATAAGGGAGTCTGGAATATTGTAGAGATATTACTTTGGCGGGCTTACTTTTGCACCTAGAAGATTGAAATTTTGTACACACATTTAGTACAACCCTTAGTATTTTTCAGATTGGTTTCAGATCTCTGCGTTAAAACAGAGGGGCAAAAAAGTACAAAGAAGGAATATATTTTTAAACAATTAATCCATTTTCTCATGATTTTCCCACCCCAGGTACACTCATGTCCAAAATGATTGTCGCATATCTATAACTGCCTTCTTGTAAGAATATAATTTGATAATAATTTTGCAGGGTACTTTTAATACTGATAGTATGTGTATAATCGGGAAGTGTATATTTGTGGTGAATAAAACAAAATATTGCTAAATGGACAATAAAGTTTTATTTTCGTTTTATTGTTCTTATTTACTGCTCTTTTGACATGAAATTTGATACATACATGTATTTGCTGATTACACAGATGCTAACATTATGAGAAATACCGGGTGAATTCGTTATCAAATTATAATTCTACAACAACATATTTATAGACATACGACAATGATTTTGGACATGAGTGTGCATGATGAAGACATGTGAGTGGTACCGTTTGAAAGTATGTTCTATTCTGAAGGGAATGATGTACGAACAATGATCATAGGATCAATAAGGATGTCTCAGGAAAATTTTATATTACATCCGGTCATCTGGGGCATTGTGGGAATGTTCTTAGCTCATTGGTAAACATTTTCCCGCACTTAGTTTTCAAGATAGAAGCTTGAAATTTTTTATACACATTTAGTACACCCCTTCGTATTTTTCAAGGGGGGTCCAGAGGGGATCAAAGTTTGAAAAAATCAGGAAAAATCCAGATTTCCCTCAAAATTTCCCACCTCAGGGACATGATAGGAAAACGTAAATGAAACAGTTTGAAAGATTGTTCTATTCTGAAGAGAATGAGGTACAAAACATGATCCTACGATAAATAGGGATGATGCTGTAGCTGATTGACTGAAATTCAATAATTTACCTTTAAAAAGCCATAATTTAAAATGGTTAATGTACGGTATATAGTTTCATTTGGAAATATAAAGTTTTTGCATATATTACTGGTTCATAGAAAAAAATGGTACCATATAAGACAGCTACAGGAATTGCGTTTTAATTGCAATTCAAAGGAATTAATATTACAATTGTGTTGTAGCATATCCTTGTATTTACTGTCTTTCATTTTCTAAGAGTAATAACATACATTTAATGGCAAGTGTGGAATTAAAAATATAAGTTGTTCATTAATCCCCAGTTTCAATATAACTTCTACAAAACAAGCCTCATTATTCATTAGTTTGATTAATAATATCCTTTCTATTTATTTGTTTTACAAATATGTTGTTAAATAATCTGATCACACAATTTTCCAGACAGAATTTTAAGATGTTCATGAGTAAGGAATCAAGGGTTAGTACCAGTGTGCGTTGCTCTTGTGAATTTATTTAATTAAATATGAAACACGATATACGGCATTTTAACTGAAAAAGATAGTATCCTATTAGTTATACAACCTTTCTTCAAAGTGTTAGAAACAACCAGAAACACTAACATTGATATACACATATTCAGATCATATCTTGCCCCCCCCACTTTTAACGTCCAATCGCCGCCACTGTGTATATTCATACCAAATTTAGATTCATCATCTACAACAGTTTGTGTGATCCAATAAGAAGATCAAAAATGTTGATATTTATTGGTTAAAATGTAAATACTTTGCCATGCACGAAAGTAGGTTGTCCTATAATCAGGGCTCGACTCGGACCGGAGCGGACTACAGCGTTCCATAACTTGTAAATTTCCATTTCCAACCCTGTCCATATGGGTTGCTTCCACAATATTATTTTCCATTACATCATCCATATATTTTTATTTTTTTTTATTTTTTGTATCCATAAAATATTTTATACAACCCAGATACTTCATGGATTTAGAAGCAAATGTATTCATTTGAATCCTACCTTCATAATAATGTCTAGACTAATGATAGGGTAAAATAGGACCTGCAAGAGATAATATATGTCATTACATATCAAAACATGCCTTAAAAAAAAAAAAAAAAAAAAAAAAAAGTAGGCCTACTGCAGGACTTAAATAATTTATACCATGCATGTCTCATAGTTTTTTGTGGAAATACAACTATTATAATAATTTCTTGCATTGAAGGTTCCTGCGCCGAAACTTCCTAGCTATAAGTGAGAAGGATGGGTTTCTCAATAATTTTGAAGGGATGTTAGGGGGAGTTTTGAGGAATATAGAAAAATCCCTGCCCTGCAGATCTTATGGTAATGCTTTATACCTTCAAGCGGGGTGAATACGAACAAAACTTTCATTTTTTTTAATTTGTTCACTCTTAGGTTTTATAAATGCAAGAGAAACCCTATATTAATTGTTTGAGGTACTCTTCACACTCTAATCTTGCTATGCATGCAATAATAGAATTGGCGACTTGCTTTAACATTTTTTCTCTGCAACTATTTTTAGCTACATTACTGTTGACAATTTTTGACCGAGCTTGCGAAGTCTTCTAGTCGAAAGTTTGGCATTTGTGTTGTCTGTCTGTCTGTGTGTATGTCGCACGATAAAAGTCGAACGCGTGAACCGATTCAAATGAAACTTTCACAGATTGTTTATTTGTTCAAGTTACAGATCATTCGTTGGAGAACAAAATCGAACCAAGGGGAGGGAGTGGAACCCCATTAAAAGTGCAAAAATGTAGAAAAACACAGAAAATTAAAAAAAAAAAACGAATTTAATGGTCTATTTTCTGTTGCAAGAGCTTTATAAATCAGCAAATATACTTCGGGGATCTGGAGGTATTTCTTCGGAAAGGGGGGGGGGGGTAAATCGGACAAGGGTGTAGCTAAAAAATTACAAAAGGGGGTTATCTAAAAGTGAAAATTGACAAATACGAATGAAATTTTCGCAGGTTTATCACGAGGTCTATTGTTCGTTTCACAGAGTGTTTATTGGTTCAAATGACAGGTCGAGTTCGTTGGGAAACAAAATCGGACCAGGGGAAAGGGGTGAAATTCCCTCTTAATAGTGCGAAAATATAGAAAAACGAAGAAAACCACAATTAAAAACGAATTTGATGAACTACTATCTGTTATAAGAGCTTAATAAATAAGCAATTATGAGCTATTGATTCGGAGGAAGGGGAGGGGGTAAAAATCGGATAAGGGTGTAGCCAGAAAGTAGAAAAGAGGGTTATTTAAAAATGAAAACGGACGAATCAAAACGAAATTTCCACAGGAAATGACCAAACATATTTCGGCCATTACCTGTTACTTCGCAGGTGTGGGGGGGTCGGATAAGGGTGTAGCCAGAAAACGGAAAAGAAAGATCTAAAAAAAAAATTAAAACTGACGAATCAAAACAAACCTTTCACAGCAAATGAGCAAAGATATTTGGGGATTACGGCCTATTGTTTCGGAGGAAGCGGGGTAAAATCGGATAAGGAATAAAATCGCAAGAATACAAAAACGGGGGTGATCTAAAATTGAAAACTGACGAACCAAAACGAAACTGTCGCAGCAAATGAACAAACATATATCGGGGATTACGACCTTTGTTTCCGGAGATGCATGAAATCGGATACGGTGTAGCCAGAAAATGAAAAGGGGGTGATCTAAAAATGAAAACTGACGAATCGAAACAAAACTTTCCACGCAACACACAATGTATAATATACGTATATTAAACGTATAATAAACATTCTAACGTGTATTAGACGTTTAATATGCGTATATTATACATTATGTGCTGTGTGGGTTTCACAGAAAACGAGCAAACGTACTTCGCGGATTACGGCATATTATTACGGAGGGGGTGGGGGTAAAATAGCTAAGGGTGTAGCCAGAAAATGAAACAGGGGTGATCAAAAATGGAAACTGATGAATCGAAACGATACTTTGACAGGAAATGAACAAATATGCTTGGAGAATAACTTTTGTTTCGGAGGAAGGTGGAGGGGGTGGTGAAATCAGATAAGGATGTAGCCAGAAAATGAAAATGAATTATCCAAAAATGAGAACTGACGAACCTAAGTAAAACTTCCAGAAATTTATCGCGAGGTCTACTGTTCAAAGAATCTTAATACTAATTAACTTAGTTTAACTTTGTTCACTCCAAAGGTGGCGCTCCAAGCAATTTGACTTGTGGGACTTCAAAGAATTTGTTTTTGACTGCATTTCGATGTTTCATGTGCAAAACTAGTTTTGAAATTTCATAATTTGATTTAAAGACATTTTTATATATTAACAACAGCATTTTTGAGAGTGGCACGTGAACAGGTACGTAATGTCTTTAAATAAACCATAACCCCGTGCCAAAAAATATCGCAAATACCCAAATGACCTAACTGAAAAAGCTAAAAGGGCATTATGGTTAACAAACTAACGTAAAAGATGTGTTAGTAAAAAATATGACATACCCAAAACAGTTTTACAGAGACATGTAAACCAATATAACGTGAAGTCTCAAGATCGAATACTGTAAAAAAAAAAAAAAAAAAAAAAAAAAAATACAGAAGAAATGATTTTTGATAAAATTGTGGAGTGTGCAGAGTAGGGTTATTCCGTACAAGAGTATGACATAACACTGATGTTCAAAAGATATCTTAACAAATAAGGGAAAACATTTCCAAAGTTCAAAAATAATTTGCCCGTAAGTTTTCTTCAACGTCATTCCGAAAAATCTCAGATATCGATTTCGTGTGTGGCTATCCCGACGTTCCAGATGTGTTCGATTTCCATTTTGGGCAGGTAAAAAGGAAGCTCTCGCAGCCAAAGCCTTACTGTAAGGAAATGATGATAATTCATGTCAGTTGCAATGCAATAGGAAAGTAACACCAAAAAATTAATGCTTGTTCCTATTCACCCCACCAGTTGAATAGAAAAAAACAACATTTAAAAATTAAAAATATATAACTAAGGAAGAGTATTTTCATTTAATATTTGCAACAGTTTCATTGCCTCAATAAAGACTGTCATTTTAGACCAAAACTTTATTTTCATTGGCCAACTAGTACTAAAATAATTTGGTTTAAAATTTGCGCAGTGCTGACCCCACGGCCATCACTCAGGTGGAAATAATTGCACATGATATTGGGGCAGGCTCAGGGCCGCAAGGTCTGTCACGCCAGTGATATATATATATATATATATATATATATTCATATTAAAAAGTAAACTGCCGATGTGTCTGAAACGAAAAGTTTTCAATGAATGTATTCTTCCTGTTTTGACATACGGGGCTGAGACATGGACACCAACAAAATCAGACATTCACAGTCTGCAGACTACACAAAGGAGCATGGAGAGATGTATGCTCGGAATAACCCGAAGAGATAGGAAAAGAAATATGTGGATCAGGAAGATGACAGGAGTGACGGATATTATTGCGAAAATAAAGGGACTGAAGTGGCAGTGGGCGGGACATATCGTAAGAAGAACTGATGGCAGATGGACAAAAGGCAGTTCTCGACTGGATACCTAGAGACAGGAAAAGCCCAGGAAAGCGTCGTAATACAAGATGGAGTGACGAAATGAAAAAGCACTGTAAAATAGCATGGAAAAGAACAGCAGAAGATAGATGGTTATGGAAAAGAGTTGGAGAGACCTTCATCCAGCAGTGGATAGACATAGGTTGAAAATGATGATGATGATGATGAAATTATATATATATATATATATTTAAAAACTATTTTGCACAAGAATTGCTAGGAATGATGGATTGCTGATACAACAGGTCCAGGGTCTGGAAGCGTCCACCTTATGTCCAGGGCCTGCACCGAACTTCCCTACACCGAATCTTCATATCCCCGCAAAAAATACCCTTTCTTGCAATTTGTCCTATTTTTAAAGGACGGTAAAGTCCCTGGACCTCAGAACCTTCATATATATTTCTAGGTCAAATGGCTAAAGCTAGAAACATCAAAGACAAATGTTGATTATGATGAATGGGAATGAGAATGAAAATTAGAAATACGAAATTTGATATAAAAACCTTTCACCGAACGTGTATACTTTCTTTAAAAAGTTCATGAAGTCGCCATCCTGAATCCAATATGGTGGATGAGAATGTATTTCACAATCGCTGGGGATAGAAATACCAAATGAAATACACATATTGATTATCAAGATGTGATCACGAAATGATAAATAAAGTGTGAAAAAGTCGTTGTCTTTAATCCAAAATGGCCTCCTATAATAAAAATCGAAGGTACTAAATTTGGTAGAAATATTCATGAGAATGGGCAGGTAAAGGGAAGAATACCAAATGTAGAAAAGTTCCCATCGTGGATCAGTATGGCGCCCTGAATAAATAACGAAAGTATATGCACAACCCAATAAATGGATGAAGGCAGAAACACTGAATTTGGTATAAATGTGCATTATGATGACTACGTAAATGGGATAATATGAAACTTTGAAATGGTTTTCATTTTGGATTCAATATGGTCGCAATCACGAAATAGGAACTTTTCCCTGTATATGACTTTAATCGAAACAACTACTAATTGCCATCTGAATTTAACCAACAAAATGAAAATACAGAAAAAAAGCGAAGATGTCTGAAAAGCCCTCGAAAAAGTGGACGAAAACAAACTACGCTTACATTGTACGGAAATGGTGGCTACTTTGAAATTGTATGTACGGTTGCCGTATTGAATTCAAGATGACAACATTTTCAAAGTTTCCAGTGATGTCATCCTAAAATTTTAGGTGGGATACGCTCTGACATTTATTACACACTCTACAGATGCGGTATATAGACTTCATAAATTTTAGGTAGCCATACAATGGTGTCTCAAAATTGAAGGTGAGTATACGCCGAATATCCTCGTATTCCCTCCATTGCATTCTTGGTAATATCCAATTTACCTAATGGATTTACCAATTTATCATAATGCACATTTATACCAAATTCTGTGTTTGTATAGCTTCAGCCATTTGGTTTGTGCATATACACTCCTTATTTTATTTAGGCTCCAAATAGGATCCACGATGGCAATTTTTTCAAAATTTGTCGTTGTTTCCTTGACTTGCTCATTCTCAAAAATATTTCTACCAAATTTGGTACATATAACTTCAGAACTTTGACTGTACATATAGCTTTGATTTTTATTTTAGGAGGCCATATTGGATTCAAGATGATGATTTTTTCGTACTTCATTGCGTGATCACATATTGATAATCAATATTTGTGTTACATTTGGTGTTTCTATCCCCAGCGACTGTGAAATATATTCTCGTCCGCCATATTGGATTCAAGATGGCGACTTCTTGAACATTTTTATTATTCTTTTAATGCACGTTTGATGAAAGGGTTTTATACCAAATTTCGTATTTTTAGGTTCAGTAGTTCGGGCTGTGCATATACTGTGCTATCGAATTACGAGGGGGAATCAAATGAAAACCATAATTATTTTTTTAAATATTATTTATTGGTCACACAGGGTACAGAAGTAAATCACTTTTCAACATAGTCCCCTCCTCGTTCAATGCAAGTCCTCCAGCGCTTCGGAAGAGCCTGAATACCTGCAGAAAAAAAGTCTTTTGGGCGACGGCGCAACCACTCGTGCACCGCGTTGCGTACCTCTGTGGCTGTGTCCGAAACTTTTTGGGTTTCAGTGATGAGGAGTGGCGCCACTCCTTGCTCGCTCGCTTTGTTTCAGGCTGATGGTAATGCACCCATGTTTCGTCACCAGTGACGATTCGTGACAGGAAGGCATTACCGTTACGTTCAGCACGCCACAAAAGGTCTTCGCACGCATCAACACGTCGCTGTTTCAGTTCAGGCGTCAGTTGTCGGGGCACCCATCTTGCAGACACCTTATGAAACAGGAGAACATCATTCACGATATGATGTGCCGATGATGTGCCGATCCATGATTCATGTGTACACATGCTGCAATTTCGTCTATTGTCACACGGCGGCTTTCCAAAACGATGGCTTCAACGGCTGCAATGGTCTCTGGAGTCACTACGCGCCGAGCCTGGCCGGGGCGTGGAGCATCGGCCACAGACGTAACACCATTTGCAAATTTTCGGCACCATTCATAGATTTGTGGCTGTGACAAACACGCATCTCCATATTGAACCTTCATTCGCCTAAAAATGTCAATCGGTTTCACACCTTCAATTCGCAAAAACCGAGTCACAGAACGCTGCTCCTCGCTGGTGCATGTGGCTAGTAGGGCTGCCATTTTGGAACTGTTATTGCGTCGGTGTTTGTGCATCTGCCGGCTGCTGCCACCTAGGAGACATCCGGCATACTATCGTAAACAGGCATGCCAACTTACAGCTCACTGGCGCCATATGCGCATTTTTATTTCTACTTTTATGGTTTTCAGTTGACTTACCCTCGTATATAGGAGTGACTAGTGTTTTTTTTTTTTTTAACTTTTATGGTGAAAATGTTTTCAGTAATATTTAAAATTTTTGGCCTCCCCTTGGTCACTGTTAATCAGAGCCGTAGCTAGAGATTTGGGCTCCAAGAACGAAGTAAAATTCGGTGCCCCGTTACACTGACGTTACCAAGCTTTTTTATATTTTGTTGTTATGCTACGATGATTTTTTATCAAGCTGCTTGAGCAGAGGATTGCAACAGCCAAAAGCGATCATTATGCATTCTTTTACAAATAAAAAGTGTTTTTAAGACGCTTATTTTGGATTATTCGTTAAACTTGACAAAGCAGCCTTTGGTTATATACAAATCTACTTGGAGAACAGTTATAGAAATTTACAGCAATTTAAAACGTTTCATACTATCGATAAGAAATGAAACTTCAATACACTTCAAACTATGTGTTTTTAAAATATTTGAAGTGGGTGATAACATTAATTTCCATTGATAATTGTAAACTTTTGAAATTTTATTCTGTATGTGATCACATAAATAACAGTTTAGTTTCGATTGTTTTACAGTAAAAAAAAAAAAAATTGTGAAATGTAACGGAAATTCAGAAAGAGTCTTCTTTGCGAATTTCTAACTATTGATCAATAGAGGTGTAGAATTTGAAATTATAGTAATTACATACTTAATTTCTTAATGAATGATTATATACTTATTATTAATCTTATTATTAATTAACATATCAAAAATACATATATATACATACAAATATATATATATATATATATATATATATATATATATATATATATATATATATATATATATATATATATATACAGGGTGGGCCATTTTAATTAATCCACGGAAATATCTGAAAAATGATAAAACATAAAAGAAATGTTTGAAGTACACGTTATATACTGCTAAGGGGGAAAACCAATTCCGCCAAAAGTACCCCTCCTCGCCCCCCGTAAACGGGGGTAACGGAGGGTAACTTTGAAATGTCAAATGGGAACATGGGTCGAGTAATACCTCGTTCGAAAGGTCTTGGAAAACTAAGTAACGCTGTACCAAAAGATGTTTCATATTGTGCACCAGTTTCAAAATGGCCGCCATGATATGGTTCGGAAACTCCAGTACCCGTAGTATGAAAACCATGGAAGGTAAATGAATGGAACAAAATGGAAATACGTAAATATCATAGGATGATCCCTGTGATCCCAGTGGCCTCCCTGAAGGGGTCTTGGGGGCTAACTTCAAAATTTCAAAGT
This sequence comes from Thermobia domestica, assembly GCF_964235325.1. NCBI lineage: Eukaryota > Metazoa > Arthropoda > Insecta > Zygentoma > Lepismatidae > Thermobia > Thermobia domestica. The sequence goes on along the minus strand of NC_137460.1, from coordinate 295,152,358 downwards.
CCGACCGGACAACGGTTCGGGCGTACGCTTGACCTACCCAATGCTGTTTGGAAGGCAGACTTCATGGATAGAGAATTGGTGCACTGAGTTAATGCGGATGGCCACAGTTACATTTTGAGTAACTATTAGCGGCCTTTTGAGAACACTGCCATTTCATTTCAATCGTTTTCTCCTGCAAGATGTTTGATTTTGCAAGATTTATCGAACGAGGTACCACTCGACTCATGTTACTATTTGAAATCTTGAAGTTAGCCCCCAAGACCTCTTCAGGGAGGCCACTGGGATCACATGGATCATCCTATGATATTTACGTGTTTCAATTTTGTTCCATTCATTTATCTTCCATGGTTTTCATACTACGGGTACTGGAGTTTCCGAACCATATCATGGCGGCCATTTTGAAACTGGTGCACAATATGAAACATCTTTTGGTACATCCTTACTTAGTTTTCCAAGACTTTTCGAACGAGGTATTACTCGACCCATGTTCCCATTTGACATTTCAAAGTTACCCCCCGTTACCACCATTTACGGGGGGCGAGGAGGGGTACTTTTGGCGGAATTGGTTTTCCCCCTTAGCAGTATATAACGTGTACTTCAAACATTTCTTCTATGTTTTATCATTTTTCAGATATTTCCGTGGATTAATTAAAATGGCCCACCCTGTATATATATATATATATATAATGTGTATATGATTGTATGTTAGATAAAAATATCACACAACTTGATACGTATACACAAAAAATATCCTGGCTATACAAGTAGTTGATGGAGAAATGATCCCAATAAATTCCTTCAAATTGGAAGCATTTCTTGTTCAATGGAATAAAGAAAATCAGTCTTTGAAAAAGACGAAATTCGTTAGGTCCCTATTCCGAATTTCTGACCCCTTAAGTCCCTATTCTATAGCTGCTTCAAGTTCGAAAATGTTATTATTCCCTTTGTTTACCTTCATTTTTAATATTCCCTAACAAACAGCGGCTTGCGTGTGTCTCTTGATTCCTGTCGTTTTCATACCCTCGTTCTCACCGTCGTGGTTATTCCGACTTGGTAGAAAAGCAAGATTAACTAAGGACACTCATCACCACGAAAACGCCGAACACGTATTTCAGATTTTAACTGTTTGATTTCGATAATGTTCCTGCGAACACTATAAGTCATTACTCGGCCTTCTATATCACATCGTCATTAACAAATCATATATTATAACTTTCTTTAAGTAATAAGTAAAAACTTGTAACTTTTATTGAAACGTTTGGGTTGCGAGAGAAGCGACGAAGATTTTTTTCCTTTGCAATCCGTCAACAATATTGATTTAATAGGGCGCCAATACTCTTCGGGGCATGGCGTCGTTAATTCATTTCCAACACTTTCTTTCTTCTTGCTCGTTTCTCATTCTATTGATATCGCTCGCCCCCTAGCTACAGCTCTATTGTTAATACATGACAATGAAGAAGTGTTGCATTTGTTTAAATTATAAATTACTTCTCATGCTTCATATATTTAGTTGTATATGCATCCGGAGCGCCTATGAAGGTTCATGCCACAGGTGCGGTAGAGGAGATGTGAAGTAATCAAGCTTTTGCAGATGATTGTACAGTTGCAAAAGAAAAATGGAGGATTGAACATTACGTCAGATCAGTCAATGTCAGAGAAGAAATTACTGCCTTAAAAAAGTTTTAAATCTGCATTTTAAGACTTTTCAGCATACTTGGTCCGAGTGACACTTCAGACTCCTAATTTTATTGTCGCGGGAGGGGGTAGTACGTACATGTGAGTGGGCACCCTAGAAAGTACATTTCCCGGTGGGCCCTTGTGTTACAGTACGGCCCTACAGTATTTCCAAGGGACTCTTCAAAGGGACTGTAAAGTCGACAGTGAATTGATTGTTGGTTCGTCAGTCCCTGTGGAAAATCCCTTGCCCATACATTGCAAAGCTTTGAAACACGCATTTACAAGTAGACCAGGTACTACTACATATTTATATGAATTTCCCAGGATTAAGGTTATTGTCTTTTCTTCTGTTTGGTTAAACAATATAATTTTACAAACAATATGCAACTTAAAAATATAAATGCTTTTAAAATATGTACCTTAAAAAGGTATGCTAAATGATGTGCTTGTATGTCAAAAATAAAAAGGTGATCATGTGACCAACATTTTACTTTTCTGAGGGGGCCCCTGGCCAATGTCGCCCCGGGGCCCCGCCTGGCCTTGTTACGCCACTGTCAAGAACTCTGTTATAATCATTTCACAGCCTAAATATAAATATAATTAATATTACTTATATGTTATTCTGTCGTTAGTAAATAAATAAAATTAGAATAGAATATTGAATATTTTGTACTTCAAAATATTGGGAGGGACGCGTCCCCTTCGTCCCTCCCCCGCCGTGGATATGGAAGAAGTATGAGAAATTTACATTAACTGGGGCTTTCTTCCGTAATGGTCTTCGTAATATCAGAATATCACAGAGCAACAGAAAAATTTAAAAGTAGAGTTGTAAATAGAAAAAACACGTATGTTTTCTTTTAAAAACATGTTTTTGGATGAAAAGATCCATTATATTTGTCAAAAATTTTGTTATGGAATCTTATATCCGGAGAACTACATATAGTGTAACCAAACCCAAACAATCAGTTAGCTCAGTATGATGTACACTCTTGTCCAAAATGATTGTCGCATATCTATAACTGTCTTCTTGTAAGAAAATAAAATGATAATGATTTTGCAGGGTACTTTTAATACTGATATTATGTGTCTAATTGGGAAGTGTTTATTTGTGGTAAATTTCAAAGGAAAAGAATTATAAATACGAAAATTAGAATGAGTAAAACAAAATGTTGCTAAATGGACAAGAAAGTTTTATTTTCGTTTAGTTGTTCTTATTTACTGCTCTTTTGATATGAAATTTTCCACATACATGTCTTTGCCGGTTATACACATAATTACATTATAAGAAATACCGGGCGAATTTGTTATCAAATTATGTTCCTACAACAACATAGTTATAGACATGTAACAAAAAAATAATGTTGGACATGAGTGTACTTATGCCGCAAAAGAATATAGGAAAACTCGATTTAGGGGCCCTTCAAAAAGTTTGTGGCCTCTGATCCAAAAACCAATTATTGCCCAAAATCGCGACTTTTTAATGCATTTGTTGATCATTCCTAAAATTGTTTTAAAAAAGCTTCATGAGTCGCCGTTTTTCTTCTAAAACAATTTTTTTAAGTAAATGTGAAAAATTGTGTATAAAAATAAATAGAAAGCAAAATGATGCTTAGAAAGTGCTAAGCTAAGCTTCTAATGTAGATTTACAAATAAAGAGCAATAAAATTTGTACTTTTCACCAGGGACGTAGCTAAGGGGGGGCATGGGGACACCAGCCTCCCCAAATCTTTGCGTGGCCCCCTCAGATATTTATTTAAAATTATAAGTTACAAATCGTTTTTATCCGACAATAAATGAAAACTTATTCACAGTAAACTGAAATTAATCATACTTCTAAGAAAACGTTATTTTTAAATCAATTTTTAGGCTCTTTCTTAAACGTTAAGTGAACAGTAATAAGAATATAAGATCAGTAACTTTTGGGGACGGGCGTCATCTTCCTTAACATTGCGATGTTCTTCCAACCCTTAGAGTGATTCCAGCCTTATAGTCGCCTTGAGGTACTAAGAGCTAAAAATGTATGCAAATGCACTTTTTGTAACCGTCTTAAATAAAATTGAAAGGTCGATTTAAGTCAGAGGCTAGGAAGATGCTCCCCACTTCTCGTTGCTCGGTTTTCAACAAAGTATTTTATATTTTAATTCTTTTACGAGAAGGTTTTGAATGTAGATTTACATACTTATTTTTATTATGTTCAACAAAGATTCTGGCAAAACAGAGAATAGAATATGTCAACTATTTAGACTCTTATCTACACTGCGGCTGAGAGGGAAAGGGTCCGCAAATTATCGAGATTACACTATATATATATATATATATATATATATATATATATATATATATATATATATATATATATATATATATATATATATATATATATATATATATATATATATAGATAGATAGATAGATAGATAGATAGATAGATAGATAGATAGATAGATAGATATGTGTGTGTGTGTGTGTGTGTTATTCCATTTGCAAATATGCCCCCCCAAACTCAGAACTCTGGCTACGTCCCTGGTTTTCACCCTATATTTTGTGTAATTAAATTAATGAAAAAGTGATTACTTACATTGTATTTTCATTTTAGTTACATTAACCATTTGTAGTTCTTAAAATTATAATAGAGCAATACTGAAGAACAAAACACATCATTATTTCTATTGACTTACATTTTTGGCATTTCAGAAATTGTGTACAGTGAATAAAACAAAAACTCATTTTAATATAAAAATACATTTTTGAAGTATCTAAAAGCTCAAATCAAAAATGAAAACATAGTATTCATTATTTCTAGATTGATTTTTAGAAATAATACCTATAAGTGAAATAAAAAGATACTACAGAAATTTAAGTTACTATCCTTCTGGAAACTAGAAAGACATTTGCAACAAATAACTATCGGATTCAGTTTGCAGAATGTTACAAGAAAAAAGAAAGAAAATTAAGATAACAGGATACTTCTATATTTTTGTTCCATTGCTTGCTGGTCAAAACAAATGAACAGCTATTTTGAAATGTACAGTACAACAGGGACCTTAATGGTGTTTCGCTGCTAAGAGAAGTGAGACAAATATGGATGTTTTGAGTACGGTATCTTATCTGGATCTATCGTCATATATGGAAGGGGGAAAAGAATAAATAACTTGCTGTAACGTTTCGTTGCTAATTACCATGCCGAAGTGAAAAAAAAATAAAAAAATAAACATCGTATGCGAATTATAAACCAATATTCATATTTATTATATTCGATATTCTTATATTTATGTATTACCGGTACTATAGTGCAGTAAATGAAGCTCAAATTTTAATGAAGAAAGGAACAAATTAGTAACAAGCTGAAATTTGGTACAGATGTTGGGAACGACGTTCTAAACAACATACTAAAAGTCCCCTCAAGTCCCACGTGACCTTCGCCGCCATATTGGAAAATGGACGCTGGAAGTGTGAAATGATCAATACCCAGATAAAAATAGCAATATCTTCGCTATGGTTGAAAATAAAAACATAAACTTAGTGTCGTTTTATACAACATAGATAACACAATAATTTTCATAGAGAAGCAATTTTTCATAAAACGCATACTTTTAGAGCCCTAAATTCTAAAATTCACAAAACTACCGTCAAACTGATTTAAAATTTTATTGAACTTAGGAAATGATTATTACATACTAAAATCCCACAATTTCTTCGCTCGCCATATTGGAAAATATCCAAATGTCGGAAGTAATTGAAAGATGATATTTTGTTAAACGAAATACAAGATCTGCACCGGACTAAATATTTGAGAAAGTGTAAATACAGTAGATGCGGAGTCAATTGGGATCAATGCTGGTGCAAGGGGGGGACATTATGATGTGTCTAAAGTTGTTGTCCGCCATCTTGGAATCAACTTATTTTAAATGGCAACATGGTCGTGTGACATATTAAACAATATCCTCGTTCGAAGATAAACCCAACGGTAAGGTTATTTTTCCAAAACCTGCAAGTTTTGAAGTTGTGAATAGATTTAGGATATGTTATGTGTGAAATGCTGTGAAAACTGCTGTGCGAAGTTTCGAATTGAATTATAAAGTAAAAAACAAGCTTTGTAACATCTCACATCGCGTATTCTTTAATAAGCAGAAAGAAAGAGCAAACACACATAAAATAAAGAAAATCATATGACATGTTTCAACATGCCCACCGTTCTGTTCTATGCACGTCCTTAACCGTGAGACCCAGTGATTGTGCATTCTGCAAAGCATAGTTGGTGATATTTGTTCACAGGTCGTAATGATTCTCCTTTACAGGTAGCCAATGTCATTTATTTTCCACTGGTAGGCAATAGCTTTAAAGTGCTCCCAAAGATAGAAATCCAACGGAGTTAGGTCGGGGGACTTTGCTGGCCACTGAATAGGTCCATGCCGACCTATCCAGAAACCGGAAAAATGTTCATTGAGCCATCGATTACATTACGACCATAACGCGTCGGTGCCCCAATATTGATGAAATCACCCATCCTCGTTCAACAAAAGTGGCATAACAGTGTTTTCATGCATATTTCCATATTGTGCAGCATCCGAGGTCCTATCAATGAAAAAAAAACCAATAGGTTTTTCGCCTCATATTCCACACCACATCAGTACCTTACCTGCACCTTGCATCATTGATGCATCTTCCACAGTTCCTGTTTTACCAGTCTGCCCAGCCTAAGAATTCCGACGTCTGTAATAAGGTTGGGGCGCCCAACCCCTCGACGTTAGGACGTCGTTTCCCCTTGGTTTCGCCACTTGTTGAAGTCACTTATCACAGCACTCTTCGAACACCCGAGAAGTCTTGCAGTTTCCGAAATTCTCGTGCCGAGTCTCCGAATCATTACAACCTGCTCTCGGTCAAACTCAGATAGATCGCACCCATTCCTCATTCTATACACGGCCAGTACTTCACTAATTAAGTGAATTGAGTTGAAAATTAAATCTTGATCTCGAAATATTAACTATAAAGTTTATGCGTTTTGTACGTTTCTAAAGTAATAAATGAGGCTGTTTCTGAGTGAATACTTTCTTCAAAATAATATTAAAAATTATAGAAAGATTTTCTAGACATTCGAGTCGAGAGATACGTTTGTCTCGACTCGTCACGAATTTTACAAAGTGTGTCTCGACTTGAATCTCGATTCGAATCCGAGTTAAGTCGAGTCGAAATTCGAGATATGTCTCGACTCGTGCGCATCCCTAACCCTTTACAAAAACAAGTGAAAGACGTCTTGATAAAAATCGGCAAGAGTTACCATAAACGGGATTTTTTTATTATTTTTACAGTATCTCCCATCATTTGCAAGATTAAACCTACTTCCGATTGAAGTTTCTAATTCATGTATGACCAGTGTTTTCCTTCTTCTTGCATGCAGTATGTAATAAGAAATACATTACATACTCAATTAATTATAATATCGTGGGGCCGCGGTGGCTCAGTGGTAGAACGTTCACCTCTGGTGCTTGGGGTCCCGGGTTCGATCCCAACTCTCGCCAGTGAACTTTGTGGGGGACAAACACATTGTGTGGGGGTTTTCTCGGGGTTCTCCCGTTTCCTCCCACTTTCTTCATTCCACCATTTCATTCATTACTCATCATCACCGTCTTCTTTAGCCTAACCGGCATAAACGTGGGACGTAAAACTCAAAGATTTCATTTCATCTCATTTAATTATAATATCAGAGACATATATGGTGTTTATTGGGCAAAACACTCCAAACAATAAAGATTCATTTTAGACTGGAGAATAAAATGATTATTCTTCGGTGTTCATTATCATTATGAATGAAACAAACGCCTAACGGATATACAACCCCTGTATACAAATATGTGGTGTTGGAATGTATAACTCGTACCATATGATGCTTTACTGTTTTAAAATTTCAACACTTTCAGTGCACCTATAAAAAAAAGTAATAAAGAAATAGTCTTTTTTAAAAAATATATTGAATTAGAAGTGAACAATCAACACAAAATTTGGAATCGACCAGTGAAAACGACACGTTTCTAGCACTTGTAGTTTTCGATCTCATTGTTGAAAGAATTGAAGACAAACATAAACTTTTCTTTGGAGACATACATATGAACCTAACATTTTATTGTGTCTCGAAAGTGATTACTGATTGGTAGAGATGACAAATGATGTAATGTTATTTATGATTTCAGTTGGAATAGTAGTCTGAAGAAGGAAGTGATATACTTCCGAAACTGTAACATTTCTAGTTAATTTATAATAAAGATTATAGACAGGCTTGTAAGAAAATATATTTAGCTTGTGTCTAACATTTTAATATATAGATAAAAAAAACTTGATCTGTTCATCATTTGGCTGCAATATGAGTCAGGAAATTAGCACTTGTATGAAATTAAGTTATTGATTTTATGTTATAAAAATATAGGCCCACCCTGTGGACTGCTTGCGTACCAATTCCCCGTTTCTTGACGCATTTCGGTTTCAGCTCTTAATATAAAGTTCTATGTGGACACATTCAAAACCCAATACATATTAATCAATCTTCAGAATGACAGGGTTAGTACTTGGATTAGATTTCAGTTTAGCATTCCGTTCAACAGAGAGAATATATGAGACAGTGACCCACAATTTAACGTTCGATCCGAACCATATGAGCTTCCGCCGGGAATCGAACCCGCGTCATTTATGCCAAAGGCATGTACGCTTTCCACATAGTCATTAAAAGCTATAAAGGTAGTATATGTATGCCATTTTCGTATCGAAAACGTTCATTTGCACAGCCAAGTAAGGAAAACGAAAATAGGCAAAATCGAAGTATTTCTAAGCTTTTGTCGTGTAGTATCGGACACTATACTTAACTATAGTTAAGTTCGTAAAACATAGAGCTATGCGTTTCTAAGACATTGATTCACAGTTCTTGCGTACGTAAAGATCTGGACAATGCTCTAGATTTGTACAGTTTTGATGAGCACACCCACTGCAACGGTAACATTGTATCCAATCTTCTTCAAATGACTCCCCACAAATTATGCAACGCATATCTTCGGCCTCTTGAGCTGGTTCCTATGGTTCTTTCTGGGATCCATTTTGGTTAGTGCGTTCTTATTTACATTGACTTGTTTGGCTCAAATAGATGGCACCACTCTAAAGTTGGAAACTTTTTCCTGTATACGGATATACTATCAACTTTTACTTGATAATAGTGTAAGATGTTATGTAGAGACACTAGTGTTGTCAAAACTCGGAACATCATTTCTTGCTGGTCGATGCCGATCTTGTGGTCCATTTTATAATCTCTGGTATACGGTGTTCATGTTAGTAGTATAGTAATCAGTTGGTCCAACTTTTCTGCTCCTGGGTCCTGGTCCAGGAGCCATGAAACATGGTAACCTAGGACCTCGATGGCAGAACTTTCTTTGTCTTTCTATGATGAGCTTTTGTAAGTGAAAATTTTCTGCAGGAATTCCAAAATAAAAAATCAAGATGTTTTTATTTCAGCGTTACACTAAGCATGGTAAAGTGTTTTCAGTGGTGTCCCTAGTTCGAGTTACAACCTGTGAAGTCACCTTTTTTGAAAGAAATTTGCTAAAAGAAACAGATTTAAAATATTTATGATACGATATACCATATTTTGTAATGAGAGCAACTTTAAGGAATTTTCTTGTTTTTTTTTTATATATATATATCCTGATGAGGTCCATATAGGATAATGTATGTAAGGTGGTTTGTTATTCCTGTTGCTGCTGCCCTTTTCTCCATCACATTAGTAACCCACTGAACCCCAGCTTTCACATATCGCCTCAGACAATCGTATACTCAAACAAAGCATCATTAGCTTTACTGCAACAGAGTATTTTTCTCGGAAATCTGTTACTGCAAATTAAACAGGCATGTTTTTATACTTTTCTGTTGGCTATTTTTTTCCTCTGGCAATTTTTCTGCACAGGCGCGGTAAATTTTTTGCGATCACATCGCAGATCGCGGCGTGTCAGGCCTAGGACTAAACCTTGTAAATTTTGGCAATGTATATGTTGGCCTACCATTTCAAATTTTGAAAGAGTGAATGAAAGCACATTTTACATTTTTGCAAATTACTTAAATTAAAATTTTGGTGTCGTAGTATAGAACCGAAGTAGGGCCTATGTAGCTTTGTGCGTTTAGTTGATTAATTTCATTCCCTTTCACAGGTTAACAAAAATTTCAATTTCAGAGAATTTGTTCTATTTTATCGTCTTCGACGAGCCTTTATCACGTTATAAAACTATATAATTAACTATGGATGTGCATTCTCTTTTATAAGACATATATATATCAAAACATCATTCTAAAATTTGAAGAGAAGTACAGTATATTGACCCACCCCTTAATTTTGCAACGTGTGAAAATGACAAATTTGGTAAATGTTCTCTAAATCTTGAATATTTGTAAATATAATTTCTGCAAATTTGGTTGGTACTGTTTGTTTACTTTATTATTTAAAAAAAAACCTCTTAAAAGTTGAAATTTCGGGCTTTTAATCTATTATACCCTCTTTGGTGACGCTTTAGTATATTACATGGTTATATAAATGAGTACAAGAGTCAGTTCTCTCTAGTAAGACATGGATACATTGACGCCTTTCTTTTACAATTTGTGAGAGGGTATATTTGTTAACGTGTTAAATTTGGGAATTGTACGTTATATCTTCTCTACGACTTTCTATGTATTAAATTTGAGAACGTTAAATGCAATGGAACTATTTTAAAACCTCAAATGATATTAATGTTAGGGTATATATTTATGTCTTAATTTTGAAATAGTTTCTCTCCTGACTCGATGGATGTAACTAGTGCTCTCAACGGGTCGGGTCGGGTCGGGTTGAAGACCGACCCGACCCGACCCGTGACCCGAATTGACTGACCCGACCCGATGACCCGACCCGACCCGACTGACCCGAACCGTGATCCGATCTGATTGACCTGACCCGATAACCCGACCCGAGCTGACCCGGTTGACCCGACCCGACAACCCGACCCGAGCTGACCCGATTGACCCGACCCGACAACCCGAATAACCCGACCCGAGCTGACCCGACTGACCCGACCCGACAACCCGACCCGAACTGACCCGACCCGACAACCCGACCCGACAACCCGACCCGAGTTGACCCGACCCGACCCGACCCGAACTGACCCGATCCGAGTCGGGTCGGGTCAACCCGACCCGTTTGAGAGCACTATGGTCACGACACTGGGTGAACGCCAAAATGCACTCACATTGGGAAACTAGTTTTAAAAGCATAATTTTAGAAAATAAAGCATAAAGCATAATTTAAAATATATAGCACAACTAGCAGCGTTCACCCCGCTTCGCTGCGGTCACCCCGGAACGCAATAAACTTTGTTACTTAGATAATTTTTACTTTTTCGCTTTCAAGTGATATGATAAAAACCATAGAAGATTGCAGTAAATCTTAACATTATATCGCCTGTCATTTATGTTAACCCGCCCCGCTTCGCTGCGGTCATCCCGGTGCTGGCATATTGTAAAAGTGTCTGTAAAAATAAGCAAATCAATTAAAAAATATTAAACAGAAGATTCAAGCTATTTTCCGCTGTATATCGCCTGTCATTTATGTTAACCCGCCGAGTGACACGGTCATGCGGGTTGCATATAAATACGTTTATTTTTACCTATGATGAACTAATAACAAAGGATTTGTACGTTATGGACACTTGAATGGTCAATTATCTCAAGACACTGGTAATTAAAAATTAAAGTGATATGATAAAAACCATCTAGGGTCCAAATCCTAATAACCCCCCAAAAATGAAAGAAATTGGTTCAGCCGTATTAGCGTGATGAGCGGACAAAGGATTTTGTACGTTCTCTTTTATATATATAGATAGATAGATAGAAGATAGATTCTTGGAAAGTTCTCTTTAACTGAAAGTTTAACATACTGTGTTAATATTTTTTAAAGCCGATATTTACAATGCAAAATCATTGAGAACATACCAATGCAACAATGAAGAGCTTATTTTCATTTCTGTAAACTTTCCGGTGCAATCCTTTGATGTGGAGAAAAGAAAGTAAAAGAAATTTTTCCGCCAACAATGAATAGTATGCAAGAACTTCATACTATATTGTTACAGTGACGACGCCAGCTTTAAGTTCTTAGGAGGGCAAAGGAGGGGTAAATACATTTTCGGGGGGCGGCTATTTGCCATACCAAAAATGACATATTTTACATTACATTGTGTATTTCGTTGCTGTTTTTATGTTAGATCTATATGATTATAAATTAAACTTACTTCAAATAAAATTTGTAACTAACAAAAAGTAACGTCTGCGCATGAAATATTTTTCAATGAAACTTTTGAAGCCTAAACATAAATTGAATTACTTTCGCGTATGCTACAAGTAACACATTCGTCTATATGCTACGTATCTCTCTCTCTCTCTCTCTCTCTCTCTCTATATATATATATATATATATATATATATATATATATATATATATATATATATATATATATATATATATATATATATATAGGGGAAGGTAGTACACAGTGGATCAATTTTTAAAACTTTCAGCATAAATCCATTTAATGCAACTATTACTGGAATTTGTTTACGGTAGAACATGGACACATGTCTCCACTACATTCGTAAGTAATTTATTAATATGAAACACTGCTCTGTATTTTACAGTTACAGTTAACGCTAATGCTTGTAAAGTGATTCACTGTGTACCACCATCGTACACAGTGGATCATATATGCGTACACAGTGGATCAAAGGAACAATGTATTGAAAGTAATGAATAGAAACCGTATGATAGGGGCCCATCATCTGAAAATCTCCAAATCTACATAAAGTTGTAAACATTATTGTCAAAATCTTTATTACTCACAATACAAAATAAATTTTAAAATTCTAAATGAAAATTAGAATCGAAGTATTACAAGCATCTTAATAACATAGTATTAATTTCAGAAATTGATTACCAAAATAAACAATACAAACGACTGTTATAAAACAAACTTTTTAGACAATTAAATTGATATCTTGTACAGAGAATCTTTAATTTTGGATTAGTAAATTTAGTAGTTATGCACAATAGCATAATCAATTTGTTATAAAATGGAGAATTTAACTTTCTGTACTGAATTCAATTAGTCTGATTATGCAAATTATTAGTTTCACTATGACGACAAAAATATATATCCAGCTCGACAATATCATCCTTTGAAACTTCAAAAGGTTAGCGGAGATCAATTCCATGGAACTCTACCGGGAACCTGATATTAACAGACAGTATTTTATTCTTCACAGTAAGAGGTTTTGGAAGCCGTCTTACTATTCAAATATTGTGTGTGGGTGAAATATCTGGATTATTTGGGTGGACGAAACTTTCGTGTATCTTCTCACTTCTTAGAAACGAAATCTAAAAATCATTTTCTTTATTTTATCCGTTTTGCTTCAGATTGCTGCTGAATTTGAACTCCTTTTATTCACTGGCTTCTTTCTCTGTTATTACTTTCTTGGATGTCTGATCTGTTCTAGTTCATGTCCAAGTTGAAAATACGTGAAAGACTACAGAATTTGGGATATTTCGTAGATAAATTACGTAAATTACTAAAGAATGCCTCAACATTATGTTTGTTGAATGACATCAATCTTGAGAGTCTAACATTGACGCTATTCAACACATCCTCGGGATTTCAAATACTAAGATCTTTATTACGATTCATTCTAGACCTGAAATTTTGCTTTTTTCCCACTAAGCAGGTATCGATATATTGTTGTTCTTGTCAATTTCATATGCCAAACGCCTCACGGCAACGTAGACTAAGACATCTTGTTGCACATTTTTATGTATTTCGGAAATAAATGCTTCAACTCTGAAGTGAATATTTGTCGTATAGAATAATTTGATTTCATTTTAACATTGTCACCTGGTACTTTCTTTTTTTTTTTTTTTTTTTTGACACATCTGCTCAAAGTTGTGTAAGCAATGTTCTTCAATTTACCAACGCTGCTAATAGAATCTCCCTGCTCCACCACTAATTGCACTGCTTCTCTCATCTAAATAAATGTCTTTCATGTTGCCTTGCGTATATTTCTTTGTGGTTAAACCATTAATCTGTAACGTGTAACATGATATTAAAAGCTCCGTGAAATGCCAATAATATGACTTGTTTCTAAACGAGTATGCCAAATACACTGACTTCTATAAACACAATGAGGTACAGAGGGATCAGTCCACTGTGTACCACACCGATGTGATCCACTGTGTACCACACCGATGTGATCCACTGTGTACTTGTTGGTGTCAACCCAAACAGTTTCCCACAACAAGGAATTATTAAAGTAGAAGAACAAAATAAACAATGCTATATTACAAATACATTCTTACCTACCTCCTGTGTCCGTGATATTCTAAATTACAAGATAAATCACAGCGTCAGAGCATTCACTCCTATTACTTCATTTTTTACTTCAGCATAAGGAAAAAAGATTTTTCACTTCACCACAAATGAGAAGCATCCATTGTTGTTGACATTTCGTTCATAAGTGTGTAATGTGAAAACAGAATAACTGACATGCGCTAGGTGAATTTGTGCAATAAATAAATGAATAACGCCTTCTGATCCACTGTGTACAATGATCCACTGTGTACTACCCTCCCCTATATATATATATATATATATATATATATATATATATATATATATATATATACGAGGGCTATCCAGAAAGTAGATTACGTTTTCGTCTGTGTCCGCTAGGGGCGGGGCTAGCGCGGCCATCTTGGGGTCAGAGCGTTGCGCAGCTCAGTCGGCATCTAGCCGTGCTAGTGAGAGTTTCGTGCTGTGCTCCGTTAAGATACTGTGACGGTTTGAAATGTCTGCGTTAATTGAAAATCCCGCGAGCTGCGAGGTGCGTGCAGTAATAAGGTTTCTGACAGCAAAAAAATGTAAACCGATAGAAATCTATCGGCAGCTGTGTGAAGTGTATGGGGACAACATTATCACTGAAGGTGGAGTGCGACAGTGGGTCATAAGATTTAAAAATGGCCGAACCAATGTTCACGACGAAGATCGAAGTGGGAGACCCAGCAAAGTGACTGCCGAACTTGTCGAAAAAGTCGATGTTAAAGTCCGTGAAAATCGAAAGTTCACAATAACGGAACTTTCTTTGAGTTTTCCACAAATTTCGCGAAGTTTGTTGCACGAAATCATCAGCGAAAAGCTTGGTTACCACAAGTTTTGTGCAAGATGGATTCCAAAAATCTTGACAGAGGACCACAAAAATCAGCGAATGGCTGCAGCGTTGCACTTTTTGGACGCCTACAATAAGGATGGTGACTCTTTACTCGATCGCATCGTTAGTGGTGACGAAACATGGGTGAAACACGTGAACTGTGAAACGAAATTGCAATCAATGCAGTGGGGGCACACAGGTTCTCCCCAAAAACCCAAGAAATGCATGCAAACAATGTCGGCAAGGAAGATGATGGCGACTGTTTTTTGGGACAGAAAAGGTGTGATTTTGGTGGACTTCCTGGAAAGAGGCACTACAATAAACGCTCAAAGGTATTGCCAAACTCTGCAAAACCTCAGAAGAGCAATTCAAAACAAGCGCAGAGGAATGTTGAGCTCTAAGATCGTGTTGATTCACGACAACGCCCGGCCCCACACGGCAAATGTCACGCGTGAAGTTCTTGAATCTTTTCAGTGGGAGTTGTTTCCTCATCCGCCGTACAGTCCCGACCTGGCACCGAGCGACTTCCACCTCCCAGCAATGAAGAAGTGGCTGGCTATGCAGCGTTTTGATTCGACGAAGGAATTTCCAAGCTCGTACATCGCTACGATAAATGCCTTAATTTGAATGGTGACTATGTCGAAAAGTAGTATTTGTGTGTGGCTTTCATCTGTATATAATAAAATTTGTTTCCTATACTTTGTTGATTTTTTATTCCAAAACGTAATCTACTTTCTGGATAGCCCTCGTATATATATATATATATATATATATATATATATATATAGAGAGAGAGAGAGAGAGAGAGAGCGAGAGAGCGAGAGAGAGAATTTACGAGGAGCTGCTGAAAATGTCGTAGTCCAATCCAGAAGGAGTGTAGATACTAGGTAGAAAAATGAAACCGTACTTTAGAAAAACATATCTCTGTATGTACAAATATAAATTTTCATATTAATAATGAAATTCTTATTGTTTCTCAGGCCTCTGAAGTGATTGTGTGTGCCCAAACAGATAATTTCACGAACATCCAGATCCTTACTGTTATAACATTTTTGTTCCACCAAGGAAAGTCACCGAAGTAAATTAATTAGGAAATCAGTGAAACACCGCGGGACTCTCCTCCGTTATATATAGTGTTGAAGAAGTAATTGGCTTAGTATAAACGTAGCAATTTCTCAACAAATTATGCTTTACATCCAGGATGATTAAAAGCACTCTTCCTGGAACCATGGATGCAATTTGTGACATTATTCTTGAAAATTGCAGCATTTCAGCCAGTGGTGGATATAGCCCGGGGCCGGAGGGCCTAGGCCACCCCAGTTTTTGTGTGACAAAAATAATTTAAGCTATTTATATTTATTATAGTCTGAGGTCTGCACCCCGCTTTCTCAGTTTTTACCTTCTCAGCAAAACTTGTGTCAGGGATTCTTGGCATTTCTTTGGAACTCGTCGGTAGCATAATTCAGAATGGCTTGGGTATGCGCAAGTTCTCGGCATAATGGGTTCCCAAAATATATGTCAGGAGAATAAAAGGGTAACGACATTAAGAGAAGTATTCTTCCAATTTGACCGTAATGCTGATCAATTTCGCTGACGAATAGTAACCATAGATGAAATATAGTTGTACCACTATGATCCTGAACAGTCAATGGAGTAGTAGCACTCATTTCTCCATCGCCCCAAGAAGTTCAAGACACAGAAGTAGGTTGAGAAACTGTTTGGAACATTCTTCTGGTATAAGTATGGAGTGCTAGACTACCTCTTCAATGGTCAGATATTTAATCCAGAATCTCTACATTACTTACAAAACTGAAAGAAAAATTCAAAGTTCAACGCTGCGGAAAATGAAAAGAAAGGAATTCTGTTCCTTCAGGAGAATACACCTATCCATCAAGCCCCTGCGAACATAACTGACATTGCATAATCTAGGATTTCAATGTCTAGATCATCATTCTTATTCCGCAGATTTAGCTCCGTCTAACTATTACGTGTACTTATTTCCCAAACTTAAATAACACTTGAAAGATGCCATTTTAGATCTGATAGGGGTAGTGCTACGAACAGTGGTGCGAGGAAATCTAGATTTTTTAAACTTTTTTGCAAAAGCTGGAGCACTGTACAAGGTAGTATATTGACTCTCGGGGGAAGAGAAGAAGAAGTAAAACTTCACCAATCCACGTGCACTCCTTCTGGGTTGGGCTACTAATTTTTCAGCAGTTCCTAGTCAATATGGTAGACGTCACGTCAGTACTTTGCAGTGGTGCCCACCCCCCCTTATGTCCATGACGCACCCCCCCAATTGTCTATCCGTAGGTGTTCTTCCATGAAAAAATCTTCTTTTCGATTAATTTTACCCCCCCCCCATCAAACATATTTATATGGATTTTTAACCCCCCCACAATATTTCAATGACGCAGTTTGCGTCATAGCCCCCCCTTGTGGGCACCCCTGGTACTTTGAAACAAAATAAGTAAAGGAGCACTAGTATAAACCAATTACTAACTAAAGATCAGCACTCTGACAATACATTTTATTGGGAATCAATTTCATTCCATAATTTTATTATTATCATTTGCAGGAAGGGAAAACACAACTCTTTTTATCTCCTTCAAAAAACTAAGCCCTAGTAGTTGCAAACTAAGCTGTTATAAGCACATCCTCTGAATATTGGAAGCCGATAATAATGTTTCAGAAAAAAGAAGTTTTAAATAAAACAAAATACGAAACTGAAAACTTCAAACCTGGACAAATACAAACAAGTTACGTAACTGATTTTACCTTTCTTTTGTTTCCAATCGAAGTTGATCCAATGAGAAGAAAACAAGTCGACCAAATCTACTATTGTTCTCTAGGCACAATTATTAAAAATCATAAGAAAGAAGTATAACTAAAATTTACCTCAAAAGGGGCTAAATTAGAAAACAGAAATATGCGTGCATACCCAGACGCTCAAAGAAGAAAGCTTGAGGATTAATCTGCCACATAGTAAATTCATGGAAAGTAGACTACAATTTGTCAATGAGATTGGTTATGATACTGATATATAATACTACATGAAGAATGTTTAAAGATTGTACGAGTCTGGGGGGCAGTCTAGGCTGCAGTCAGGGGGGCAGAAGTAGCTACTAGGGGGGCGCTCGCCCCCTTTGCCCCCCTCTGGCGTCATCACTGTATTGTTATGTTTACTTTTTGAACTTAAGCACTTTCTGTACTTCGGTGGCATCTTTTACTTTCCCTTTCTGAATATATGTACCTGTAAGGCGCACACAAATGATAGAAAAAATTTATTCGAGCAAAGCACCTCTTTACAATGAATTAAGTAGAAAGTTCATTAAATATGAGAGAAACTAGTTGCAAAAAAATATCAATAAATAGATCAAGATATTTAGAATATTTGATGTATAATAAATATACATTATACACGATTAATGTAAAATAATCATTGAAATTAACAATAAAGCATAATTTTAAAAAAAGCATAATTAAACAAGAAATAAAGCATAATGTGGGTTGCTCTAACAATTAAATTGTATGAAGACGAGAAGAAAACGAAAGCTGATTCCTTAACAAATTTCGTTGATCATCTTTGTGTCTACAAAAACGCATTCCTAGAAACCTACAAGCTAGGTATCATCTCTGTGATTATATCAGTTTCTAGTGCTACATGTGAAAGGTCATTCTCTTCTTTGAAAAGATTAAAGACTTGTATATGCAAGTCAATGACTCATGATAGGTTGAAAAACTTAGTGTTACTTTATATTGAGAAGAAAATTGCTAAATCGTTAGATCTTTAACAAGTTGTGGATATGTTTGCTGCTGCCAACACGAATAGAAAGATCCTCTTCAAGTAGAGGCATGAACCTATAAGTTATTTTCTTTACCTGTAAAAGTGTATTTGCTTCCACTTAAGTCAACCAGCTACACATATTTTAAACGCCATGATTAAATAACTATTTACTTATATTAGAAATCAATTGCATTAATGAATCCTAGTTGTTTGAGGTACTAAATTCTTATATTTTCACTGTTTTCCAAAGAGTAAAATCATGAACAATAAAGATGGAAACATTCACCTTGAATACACACACACACACACACACACACACACACACACACATATATATATATATATATATATATATATATATATATTGGAGATGTCCCCCTCAAAATCCTCTTGGGCCGTTCATTGCCCCCCTTTCCCCTGAAAAAAACTCTAGCTACGCTACTGGACACCATGCACCAGAGATGAATTCTCTACCACTGAGCCACCGCGGCCCTGCTTGGGCTTGGTCGTCCATATCCAATCTCTCTTTTGGCGTTGCTTAAACAACTTCTAGTTTTGTTCTAAATCCAGACTCCATATTGGCGTAGATATTAATATTAGAGTCGATTGGTAAAATCAATCTTCCACATTTAAAAATTAAAGTACACACAAGTAGAAAAATAAGCATTTATCATAAAAACACTAGCTGCAAGTGTTCAAAATAGATTTATGGTTTCTATAAAATCAATTGAAAATTGCTATTTTTAATTAGGCAGCTAGTGAAAAACAGCAGCTTTCGACTTTAGCCGAGTTTAAACTCAACCTAAACTCAGTTGAGCAAAGTGAACTGACCCGACTGACCCGACCCGACAACCCGACCCGAGTGACCCGACCCGATAACCCGACCCGAGCTGACCCGATTGACCCGACCCGACAACCCGACCCGAGCTGACCCGATTGACCCGACCCGACAACCCGACCCGAGTTGACCCGATTGACCCGACCCGACAACCCGACCCGAATAACCCGACCCGACAACCCGACCCGAGCTGACCCGACTGACCGGACCCGACAACCCGACCCGAACTTACCCGACTGACCCGACCCGATAACCCGACCCGAGTTGACCTGACCCGACCCGTTTGAGAGCACTAGATGTAACTCTATTCAACATCGTCAAATTACTATAAAAGAGCGTAATTACAATTATCCTAATTTTGGCATTTTTAGAATTGCCATAAATGACATTTTCTTTTTCTGTTAAATTGATTAACAGTAAAAGATTTTTAGTTAAAAGTGTAGTTTCTTTCTGTGTTGCATCAACATCAAGTACTTTTTTCTCACAAGTTTTGAATAAGTTGGGGAGAGAGGAGTCACATCTCATTTTTGACTGATTTCAGCTGTACACAGAAATACGCAAATGCTTCTTTTCTAAATAAGATTTTACAGTTCAAAAACTGATCATTTATAAAATGTGTTAGGCATATCTCTTTTTTACAGGTGGCCAAGTTGACAGGTTTCACTGTATATAACACGTGGATGAGAAATTGTTCATGATTCTCTCTTGAAGGCAATTTTGAAATCTGGCTCCTGCTCTATTTCGCTCAGTACCATTGTAGTACATAAATCGAAGGACTTGTAGCAAAAACAACCCTTGTCGAAACAAGATTTTTTTTTCAGAAAAATGAATAGAAAGTTGCATGTTTGTGCATGTTTTAGAAGGTATCAAAGAAACGTATAAAGAAACAGATTTGCAGAGTTTATCATATTGTGTATTAGGGAAAGCTCTCTTTTTATTCTTCAGAGAAATTTTGTGTTTTGACAAGGGTTATTTTCCGAAAAGCCCCTCAATTGATATTAAAAATAGATATTTTTAATTAGGTTATAGACAGACTTAATCATCAGGATTATATACTTGCAGGCAGACAAGATAGATATAGATAGATAGATAGATAGATAGATAGATAGATAGATAGATAGATAGATAGATAGATAGATAGATAGATAGATAGATAGATAGATAGATAGATAGATATAGTTATATAAAATATTAATCATCATCAGCTGCTAATATCTACCGTTTGTAGGAAGCTAACTCTTGGGCCGCACCGTGATCAGTTTCGCACACGACAGAACAAAGTCGCTTATAATTCAGGCACTATTAATCCTACACTTACGTAACTATACATTTTTGAAAGAGCATAAAATGATGAAAATTTTTAGAGGAAACATTTTTCCGAATTCGATCTTGTAAAGAATCTGTGGCTCAAAAACTGACGTCACGCGCAAACAATCTGAGAACAAATGAAAATAACTAGAAAACCATTATATTTAGCTCAAAAATGTGCTAGAATTAAATTATAGAAGACAATTAGACAAACAAAATTTAAAAAGTTTGGATGCTCTAGCCCCAATGGTTACGGAGATATAGTGAATAATAGAAACTGCTAAAATTTCCGCTTTCTCCCTCTCTCCCACCCCTTCAGTGAGATTTTATTTCCGGCATCTGGCATTTTTGTGATCAGTGATCGGTATATATTAAAAATTATCGGTTGCCAAATTGTTACATGATTTGCCCTTAAGCTCGAAAAGGAGAGCACTTTTATCAAGTAGACGCCAGAGTGGAATAACAATAACAATGACACTTTTAAAATTTACTTTCAATGCATAGTATATTGCGTTTCTCAAAAAGTAGTCCGTGGGTCACTGGTGATCCATAGTGTGGTTCCAGGTGGACGATACCGAGCACGATCATTTTCCAGTAACATCCAAAAAATGCATGATAAAGCATTAAGTATAAACTAAGAATTGAATTTTGTTTTACTTGAAATAGTGTTGAAGTGATTACTTTTTTATTAGTATAGGAATGAATATTTTATTTGAAGCAAAAAATAAAATATAGTAATATATGAAATTCGATTACTTAAGGTTTGTAAAACAATTTCTGAGAAATTATTTCAGTATCTGCAACTTTCACAAAATCGCTGGTAAGATTCCTATTGAATGTTTAATATCTAAGTAGTAGTATTTCATGTTAACACTTTTAATCCTACTTTAGTTCCGGAACTACAGACCTTAAACTTTAATTAAATCTGAGTGCCGTTCGGGAACAACACAGCCATTTAAAATTTAAAATACCCACAAAAGAATGAATTTTGCATACTATTTTATTTGAGAAAGGAATTTTGAGAGCTTTTTGAATTGTCTACTGGCGAACCTAATCAAAGAATGCCTTTCAGTGATTGTAGAAAGAGAACTAAAGAAGGTATATCATTATCATTCACTACACTCGCGCATTATTACTTTGCAAGAAATAAAGTTATTATTTGCAATGATTATTCACATGTTATTATTTGCAATGATTATTCACATAAGTCTTGTACGGAAACCGGCAAGCCTTCTAGTAAATTGATAATATTTTTTTTTTTTTTTTCATTTCTGAAAGTTTCGATTATTTAGAGTAGAAACTTAGGAAGGCGTGAATTTTCAAAAGAATCCTTATTTTCCCCAGGACACAGTATTTTGTCAATTTAAATACCTCTAGGATCGAAATGTTAAATTAAAAAATAATTAAACATTCTTTCTTTTCTCTTTTTAAGTGGCTGCATGTCAAGTGCAGAGCCGCTGTAGCGTAGTCAGTGAGGGTCTTAGATTCAGTCCCTCTTCAGAACGGGAAATTTTTTCCCATGCTATTCTCGTCACCATGTTCTCCTGAAGTTGACCCAGTCTTTGTTAAAAAAGTACATGCAACGGTGCCGACATTCCAAAATTTCTGTGGGTGCATATCAATGGCAAGACGTGGTGCCGGGGCCCTGGAGTATCCACGTATTCAGCGCGCATGTTTGCTACAGTACATTTCACGCTTTGACTTCTTTCTCATTAACATCTATTACTTCCATTTTCCAGTTATAAGTTTCATAAAATACTTTTCAGTTGAAAAGAAAGTTTTAAAAAAGTAACTCCATTGAGCAAATATAATTTAAAGTTTAGCATTATAAGTTAAAATCATTATTATGTCTTTCCATGTGTTGTACAGCCACACAATTTGATTTAGTGTGTTCTCAGTCAATAATTAGCAACTCCTCGGCATATGATGGGACTTCATTTCATGTTTCATTGTGTTGCTGAAAGCAACGCTGAAATGACGGCATGGCCGTTAGTTAAATCTGGCCATGGCTTTGTCCTTAGTCCTTAGCCTATTGCTGTGTAGGCCTTTTTCCGTAACAGTTTACGTCTATGTAATCTGCGTTCTAGTTGGCGATAATAGACATTTCAGTTATAATTGTTTTTAGCGTTCTGTTATTCGTTTTGAGAATTTTTGCGACCGCTGGTTCGGAATATGTCTGTTGTTCAAAGTAACCTTACTCCGAGATTCCCTATAATACGTATTCTGATGACTCAAAGTTCTGCAAAACAACTGTAATACTGTTGATATTAAAGTCAAGAGAAGCTGGCAAAACTGTTGGCACCGGAAGTTTCTCGAATGTTGTGAGGCGATGTTGGAGGATGGTAGTAAAAGTGTGGAGTTAAGTTGTTTTTGAGATATCGGGTATAATCCTTTGTCATACAAGTCTAGATCAATTCCTTTTTTGAATAAACAAAAATGACTATTCCTGCAGGTGCAGGTGGTGATGGGCGGCGTGCCCAGAGTAGTGCATATAAAGATAAAAGTAAACCGGCTGAAATTAGAAGTAGTAACATTACGGCCGCTAAGGGTAAGTGTAAATATTGTAAATTCGAGAGTAGAAATTCATTTAAAACTAAACAGTAAAAGAAACTTAAGTCTGGAAAAAGTTACGTTTCACAAATTTTATATAAATTAATAACTTTTTGTAACAGTGGAGATGTGAATTATGAACAGGTGCTTGCTTCGTGGGCGTCACATGTAGGTGATTCAGTTTGAAAATAGCGATTTAATCGGAATCAGTTTTCCTACGCTACATTGAGAATAGGTTCTGCTTTATAGAATCATTACTTACATGGTATCTTTAAAGAGTTAGGCCTACTTAATACTATAATCATATCGACGCTGCATTTCTCGGTGCAGATATACTCTAGGAGGATAAGCATTCGAAAATGCTGCTTTTTATAGTAGAATGCCACTAACTCACGACCCTTCATTGCTTCCGCGACCCCCCGAATTTCCAAAATTGAAACTTTGTTATTTAACAAGAAGTGTAAGGTATGAATTTTTTTCTTGCAGTTTCCAGTATTGATTCACAGTTTGTAAAGTTGAATACAACAGAGCTCCCTTGTGGTCGAGCGGTTAGCTTACGCATCTTTTACCATAAGAAAACCGGGTTTGATTCCCAGTGGGGCCTCGTGTGGTTCGGATTCAAAGTTTCATACACCCTCGATTCTGAAAGGGACTCTAAACTCAAAATAGATCAAATCGAATAAAATTCCGAACCAAAATAGATGATACACCATATTACAGCGCCTGCCTTGGTGGAAGATTCGGATATAGTATACGAGAGTGCCTCATCATTTAGCGAGGACTCACGAAGTGCAGTCTTTTAAGGATTATTCATTGAGGATATAGGAACTTGAAAATGAGGTAAAAATGCGACTTTCATTTAATTACTGAGTAATATAAAATAAAATGTACGTCGGTTTGCGTTGCGTTTCGTTGTGTTTTATGGTATGCGAAGAATAATAATGTGCCCTTGTACGTAATGTATGAGTATATGTGGGGGATTTGAAACACATATCGCATGTCACGTGCACGTGGATGCTTCTTACTACTTCTAAATGTAATAAAATCATTTTTATACGTAGTGCAACAGTAGGAAGTATCCACGCGCACAGATCATGAGGCACTGTTGTATACTATTACCCTCAGTAATTTACAATGGCAAATTTATCAAACTGGAAAAAAACACGAAGCAAATTAAATATAGATTAAGAAATTAGATATGCTTAAAGTTAGATTATAGGCTATAAGGATATCTGTGTAATTCATAAACTTCCTCTTGGCTATGTGGATAGCGTACACATCTTTGATGTGGAACCTAGGTTCCTCGTATACTATATCCGAATCGGTAATAGTTAAGAACAGCTACTTCTCATCTCCCGTGCACGAGAATACATCTTACTGTTGCACTACCTAAACACCCTAAGTACAAGGGCAAGAACTCAGTCTATTATCTACTTTTTAACATCCTAGATAGTCATTGAATAATTCCTGAAAGTATGGCGTTTCTCGTCCATCCCTAAATGGGAAGTACGGCTCCTTAACTATAACCAATTATACTCCTTATTATCTATGGTTATGTTAATATATCTTATTCACAATTACTCCTGTTTTTTAAATTTTTCATTAGCCACATATGCATCCTTTTTATATTACTGTGCAAAGTAGTACCTTTCAACTGTTCTATTGCACTCACTCATCGAAAACAATGGATCGTTGGGAATATAAACTTGTTTCCTTACCTTATCTTTGTAAGGGAGGATGTAGCCTGACATGCAAAAGTTACAGTGCATGAAACACGAACCAATTTACAATTACACAGACCAACGTGTGGTTGCTGACCACTGAAAAGCACGAATGCTGACTAGCCGAGTTAGGGTACGAGCGCAGCAGGATCCGCGCGGGAGGGGGGTAGGCGTCCGTAGGGAGGAGGCGCGTCAGTGACTTCTATCACTTTGTACAATGTCTTCACATAGCCTTTCACTTTGTCATATCTTATTCAGTACAAGTATAAGGAGCACACTTTGCATTTCGTATTTCTAACTTTATACATCCGAGGGACAAGATCCCGGTATGTTTTACAAATTTATGCCCCCCTAAAATAGGATAGCAGAAAGAGTGATATGTTACAAGGGACATCGAGTGTTGCCAGGGTTAATTTGACACCTTTCTCTTCCAAACTGTATCTCACACTTCCTTGGTTGGTTACTAAGACAGTAGATTCAACATATTGACCAGGGTTTGCCCAAGTGGGCCCAGCCCGAAAAAACCCAGCGGGTTTTTTCGGGTTGGACCCACCTGAAAAAACCCACCTTAAAACCCACCTGGGTTTTTGAGCTTTTTGTTAGTATATTATTGGTACAACTAAGGTGATCACATTGAAAGTTATTTTTATCAGATTTTGAACTTTCTTTGGGCGAATTAGATGCTCTCATTTTAAGGTAGACAACAACATTCAACATAAGACCTTTATAAAGTTCTGAATAAACTGAATGAATGACTAAAAAAACTCCCCTTAGCTTGAGATAATTATAGAACAAATTAATGTGTGGATTATGCTTATAGCCTGTTTGAAGTAAAATAAGCAATTCTATATTTTAGAAAAATACTTTCTGTGAATAGTGTGCTTGCTGACTCGGCGCCGCCGAGAGACGTTATCCCTCATACGTTGACGGGTTTAAGGTCATAGGTGCCGGTACTAACAGTAAATATGTAAATACATTAGTAAAACTATTAGTATTATTCCTTACCTTTGGTGGTAACAAAAGTATTCAGTAAAATTTGGTTTTCCAACAACAGTCATTTGTTGCTACCCTTCAAATAAGCATTCTGTAGAACAACACCAGCAATAGCATAGATTTCTTGTCAAAATTAAGAAACTTAATGCTCGGAGTTCCCAAGACTATGTAACTGTTACTATTTCAAGTGCTGAATTCAAACTTCAGTATTAATTGAAGTTTCGATGTACAGTAAAGCAAGCTTCATTTTCAGGGAAAACCTGTCGTGAAAGAAGTGTTCGGAAAATTCCCGCAATGGAATGCGCAAAGCATCGGAAGTGAATACTTCAACAATAAAGCTATTTATTTTACGCTGGAGGATATTTCATTTCGTTTATTACATTTTGAAACATTTACTTTATAAATTATAAATTATAGGCTTATCTTTGTTAATTGTTTTAAATTAATTTTCGGAAAAGAATAGGGTTGGTTTTTCACCGACCTGGCCGGAAATATTGCTGTTATTTTGATTAAAGCCGGTGACCGGTGCAAACTTCGTACCAGCCCATTTATGACCGGTTTTTTCAAACGTGTATCTAGTTCAAAGTATAGATTTAAAAAGTAACTTTTATTCTGCAAATCCAAAACTCACCTTTCACCATCTATCAACGATTAATATATTTTGTTTCTGCTTACATAATTTTGAAGAGATGACAGGGACTGTATCACGGAAAATTTGAAATTTATTTGTAAGGAACTCTATACATTTATTGAGGGTAAAAGAAAAAAAAGGACTTCTTAAAGCAATTTCCTGTAGTTGATGTGTAAGTTTAAAGAATAAATTTCATTTTCCAAATCCAAAATTGTCACGTAAAGATTAATTTATTCATTTGTTTCGATAATTTTAAAGAAGTGGTGATAAATACAAAAAAAAAAAAAAAAAAAAAAAAAAAAAAAAAAAAAATGATCAATGCAGATTTCAGTTTCTCATTTATAGTAAGGATGGCCAATTCTGGAATTCGGAAAAATTTCTGAATTCTGGAATTTTCCGAAATCCGGAAAGTGAAATTTCCGGAATCCGGAAAATTTTGGCCATTCCTAATTTATAGCATTAAGCTTATTATTGAATGTACTAAGGATATGCAGAATACAGGTGCTAATGCACTGTTGTTCACGATAGTATTTTCCTTCCCATGGGGGAAGGGGTCCGAACAGAGATACGTTACACTTAGACCTATATCATAGGGAATTTTGCGGGGGTGCGGTTTTTCTACTTTCCATAGTTAGCAAACACTAGAAAAGAACCGTCTTGTAACAAGTGCTCGGGAAATTCCCGTAATTGAACGCACAAAGCATCGAAAGTGAACTTCAACAATAAAACCATTTATTTTACGTTGAAAAATATTTATTTCATATAAGACATTTTGATGAATTATGTCTTAAATTAATATAGCTATTTGGTATTCATATTTGCCGAACGTCACTCAGGCTCCTGGGATGATCTACATTTGTTCGTTTGTCTGCCTGTACTACACAGTGTTCAACTTTCTGTCTTTTAAATTTTCAGGATACAAACTGGAGACACTCTAAATTTTCTGCATGGATTTTGGCGGCATACGAACGTAAAATTACAAAATGGCTCTTTAAAAAAATATAGCGGATATCCACGCTACAAAAGGCAGTTTTCGGTCTTTCAAGTTGAAATTTTCAGAGTAAAAGAACGAGAGACTAAATTAGCTGTATATATTTTGGCGGCATAAAATTTCAAAATGGCGGCCATTATTTAAAATAGCGTGTATCCATGCTACAGGGTACAATTTTCGGACTTCTTAAGTTCAAATTTTGAGGGTAAAAGCACGAGACATTCTAAATTTGCTGTATAGATTTTTTTCGGCTATCCAATAAAAAATTTCAAAATGGCGGCCATTTTTTCAAACCAGCAGAGAATAGAAAAATGTTGCAAGTTGTGACAATGACAATCTTGAAATGTAAATCATATTTTAACATTTTTACCCCAAAGACATTGAAATATTTCGAAAAAACCCACATGGGCCCAGGTGGGTTGGGCTTTTTCAAAAATACCCGGGTTTTTTCAAACCCTGATATTGACACATTATGCTCTATTGCCGGTTTACATAAAGCCTCACCACATACTTTCATATAGTCCAAGATTAAACTTCATTTTTCTCTAATTACTGTTTAGTGCTGAGCTTTTGCCTTTTTAGTTTGTCTGATGACGAAGTCTCGTATAATTCTATTAACTCCTCGTATTTGTAATTTTATTTTATTTTTTCTAGGGGGTATGTGAACCAGGATGTTTTAAGCTACAAGTTGTTTGAAAATGTAATGAAGAAATCTTAACTATGTTTGTTAGATTATTGTAGATTAAGTTATGTTACGGCTCACGTCTGCGGAAACTAACCCCGTATTTTATTTTGGGACCTACGCGTCAGGCACGTATTTCCAGTCGGTATGGCGACCTGGTACCCAGAATATTTTTGAGCCCTGGTTATATGTAATGCTTTCCGTAGCAGTATTTTGATATTTGTTACGGTATGTTGAAGTCGCGATATACTTACCTTGCATACTTGAAATGATCTCTTAATAACTTTGCAGCAGTATTATTTCCATCTATGTTTATTTTGCGCTGTAGCTATTTTCAGCAAAGCGCTTTGAATTGGTGTATAAGTTCCATTTTTCTTATATTCCAAAGCAAAACGTTTCTCAATTTTGTGCGATTGGTTACGAATGTGCGATTGGTTACGAACAAGTCAAAAACATTCAGCAAGCATTTTAGTAATCTATTAAAATCCTACAGTAACAGATAGCAGCGCCTGAGCTCCAACCTATAACTTCAAAATCTTTCATTTACGGTTATATGTGATTTAACGTTTAACTTAAATATTTTAAGTGTGTATACTTTAAATAAGTTATTTAAATAGATCTTTTTCATAAAGTTAATGATTTAAAAATACTGTTCAAATCCTTTGTATTTTGGTAAGCCTTCTCCAGAATCAATGCAAATGAATTGTGCTGCCATCTTTGGAATTCTTTTAGACTATATGTTTGTGAACGTTTATATGTTTGTGGCCATTCCTTTCGACAATGAGATCTTGGAAATTACAGGCTCTAGAAAGATGACGTTTTCACTGATCGATTGCAAATTTTGCGGAGATTGTCCAGTTCTAATTGAATATTTAAAAAACATGGCAATTATTTCTTGATTACATTTTTACGGGTATACTGGAAGTGTTGGAATTAAAAGCAAAATCCTAAACCATCATATCCTACGCAATCACATCCTACGCATTATACATTCCAACATCACATAGTTCTATGTTGGGGTTGTATATGCCTCAGGCGTTTGTTTCATGGCCAAATAATAATGAGAAAGGAAGAATAACCATTTCTCCAGTCTAAGACGAATCTTTATATTTGGAGTGTTTTGCCCAATGAACACCATATAGAACTGACATTATAATTAATTGCGTATGTAATGTATTTGCTTATTACATACTGCACGCAAGAAGAAAGAATACACTTGTCATACATGAATTAGAAACTTCAACCGGAAGTAGGCTCAAATCTTACAAACGGTCCGGAAAAAGTAATCGAAAAAATCTCCCCTTTATAGTATGATTTGCCGATTTTTATCACGTCTTTAACTTTTGTAAAGAGACATGTACAAATGTTGTGAGGAATGGGAAGGAGATTCATGCTCATTTGCGAATGATGCACTATGTAGAGAGCGCAAGTTCAGCCAGTAGAATAGTAAAATTATAACTTACAATTTTCAAGCACAAGATTTTTTATAATTATTTTATGAATGGAGAAATATACAGGGGAGTATAGGGCTGTATAATAACTGAATAAGTAACCAATGGAGAAATCCTTGCATGTATTTACTCTAAAAGCATTTCAGATTTTATCATCATCTAAAACATGGGCTTGAATTAGAGATGGCCACAAAGTTCCGGTTCCGCGAGGAACCGGTTCTCGGAGATCCGGTTTTCAGAACCGGTTCCGGACCTGGATACGTAAACCCGGTTCCAGAACCGGATCTTAGGAACCGGTTCCAGACCTGGATCCGAAAACCCGGTTCCAGAACCGCATCTTAAGAACCGGTTCCATTTCTGGATCTGAAAACCCGGTTCCAGAACCGGATCTTAGGGACCGGTTCCAGACCTGGATCCGAAAGCACCCAAAGACCCGTAAAGGAGGCACAAAGTTCACCTTCAAAAATAATGCAAAGAGGACCATGCGCTTGTGCCTTCCCCGCCCAGACCCGCTTGTGCCCCCAGAAAAAAATTTTGGTCCACCAGTGGGTGTTTAGCCAAATGAGTTGGCCAGTTTGCCTGTTTAGCCAATGAGTTTCCCAGTTACCGTTTATTTAGCCAAATGAGACAAGCTGCCGCCGCCGAATGTCGCTTCCACCATTTCATCTAGCATACTGTTCACAGCTTGCCAGCAGCTCGCGTTTAGGTAGGGATGGTAACAAAGTTTCGGTTCCAGCGGAACCGGTTGTTTTCAGAACCGGTTCCAAACCTAGATTTGAAGAACCGGTTCCAGACCTGGATCCGAAAAACCGGTTCCGGAACCGGATCTTCTAGAACCGGATCCGTTCAGACCCGAAAACCGGTTCCACCAAGAACCGGTTCTGGCCATCCCTAGAATGAATCATTTCTCTCCAGAAACAGGCATACTCAATAATGACTACCATATTTCTGACATCAAGCTAGTTGCTAAAATTTCCTGTTTTCCTTGTAACCAGCAGTGATCTGTTTTACTTTTCCATTTATCTGAATATAAGCTAACATAAAAGTTGTGCCAGTATTTTCAAACGAGAAATCAGTGGGTGCAGGGCGCTTAGTCATAATATTGCTAATTAAAGCACCTATCTTTTATAAATTGCTTCAGAATGCTGGATGCTGGGCAACCATTTCAGCAATTGGATTTCAAGATTATGGTCGTGTTGAAAATCCGTTACTGCTTGCTTGAGTAGATATAAGAACTCCAGTATGTCTCCATTTGCTCTTGCAGAGTTCTATTTTTCAAACATCTAGAGCAGCACTTGATTGAAATAAAAAGAAAAATAGTTAAATTTTATCATCAGTTGTCAAAAATGACTCAAAACCCCTGATAATGTCGAAAAATGTAGTAAAACAATCTAAACTTCCCTCTGCTACATTATTTCATGGAAATGAGGGAGACATCGTAGTTGGACTTAACTTCCGCGTGGTCCCGGGTTCGATTCCCAACCGATGCTTCTCAATTTTCGGCGTCCACCCAGCGTCATGAGGCAAACTGGGGAGTTGGTGAAGGTGTCGGTTTTTGGTTGGTTTTATTTGTTGGAAATATCAGGTGGTCCAAAATATCTGCTCTTTTAATAACTGTGATGGACTGATTGTTGAGTTTATTTGTACGCAGGTAAGTCTGGCATTTCTTCTGTCAGTGACGCTAGAAACTTCAAGAATTGAACGTTTTACAATTTCATGCACTACTTCGTTGCCAGTTGCCTAAGTTCATTATCAGTATATTATTATGAGTATCAAACTTTGTATTGTTCTGAATCATGCTTTATTTATAGAGAAGAAATATCTTTCTGTAGCCATAATTTTCGTCTACAGGTTAGCTGATCTTTGTGCAGTCTGCATTTTCTTTCTGCGTCATTGTCGCCTGTTCTGCTTTGAGTCATTATTATTATTCTTATTGGTTATAGTTAAGGAGCCGTACTTCCCATTTAGGGAAGGACGAGAAACGCCATACTTTCAGGAATTATTCAATGACTATCTAGGATGTTAAAAAGTAGGTAATAGACTGAGTTCTTGCCCTTGTACTTAGGGTGTTTAGGTAGTGCAACAGTAAGATGTATCCTCGTGCACGGGAGATGAGAAGTAGCTGTTCTTAACTATTACCTTATTATTTAGTTGTAACTCATAACTTGTCACTAGGTGACTGTTCTTGAATACTTGTATGCTGTGTGCGTTGCAATGATGACCCAACTTAGGACACCTCTGAAAGGGTTCTGAAGGAAAATTAAGCGATTCTTAACTGAGCAAATGCACCAGCAGTGAATTGTGTGGACGTGATATATAGGTAGTGTTCTGTTTTCAATTACAATGTGGTCCTTTGCAAGTTGTCTTGTTTACAATATAGGAGATAACTGATAACAGGTTTATCTTATTTCCCAGTACGAAAGAAGATTGATTTGGGAATTGAGGAAATTGGGGAGTACGGAGAAATTGACGTTGTAATTAAATGTACGCTTGATGTACAAGGTAGTTTAAACCTTAAGACCTAAATTCCCCATTCAGTACTCAGAGATTATGCTACAAAAGCAAGTTTTGTTCTTATTAGTTTATGTATGTTTCTTTACTATGTGTGTTTTTTTTAATAGTTTGTAATTATTGTTATGCAGTTTCAATCAAAGAAAAGTTCTAAATATTGTTTCGTTTTAATAATGTTTACTGTTGATAAACTACATCGAAGTTCTGTACTTTTTTTTTGGGGGGGGGGGAGGATAGGGTCATACAAACCCAACGATAGGCATTTATTGAAATGGGTCAGAACCAAAGTGGACTCAAATAATTCGTATCTTTATTCACTTTTCTTACTGATATTCAAATTAAGTTGTTGTAGTGAACTAACTTGAACTAGATTAGTTCTTTTGTACTGCAGTATTTTGAAATTGTTCATATGTAATTCTGTATAATGGTTTCATTTGTGCAACTGTTTTTTTATTTTTTTTTTAAATTTTTTTTTTTGTGTCCTTCTGAAATGACTCTTCACAATTATATTAACAAGTATGTAAAGATCTGTACAACGTATTTTTATCATGAGTCCTTCGTGAGTGAGTCGGCAGATGTATCGCATTTGTGCCCAATTAGTCCCTGTTTTGATTTCAAATTGAGGACAATTTCTCTCGGATGTGAGCCGAGAAATGTTTGGATTCCGCTTTAAGCTTATGTGACCCCTTCCAGCACAACCCGGTTGATGTATAATAACACAACGACGAAACAAACTTACTTCTATCCATGTGTGATACAAATACATCGAGCAAATTATTTAAACCAGAAAAAACTGGTTTAAAAAAAAAAGTTACATAGCTTGATGCGAGAAATCGGTTGATACAATTCTCTGATTTCTAAAAGTAACTGCAGTAACCTTGAAACGCTGAAAGACGCAACTGCTGCATCAAGGCTTTAAACCGTAATAGCTCTGCCCCAAATTAAGATACAAAGATAAATTCGATAGCAATGTGTTCTTGAAGGATGAAGCTAGCTGCCGAAATGCATTTTATGTATGTAGGTAGTACCACGGCTAGAATGGGGAGAGTAAATTTCGTTATTTTTTTGCATCGGGCTTTTTTGGGAGGGAGCATTCCTCCTCTTGGGGGTACAGACATAAAAATTGGTATGATCCATTGCAGTAGCCCACGACACGCTAATAACCTACAAAATCACTTGTTGTTTATATGGGGGATTTGAGGGGGGGGGGGAAGACAAGTTTGGTCTTTTTTTTTTTTTTTTTTTTAACGTAAATCACATTTATTTTCTGGATGACTCCATATAAGACGGGAATTGCAAAAGTGTTACCTCATTGGAATCTGTGATCTATATGCTTTGCAACGATGTATGCATCGTGAGTTTGTGATAATTATGTAGGTTACCAGGTCCCCCAACGTGAGAGAGCCTATAATTTCCTTCATATCAATACCCGGTGTATAACAGTTAAGTGAAATCGAGGGTCAAATAGTTGGAAGTTCTCGCTACGCTCTCACACGAGTTTCAGGTACCGGTTGCGTGACGGAGGTCGAAAAAAGATCGTCCATGGATCTTTCCTCCCTCATTCCACGAGTTCTTTCGAACCGGTATGTAATCGAGCAGTCTGAGGTGTTAGGCTGACCATCGTGAGACTAAACTCATTGGGAATTGGTGTTGGTCTAAAGAGCATGCGCGTTTTTAACTGTTCGTACTTGTCGAGTGTAGTAGTCATGGAAAATGTAAGAGAGAGGAAATAAGTGTGTAAGATTTTTTATGGTACAGCGTTCGTCTCTACTGCATAATGGTCCTTAGTTCAATCTCTGTGGAGACTTGGCCTTGTCTCGTTCCTCACCCCCCCCCCCCCCAGCTTTCATATTCCACGAATCCTTCCTTGTTTTTCACTTTCATTAATCACCCGCTTCTTTTAGTCGTAAAATTCAAGTACTTATTTTTTCCAACTGTTATTTGAAAGAAATCTATATACAATTGAGAACCTGGAAAGTAGGGCTTAACTGTTGAGGTCGTCGTAGTTTTACGTACAGATTAACAGATGGGAACCATTGAAAACAAACTTGAGAAAGTTAGAAGTTTACACAGCAGGTTAGGTTTTAGTTTATCTTCCGTTATACTCTAGATTGCTTAGGGTGTTAGACCTCCATAAAGTTTTGATCTTGGAATATGGTTGTTTTCGTCATTTCTCGCCTGAGTGTAGAATCTGAATCATATTGAAAATAGAACTTAGCTTTCCCACACTAAAACGGGAAATGAGAGAAGCCCCTGCATACTAATTTTGTTAAGAGCTACAGACTAAGCCGTACAAGTTATAACAAGTGTTTAACTATTTTTTCAGCTGTAGCAGATGCCATTAGAACGAGTCTTGGACCCAGAGGAATGGATAAAATGGTAGGTATTGAATTTTTTTTTTTTTATTTTATTTTTTTTTTTTTTTTAGATAAGGTATTTTTAACTTTCATAGGAATAAAAGAAGGGAGAGGCGCTTAAATAAGAGGGGGGGAAAATTACCAATGTTCATATCTCTGGAACGATTTCAGCTGTCAAGTTGCCCTAAATGGTATTATGACAGGGATGCAAATAACCACTCGCTCGGGGTGAGTGGTTCATCGGTGCGGGCGAGTATTTACTATCACACCGAAGGTAAGTAAATGATTTGTATTGTGGGATGTGGGCTAGTAGCTGTTTTCTTGGGCAAGTAAAATTTTGTTGCTTATTTGCATCCCTGCATTATGATCTTTATTGAAAATTATTCATTAATTAGGTGTGATGCTTACGTAAGATTTTTTTTTTTTTTTTTAATTGGAGGTGATACCCATCTAAACACTCTCACGAATCAAAAACCTTTTGTAAAAAATTCGGTCCGTTATAACTTTCTTCCTAATTATTCAAATTACCCTTGTATTCCATTCTAAGGTATTGTAGATGAGCAATCCTCTCCGTCTTTCATTCCGTTTGAATATAATTGGTTTTATATATATATATATATATACATATACAGATGGTGATCAGAAAAATGGAAACACCTGAACGAAATTGCAACTTACCAGATTAATATGGTGTCGGGCCACATTTCGCCTTCAGAACAGCCTTGATGCGACGTGGGATGGAGGCATAGAGGTCGTGAATGGTAGCAAGTGGAATTTTACACCATTCCTCGTACAGGGCATCGGCCAGTTCTGTGAGAGAGGATGGAGGTGGAAATAGTCGCCGGAGTCGTGTTTCCAAGACGGACCACAGATGTTCAATTATGTTGAGATCTGGGGATTCAGCGGGCCAGGGGAGATGTTGAACTTCATCCCGATGTTCCTCAAACCACGCTGCAACAACGCCAGCTGTCTGAATGGGTGCATTATCATCCTGGAAAATGGCGTCATTGTCCGGGAACAACATCCGGACCATAGGATGCAAGTGGTCTCCTAAAATAGCAACATAATCGTTGGCAGTGATTCGTCCGCTAAGTGTGACCACAGGACCCAATGAAAACCATGATATGGCAGCCCACAGCATCACCGAGCCGCCGCCATGTTTCACAGTTGGGCGGAGACATTGCAGATCATAAGCTTCTTTGGGCGTTCTCCATACATAAACACGGAACGAGGTTGGGAATAGGGTGAAGGATCACTCATCCAACCATATCACACGTTTCCAGTCCTCAACGGTCCAAGTTGCATGGTCGCGGCACCATTTGCGGCGTGCGAAAGCGTTATGGTCCCTGATGAGCGGTTTGGCCCGTGCAACACGACCCCGTAAGTGCATGTCATGTAATTCGCGGCGGACTGTGATTGTCGAAACAGGGTGGGGGAGGTGCTGATTGAGTTCCTCCGTCACTTGCTCCGCAGTGGCACGACGGTTCTGCGTGACAATGTGCTTTAATATCCGGCGTGACCTATCACTCATGATTTTCTTCCGCCCACTGTTCCGCTTCCCCGATGTGGTTTTCCCGTGTGTTGTGTAGGCCGTCATCACCTTCGGCACTGTCCTACGCGACAAACCTAACACAGTAGCCACTGCCGTCACACTCACTCCACATAACCGCGCACCAACAATTTGCCCTCTGAAAATCTGAGGTGTCTCCCATTTTACACTACCACCGTCTGCTGCAGCCACTGGACACTGCTGTTCCACTGCGCCTGACGTAGTATGGAGACCGATCTAACACACCACCATCAGCGGTCCGGCGCTGCGGGCGCCACGACACCACTGCCAACCCATACATCTGACGTGTTGCCAACTACAGGTGTTTCCATTTTTCTGATCACCATCTGTATATATATATATATAAGAGTGAAAGTGACTATGTTTGTGACTTAATAACACGAACCACATGACTGATTTTCGGTCAAATTTTCAACAGAAATGAGGTTCGGGCCTAGGATGGTTTTACCGTTTCACTTTGACGATGCAACTTAGCGGAGGGGAAATTTTTAAAAATGATCGAAAATCACCGATATTACTGTCGAATCCGTAGTTTTCGGGGTCGTTGAGACGAACAATAAATAGCACTTCCGCCGCCGATTAAATTTAAATTCAGCCCTTCAGTCCAAAATGAAGTGTATTCTCCCCGTGCGAACAACGAATTGAGTTGGTTTTGGTTTTACGTCCCTTTCAGCAGCGATGCTATATGAGACTGGACCTACTGAATACGAACCACATGAGTTCCTGCCGGGAATTGAACCCGGGTCTTCACGCCAAAGGCGCGTACGCTAACCGCTTAGCCACGAAGGAGTTCCGCTGTGCGAAGAACGAGTATTCTGCTAGTGTATAGCTATATGTGTGAATAGACTAAATACCTATATTGGGAAGGAAAAACATAAAGTTTGTTGCACTTAAACATCATTAGCAGGGTGTCTATCGGTCACGAAATCAAAAAACTGTCATGAAAGTGACGAAAAAGTCACGAAATTTAGCTTTTGGGTCACGATTTTTTTGAACTGTGGAAATGTAAGTACATATTGGAAAATTTTGTTCTATAATAAAACATAAGAATTCAACACCAAAAATGTCTTATGGTCGGCTTTAGACGCTACCAAATCGCAAGCAAAGTACGTTTCTATCGCATGGATGAAAATTCGGCCTAATTCGCACCCAAGTTCGCTCTTGAAAATGTTAGGAAATTTTGTGATTTGGTAAAAAAAATTAGTAGACACCTTGATTAGGCAACACATATCTAAGTTGTAAACTGAAGCACGTTTCTGTTTAGAGGTAACGTTGTCGTAGATGTAAAGCTTCTTTCCACATCCTACAACTGCGAGTCATTTCATGTCAAATCAACACAGTTTCGAATTGACCCTTACAGACTTCCTCATTAATTTTGGTCACAACTTACTGAAGTACGTATTGCGAAACAGGTGAGCCCATCAAAATATCATAAAAAGATTTATTTTTGTTTCTTGATGCTGAACAACAGGTTTTGTTCTACTCTTTGGTAGTGCATTTGCAGTGATGATATAGCTTAGGACACCTCTGAGAGGTTATGATGGAAAACTAAGCGTTATATAACTGAGCGAATGCTTCCCCTTTAAATGTTAAGACATGTTATAGCAGGGCCAATAAGAGATGGTCTCTGAAGTTTCTTACTACATGCGTTGAGACAATACAGCCCCTATTTTGGTACTAGTGTCACCAACCATGGCCACTCTTGCACCGTTAATTAAATTGCCACTGTAGATGCACCGAAAAAAGCCTTGATACGTAAGTAGTGGCAACGTCATTGCGAGCTGTCAGAGACCTTCTCGTACTGTCTTCTCTATAGACACACACAAATTTTACTGAAAAAATAATAAATCAGTTGTTTGGATTTTAGAAAAGTGACTCTGCTTGCATGGTCTGGCTGTTGGTGGAAAATACAAGTCGCGGGTTAGTGCACATTCTAAATCATGATTAATATATAACGGATTACTTACCTACTAACGTTCCTGAGTCAATTTTTGTTCCTATATTTCGTGTGTTACATTCGGGACTCTGAATGGCTTAGACTTTTTCTTTTTTTTTAATTATCAACAGTGGTTATTCAACAATTAGAAAAAATTATACTGATTTCTGTATATGTCCTACGTTTAGTGCACTAACCTCTTATACTTCTTTTTGTAACGTATTTTTTATGTACTAGGTGTGATCATAAAATAGGTGAATAATTGTATTAGAAAGAAAGTAATGTACATGGAATTTGATTTAATCTCCTTCACAGTACTGTCCTTGGCTAGCAATGCACTTTTCCCAACGTTGAATTCATGGCTGGAAGCATTTCTGGAAAGCTTCTTTTGGAAGGACGTTCATCATGACCCACTCAATGTCAGGAATGGTATCAAAACGTTTTCCTTTAAGCACTATTTTAATTTTTGGTAAGAAGCAGAAGACGTATGGTGCTAAATCTGGGGAGTGCAGTGAATCTGGACAGACAGGCATATTTTTTTGGCCAAATACTCGCGGATGAAGAACAAGATGTGGCACGCTTTTGTTTTCCTGATGAAGAAGGAAGCCATTTGCTCATTTAATCGGCTGTTAAAATGCTTCCAGTTAAATGATGTTAAAATGCCAGACGGACCCATACGAGACGTTTAGTTCATCGAAAAGCTTTTGACTAGTCATTCGCTTGTTTGAACAGTTTGTGCAACTTTTTGCGTGTTTATGTGTTTTTGACTTTGAAGGACGTCTCGATCGTTGCTCGCTTTTAACCGATTCATTGCTGCTTTTGAATTATTTATAGCACTTGCAAACAGTCGTCAGTGCCATCGTTTCATCGCCATACATGGATTTTGACATTTCATGAACTTCATTGGCACTTTTTTGCAGCTTAGAACAAAACTTAGTGTCGAAGCGTGACAGATACTCCTAACAAGTTCTGACTCTTCTGCCTCTGGAAGCCAACTAACATGTCACAACTCGTTCAAACTCTACATTGACTGTACGAAAAGTTTAGGCTACCAGGCTTACTAGTTGAAATGGATACAACATCGGCAGATGGCAGTATGCAACTACATTCACCTTACTTTTTGATCACACCTTATATATATATTTGTTCAAGATAAGGATTCATAGTCCAAATTACTCCCGAAGCAAGTTGCTTAAATCGGAGTTAGTAGGTGACTAATCCATTATGTTGTGTTTCATACACTTAATAAGTAATTATGGGTATTCAATGTTATTTCAGTTTCATTTCCATCATTACCGTTGTAGAGAACACGCATTGTGACATGGATGTTAAACAAAGTAATTAACAGTGAAACTTCGTGTTATGCTAGATTAAGCGGTTAGATTGTATTAGTATTTTCGTAACACCTATAATATAATAGAGTATTATCTTTTCTTTTTTTTTCATCCATAGATACAGGCCGCCAATGGCGAAGTAACTATCACCAATGATGGAGCAACGATCTTAAAACAGATGAATGTTACACACCCAGCAGCGAAGATGGTAAGAATTGAGTACTTTAAAACTTAAAATAAAGTGAAACTATACATATGTCACATACGGGGCTCTTAATATGTTCTGAACGAACACACGCAAAGAAACTAGGAATTAGATTTTTGGACTTACAGCATCTATGACCATGTTAGTCCGTCACGTTCGGTGGAGGAAGGATAGAAGCGGCCTGGGATCATTCATCCCACCTCTTGCCTGGTGTGAAGAAAGCATGACTCAGAATGGCTGACCTGAAAAAGGTTTGACTTTCGACCGACGTCTCCTCAGCCAGGATTTGTCTCATTTCACACCCACTTGTCTCAGAATTTTTGAGTGAAAATTTGTGTGGTTATGTAGTTTATGATGCCGAATCCAAAACTGCAAACTGGTTGACAATCAATCCATTGGTTGTGGACTTCGGACCTTTCAAATTGATGTTTATAACGTGAGAAATAGTAATCGCTTGAGCGAAGAACACATTGAAAAGAGGGTGTAACTATCTTCAAAGTTAACGTAGAAACATGAACTTTACCTTGTTTCCTCTATAAATGTACTTTACAGATACGTAAGTTATTTTTGCAACGGTAAAAGGAAAAGAAAAAAATCATAAAATAAAATAAAAAAAAAAAACGCAGGAAAGAAACGCGTAACATTGTAATTGCAAGAAGTCATCAGCTCACATCTTAATTTGCATGAAATTTTGTGTAAAAAAAACCGTAGCAACATACCCATTCAATAGTAAAAAGAATGGTGATGAGCAGTTCATAAGAACCATAATAACAATAATTTTAAAAAAATGACGTTGAAAATATGCCACATGATGCTAGGCCTGAATTATCCTGTAACTGGTGTTAGGAAAAGGAAACTATATATATTTCCTCAGGGGATTGGTAATATTACATTTGGTGACTTCGTTCTTTATCTTTTTCCTTTATCTGATTGAACAGAACGTTCTTGGAGTTTGTCATATTAGAGATTAACTGTTTGGAACATTAGAGTATCACTTTTATCTGGAGCTCTGTAGATAAAATGTGTATTTACCTTGTCTGGAACTATCTAGAATGTTCGTCATTGATCTGGAACTTACATAAATCGAAAATGCAGTTGATAACACAAGATGGTTTTAGATTTCAGAAATATTTTGTCGCTGTTAATAAAAATTGCGTTTTTTTGTACATTTCAGCTTCAGTTGTAGATGAATATTTGTGTGGCTGAGGATTTACAGAACTGTTTTAGTTGACTTTCTGGATAAATGCAATTACGTTATGTGTATATATCAAATTGCACGAAAAAAATATTGTATTTTACATTTTAATTACAAGCAAATGCATTTTTCATAACTAATTACTCACCTGCTTGTGTTGTCAGGTATTTAATATTTCCAACGCTTCACTCTGGCACTCCTTTTCATACGGGTAGCTATCATAAATATGTGAAGTAAATGTATCGATTGATGTTCATCAGGATGCTTTAAATCTTAAGTTGTGTTACGTAATCGCTAATCGCATACTTGAAGCATGGTTGTTCAGTGGTAATAAATCAGTTTTCAGTTTCAGGAGTTCTTAAAACCAATAATTAATCATACATGATACGCAAGTACATTAATGGATTCTGTACAAAACATTGGTTAACAAGTTATCACAATTCTGCAGTTGGGGTACAAATATGTATTGGTAACAGTGACTCGAAGGCAATATCTTAGATGAATGCTGGTAGTTTTTTTTTACAGGGGTTGAAGAAATTTCAACAATAGTATTATTAATCTGTAAAATTGAACATAGTAATTAATTATTGACTTAAAATACTGCACGATTTAGTCATTTATATAATAACTGGAGCTTGAAATAAGAGTATATAAAATATTACGCATATAGAGGTTTCTGTTACTCAGTTAATTACTGGAATTTATGGACCTTATAATTGACTTATTACCATATAAGAACCACATCTCAGTATGCGAAGAAGCAAGCTGTGTAATAAGATTTAAACTTATTTTAAACATAGATGATGTGTTGAATTTTTTAATCATAAGATAAGTATTTCAGGGTATTATTGTTCCTTACGTTCAGTTCGTAATAATTATTTTTATTAGGTATCTCTAAACCTTGGATTGTGAATAATTTGAATTGGTGTATTTATGTAACGGGTTTTTGGTGTAGCTTGTGGAGCTGTCGAAGGCGCAAGACATAGAAGCTGGGGACGGAACGACGAGTGTGGTGGTTGTGGCAGGTAGTCTGTTGGAAGCGGCTGAAAAGTTACTCATGCGAGGGATCCATCCAACCATCATCTCTGACGCTTTCCAGCGGGCAGCCTCCAGATCTGTGGAAATTCTTAAGGAGATGGCAACTCCAGTCAACCTCACGGACAAGGAGAGC
The DNA here is from genome assembly GCF_964235325.1 of Thermobia domestica. Lineage (NCBI taxonomy): Eukaryota > Metazoa > Arthropoda > Insecta > Zygentoma > Lepismatidae > Thermobia > Thermobia domestica. Next base: position 295,110,202 of record NC_137460.1, on the reverse strand, counting down.
CTCGTCAAGAGCGCATCTACAGCTTTAAATTCCAAGGTAATTGGTTTCCAAGGCCTAGAAATAGAAATTCTTTGACAAAGATTTACTGTAAGCTATGATGAATATTCATTGTCTGATAAACATATTGATGAATACTTTTTTCCTTCTCCACATCCTGAGCTTACAGCTTCGACTTCCATAACAGTATGTACTGAATTTTCTGGTAAATTGTTATGCGTTACGTTGAGATTTTGGGGTGTAAAATGAAAACCTTAATTTTGATTTACCTTGACACTTTCGAGCTGATTTTTCTTTTAGAAAAGGTGGGCTTAGTGGTAAGAGCGCTCACCTCTGGTTTGTGGGGTCCCTGGTTCGATCCCCAGCCAAGTTAGTTTGTGGTGGACAACATCGTGTCCGTAGGTTTTATCGGGATACTTCCATTTTCTTCCACATTGTCATTCCACCGATTCACTCACACTTTTTTTTTCGTTTAGGAAAGGTTTTATATAGACTTTATACATGGGTATTGTATACTAGTTTTATTTTACTTTGTGGTGGTCGGGGATTTTTACATCCAACTAAATTAAAAGACTTAAAAACATTAATCGAAAATTTTTCTTTCAGAGCTATAAATACCAAAATTATATATTAGATTTCTATATATATATATATATATATATATATATATATATATATATATATATATATATATATATATAAAAGTAAAAATTGACGCATATTTGTAGTACTTAAAATTATCACACGTCCGGTGTAATTTTCGTAAACAAGTTCCGATACTCCCACCTACCTTCCTCGGTATGTGGAATCTTGGCTTGAAAATCAGCTGTCGTTTTTGTATGCGGATACTTGGAGAGGGTCACAAAGCTATATACAAGATTTTGGGTCTTCAGAAGCTCTTGAGGTAAAGTGCAGTGTCCAGTATAAACTTTAAAACAATCAGTAAGTACTGAAAAAAAGGTACACTAGCTGTTGATGTTTTGTAGACTAAGGTTTTAAGGTTTATCAATTACACACTGAAACTCACCTTAACAGCAAATAAGGTTTATTACTTTAAATGTATTAGCAGTTTGTTCGTTAGAACATTCCTTTGAATAACGGTAATGAGTAATGTTTTTGTACACTAGATTTACGCGAATATAGGCTGCACCTAAGCTCCTGACATGAGATTATAGAAAAAAGTAAATCTCGAAAATAGACCACACTACTAAATTTACAAGAAAGTTCAATTAGACAGTACTTTGAGTTGCGTCTTTTCCCTTCCCTGTCTTCAATTCTCACATAACTAAGGGTGACTCATCACCAACAGGGTAGGTTTTGCGTATTGGGAGGTCTAATGACATCACTAATTTAAGTGAAAGTGTAAGCAAGTTCAAAGTTGATTTATTCGAGAAAAGTTGATCATTTGCTTTCTGGGTGACTATGAGAAAGCGTACTAGTTACACAGCGAAATTTAAATTTCAAGTTATCAGTTATGCAAAGGAACATGGAAAGCGGGAAGCTGGACGCAGATTTAATATTGATGTGCAAGTGAAAAGAGACTCTTAATTAGTTTGAAAAGTGGGTGTTCATTTCAAAGGCAAAAGTTCAAATATTCAGATGTGGAAAAAGATTTGCTTGATTTTGAAGTTTAAAACAGGAAATGTGGATATGGCGTTACAACTGAAATGATTCAAATTGAAGGCTGCAAAATAATACGTGTACATGTCATTTTCAAACTGACAATTTATGGTCTGAGGGGGGAAATCTCAATTATACGCCGCACCATGATTTTTCAAGCCAAAATGTAGGTAAAAATGTGCGGCCTATATTCGCGGAAATACGGTATTGTAACTTTGGCTGTCATACAACATGATACATTTAATGTTAACTCTTTGACAGCAGAATAAACTGTATTAGAGATCTTTTTCCTTTTTCTTTGGACAGGTAGTTTCCCAACATTCGAGTATGTTAGCTCCTTTGGCTGTGGAAGCTGTTCTGAAGGTAGTGGACCCCGCAAAGGATACGAACGTTGATCTCAAAGTAAGTACTCCTAGCTTTCAAATGGAAATAGAATAAATAATTTTGGATAAAGCAGAAACGCTGTTCTCGTTCCGTATTGATATTACTGTTAATGATTTCAATATATTTGGTCTAGGAATTAATTCGTGCGGTTGGTACGCACACATTGAAGCTGTAGTACAAACACAAAATACATAAATACCGTAAGAAAAATATTGTCCATCGCTAGCCACCACTTTCGCCCATCTGTCAGGCAATGTACGGATTCCGTGGCGAAAGAAGTCCTCATCCTTGGAAGCGATCCAGTCAGAGACCCATGTTTCGATATCTTCTGAAGAAGTAAACCGCTGTCCAATCAAATCGTTGTTCATGCAATCGAACAAGTAGTAGTCCGAAGGAGCAACGTCTGGTGAATACGGCGGGTGGGGTAAAACTTCCCATCCGACATTTTCTAAATAGGTTTTGACCGGTTTTGCGACATGTGGGCGAGCGTTATCATGTTGAACAATAAGTTTATCATGTCTGTTCTCCCATTCTGGTCGTGTTCTGGCCAGAGCTTGCTTCAAACGCATTAATTGTCGTCGATAACGTTCTCCATTCATAGTTTCACCCGGTTGCAGCAGCTCATAGTACACCACACCTTTCATATCCCACCATATGCACAGCATAACCTTTGCACAGTGAATATCTCGTTTTGGTTGTGATGGACCTGGTTCACCTGGTTTCACCCAGGCCTTTTTTCGTTTAGGGTTCTCGTAATGGATCCACTTCTCATCACCCGTAATAATTCGATGCAGAAACCCCTTTCTGCTCTGTCGCTGAAGCAGCAATTCGCAAATGGTTTTTCGTCTTTCAACGTCTCTGTCTTTCAATTCATGTGGAACCCAATGTGACATCTTTTGAATCATTCCCATGGCTTTCAAGCGTTTGGAGACTGTTGTTTGATCAACGCCTAATGCTGCTTCAAGTTGTTCCTGCGTTTGACACGAATCCTGCTCGAGCAATGCTGTCAATTCTTCGTCTTGAAATTTTTTTGGCTGTCCAGTTCGCTCTTGTCTACCAAGCCGAAATCACCACTTCGAAACCGTGCAAACCACTTCTGACACGTTCGCTCAGCTAGAGCATGGTCACCATACACTTCCACCAAAATACGATGACTTTTCAGTCGCACTTTTCTGCATGTTAAAGTAATGCAGCAGGACACCCCGCAAAAACACTTTATCAGGCACAAATTGCGCCATGTTCACTTAACTACAAACTGGTGTTGTTGACGCTTTAATCCACTGCCCTATACTACGAACGATACGCGATGACAGGGGTTTGCAACACATGTGTGGATACACGGAACTGTGGGACGCTCCGTTCGTTGCGCCATCTCTTGTCCACCCGCACGAATTAATTCCTAGACCAAATACATTGGCCTTTCAAGCTGTACATGAAAATTTGAGAAATAAGCAAATTTCATCCTTTTCTGAATGATTTGGAAGAAAGGGGATTACTAAAAAGCGGCAGAACACCAGAAGTGGCAGGCAAAGTGTAAAATAAATTTCAAAAATAACATAAGTGTCACCTCATATTGTAAAAATTGATATATTGTACTTTTCTTCCATTAGGTTATTAACAACTAATATTGAATGCATTAAGGATTCTAATAGCACTAATTAATTAGTACTATGTGTCTTTAAAAGTAGACGGACGAATAAAATCACATATCTTTGAATTGTTAATATCAAACATATACAGAGAATACGCTAATGAACACGTGTGACTAAAATAAAGGTAAACGCTACATAGGCAGTTGTTAAAAGCATTCGCACAATACATCTAGTCCATTCCTGTATGATAGCATTTTCTTTAGGTTGTCTCAATAAGTTAAATACTCATCATATTCTATATAGTTTTACAAACAATTATCGAAGCATATTGTAGATTAGTCTTTGAAAGTACTGAAATTTAATGTTATTCTCAAGTCTCGTAAGTTTCTGCTGCTAATAGAACAGCTACACATTACGCTCAACGGCATAGTTTGAATTTGCACTATGAACGCACAATATAAATGTATATACATACAGATACAGAGTGAGGCATTTATTTTGAGGCAAAGTTATAAGGGATTGAAAATTCGACTTTTTTCAAAGGACTATTTCTGAAAAATGTTTATGTAAGTATTACATCCAATTACGTAAATGGTTTACAATAGACAAAAATCATACTGCCGTTTGCAGCAATTTGATATCTCAAACCATTCTGGTGGCTCAGTGATAGAGCGTTCACCTCTGGTGCATGGGGTCCCGAATTCGATCCCTTCTCCCGCCAAGTGAACTTTGTGGTGGACAAACACCGTATGCATGGGTTTCCTCGGGCTTCTCCCGTTTCCTCCCACTTCCTTCATTTGACCATTTTTCATAATCACAATCTTCTTTAGCCTAGCCGGTATAAGCTTAAGACGTAAAACTCAAAGATTTCATTTCATTTTCAAAACATTTCGGAGATTTGAAAAACAGTTAAATTTGATATATTGCTTAAAATGTCATATTTGTGGACACTTTTTAAAACACTTTGTATTTTACTTTCCTTCTATGACATTACAGCAATACTTTTTTTTGTAGGTACAGTGATAAGTCCTCGGAATCACGTAATTTTAAGCAATATTGCAAACTGCAACAGTTTTTATCATATCTCCAGAACGAATGCCGATATCAATTTGCTGTAGATGGTATTATGATCTTACAAATCTATTGCAAGCCGTCTATGCAATTCGATGAAATGCTTATCGAAGCAGTTTTTCGAAATAAAGGCTTTTAAAAAAGTCAATTTCTAATCCCTTCTATCTTCATTTTTATTCATTCGAAATTCGGGCCGCGGTTGCTCAGTGGTAGAGCGTCCACCTCTGGTGCTTGGGGTCAAGGGTTCGATCCCAGCCCCCGCCAAGTGAACTTTGTGGTGGACAAACACCATGTGCGTGGGTTTTCTCGGCGTACTCCCGTTTCCTCCCACTTTCTTCATTCCACCATTTCATTCATTACTCATCATCACAGTCTCCTTTAGCCTAACCGGCATAACCGTGGGACGTAAAACTCAAATATTTCATTTCATTTATTCATTCGAAATTCTTTATATCGTGATCATTGTATTAGTCGTTAAACTAGTTTGGATGTATATTACCCCGTCCGTCCCACTTGAGTTGCAACAGGTACAGGAGCCACCAAAATTTGGATGTTCATGATAGCATAGTTAGTTTGCAGTATCAGTAACTAGAATGATAGTGCTCAAGTATTCACCAAGATAATGCATCAAATCTGAATCAGGACTGGCCAAACAGTCGATCGCGATGGATTGATCGATCGCCACTGAGTGTCAGGAAGATTGCGTAACTTTCAAGAAAGAAAGTGATAACTGAAAATGTTAGATACCATTTGCGAAATAAAGCAATACAGGCGGAAACAAATGAGTGAATCCTGTTGCTGAATGTGTTTGCTGTTTTTTTCTTTCTTAGTTATGTTGCTATTAAGGAAGTCGTTGCCTTTTTCGGTTGAAACTACGTTAAAAAAAAAATAAAATAAAAATAAAAAAAATTTTTCTTCATAGTGTTGCATAAAGACTGATTTTTAAAAGTAGAATGCACTTTGCACAAGTAACGGACTTCCCTCATGTTCTGCAATCTACTAGGGTTTGAAAGAATTATAACAGCAAGAAGAGTTTGGCAGCCTTCAAGTATGTCGGCAGTAAAAATGTTAAGCCGCAGTTTTGGCTGTTGCTGCTCGAAATTTCTTCATCCAACTAAATGTATATATATCTTCAGCTAAATGTATATCTCCTTAGGCAGACAGATCGCGTTTAAAGAAAAATTGATTGAAATACCATCACCAGCTTCATGTATTAAATAATTATAGTAAAGTTATTGGTAAACAGTATAACAAACTCAGAATGAACATTCCATCTTAAAAAAAAAAAAAAAAAAAAAAAAAATACAGAAAAGTTACTTCTGAAAGATGAAAAGAGGGTGACTAATTTATCAGAAAAGCAGAGAAAACGTTCCGCGGTTTTGACCTTTTCTTTTTAATTAATTGTTGGTAGGTTTGGTTGGACATCAGCTTTAATTAGATAATTATGGTTAATCTTGCTGAAAGAAGTTGATTGAAACGTTATATATTCTTGTATGGAAAACTTGAGTACATAGTCTTTCTTCGGTTGTTACATACAAACAGAGGAAGTCTTATTGACTGCTGGGTGATAGTTAATTTCAGGGTGTCTATCGGTTACGAAAGTCATGAAAAAGTCACGAAATCAAAAAACGGTCATGAAAGTCAAGAAAAAAATCACGAAATTTAGCTTTGGGTTCACGATTCTTTTTTATCTGTACAAATATAATATAGGCTGGATAATTTTGTTCTATAAAACGCCATAATTCACCACTAAAAATGTCTGTGGTTGGCTTTAGACGCTACCAAATCGCAAGCAAGCACACTTCTATCGCATGCATGAAAATTCGTCCCAATTTGCACCCAAATTCGTTCTTGAGAATGTGACTAAATTTAATGGTTTGGGAAAAGAAAAGGTCACGAAACTTCATTTTGGAATTTTAGTAGACACCCTGAATTTCTTTGTAGGACAATAAGGCATCACTCATATTTGCAATTGTTGGAGTAGAATCATCTGTTATACCTTACACCCTCCATTCCAAAAGAAACCGAACTTTTGAAAACAAATAGTACCACTAGTGCCATCTGTTGTAATATTTTACCGGTAGATGGCGTAGTCCCTCATTGACAACTGGTATAAATGTCATGACATTTGGATGCACGGCAACAAAGTTATTGCGTTTCAGCTGTCAGTGTGTTGTGTACATCGGTCGGAAAATGAGTTTCAAACAACGAGCTGCAATTGAGTTTTGTATTAAACTGGGTAAAACTTTTAGTGAAACTCACCAAATGCTACAAAATGTATATGGTGATGAGTGTCTATCCCGTACGCAAGTTTACGAGTGGTTCAGGCGATTCAAATCGGGTAGAGAGACGCTGGATGATGAAAGATCAGGCCGTCCCAGAACCGGATTATCGGAAGAAAACATCGAAAAAGTGCGTGAATTCATCAAACATAACAAAAAATCGTCGGTGAAAGTTATTGAAATGGAATTAGGCATTCCTCAAACAACCGCATACCGCATTTTGACCGAAGTTTTGGGCCTTAAGAAGGTTAATTCGCGGTTTGTACCACACAAACTCACCGAAGACCAAAAAGTTGATCGAATTGCGCATTGCAAAGACATCGTTAAAAGTGCTCGGCAGGATCGAAACTTCTTGAAATCGATTGTAACTGGTGACGAGACGTGGTGTTTTGAATATGAGCCCGAAACAAAGCGGCAAAGTGCTGAATGGAGAGCGCCGGATGAAGGAACACCCAAAAAAAAGTCGCTTGGTAAAGTCAAAAGTTAAGGTGATGCTGATTTGTTTTTACGATTCAAAAGGAATTATCCACAAAGAATTTGTTCAGCCCGGCCAGTCAGTCACTGGAGAGTTTTACTTGGGCGTCATGAAGCGTTTGCTGGCAAGAATTCGTCGTATTCGGCCCGAATATCGCGAAATCGGCAGTTGGATTCTTTTGGACGATAATGCACCATCACATCGTTCGCGACTTGTAACTGAATTTTTGGTCAAAAATCACATTATTCGGTTGCATCATCCGCCCTATTCACCAGATCTCGCTCCGTGCGATTTCTATCTGTTCCCGAAACTGCATTTGGCGATGAAAGGAAAGTGGCACGCATCGATTGATGCCATTGAGAAGGCGACGACCGCCGTCCTAAAGACCATTCCAATAAAGGACATGGAGAAGTCGTTTGACAACTTGTTGGAGCGTGCAAATATGTGTATCGATGCAGAAGGGGAATACATTGATTAATAAAAATGATTTGTTCCAAAATGTACATTGCTTTTTTGTTTTTTTAAAACGTTCGGTTTCTTTTGGAATGGAGGGTGTATCTATTAATTCTTTAAATGCTCATTACAATGTTTGTGTCGTTAGTTGTAAACGAAACCCCACAACCCCGAAACTTTACCTCTTTTTTTCGATTATTATCCGACCCTCAATTAATGAAGCATACAAAACGTAAGGAATAAATTTTCACGAATGAATTGTCAAATAATATGCTTTGTACGAAACAACAAAAACTGCGAATCCTTAAAATATCTGCAAAATTTAAGTTTGAGCAATATGCAGTTTGCATTTCTTGATTTTTTTCTTTAAAAGAAAAAAAGTAACATTGAGAAAATTCACTGACTACACGATAATAAAAACTTAATGGTGGTAACTTCTGGCAATATTTTTCGGAACTACTTCCTGTTGCGTAGATAAAGAGTGTCATCTACGAGGGTGATTCAGAAAGTAATGCCTTTAAGGTGATACCTTTATTTGTTTGATAGATAGCAGCGATACAGGTATCAGTGGAAAGCTTGCAATGTCTTACAAATGGTGTCATCATTCTTCAACATAGTCTCCATTACGGGCAACACACTTCCGCTAACACGAAACAATGTTTTTCATGCCGTTGGCGAACAATTGTGGTGACTGCTGGCGACACCATTGCTGAACTGTTGCTTCTACCTCCGCGTCACAACTGTAGCGTTTGCCCTGAAGGTGATCCATAAGTCTCAGGGCGCAAGATCCGGGCTAGGCAGGCTGAGACAATGGCAACAGCACTTTGCCAGCAGATGGGACAGAGGAGGAGAGATCGTGTGGCGGTACTCCATAGACTGATGCTTCGTTTCCAGGTCGTAATAGTGTATTCACGACTCGTCGCTCGCGATGAATGTTCTTCGGCGCACAGCCTTCCGCAGTCAGAAATTCAATGACCGCCCGCTGTTTCAACCGGACGTCATCACTAAATGCCATGGATTGCTCCATTACTTTGGAACGAGAAGAGGTAGGAAGGTGAAACAAGCGACATTATATAGTTTAAACATCAGTGCATTAATGATAAACAGTTGAGAATGTTTGCAGTATTATTGGCCAAGCAATTAGCTTGGAGGCATTATTTTCTGAATCACCCTAATACTTGACCGACTGTGTAAGCGAGAGGTTCCTAATTTTTTGAACCAAGAAAAAGGTCAACATCTAATCAGGTAGTTGTGTTTATCTTATGTTTTATAGTGATAAGAATGAAATTGTGCTATGATGATAATTTTGAATCTGATCATTTGGTGTTGAAATATCATACCCTTCTCTACATACTGAGCTTTAACTTAACTGCAAATAGCAAGTAAAATGTTGTTGTTTTGTCTGTGCTATTGTATCATGAATGAATATCTTTTCAGGATATTAAAATAATCAAGAAGCTCGGTGGAACTGTTGAGGATACGCAGCTCATTGATGGCCTTGTGTTTACACAAAAATCTGCAGGTATTAATGGACCAAAGAAAGTGGAGAAAGCTAAAATAGGACTCATACAGTTTTGCATCTCGCCTCCTAAAACAGATGTAAGTAAAATTTATGACTTTCCCAAATAGACTAAGTAATTCATTCTTGGATTGTGTACATTTGCAATGATGATATACTTAGGACACCTCTGAGGTATATTTGATGGAAAACTATGCGTTATTCACCTGAGCAAATGTACTACCACCTTCCCACGAAGTAGAATTAACTTGTTGTGACGTGCCACTGTACTCAATTTTTTTTGTTTCGTTCTTTAACAGACCAAGATGTTAGTGTTTTTAAGGTATCAAATGGTACCCTACAGTTACTAGTGTTGTTTTCGGGCATAGAACATTGAATCGTTATACGGAAGTGATGTAAAGTGCAGATGTAATGCGTCCACTGGAGTCTGAGACCCTTGAATTTCAATTTGAATGGCAAAGCAAGTGCTTCAGATTTTCTTGGTTTTTCAGTGTCTAGGCGAAATTTCACTTCCTTGCATCTGAAATAAATAATAATAATAATAATAATAATAATAATAAAAAACTTTTCATGAGGGTGTTAAACAGGGTTCTGACCATTCGTAAAATTTTATGAAAACGCGATAAATGAGTGAAATACGTTTATAATAGTAAAGGAAAGGAAAAGTATGACAGCTGAAAATTTGTTTTTTCAGTTATATGCAAACGAAGTTCAAAGTTATGATGTAGGAATTGAGCTGCTAAATTTTACCTTTTAGGAATATGTCGTCCGTAGTAATAAACTTAACTTTACTTCGTGGTTTTAAAATATTTTTGATTATGATACTACTAGTATAAGCGTGAGTGTGAAATTTATTTTTAAAAAATGCAACAAAACACGAATTTACTTATACAAAAATTGAAGTTGCCGTGAAATTTGATTGATCATAAATCGAAAAACACGGATCTTTAGTTAGAGAAGTCCTGAGTCAACCTTTGGAAGTTTTTTCTCTTTAAGGACTTTTTATTTGCAGTAGCAGAACGAATCGAACGCTTCTAAAGTTTCAGATCATGGATACAAATAATAAACGAGAGTAAAGAGTCCTTATGGAAGATAAAAAATTAACCGTAGATGTACCTGCATGATCCGCACTTAGTTTGTTTTTGCTTGGCGCATGATATTATAACAACACCATCTCAGGGTATTGTAAAAAAACTTTCAGGTTATATTAGCTTTAGATTTTTTAACTATGAAATATATGATACGTTTATCTTCAGAGGAAAAAAATAAAGTGATTATCTACTAGGGCTAATCTAACCCAACAGAACCAATCCATATGCGCAACGAATTTATCAGAAGATTTCAAATTCTTGTTCAGTGGCCAACCAAGAATGAAAGAAGACTCAACGTCGTTAGACTTAAATTGTACATTGAGAGAAAAGAAAAGAAAGGAAAAAAAAAATACAGTTAGAATTTTATAAGCTTAAGTTTATGAACATTATTTGAAATCATAAAATCAAATTTTTGTGACTATTTTATTCGTGCCAATCATCAAAACAGTTACATCATAACAGATCTTTAAAAAAAAAATATTGTCAAACATTTGCCTACATCGTGGTATGTCAAAGACATTTTATGGAATTCTGTTGTTACATTAATCTAGTATAAAACATTGTCTAGATTCTCAAATTTTAATATTTCCAATGATACATGTTCAATTCACGATCACTCATGAACTAGTGGTCCATCCTCTATACTTATTCATTTACCAGAATATTATTATTATTATTACTAATTGGACGTTCATTACTTATAACCCTGTCATTCATTAAATAAAGCGACAACATAAGCCTGTGTTATTGCTACTACATTTTCATTACAACTTAAGGTAAGTAAGTAGCATATGTTACTTTATTTTAGCTTATGAATCAGCACATAATACATCTACTACGAAAGGAAAAACCTACTGTTAATGTGAGATGAAATATTTACAAATGGATTATGAAAAAAAAAAATAAAATAAAAAAAAAAACTCTACGTCTACTTTTCTACGACAGGGTTTACATATCTTTAAAAAAAAAACTAGAACGTCATTATCGAAACTACTATCATTTTTAATTCCACAGTGTCATTAATTCTCGAGAGCGATGGATACACATAACGAATTACATTCTGTTCAAAACGACAAATTGAGTGACATTTCAACTGTTTACTTCCGACGAGGCAAATATGTATTCAATACGTAGGCACGAACAGCTAAATTTCATACTGTACTAATGGCACGTTTAAATTAAACCTCTACCTAACCTACAAAGACAAAACATAGCACGAAGTAGCATTTTTAGAAACAATAATATTGAAATCCAGAGGTACATCCAAAGTGATGTTTTACCGAATCTGCACAGACCGAATATATGCACTTATATCACGATGCAGTATCAATAGCAAAAGACACATTAATTTAAAATTTCCCTAACCTACAAAACTAAATATATGGTACAAGGCAACATGAAAAGACACACGTAAAAAAAAAAAAAAAAAAAAAAAAAAAAAAAAAAGGCACGTTCACAGTACAATTTTCCCTAACCTACACAAGTCACCGACATAGATAAAATATATTACGAAGTAATATTTAAAAGGGCACATTGATACGTAAAGGCACACACAAAGTAAAATTTTCACCTCTGGTGCTTGGGGTCCCGGGTTCGATCCCAGCCCCCGCCAAGTGAACTTTGTGGTGGACAAACACCGTGCTCGTGGGTTTTCTCGGGGTACTCCCGTTTCCTCCCACTTTCTTCATTCCACCATTTTACTCATCTCTCATTATCACCGTCTCCTTTAGCCTAACCGGCATAACCGTGGGACGTAAAACTCAAAGATTTCATTTCACAGTAAAATTTTATCATGCACTATTAAAAACCTAACCTAAACAATCCAAATATATTTCGAAGTAATATATTAAATGCACATTGATATCTAGAGGTGCGCTCAAAGTAGAATTTTACCATAACATTCGCAGATAAAGCATTTAGAGGTACGTTCAAAGTAAAGTTTTCCCTAACCTACACAAACAAAAATATTTCACAAGGCAATACGAAAAGGCACATTGGACTTTAGAGGCACGGTCAAAGTAAATTCCCTAACCTAAACAATCAAAACATGGTATATTATGGGACACACATTCAAAGTTAAATCTTACCTAACCTACAACGAATATATCACAAGACACTGTTATGGGACATAATTTAGGAGGATGCTTAAAGTAATCCTACCTAACCTAAACAATCAAAATATCTCAAGGCACATTAATATTGAGAGGTACGTTCGAAGTAAAAGTTCACCATAATATCTACAGACAATTTTCCAAGTGCACGTATCAAACACATCAAATTTAGCAATTTAATCACATATGCTTATGACATATTGTATGAGTGGATAAACGTGATGAGTTATGGAGACGCGTAACGCCTTCCATCTTAGCTACACATATTTATCCTGAAGAACTCCATTCGGTAAATTTGTTATACTGTTTATAATCGGAAAAGGAAAACAAAGAATTGATATTACCAGTTCAGTAGAAGTTCCCACAGAATAGCCCACAGGGTAGACTAGGTTGTCAAACCTGTTTGTTTAAAACGTCGAAACTGATGTCCTCGGATTACCAGCTCCACGTCCTACGGTTATAGGACGCTGGTTCCGCAATCCGACGAAATTAACTTCGACGACTATACCTCCTGGCCTATCACTTTATATCACTGGTAATGACGGAGCTGATACTCGGTGGCCTTCGGCCTAAAATGTTAATAATTAATTTTTCAGTCAGGCTCCTCTGTTCTCTTTTTCCAAATAGTAACTTAAGTTGACCAAATTAACACTTTAGACAAGGTTTACTTCCAAATTGATGTTTTTGGTTATGAAATTTCCAAATTTAGGGGAGCTGACCTAGGCCACCGTCTTTATACACTGACATTATGATTAACTGCGTCATCCCCCTCTTGAAACCAGACCTTAATAAATGCGTTTTTAAATATTATATCTTCGACTATAATTAACACAGTTTTATCACAACTATATAGCAATATAAGAATCTAACCTCAGGAATTGTAATTTCATATATATATTGTAAATTTCTAGTCACGGAAAATTTATATATATAATGCAAATTATAGACTCACTTATACCTGCCATGTCGTTATTTAGTTATCCCCTTGGCAACCTAGCTCATCCAACATTTAGCTAGGCGCCATGTTCCAAAACCAACTCTATGCATAGCGATTCAAATGCCCTCTCACGGTAATAGTCAGAGAGATCGCCATGATCTTGACAGAAGAGTAACCAATAAAGCAACAACATCAACAGTTATCAACAATATCATGATTATTAGCAACTGTGGTATATCAGGTAATAACAAAATTTAGTATTATTTATATTAAGCTCGATTTTAAGAACACCATATATGATAGGCATGCAGTTATGAGTGTGACTCGAAATAAATCTATAATACTGGTTTTAACGAAATGTTCGAATTATCATGTTAAAATTCTTAATGTGTGTTTTACGTGTGTATCTCCTATAAAATAGAGTACATTTATTTCTTCTGTGCCATTTCTTTTACTAACAACAAATACAAATTAGCATTAGAATGAATATCAACCTACACATAACACTAATAAGAAAACAATATAAAGGTACAGTAGTACAATACGGGGGCCAACTTCAACGAAATGTAAACAACCATTTATTGATTCTTTAAAGCGCCAAAATCTGATGAAAGTTATTAATAGAACCCGGTTTTTTATATACTAAAAAACCCGATGCAAATATTCATTAGAAAGTTAGAAAATCTGCTCTATAAGTATAAAATAATCACTTAACCCTACGTACAGTAAGCTGGGTTGACAATGTCCACTTTTTTTTTTTTTTTATTAGGGTAAGAATTTTTGTGGATGTTTGTTTAGTATCATGTTATAATTCAGGTTTTGTGTCAAAAATAATAAATATTTTATTTTCTGTCATTCAATAGTTTTAAGGAAATAACCCAAAATTTTCAGAAAAGTTATCCTAAAGTACCCTCCCTTGGTGTAACGTATTACCGTAATGTGCATGCGGTTATTTCCAGTTTAAGTTGGCTGACACTACGCGTCACTACGAGTGCAGCTGACGCAAAGCGTCGTACACCTAAACCGAAAAGACTTGCTTGTCTCAGAGTGATATTAAAATTAGAAACCTTACTTGGACAAACGGGTTACGCGTAACACCGCACACCAAAGGGAGGTTAAAAAATGTCCACCACATAAACCATTATTGTCTGTCCCAGAAAATGTAATATTCTCTTCTATTTTGTAATAACTATAAGACAAGTGAACGCATGTTACAAAATAGAGAAGCATGTTACATTTTTAACAGTCTCTTTGCGGTGTTACGTGTACAGTCATGTCCAAAATTGTCGCATATGTATAAATGTGTTGTTGTAGGAATATAGTTTGATAACGAATTCACTCGGCATTTCTTATAACTTTAGTAAGTGTATAATCGGTAAAGACATGTATGTGGTAAATTTCATGTCAAAAGAGCAGTAAATAAGAACAATATAACGAAAATAAAACTTTCTTGTCCATTTAGCAACATTTTGTTTTACTCATTCTAATTTTCGTATTTTTAATTCTTTTCCTAGGAAATTTACCACAAATGTACATTTCCCGATTATACACATAGTATCAGCATTAAAAGTACCCTGCAAAATCGTTATCAAATTATATTCTTACAAGAAGATATAGATATGCAACATGAGTGTACATAGGGTTTGGAAACAGCTTATTCATTTAAAGTTCACTTGTTTAGTGTGTGCAGAATGAAATTACACATTACACTACTGGAAGTATTTTCTTTAAAGCTTTTTAGTGTCAAACTGCGCCTGCTGTTTGTTGAAAGAAGTTTATAGATTAAAAATGAGTTCATCATGATTGGACAATATAGTTATGATGACAGGAAGTTTGCAACATTCATCTGGCAAAGATTGACTGATCTCTCACATGTACAGGTTGATTGACTAGCATCTTACCCAGCATATCTCTAATCTTTCTTCCAGACGAAGTTATTTTCTTAAGTTTGAGTGAATTCGTGGATGATAACGGTGAGAAGGCTTTATTTTGTTGGCAAGGCATGGGATGTCCAATACACATGGAACTACTGATTAGACGTTAAGAATTAAGATTTTTAGGAAAAGTCGTTAAAATTTCATACCTATGTAGACTAGTTTTTAAACCTTTTTGCACGTCAACAGTGTTTTCAGTAAAACTTGACAATTACGTGCTGTTTGAAATTGTTCATTGAAAGATTCTCATCATTAATTCCAAATTCCATTATACTTTGTTAGATGCGTGCGAGGTCCCCCGTGTAGCAGCTTAGTTCGTAAGCATAAATTTTTGTGAGTTTTTCCTCCAACCCACTTTAGTTGACTATGTTCTTTTAAAATTTAGTTTTTAAAATGATCTTAATTTTTAAAAGTATCCGTAGAACATTTCTTAGGAGGAGGCTCATCGTCGTTGAATGGGTTCTGTTCCAACTTATCTCTTTCATTATTATCAGTTTCTGCATCGTTGCGTACAGTATGAAACGGGTGTTGTAGCATTTTATAATGTTCTGTAGGTATGTCGTGATGCTTTGCAAGACTTTCACACTTACGTGAAAGTTCTTTTCTGTGCCATATTTTTATACAAATTTCTGTCCTCGGGCCATCTTCTCGCTGTTTTTAATCCAGATACTAGAAAGTTTCTTCTAATCTTTAGTAGTTTACAAGATTACAAGCTTTACTTGGTGCATAAATAAAGCTGTCTCTTCTGTTTGCCCAAGCATTTGGAATCTTGAACGTCAGCGAATATACAAAAACGTTTCTATCGCTTTTCTTTATGCAAAGTTCTAACTTAAATGTTGGTAATACAAATGCTTATTATTTTCTCTCTCTCGGCGTAATTTTTATGTTTTGTGACTAAAGAATCGAAAGTGTATGATCTCTCTATATGGATATACTGTTAAACTTAACATGAAAGTAAGTATGCTTGTTTGACGTTTTCCTCAAAAGATGAAACTAAATTCTCTTACAGATGGACCACAACGTAATAGTGTCTGATTACGCAGCAATGGATCGAGTGCTAAAGGAAGAGAGAGCTTATATTTTGAACATAGTGAAGCAGATTAAGAAGGCTGGCTGCAATGTTCTCTTGGTTCAGAAGTCAATTTTAAGGTAGGAGTCACCTTTCCTTACGCGAAGTATCTGTAATATCCAATCATGTTAAATATTTAAGTATTTAGTCGAGACATTTTGAGAATATGTTATTGGCGTTCTCAGCATATACCTTTTCACTGGAGGACTACTGTAATAAGAAGTATGTTATTTGGAAGAAGATAATCAACGGCATGTAGTCTCCCACATTAGTTTTCCGGAAAAAAAATGGGCTGAGGAAAGGAATTACATTTTGTTGAAATGTCCACAAATAATTTGAGGTGCGTTTGAGCTAAATACTTGCTAATAAATTTAATGATGGTGCTTCCCATTAACTTAATTATCAGTTTCAGCAGTATAATGAAATTTTACATCGTACGAATAATTTTCCAAGCTCTTTCCGCTGATCTACTGGCTAGCGCTTGCTCCTCTGATGAATGCGGGTTCGAGTTTTATTTTCGATGGAAGAGCATTAAACTTGGAACACATTAGGGAGGTTTGAATTTCACCTTAAACTGTGGTTTCAAGTCGCACAGCCTCAGCGCTAAACTTCATAAATAAACTAATAACTTCTCAAAATCCGATTAACAGATCCTTAATAGCTTTCACTTTGAACGTTAACAGCTACAATAAGTTCAGTGTCAAATTCTTAAATAAACTCATTGACTGACCTCTTACTGATGCACTAAATCATGCAGAAATCACACTTTGACAGTTTGAATTGACACGTAGGATCAGAGGTTAGCGGACTAATCGCGTATTCCCTATTTATATTTCATGAATTGGTGCAAAACACTTAATGTTTCCTTACGCGAGATTTTCTTTGTCTCGAGATAAAATTGTAGGGCATTGACCTCCGGTTTGAGGAGTCCTAGGTTCGATCCTCGCATGCATTTTAATGTGGTTATAAGAACGAATAGGGGATGGAGAAAAATATGGAAACACCTGAAAAATTGCAATTTACTTTCATTAATAGCGGCACCTTTGGCACGCACAACGGCTTGCAGTCGCCGGGGAATGCAGAAATACAGGTCGCGTATGGTTGTCAAAGGGATATTGTACCATTCTTCTGCCAAAGCAGGTGCAAGCTGTTGCAGAGACGACGCTATTGGGTAGCGGACTCGCACCTTGGTCTTCAAAACTGAGCACAAGAGATCATGATATTGAGATCTCATGATTGTGGAGGCCGTAGCAAATGTGACACTTCGTCTTCGTGCTCATCAAACCAGTCCTGGACGATGTGAGCTGTATGAACAGGGGCTCTGTCATCTTGAAACAAGGCACTACCATCTGGGAACAAAGTTAGCACCATGGGATGCAGCTGGTCACCCAGAATGGTTACGTAGTCCTTGGCAGTGACATGTCCATGCAAGTTGATGGATCTGGCAGAATATCAGGATATAGCTGCCCGAACCATCACTGAACTACCGCCATGCTTCATTCTTGGTAACACAGGTCTGTATCGTACGCTTGTGTAGCGTTCTCTCCACACGCAAACTCGGCCAGGAGTTGGAAACAATGTAAAGGAAGATTCATTCGACCAGGTGACATTCTTCCGCTGCTCCATTGTCCAGTTTTTATGGGCGTTGCACCACTGTCTCCGTATAGCAGCATGGTTCAGATCTGCTATAAATACCCTGCTTGTGGAGTTTTGTAAGCACTGTATTCAGCTCAGCTGTGACTTTCGGCGTCGTCGTGATCTGCTTGGTCACAATCCTACCCAATCTTCATCTGTCTGTCACGCAACACACTTGAATCCACGCTGGTGCTTTGTTGATGCGGGTTTTCCTGAATACTCGTAGGCAGTCATGATCTTCTAGACTGTGCCTCTTGATACACCAGACATTTCCGCTACTTTTCACGGAAGCTCCCACCATATTCGCACCCACAATTTGCCCTCTTTGAAACTCTTGTCAGCTCAGACATGATCCACGATAACCTATATGGACTGTTGCTGAATTATAACTGGCCCTTCTGGTCGATTTGCCAGGTTGTATACCTTACAGGATGTGCCGGCCACCGCGACACCAGTCACGCAAATCGTGTTTGAAATGGCTTCCTCTTTTATACCAGGTGTTTCTACATTTTTGTCCATTCCCTGTACATACGCCAGCTAATCCAAAGCATATTGACATTCATTTGTTTGTCTCTTGAACATCCGAACTAATCTTAATATATTATTAATACCACATTTATAACAGAAAATAGTGTAATAAGACACTTCTGTATTACAAAATATTGGATGATAGTAAAATGAGTACCTTTACTACATGCAGCGTTCGCCTGCTGAAAGCAGACTGCTATTGCCACTAGCTAGTAGGAGCGATTGTAAAAGATTATCGTTGAAAAATGAAATTGTCTGCATCATCTGATAACGGAGAAGTTTAAAATTAGAGGGAGGTTAGGCGAGGGGGAAATATCAAGTTGAATATGGAATAGATTCTCGGTTTTAGGAGATTCGAGTGCACTAATTTTGAGGATACTTGCGTAAAACCAGGGGTAGCTATTTCAGGAAAAAAAATGACAAGGCTTAGAACTTAGAACAAAGAAACTTTATTTTTTTAAAAAAGCTAAAGTTATTGAAGTTGAAGATAACAGTAAAAATTATTTCAATTTACAAGAAAGGCGACAAAACTGATTGTAATATTTATCGAGACATCTCTTGCGTCAGCATCCTATAAAATCATCTCAAAGAATTTGATAGAGTGACCTCATACGCAGATGAAATTGTTGGAGATCATCGGTGAGAATTTAGGCGAAATCTATAAACTATCGGTCAGATATTTCTCATTTGTCAAATACTCGAAAATAAATGATAATACAACAATCTGATACGTGAGTTTATTGAATTCAGAAAGATCGACGACTCGGTTAGGAGGGAAACATTGTATACCAAAAACGTTAGATTAATAGAGATGTGTTTGATGAAACCCATTGAAATTCGAGTAGGGAAATAGTTATCCACGAGCTGTCACGTTGAGAATGGTCTGAAACATGAAGATGCATACCGCCATTATTTTTCAGTTTTGTTCTAAAATACAGTATAAGGAAAATTAAACATAGAAGCCAGGGCCTAGATCTGAATGATACACACCAGGTTATGGTTTATGTTGATGTAAATCTGATACGAAGACAACTGAAATGCAGAGGTTTTATTAAACGCTTGTAAAGATATAGGTTTAGAAGTAAATGCAGAGAAAATTAAGTACGTGGAAATTTGCCGTGACAGTAATAATGAAAATTATGGATATGCTCAAATATTAGGTAACATTTTCGAGAAAGTAGACTCCTTCAAATATCTAGGGTCATTAAATTAGATGGCTCAGGTGGGCAGATCGTGTAGCCATATGGAAGAAAGGAGGAACACTTTTCAAAATTTTAAAAGGAAATGCAGTCAAGAGAAAAACAATTAAGATCTAGGCGCAGGCGGAAGAACAATATTAAAGTGGTTCCTGCAGACATAGGAATCCAAAGTAGAAACTGGATCCAGTTGGCTGAAGACAGAAGAGTTCTAGTGAACCCGGCATTGAACCTCCAGATTCCATAGGCCTTAGTGGTTGGGTATTTTCTCGGAAGTTTTGTTCTATGAAATATTGTAGGTGGAGAAAGTTAGATAGCCATGTGCAGAACAGTATTTATGAGGAAGGATGTGAGGAAATAGGGAAACATATGAGTGTGACATATATGAATGAACTTTATCAAGCATGGTCATGACGGGAGAACTTTTGGCTACTCCGGTAACGACCAGAAGATGCATTTGTCGTGTTCTATTTCCACTAAGATGACGTGACTTTTTTTTTTCTTTTGTATTAATGAAGTGTCGTATTCAGCTGATGTAATGAATTAGTAAAAAATGTAATAACTTACTAAGTTCAAACGCATTTTTAATTGTACTGAACTGTTTGAAGAATAAATGTTGTCTTCGTCAGTAGCTCTTGAAAGGTTTTTGCTTTGTTCACTTCTGAGAATTTCATTTTTGCACTTTTTCTGAATTTTCCAGGTAAAAGAGAAAATAATTTTCAGAAGTAAGGAAAACAGCTAGTTTCATAGAGCTACTAAGGAAACAGAGATTACAAAACCACTTTAGTGTAGTTAAAGTGCGTTTAGGTAGTAAATTCTATTTTATTTATATGTATGGATTCACGAAGGCTTAGATGCAGAGAACTTCTGGGTAGGTGTGTTTTGAGGAGTACAATAACGTTCTGAAAAACATAATCACTTCAAAATGTCAGCATATATTGGAATTATTTACAGACCTATATACAGGGTGTAACATAAATGCATGGCCAAAAGTGATGTGATTGCGGACATCCAAATAAGTATATGGGTCCGATGCCGCTTGGTTTCCGAGATACAAGGTGTTAAAATGTCGACTCCCTCTAATGGCTCACTATGGGAAAGAGAATGAAAATGTTCAAAATTACAGGAATAATACAATTAAATGGAATTATGCCTGTGCAAATACATTTACACTAACATGGAGAACGAAACTAAGCAACATTTGAGGTTATTGGGTTGTCAGTGTTGCCAACCTGGTACAAAGTGTTGTTTTGAAATAGCACTAGATGTCCACACGTTAGCATGTGATTGCTGCTAACAAAACGTTCCTAAACATGGAACAGATTGCGCTTCGTTTTCGAAAGACGAAGTTATTTGAAAACGTAACACTTGCATCAGGTTGGCAACACTGACAACCCAATAACCTCAAATGTTGATTATACTCTGTTCAAATTAAGAAACGAATTAACATCTAGAGAAAAACTTACTCTGTTGCCACATGAGTACGCCGATAAGACCTCCTCTATAACTTTACCGTCTCTAATGAAAAGTTGCTATAGAGGACACTTCAGCGGCATACTCATTATGAGGCAGCAGAGTAACAGGTTTTGTCTAAATGACAATTTGTTTCTTATTTTGAACAGAGTATAGTTTCATTCTTTATGTTAGTGTAAATGTATTTGCATAGGCATAATTCCACTTGATAGTATTATTCCCGTAATATTGAACATTTCCATTCACTTTCCCATAGTGAGCCATTCGAGAGAGTCTACATTTGAATACCCTGTATCTCAAAAATCAAGCGGAATCGGGCCCATGTTTATAGGAACATTTTTACTTATTTGGATGTCCGCAATCACCCCATCACTTTTGGCCATGCATTAAGCGAAAATGTTGTATGATAATATGCCTGCCCTCTGCGGCCTCCTTCAGCCGTTATGTGTAATCAAAATTTCACAATGTAGCAACATCGCAGATAAACTTTGAGCCATTAGCATTACTTTACGAATACAACAAGCAGTTGAATCGATTGCTATACTAGTAAGTGATGCTAGTGTCAATCAATATCGACTTTAGCTGCCATCTGTAAAGAATCAGTTTTTTGATAGATTTCAAGATCTAATCAATGGTTCTTTATTTGCAACGTTGCCACGTAGTGCAATTTGTGTCTCCAGACGAGAACTCGAAAGGTATAGAAATATACATATTTTTTTTACTTTATTTTGACTTGTAGAATAATGCTCTATGGTCCGTGGGCACCGTTTTTAGAACACCCGATATATATAGGCAATAAAAATGTAAAATAATATAGAATTTAATCAATTTAATCGATACCATTAATCATGTAACTTCTAGTATCCTGTCATGATTGTATACAAGAATCAGTCTCATATTAACCTTGGATGTGTGTCATAATTAGTAGTCTTTATCAAATGCCGAGGTAGTGGATCGACGTTCGTTTTTCGTAGAAGTACTGTACTTTAAGACACGAAGAAGGATGAAGATTTAGATAATGGCCATTCGCAGTGATGAATCTTAACTTAGGACACCTTATGATAATTCAAATGAACAAAACATGTTTGTTACCTGAGCGAATGACCCAGTGCTTAACGATGTTCATTACACACAAAGGAACATTTACTAATTCTGTACTGCTTTTGTATTTTCAGAGATGCAGTGAGTGATTTGGCGTTGCATTTCCTGGATAAAATAAAAGTTATGGTGGTAAAGGATATTGAAAGGGAAGATATCGAGTTCGTGTGCAAGGTATGTAGAATTTAGAAATACTTAAATTTTGTCGCCTCACAACCAAATTGACGAAAAATGCATTCTCACAAAATGCTCGTAATAGTTATTACGAGAAATATAACAAGTATGAAATCGTTAAAACCTTCTCAATCAACGTGTGTTTCTTGCTTATGAAAAAGCGTAACTACGTTTGACTCATTAACTTGGGGAACTGAGGCTCAAGAGTGTTCTCATGGTTTGATGAAGTAGTTTCTGCTGTAGTCTGTAGAAGCTGTCCACATTTTGTGTTTAACGGTCATATTGTTGAATTCTAGATCTCAGGTATCACAATTAGTAGACGCTTTCCTTTGGAAGGCATTGTTTTTATCACATATTTCGCATAAAATGAGAACTCCAAACTGAACAACTTTTGTGTCACTTTCGTAGAATTTCAGAGTATTTCGGGGGGGGGGGGCTTTCACTGGGGATAAAAAAATAAATAAAAAAACAGGGATACATTAACTTGCTATTATTAAGAATAAGTTACATTCCAAGTGAAAAATTGTTATTTTGCTACTTTTATTGTCTGGAGCTACCAGCTTCAGTGTTGTACTTTTAAGATTAGCTTCCATCGACCTGGAAAATCTCCAAAAAGTCAAGTAATTCAGCTTACCCGTAAAAGCCCTGAAAAAGTCGGTTAATTTTCTGAAAAGCTGAAAAACACTGGAAAAATCAGGGAATTTTTAAAGTACGCATTGTTACTTCTAAGAGCCCATTTCTCTCTCTGCCTTATCCGGCTATTTGGTAAGGGATATTTTATAAAATAAATTAATTTTGCAAAACTTCTCTACCTACACGTGTATATACCTATTAGACCAGGAACTGCTGCTCGGAAAAATTATTTCCTTTTTTACATTACGTATAGACCTCGAAATATGTAAATCGTCACCTGGAAAACCGGGAAATGTCAGGGAATTTGTGATCGCCAAATAAGTGGGAAGTCTGTAAGGCTAAAGGGGACTAGAAATGAAGCTTTACAATGACACACGTATAATATCAGTGCCGTGTCACCAGAATGACTTCCAAAGGACCCACAATCATCTTAAGAAAGTTCTACGTCAAAGTTGCTAAAGTAATGTGTTTACGGCAGTCATCATTAATATTCGCAGTACGCATAAAACTGAGAAACTGATAGTGTTGCTGCTATCGTCTGACAATATTCATGATTTGATATTATCAAGAGGCAGACTCTTAACCGTGCAGCAGAAAAAATTCCGAACTTTGCACAATTGAGGGGTTGATTAGTCTGGACCTCACAATAAGTTATACCAGATCAGCCATAAAGTAAATGTTCAGAAAGGTTGACTTGAGTTTAATTTATGTTACATTGTATCACCCATTGTTCCAGATATAGATAATTTATGTAACAATTCTCATTTAATGAAAGGCTCTTCGTTTTCATTTTTGTACATAAAATTTCCTTTAAATTGACTTATATTTCATTGTATATTTTGCGTTATCTAGAAACTTCTTACTAAAGCTTGTGAATGCATAAAAGTGCGTGAAGTTGCTATTTATAAAATATTATGAAATATAAAATTGTTGCTTCGGGGAAGATAGAAGGAAGAAAGGAATACCTGAAACTCTCCTTCGAAAGAGGACAACAGTATTTTAACACCTCTATCCTTATAGCATACGCATCGACGTGAAAGTATAATAATAAAAATCCGTAATACCATCTCTGTCCACCTCATCCTGTGCCGATGGAGGATGAATTTGGGGTTAAATGTCATCTGGAGTGTCACTGTTCTTTTCAGTGCGCCCGGAAACTGGAATGGACATTGATATCGGTCGTCTTTGATTATATTCACTTGTCACACTCAATTTTTAGCTGGGGCTGCGATGACTCAGTGGTGGAGCGTTTACCTCTGGTGCATGAGGTCCTTGGTTCGATTCCAGCTCGTGCCAAATGAGCTTTGTGGTAAACAAACAGCGTGTACGTGGATTTTCTCGTTCCCCCGTTTCCTTCCACTTCTTATTCCACAATTTCATTCATTTCTCATCATCATTGTCTTCCTTAGCCTAGCCGGCAAACCATGGGACGTAAAACTACAGATTTCATTTCATTTTCAATTTTTAGTATAAACTATGGCCCTCACTCCTCCTCTAAAAACTGTAATTTTCAAAAACTTGGACACGGATCCGTTTATTTTTAATGAGTTTATACACTGAATCTTACCGTGAGATGATACATTTTTGGATAAATAATGATCCGTTCTCCTCCTTAAGGTTGATAAGCATTTTAATTGATTTACCAGGTGTGTTAGTTGAAATTTGCCGGTTTTTCGAGAAAGAAAGCACTTAATATTCAGGGAATCTCACAATTTTTTTTATTCAAAATGATGACCATTTGATTCTACACACTTTGCTCATCTTTTAGGCAAATCATGGATACCATCCCAAAAGAAACTTTCTCTCTTTCGAGCCAAACCATTCGACGAGCCAATTTTCGACGTCTTCAAAATTAGCGAAGCGCTGCTCTGCAAGTGAGTGTCCCATCGAGGCGAAAAGGTGATAGTCCGACGGGGCGAGGTCTGGAGAGTACGGTGGGTGCGATAATATTTCCCAATTAAGTGTTTTTAATGTGTCCTGCACCAGTTTAGTGGTATGAGACGGCGCGTTGTCATGTTGCATGATAACTTTGCCATGTCTTCGGGCCCGTTCCAACCGTTTTTCGATAAACGCATGATTCAAATTAATAATTTGTTGTCTGTAGCGATCAGCATTCACTGTTTCACCAGGTCTTAATAACTCGTAGTACACCACACCACACTGGTCCCACCAAACACAGAGCATTGTCTTACGGCCAAAGCGATTTGGCTTTGCCGTCGATGGGCCGGCTTCACCAGGTGCAAGCCATGATTTTTTTCGCTTCGGGTTCTCAAAATAAATCCATTTTTCGTCCCCCGTGACAATTCGATGCAAAAATGATTTCCTTTCAAACCGTTAAAGCAGGATTTCACACACGGTTTTTCGCTTTTCCATTTGTCTATCCGTCAGTTGGTGTGGCACCCATTTTCCATACTTTTGGGTCTTTCCCATGGCTTTTAAACGTTGGGAAATTGCTCCTCGAGTCACATTTAGTATTTGTGCTAATGTTGCTTGCGATTGGGTTGGGTCTTCATCTAATAACGCCTGCAATTCCTCGTCTTTGAACTTTTTCGCTGCACCCGGATGTTCCTTGCCTGTCAAATCGAAATCTCCACTTTTAAATTGACGAAACCATGTCTCGCATGTTCTAATCACTGGAGCATGTTCACCGTAGGTTTCTACCAGCAACCGATGAGCTTCAGCTGCTTTTTTTCTTTTGATGAAATAAGAACAGCAATGCACGCCGCAAATGCGATTTACTTGGAACGAAGCTCGCCATATTCACTGAGGTAAACAACTCTGACGCTATTCTGTTGGCCAAATGTGACTTGTGTATTTTTGAAGATTAATGTTTACAGAAACAAATGACGTACATGCCGCATCATAGAAATGTATACATATTGCTAGAGAAATCTAACGGTAAAACCGGCAAACTTCAACTAACACACCTGGTGTTGGTTATTGCGTGATGTGATCAAACTGACATGCATAATTATTATATAGATTTTATCTTTAAGAATTCCAGTTGTCATTTGCAGTGATGAATTTTACTTAGGACACCTTATGATAATTGAAATGAACAAAGTTTAAATAATCTGAGCAAATGACAGAAGGAACACATGTAGACCCATATTTTTGCCTGTATTTTATGAATTTTTGCGCTTGTACAGCTTAAGAAGCACTTGAATACAAATAAATGTGAGGAGTGTACGTAGATGTAATTATGCTGATACCTTAAGTAAAGTTTAATATAAAATGTAAGTACGACTAGAAAAATTTCTTGTAACATGTAGTTTTGTTATTGCTGTTCAAGTTTGAGGTTTGCAAGTCGTACTCGGCGTGAGTTTATATATATATATATATATATATATATATATATATATATATATATATATATATATATGATGATTGAAAAAAAGCTGTATATGTTGAAGGCTTCGTGCCTTTAAAAAATGGCAAGCTTCGTAGCAAAGCTGTATATTAGAAGTTGATTGAAAATTCATTGAAAAAATGTTTGTTCTATTGCAGACATTAGGATGTCGACCAATAGCTAGTTTGGATCATTTTCTGCCGGAACATATGGCAAGTGCAGAGTTGGTGGAGGAAGTAATGACAGGAAATAGTCGATTCGTTAAGGTAAGAGGTTGTTTCTTCGCCAGCAGTTTATTGTAAGGGAAGAGGAAATATTGTCTGTGAAATTGGAAGCGATTTATTACTGAGTACAATAGCAGTGATTATGGTCGAATTGAGACATTAAATATG
Organism: Thermobia domestica; assembly: GCF_964235325.1. Lineage (NCBI taxonomy): Eukaryota > Metazoa > Arthropoda > Insecta > Zygentoma > Lepismatidae > Thermobia > Thermobia domestica. Next base: position 295,083,189 of record NC_137460.1, on the reverse strand, counting down.
TATAATTTCTTCATGAAAATTCATAGTTCGTTTCTGTGTCAAAATTAATCTGGTTGTTAATCGTACATCGTTTCTTTTAGGTTCATTTATTATTAATACTTTGTAAGTTGCATTATACAGGGTGTTTCAAAACAACACCGACAACGTTTGGGAGGTGATTAGTGACATCAAAATAAGACAAAAAGTGTAGACCAACCTGGGTGCACAAATGCTTTCTTTCGGAGTTATAGGCTGCCGAAAACATGAAATGTGAACTTCAAAGGTCTATAGCTGCAAAACTATGGGACCTACCGTTGTCGGGTCAAGGCTTGGGAACTAGTATGTGCCCTCTCCAAATGTCCAAGTTTCAGAATCCTGCGGTAACTTTAGCAACAATTTTCATAGAGGTAGTTGGTGAGTACTTCAAATTATATTCCCGTAGACAAACTCCCTCTATAAAAATTATCGCATAGCACCTTAGGATTCTGAAACAGGGATTTATGGAAAGCGCACATATTACTTCCTAAGTGAAGTCTTGACCCGACTACGATAGGTCCCATATTATTGGAGCTATGGACCTTTAAATTTCATTTTTTCATGTTTTCAGCAGCCTATAACTCCTCGAAAGGAAGCATTTGTGCACCCAGGTTGGTCTACACTTTCCGTCTTACTTTGATGTCAGGAATCACCTCCGAAACGTTGTCGGTGTTGTTTTGAAACATCTTGTATACAATAAAATTGAGATTGAGAGCCGTGATTCAGTGGTGTTCTTCTTCTTTTAATCCCTTTCAAAGCTTTGTTGTAATGTTGAGATACTTTGTAGTAGACTGATTAAATTATCCAACTTTGAGAGCTGACGTGAAAGTTGTAAGTATGTGGGTTAGGATTGAAGCATTGATTATATAACCATACTCATACATAGTTTTATTGTGAAAACTTCGGACCTGTAAACGTTTACAAGAAATCTTTCGTTGTAATGAATTACCACTTCATACGACAAAGTATGATTTTTATAGTTTGTAGAGAAAGTGTATTAGGAAAATTAAAGATCTTCTGATAGTATATTCTGTGTAATAACTATTTGCTAAAACTTTCTTGTTATTGCAAGGGAAGTAATGATGATAGAAGCAAGCACCAGACTTATCAGATGAGTTTCAGTGAAGATACTTTACCCTCCTGATGTCTGAACTTCCTTGCAGAGCGCTAAAAGTTTTCTAACTACAGGTTTATTATTTTTTTTAATAGCTATCAGACCAAAAGTCCTGAATGCTATCCCTCAAGTGTACATTGTTAGAATTCCCGCTCTAAAATAAATTATAATAGATCATATTTATTGATTACATACTGCCATTAGTGAAATCCAAGTTAATAAAACACATTGTGACTGTTTCAACTTGAAAATTTTGTACATAATTCACCACAAAGCCCATTGGCCGCATGCTAGATCTAAGGATCCCACATGCCACCACTCTACCACTGACCCAACTTGTCCCTACCCCCAATTCACTAATTTGTCCATGTTATTTTTCTTTTACTAGCTTATAAGAAATAATCGAAGGATGTTTAAGGATTTCATTCCATTTTGAAACTTGAGCGTTTTGTACTGTTACAAAATTACATTTTTTCCTCCTATTCTAACGGCTAAGATTTTCCCCGTATAAGAGTATTTTGAGCACATCATGGAGATGACCATCTGTAAGGGTTATTTTTATAAGCGGGAGTATTTTGGGAAAAATCCCGACGGTAGGCATCCAAATAAGAATAAATCCTGTACGAACGGATTTTTTCATCACTTCCCGCACTGAATTTATAGACAACATTAATTTGAGCGTGTTTTTCAGGTATGTACACCTATTTGGAGCATCAATTAGAAATGTGAAGAACATAGAAATTTCTTACACACATATGTCAGCAACATTGAAAAATGTGTATACTAATCAAAATCATGATAATTTACATTTAAAAGAAATGTTTAATGTAACTATATTACACTTCTACATACATACTTACAACTGAGTAAAAAAGAAAATCATGCAAGTAACATGTAAGTACTAATTAAAAAATTACGCGGCACAAATAAAATTATATAGGGCTCGCTGTGCAAGCAAAAGGACGCTTTTCATAGTGACGTCTTCCTGGGATTCTGGCTACAGAGAGACTTTGAGTTCTTTCGCGTTTACTAATGTGCAGTGTTGAGTCTTGAACGCAAGGCGTTTTCCTGTAACCCTTTCCTCTCTATCACCCTCAAATGTTTATTACTTGCGTCGCTTACAAGAGCTCTCATTGGCTGTTAGTTCCGTTGCTCTCAGTGTACTTCCAAGAGTTGGGGGGGAGGGGACACGGTGGCTCAGTGGTAGATCACTTATCTCTGCTCTGTGGGGTCCCTGGTTGAATCCCGGTCAAGTAAGTTTGTGGTAAACAACAACGTGCTCGTGGGTTTTCTCGGGGTACCCCGTTTCCTCCCAGTTTTTCATTCCACCAACATTTCCATCTTCATTCACTTGCTTTAATCATCGTCTCCCTTAGCCTAACAGGCATACTCGTGGGACGTTAAAGTCAGATTTCATTTCATTTTCTTAACGGACTTCCTGAGAAACTCATTATCAAATTTCCCATGGATTTAGAGATAATACAGAACATTGCGCTATTGAGCATATTAAAAAAAAAAAAAAATAAAAAATAAAAAAAATAAAAATAAATGAGCTTCCAGTTGCACAACAAATTGTCCCAATAATTCCAATTCACCGGAAATAAAGCTGTTGTTAAAATTACGTAAAATACAACTATTACACCTGTAGTTCTCTAAACCAGTATAACCGTATTCCTTAACCCTTAACACTATTCAGGCAAACACAGTACTTCGAAAATTTGGGATAGAAAGTAACAGAGAAGAAACTATGGCTGAAGCAAAGTAATGATGAATTTGAAGCACCAGACTTGGCAGATTGTCTGTGAAGAAGTTGAACCCTCTCGATTCTGAACTTTGCTTCAGTTAGATCTTTACCTATCACAAGTTAACGAAGCTTGTATAACGTCGTGTGCAGCGGATTCCAGTTTACTTGGCTTAAAGCCAATCTATATTTCAAGTTTAGGGGATTAGTGTAGTTCGCGTGAAATCCGTAACACAACCAAATATAACAAATAGTAAGATACTTAAGATCCTTAGACTGGTAAATGAGTATTCAGAAATAAATTTTTCAATTTAGACATCACAGCAATGTAGGACTGACACTGCAGAGGATTGGCCATTCTGCTTGTAATGGGACAAGGCTTAACTGTCATAGCTACCCCAGTATAGCAAAGAGAATATAAGGTACTCTTACGTTACTATTGGCGATGATTGTCAACTTTCTGTTGACCTTTCATTATTACTATGTAGGACTTGCTCAAGTCCCTATGAAACTCCTATGTTACATTTTCCTGTATATGAGTATTTCCTATACATGTGGTATGATACTTTTCAGTTTCATTTCCTGAAATAAGGTAACTTTTATTTCCAGCTAAGTTCAGATCACATTGTCAAAATAAATTAAAGAATAATGATTTATTTTCAGTATTGCGTATTACCTTTGTCCCATAATTTTATATGATATATATCGTTGGTATTTTGCAAAAAGGGGGTAACTGACATTTTTGGTGAAATTGAGATAACATCATTTTTGAATTTGAAATAAAAGACCGCATCATCATGCGAAACGATTATAACTATAACCCAACCAATCCATAGATAACTAGCGGTAGAACTGATACAAAAGTAGACTGTGGTACACAGAAGTCAATCCATTTTGCCTTCTTCGGAGAAATTTATAATTTGTCAGTTATCCCCTTTTTGCAAAATAGTGACGATATGTAAAATGTACCTCCCATCACCAGTATAATTAATCCCCATTTACACAAGGAAACCAAGGAAGTTCTTGCCGTTCGTGATTGTCAGAAACACATCCATCGCATGGTACTCAGCGTCGGGTCTCGAAGTAATCTCTGTCAACACCCAGCAACCTTTGACAATGTTCTTATGGGTCTTGTATGCAAAGAAGACCGTGACTGCGTGCTGCAGATCTAACTCATCGTTGCAGGGTTTGTTATGGAGGTGGTTGTCCAGGGAATGGAACAGGTGATCAAATGGCGCTAGGTCCGGCGAGTATGGTGAATAGTACTCAGCCTAGTCCGGAGTTTTTTTTTTTTCCTTTGGAGCACATCGAAGTACGTTTCAAACTTTCACGACACCCCTGCATGTGATTTTTTCCTAGATGTAAAAAAGCAAACACACAAGAATAAATTTTTCTTAAATTATGGAACGACTATCAGATACAAATCTCAGAAGCAAATTACGTAAGACTCTAAAAGAAACTTACGACTCTTAAGCGGGAACATGAAAAAGAAATATTACTATCAGAAATATAAGAAGACATCAAACTTAAAACTAGTGACATATTTGTCTGGCGATTTTTGCAAAGCATATCTATGCGTGGACGAACTCTTGGCAGATACACTCTTATATCCAGTATTTCTTTTCAAACAAAAATGAACAGCGTTTAAAGCAAACTTTCCGGCTTTGAACTTGGAAGTGTGAAATCAAGTCGATTGGCGATAAATTTTTATTTCCTTCTAAACATAATTTCTTTACAGAAGATCTTGGAAATTAAAAATCTCGCGACTTACCTGACGTGTATTTGCGACACAGCGTTTGAAAAACGCTAGCCTAATAAGTGAATAGTACCCTTGACATCCTTGCCACGTGTAATACATATTGTAGTCGTTCCAACTACTGCAAGTACCGGTTCACAGTGGTGGTGTAGCCTGTAGTAGGAGCTCGTAATGTGCCACTTGGCAATCAGTCCACCAGATACAGGGCATGATCTTGCATGGGTCCAGAGATGGTCTTGAATTGTGAGACAGGCTGACATGGTGACAAAAGAATGCGTTGAGTGTCATATTGGACCCACTTTCGTCGCACGTAAGTACTCGGCCAAATCTGGTGTGTTGCGGTGCCGATGCAGCAACGACAAACAGGCTACCTCCTGCTGTTCTTTGTTGGTTGCCAAGAAAGTGTGAGGTACCCATGCTTAAATTGTATGACTTCCGTATGCGATGCAGTTGAAGTCTTGTTTTCGGAAAGCTGGAAGCGTTCGACAAGTTCAAAAACAAGTTTCACTTCTGTTCTCTATGGGTGCTCTCAAGGTCTTATCATAACAATTGTGTCACTCACTTCGGGGTTCACCATAAATGCTCAGATCTCCCGACCTGAACTTTGGGAACCAATGCCTGACGGAATGCCAGGGTGTCTATCGATCACGAAAGTCTTGAAATAAGAAAATGGTCACGAAATTTAGCTTTTGGGTCACGATTTTTTTTATCTGTACAAATATAATTGCAGACCGGAAAATTTTGTTCTATAATACGTCAAAATTCACCACCAAAAATGTCTATGGTTGGCTTTAGACGCTACCAAATCGCAGCCAAAGTACGCTTCTATCGCATGTATGAAAATTCGGCCTAATTCGCACCCAAAGTCTCACTTGAGAATGTTACGAAATTTTATGGTTTGGTAAAGAAAAGGTTACAGAAAAGTCACGAAATTTCATTTTGAAATTTTAGTAGACACCCTGAATGTTTGTTCCACGGCATCCTTCTCAAATGTCTGGCACGTTTGACGACTTGATGCTGCTGCTGACACACACCTTAGTCATACAGAAAACCGCGAGCGAGCTGTTTGGAAATCTCCATTTCTCTTCATGTGTCTGTATTGACGCAGGCCAATAAATCCCACTCCTCTCACCCTCCTCTATTGCTTTTCCGGCGTGAATATTGTTTTCTCTGTGAGCGCTTTATCAAACTGGATATCAAAAGCGGCAAGAGATGTTTTGGTTACCTTGTGTGTTTTTTTTTTTTTATCCGTGAAAAAAAAAAAAGTTAAACGAAGTAATTTTCATTGCATATGCAGTTATCTATTTGAAATTCAAAAACATGTTAAGGCAAAAGTCAGTATTGGCTTTAATAATTGTTAAATCATCCTTTCTGGAAAAAGGAAGCAGTAACAGAGATTAACTATACTATAATCATTAGTTACATTATAGCAAAGGAAACTGATACCTCTTCCTTTATATATTTCCGACTATATTTCTGAATTTTCACAATTTGTATGAGAATGTTACTTGTTTGATTCGTGTTCTGTTAGAAAATTATTGTTCACTACAATATGAATGAAAAATTATTATTCATGAATATTCATAAAGTAGATAACTTCAGGAAATAGAAAGTGTTTAAAATATAACTTTTTCAGTTAATTCGAGCAACGCAGGTACTGTTTTCATGTTTGCAATTGTTTTGGAATGTACAGAAACTAAAAATAATAGAAAAAAAGAGATTAAGAGGAACTAATATGGCTGAAGCAAAGTAATGATGAATTTGAAGCACCAGACTTGGCAGATTGTCTGTGAAGAAGTTGAACCCTCTTGATATCTGAAGTTTGCTTTAGTCATAGATTTTCCATTCAGTGACAGGTTTTTTGCCGAAAGCTTATTCCTCAGAGAAACCTATATACACAGCCTTCACAAAATGAGAAACCGAGTGGATTTAACTTTTTATGCCAGATGAAAATTTTCTTGTAGCAGGTGAATATCAGAATGATGTCTGAAGATGATTTTGAAATAAATGGGAGCGGCTTATTATTTTGATTTTTTTTTTCTTTTAGCTTGCTTGTAGTGAACTTGGAAATTATTGAACCGATTTCGATAACTCTATCACCGTTGGATAATTCTCTCGTGAAACTAATAAAATAAAATTTGGCAATATTGATTCTTACGTGGCAGGTGTACTTATTGTAGCATTTTGTCTTCAACCATTGGACATACGCACAGAATCTGCTTTATGTGGATATTCAAGGTACTATATGAACTCAGACGCAGAAAGAGAGTCAGGTTGTTTTTATTATTATTATCCACTTGATATACAAATACATTTGGTGATGATAAATTGGGTATCAGCATTTTACTAACTTCGTACAAATTTCCAAAATTTCACCTGCAAGATATTTTTTCCCCACTTGAAACTAGCCATGAAGTTTGTAATATGGAGATCTCTCATACATAGAATGTGAATATGTTGGCTTAAATTTGCGAAATTTCATTTCGAAAGTGGAAGTTGATACTAGCATATTAATAGACAGTGCTGTTAAACTACTGGACATAAACGTATAGAGCTTGATGTATGAGGACTTATAGTTTCATAGAATTAAATTCATAATCCACTAGTATATTTAATAGGAATAAACTATATCCTGGTATGTAATCATGATCATACTAATTATACTACATAGCGTATTAATCATGATCAACATTGATATGTGATGTTAGGTGACTGGGATCCAGAATCCAGGTCGCACAGTGACGGTGGTGGTACGTGGCAGCAATCGATTGGTGCTGGAGGAAGCTGAAAGATCTCTACATGATGCTTTGTGCGTCGTTAGGTGCCTCGTTAAACAGAGGTAAGTGTTTGTTTGTGATTTGTAGGTTGTAGTAATGTATTAATATTGAAATCATCCCATTTATCTTCTTACCCTAATCGTGTTTACAAATTAGAAGAAAGAGACAATTGAAGACCTTGTGTCCAAAAATGGCTAATTCTTTCATAATCGCGGCTTCCTTTTCTGGGTCATTCTTTAGTAACGTTGCTTCTAGTTACTTTTCTTTCTCTACATATTAATATTCGAGAGGATTTTCCTCAAATATTTGAAAATCGTATTAAATTTGTAGTTCAGTAAAACCTGTGAACTTGGCCACCTAAGTTGGTCACCTGCTCATCTTGGCCTGGTTCGTCTTGAACCTGCATTTTCCCATAAGACATTGGTTACTTATTATTCTGTTAAGTTAACGACCTGTCGATCGTGGAGGTTGGCCACATTAAAGCAATGTTTACACTATGATGATAATAAATTTACTTCCGTATCTTGGCCACGCAAAATACCGTTTTGTTATTTATCTTAACTCTTTCGTATTCCCATGTGAGAGGCAGATGTTCTGTATTTGTGACTGGAGACAAAGAAGCATGGATTTCCACGATTTGTTCTTGGAGGCCAATGGCCAGAACACTACCCTGATAAAGGTTTGGGGAAGGAAGATGTGAATAAGAAAAGGCACGTACAGGAATTCTGCTTACCTTGTTTTGGTAAAACCATTAGCCGTATCGGCTCCTTTTATCAGTGGCGAGCGTTAGTAATTCCGGAAAATCCTGAAGGTTAAAGGTAACCATCTTAGTTGTCAACTATTGGCATCTGACGGCTTGTCTAAAGCTAGCAGAGATTTTGAGAGATGAATTCCTTTAAAATGTTCTCAAAACATCTTTTGCTCCAAGGGAAACACTGTAGCTCATTCATAAGACGTTACAATGCGTATATGTGCGAAAAAGAATAAAAGAAATGTGTCTAGAATGAACCACCATGAAAAAATTTGTTGTAATTCGCTATTTTTCGAAAAGTATCTACAGAAAATATTTGTCACTTAAATCAATTCAGATGAAAGATTCTTATTCTACAAACACATATTAAAGATACTGTAGTTATTTTTTCTAGTACTGTATATTGTTAGGATTACTGTATAAAATTTATTTAGAAGTAGCCGTCGTGCCATTCCTTATTAAAATTTTTGAATCAAGTAATACTAGAAATGTTCTAAAAATACACCAATCACACTTAATTTGTGTAAGTTGGTCGCTTCAGTGGAACCGATGATAGCCAACATAGGTTTCACTGTATTACCTGTAGATCTTCGTACTGCCTCAATCACAGACATCTGAATGTTGAATATTGAATTTTTAAATTATAAATGCCATTGATAGAGTTTACAAGTGTTTTACAAATGGCTGAAAAAAAATTTTCCAGCCCGCCTCTTGATTTTTTTTTTCCCAGCTTTCTAAACTGAACTCAAGTGCCAACTTGCCGTCAATAGATTTAACCAAGAAATACTTAAAACGGAGCTAAGAATGTGTAATTTTCAAAATTAACAACTTATAATTACTATTAGTACGGTAGACTCACGAGTATCCGGCTCGCATCTGTCCGTCCTAGTCTTCTTTCAGCGTTCTACTCCTTGTTCATTGTTTCGTCAGTGTGTAACGGACGTCAATACAGTTTCTAATTATAACTGTACAGTATGTACAATACTGTATTCGTAAATTGTTCTTGGAGTATGCTTAATGTTTTTTTGTACTACAGCGAACTCCGGCCTGCCCTTCCACCACATTAGGCCGGATACTCGGTAGTCTACTGTAATAGAATATTCCAGAGGAAAAGATCTTTTACGCAAATTGAGTTTGGACAAGTGTATAAAAATGTTTACTTTGCAAATTAAACTCTCAGTGCATCGCTGGGATGGAAGAACATTGTGAAATACATTACGAAACTCTTATCAGTAGTATTTGTAATTTAAAAATTGAATACTCAAGAATCGTAAAGTGAGGAAGAGCGGGGATCTAAAAGTGATACTAAAAATTTAATAGGATTTTCGAATGATCCTTTGTTCTTCAAACATTTTACCAAAATCCTTCCGGGGATGAATATATAAGGACTGAAGAGTAACTAGAGGTCCAGAGAAAGCCGAAATTATAAAATAGACATTTTTGGACATAAAGTGAGTGCCTTATTTTAATTATAGATTATTATGTATGAAATATATTTAATTATATATATTCTATAGTATCCAGTAGGAAAACTTGAACTTCTTGCAATAACACAGTAAATGAAAGTAGTAGTACCCGCAAGCCTTCCGCTCTTCAAATTGCGAGCTCATTCGTGGCTAAGCGGTTAGTGTATTCGCCTTTGGCGTGGGAGATCCGGGTTAGATTCCCGGGTGGAGCTCATGTGGTTCGGATTCCACGTTAATCAGTAGGTCTCATATAGCCTTGCTGCTGAAAGGGACGTTAAACTCAAAATGAGCTCAGCTCTTCAAATTGCCTGCTCGCTAGCCACATATCTTGGTGTCAGGTAAGAGACAGCGCACGTGATTGACAGACTAAGAAATCTTACGTTTCTTTACTTTCACTCTAAGGAAAAATTTTGCTTGTACATTATTTTTGTATAATCCTCTTCCAGTTCAATGAACTCTCACCATCAGATATAAAGTGCTTCGACATCGCGTAAGAAAAGTTCTTTTGTTTGATACTGTAACCACTTGTGCATTGGCACATGGACTTTATCAGACTTGAATTTGCCCTGCAGAGTGCTCCTTTAATAAACCAAAAATGTCGAAATCTGATACTGACAAACCTGACGAGTATGGCGCTTTGTAGTAGGCACGTGAAGCGCAGGCTGTAAATGGTTTTCATGGTTGCACGAGCAGAATGAGGACGGGCGTTATCACGTTGAACCAAAACACCTGGATTCAGCAATCTCCTTCGCTTTGTGTGTATTACTGGCTTCAAATGGTTCGTGAGAAGGTCGGTGTAGGTAGCACTAGCCATTGTGATACGTAGTATTCCAGAATATGTCCATTCTTATCCCAGTCAACATTATTTTCCCTGCAGAGGACTAGCTGCGAAACTTTGATTCGGCGAAGAATGTCGCCATTCTTTGCTTGCATATTTCTCTCGTGTTGAAAATTGTGCACCCAACTTTCGTTCTTAGTTCGATCCTAGGTCGCGCCAACTCAGCTTTGTTTTGGACAAACACCATGTGCGTGTCCCGTGCGTCGGGGTACTCCCGTTTCCTCTCACTTTTTTATTCCACTTTTTTATTTTTCTTATCACCGTCTCCTTTAGCCTAGTCGGCATAATCGTGGGACGTAAAACTGAGATTTCATTTCTAACTTTTATTGCCAGTGACAATGTGAACTAGAAAATCTTCACCCTGTCTTTAACGCCTCAGCAGCTCTTGATATGTGTCAACCCGACAATCTTTCAGTTGTTGGATCAGCTGCCGAGAAATCCATCTGAAGACTTTTCTATAGCAGTTCGTGATGCACCATGTGTTGTACTGAACCGAAACTGATATTCAGCAAGGTTTTCCATTTTATCCGGTTTTCCAGAATAAGTCGATCTGCTGCGCCTATGGACTCTCCTGTCACAACTTGGTGAGCCTGACCCGGACAGCAAAGTCGTATCATCCGTGAATTTCTTGCACTACTCGGAAACTTTCCATTGTGACGGACAGGTGTCCCCATACTTCATTCTCTGAATAAGCATTCAGTTTCACAAAAATCGAATAGCTCCACGGTGTTCCTCCTTGGTGCAACTGCGTATTGGTTATTGAATCAGCTGTTACTCAGCTCCGTACTACCAAGCTCGACTGTGTCTGCGAATTTCCAAACACGGGAAAAAATGGCAATTGCGGTTTTCACTTGATTCTCTGTCGTATATAAGTAATCCGTAACTGTTAGTTTCGAAGTGTACATGTTAGCGTTACTCAGTGTTTTCGTATTGTAAATAGGATATGTGACAATGTAAGCGTATATATGAAATAAGTGAATTTCTTTTCCTGGGTAATGCATAACGAAATGATAGCACTGCCTTTTACTATACGTATAGCGGGCGCCACACCAAGAAAAGTAAAATTTATTTTATTGTATAAAAAAGAATGTAAAAAGCACACCTTCGTAATTTTTTTTTTTTTTTTTTTTTTTTTTTGTGTTTCTCTCCTCTCTTGTAGGTGAAAAAATGAGTTTTACGTACATATGATATTTCCCTTTGTCTTGAAATTGCAATACTTTCGCCTCTGCAATATTTGTTCACTATATACAGCAAGTAAAATTAATAAAAACTTAATTGATACGAAATTGCCTTCTAGTGTGTTTAAGTGGGGTGTAGTTAAATTTACACCAAAGTTGCACCATTCGGTCGTGACGTAATGTCACGTGGTAATTCACTTTGCACACGCAACTGTATTGATAGAAAAAAGTGATTTATTTACGTTACGAAACATAGCTGAGCAAGCGTCAGCGAGCGAAGGGGGTTAGGAACCCTGCAGGGCTAGTTTTTTCCATCCTTGCCTCCATGATAATACCACTTGACATTACGTTACACTTGGGTGGTGCAACTTCGATATAAATCTAACCTCACCCGGTTAACAGACACATGTCAAGGGTTAACATTTGTGCTGCAAGCTTCATTTGAAGACCTAAGGGAAGGGGTAGGTATTTTGAACCATGTAGCATAGAAGTAAACGCAGGAAATTACCTTTAAGTCTTACATTGTCGGTATTCTCCAGATTTTAAGTGAAATTTACGTTTTAAGGACAAGCGAATCAACATTATGATGTTTGACAGTGTTCATTAGCCATGATGTCTCCCAAATGTCATACAACACAACTGATGGTCTGTGATCACACTTAGACAACTGAGCTAGAACATTATGTAGATTAACATAGGTAAAAGTTCGTAGTAGAGAAACTTCTTGTATACATGCAGGGAGCAACTTTTAATTCATTACATAACACTTTCGATGTTCCATCCGTGTTTAATTTATTTTACTGATGTTTCAGACACACTAATATATGCAATATACATGTTGTATCAAAAAGGACTTTCAACTCATATTGATTTATTTATTTAGTTTATAGACATGGTTTTGTTGTCATTTTGTACCAGAATACATCAAGTTTTTACCTTATACCTAAAGAGGTTCAATGTGGTTTCCATTGGTGATGCGGCACTCGGCACACATCCCATCTGAAGTCTTACTTGCTCTAAAATGTCTTCAGATGTACGGGAACGACCTGAAGATTTGTTGTCTTACCGAACATCCAGTTTCAATAATACACTTTTGCCACTGATAAATAGTAGGCCTACTGGGAGGATCTTTACCATAGTTGTTGTAGACTTGGATTTTTCAAACCAAAGCAGCTAGCACGCTCGGGACCAGTAAAGCTAGTCATCTTTGGTCCAACTGCCGCTAGCGCTTGCGGTGGTTTGTTTCTGAACTAGTGTACCACATGAGTCAAAACTTGATGTGTTTTGCTACAAAATGAGACCAAAACAATGTCTGTAAGATAAATGAATAAATCAGAATTTTCAAAGTTGTAAAGTCCTTTTTCATACACCCTGTATATAATAAAGCTTTGTTTACTTGTGTTTGTGTATAATTTTCTGTCCTTTTAGTTTTGTAATTTACGTTATCAGGGTGTCTACTGGTCATGAAAGTCATGAAAGTCATGAAAAAGTCATATATTTTGCTTAGTGGTCATGAAAGTCATGAAAAAGTCCTTTATTTACCCAACTGGTCATGAAAATCTGAAATCTCAGAGTATATTTTTATACTTCATACTTTTATACCTCATACTGCATGTACTGAAACAGTTGTATCAGGTCAGTAATTGTGAGAATTTCCCCCACCATTTAGTGCTGGCTAACTGGTACTTTACTGTCTTCCTAGCTGCTCCCCATTTCATCTTCTAGTCTTTGTAATATAGTAACAACTTTTTACTGTCCAACTTTGTGATCTGCTATTTCTTTACTTCTAAGAAATGTAAATTGTGTATTTTTGGGCCTTTAGACTTATGCAAATAATATTATTCGTTTGAGTTTGCAGATTTTAAATTTGATTATCTATTTTTTTAAAACGAATTTCTTTTATAATTTGTTTTGTCTTTGGTCAGTTCTCTGAGTGCTTAATTTTAGACAAATTTCTGCTAGATGGATAATTATACTCAGAATTAAAACTTCAAATACAGTATAGAGTGATTAACTGGTAAGAGCAGGCCCGTATTTAGGTAAGTGCTATTCTGTGCTCGAGCACAAGGCGGCAGAATTTGATTCTTTCTTCACAATAAGTGATATTTAAGACTAGCAACCCGCATAGTTCCGATGCACCACTGATGGTAGGGGCTTATTATTACTAATGGTAAATTTTTATCGCCATGGTCATGAAAATTTGAACAAAAAGGTCATGAAAAGTCATGAAAAAGTCATGAATTTACTTTCTGGTATTCCAGTAGACACCCTGGTTATTTATGTTAAAAAAAAAAAAAAAAAAAAATCAATATAAATTACACCAGTATCTCCTCGAACGTGCTAGTCATTTTTTTTTTATATTACATGTTAAGCAGGTAAAAAGGCTACAATTTGTGTGAAATGAAGTTAGTTGACTATTTAAGAATATGTTTACTGCGTGATTTTTTTTTCCCCTTAAATTTTCAATAGCGGGCGCTTTAAAACCCTGCGTCTCGTAAACTACGAAGCCATTTAAACCGATTTCGTAGGGTTGAAAAAAAAAAAATAACTTTTAATCTTTAGTTTAGCTGGAGTCAAGTATTTAGGCCTCTCTGTTCTTTCCATTCTTCAAATGTGATATCAGAAGTCATTAGAGTTCTTTGCGTGCGATAATAAACAGGATTGCCAGTGGTACAAAAGTTATTGTGGTTGTATTTCGAAAATGAAATATCCGTAGTTGGATCTCTACATTACGAAAACGAAATGTTGGTGATTTAACGGTTAATGTTGAGGATTACAGTGTAAAAGCGAACAAATTAAATGTTTGACTGTAGGCTGAAAATATTGTTAAGAGCTTGTAAGCTTTTAATAGGTGTATTAGGTTATTGAACTCCGTAGGAGGAAATGGATATTTCAAAGTTGCTTCAAAATATGAAAGTTAGTTAATTTGGTTTTTCTTTTGTAGAGCGTTGATCGCCGGTGGCGGAGCACCAGAGACAGAACTTGCAATGAAGCTGGCTCAGGAAGCCCAGACAATCACTGGCGTCGATGCCTACTGTTTCAGGTAATTCTTACTCCTCATTATAATCAAGTTTTATACGAAAAGTGTCATACGATGATGGGAAGCGAGCCCCTTACCTAGTAAAAGAAAATAAAAGTAACGATTTTACTGAGAAAGTTTTAGGAGGGCAAAATATATGTAATATTGCGTAGAGTATAGTTTTAGTAAATTAATTCTGTAATAATATTACAGTTTAACGAAAAAAAAATGTACAAAGGTGAGAAATACCAGTCGACAAATGTTACTGATCTGAAGGAAATGGCAAACTAGCATCAACTAACTGCTCCTAGATATTCTTACAGATTTGCGTGTAGATATTAAGTAAATACGGAGGTTGTTTCCTATCTATGGCGACGATTTCAACCTGTATTTACCTTAAGAGAAACCATGTGACCACCATCGAGAGTGCTTTATTTGGTGGCTCTGAGTCTGGACAATTGCCCGACAGCGAAGTTTCCAGTGTAGGAAACTGGCACGCAGTGCAGTAATGTCAAACCGCAATAACTCCTCCTGATAAGCTTTCCAGACCCCTTCAACGGTTCTGTGAGACATGGCTCGTTTCAGGAGACCGAAGGCACAAAAGTCCATCGATGATGCATCAGGGGACTTCACTGGAATCTCTGTGAATGGAATGACACGAATTCGTTTCTGCTGCCATTTGTTGGAGGAAGAGGCGGATTGAGCGAAATGTGTGACTTGATGTCTTGTCTTGAAGCACCTACACACAATTCTTGTCCCTTCCGTCCATTCCGTGGGGAATGTCATGGCGGTAAACGGGTGTCAGGATGTTGGCCTGATAATATTCCGAATTCACCTTTTTTTTTTTTTTTTCTACACGATGTATGGTCAGCTTGCCCTGGTAAGAGTATCCAGCAATGGTCATGAAATCTGTGCCAAAACTTTCCTTGTATTCAGTGAACCATCTTTGAGAGTCCCTTGCACCTGTTGAGCGATAAAAAGTTGTACGTGGCTTCTGACAGACATCCAGATAAACATACGCTTCGCCCAGTGTTACAACAAACTTCCACTTTTCACCGGCCAGGTACCGGTCATACAACATTCGACAGTCGATGCGACGTTCCTGGATATGTTTTAGCAAGGGCTTCCAGATTTACCAACCTCAAATCGCGGTGAATGATGGTGTCCACTCTCTTCAGTGATGTCTGTAGCTGGTTCACGATACTCCTTTGTGTGGGTGAATTATCCATGCTGATCACAGCCCCGCCCCGACTTCCCCGAATTCTAGCTCATGTGCGGCTAGTGACAGGCCGGAGGTTGGCTTGTTGTGCCCCACAGGAATTATCCCACGTCTCGCTTTACTTGTCAACAGGGTTGCCAAAAACCATGGTTTTTATTGAAAAAAAAATTTTTTTTTGGTTTAAACCAGGTTTATTTGGTTTAAATAATTTGCTCTATATATTCATATCATATATACACAGAAATAAGTTTGTTTCGCCTTGATGTTATTATGCAACAGCTGGGTTATGCTGGAAGGGATCACATAAGCTTAAAGCGGAATAAAAACCGCTTCTCGAGTTACATCCGAGAGAAATTATCCTCCATTTGAACTCGGAACCAGGACTAATTGGCCACAAATGCGATACGTCTGCCGACTCACTCACGAAGGAATCCTGATAAAAATACGTTGTACTGATCTTTACATGCTTCTTAATATAACTGTCAAGAGTCATTTCAGAAGGACAAAAAGATAAACAGTTGCACAAGTGAAACCATTATACAGAATTACATATGGACAATTTCAAAATACTACGGAGTACAGAAGAACTAATTTACTTCAACTTAGTTAACAACGATTTTTATTGATCCAAATTAAAGAAATACAACGACTTAATTTGCATATCAGTAAGAAAAGTGAATAAAGATACGAGTTATTTGAGTCCAATTTGGCTCAGATTCATTTATACATAAATAGATACCAAAGATACTTCTCATTTCATTAAATGCCTCTCGTGGGGTCTGTATGACCCCTTCAACACACAAAAAGTACGGCATTTCGATGTATTTTATCAATAGTAAACACTAAAACGAAACAATATTTAGCATTTTTCTTTGGTAGCAATTACATAATAACTACAAAAAAATCACAAAACAAACATTTATAAACTTATATATAAAAAAGTTGCTTTTGTAGTATAATCTTTTTGAGTAATGAATGGGGAATTTAGGTCTGAATATAATATGAATAATATACAGGAGTGAAACGTGATAACCCACAAATGGTGTTCATCAAGATTTTACAAACACTTACACTTTTACGAAGATTTTTCGTTTTTTGGTTTAAACCACCTTGGTTTAAACCAGCCAACCCTCTTGTCAACACCCGTGATATGCCATTTTTGGACAAAATGAATCCACGCTCCTCGCACAGTTTGGTAATGGTACTATAACTGTAGTTCACGTCGGAAAGGACAGTTATGTAGCCCTCCCAATAAATACTTATTTTTGGCGGCATTTGTCCCGATATGCACTTCCCACACCCGTTAGTGGTCCAAGGTGCCCATGCACTGGCAGCTTCTTTCTTTTCTCGCTTGGTGGTGCTGCACAAAGTGGGTAATTTCGTCACCATAGATCGGAAACAACCTCTGTATAATTTTATCAAGACAGTTTTTTTTACAACGTTCCTGTATATAAATGAAGATTCCCATTAAATTTAAATGTCATGGAAGAGGAGGGAATGCAGTAGAAGAAAGATTATAATTAACAATTTGAATAAGTAGATTACATAAAGAACGTAACGGACACATACTTTATGTAATTTTCACTCATTTCCATGTTTCCTGAAGACAACAAGATTACTTCTCTCATATTTCTATTTCTTACATATTTTATTAAGATTCCTAGATGTATGCATTCACTCAGTCACATATTTGTAATTAAGACAGTGTTTGTCTTGTCTGAGAGTGACAGCCTTCGCTACCAAAAATTCACCAATTGCAATATTTGGAATAGGTAATACCGTAATTAATTAGATAGAAGTATATGCTTTTTTGTAGTATTGTAAATTAAAGTATGAAATGTTTTCTTTTTTCAGGGCTTTTGCTAATGCCTTAGAAGTCATTCCATCTACCCTTGCTGAGAATGCAGGTTTGAATCCTATCGCTACAGTTACAGAACTACGAAACCGTCATGCGCAGGGCGAAAAGACGGCTGGAATCAATGTTAGGAAGGTGAGTGGCTGTCATGGTGCATAAGAACGAAACATTTCTTACGGAGTTGTTTAATGTGTAATATTCAGTTTTTCATATCTACCTGAACAAGTCATAATGGGCACAACCGCCGGAAATCTCGGATCGATTACAGCTACTTAAAAAAGTAGTATTTATTTTTACCTATTTGGTACTGTGAAGGGGACAAAAGTTATGGGAGTATACAATCCTTTTCATTCGTTGTATGAAGAAATTTTGAAAAATGGAACCATTTTGAGTTCTATTGTCTTCGTATTTTTGTTTCTTGGAACTAGATTTCTCTTTCGTCTAAAGAACCGCAATACCTTATATAATAATCTGGATACTAGTAATTTCAAGAATATAGCTTCCCGTGTTCTTCGCTGTGTGTTGCTGACTTCTTTTTGTGGTAGGTAGCCCAGTCACTATTCACATTTGTATTTTTGAGAGCTAGCCGTTAGTGTAAAACTGAAAACTCAAACTGCATGTTCTGAGTCAGTACTCATCTTAAACCACTTTAGTTTTTTTTTTTTTTAATTATTTTTTTTATTTTAAGGTCTTAAGTGTTTTTCGGGGATTATGATCAGCATGACTTATGTACAGGAGGATGTGAAGAATCGGAATATCACACATTTCGGCAATTTAACGGAAACAGCTTTCTTATAAGCGTTCAAAAAGTCTCTATACACCTGAATCGTGTGCAAGCATGTTTGAAGGCTCATGAGAGACATTTCCAACATTTGCTGTGAAAATGTGTGTGTATATGCTACGCCCTGTACATAGTGCTTTTATGCCATAAAATATAATAAATTTTGAGCAAAATAATTTTCTCGTTGTTTTGAATATGTGACAATTCAAATGTATAGACTTCTTGAACGCTATATATATATAGTCAGTATTTTCATCTTGGCAATAGAAATAACCCTTGAATTTCATGTTGAACGATCAAACAAAATGTCTGAGTTTCTGGTACCTTTCGGTTCCTAAACAGATTAAAATTTTGAATTCGAAAAGAATGCTATTTGGCGAGAGCGTAGAAAACGTATAATCAATACTGAATATATTGATAAGAAGTTAGCTTCAGTATATCTTCTGAAAGATTAGGTTTCTGTCTCTTGTAAAGGGAAACTATTAATTCAAGCAATTTATGGATATATAATTCGCAGTTTGTTTTAAACTTACAGAATATGTACAGCAAATTAAAGTGTACAGAAGATAGTTTCATCCTTACAATACTCAATTGCAGGCGCTGCATCATGTACATGGTACACATAAACCAGTCAGCTACAACATAGGAGAAAATAGTGTGTCTGCGATCATCCGTTTTGGAAGAACTACATAGTAGCACTTTCCAATGTGGGTTATAGCCAAACAGTGTTTGATCACGGGAACAATCTTAATGTGTCCATTTTCGAAGGACACAATGTCCGTTCAAGCGTTAATTGGGTCATTGAGAGGAGTTAGATTTGAACACGATAAGTCAATGCTCTAACACTAACGTAAATCGCCCAATAGAGAGTGGCATGCAGATAGCTAAGAGTACTAGGTAGCGGGCGTTAAATGGTGTTGTCACCTTAGATAAGACGTGGAATTATATGACCATGTCAGAGCAGGTGCGTACCATTTATTGCATAGTAGATTCACACGTGCAACGAAAGTGTTCATTGTAGCGGCGGGTTTCTGTACTAAGAGGAGGCTTCTTTTACATAAAGTGGCAGCTAATGTGAACGTAAATGCTGCTTACTATATACAGCACGTCATAAACCTCATATACAGCCAATATGTCCCTGCTTTGTACAAGAACGAGACCTCCGAAGTCCAGATCCATCAAGAATGAAATCCTTCAGTTTATAACGTCCCACGTTATGCCTGTTAGGCTAAGGGAGACCGAAGATTTAGGCCGATGAATGATGGTGGAATAAGAGTGAGGAGGAAACGGAAGTACCTCTAGAAGACCCACGGACAACACGATGTTGGCTACCATAAACTTAATTGGCCGCGGATCAAACTAGGAACACCACACACCAGAGGTAAGCGCTCTCCGCTGATCCACCAAAGCCAACAGTCAAACATGCCTCATATGGAACAGTTCCATTTAGACACATCCCTGTTCAGTTGCCACCCACGGACTTCTCTGTCTGGTCTGTTAGAAAGAAATATTACAAGAAGGTCGAGCAACAACACTTGAAGGGGTCTGGAAAGTATACGAGGACGACTGGGCTAAACTGAATCAGGCTGTGCTGAATAGAAGCCCCTTCCGATGTCGTGCAATTGTTCGTCAGGACAATCATATTGAATATGTTTGGTGGTGGAAAAGAGGTTTCACAACGTGAGCAGGCGGATGCCATTCACGGATGAAACAACCTTCTATATTTTATCATGAATATAGATTACGGTATGTCACAGCAGCAAAGCGTAACAATAATGGATCCTTATATTTGTTTTACAACTTCAATGCTATATTTGTATTTCAGGGTGCGATCACAAATATATTAGAAGAGAACGTAGTGCAGCCGTTGCTAGTTTCTATCAGTGCAGTGACCCTTGCTTCAGAAACTGTTCGCAGCATTTTGAAGATCGATGACATTGTAAGTATAGATGGATGGAAACAAAGGGTTTTGCACATAGTGTCTTCTCTGAAGTTTCTTACACATTTGAAAGGTTTTAGAAATTAAAGCACCCTTTTCTCTTCGTACAATACCATTTGTCATACTACGCGAGTAATTACTTACGTCATTGAAAATACTCTGGTATAATGATCTGAATTTTTCATTGTAAATATAGAAATGCAGAGTAAGTCAAATTATTGTATAGTAATTTACAGATCATAACCAAAAACAGAGCACAGATACGACTATTAAAACATCACTTTTTATAGTGTACTAACCCAGATCTATTATTATTATTATTTAAGTATGTAGGAGTTGAGGGTATATAGGAAGGTTGCATTGTAAGGGAAGTCTCAATATACAATTGGGCTTTGCATCCGAGGCTTTGTGCTTCATTAGGAATTGAAACTTGGGCTACACTTAAACCAAAAGCATTGTGTTATCAGATTAGTACTTGCAAAACAGGCTTCAGTGCTGAGCTCCTTCGTGGCTAAGTGGTTAGCATACGCCCCTTTGGCGTGGGAAACCTGGGTTCGATTCCCGGCGGGAGCTCATGTGGTTCGGACTCCATGTTAATCAGTAGGTCTACGTCTCATATAGCCTCGCTGCTGAAAGGGACGTTAAACTCAAAATTAACTCAACAGGCTTCAGTGCTTTCTCATCTCCCATAATTGAGGTTTCGTCCGCAGTAGGCTATTTTTTGTGTGCAAGTGATAATGCGATCTCATGTTGTGTGGTAAATCTTAGATTCGGTTGTGTATTCGTTTGTCTTCCATAATCACAACTTAACACCAAGACAAATGGTGGAATGCAGTTCATTCGTAGCCTGATTACTGGAGCGAGCGTTCGTTGGGTAAACCGATATCCAAAATTATTGTCGCATGTCGATAAATATGTTGTGGTAGGAATATAATTTGATAAATTCGCCCGGTACTTCTTATAATGTTGTATGTGTATAATTGGCAAAGACATGTATGTGCCGAATTTCATGTCAAAAGAGCAATAAATAAGAACAATAAAATGAAAATAATATTTTCTTATCCTTTTAGCGACATTTTGTTTTACTTACTCTAATTTTCGTATTTACAATTTTCCTATGAAATTTACCACAAATATAAATTTCCCGATTATGCACATAGTATCAGTATCAAAAGTACTCTGCAAAACCATTATCAGATTATATTCTTACTAGAATACAGTTATAGATATACAACAATCATTTTGGACATGAGTGTACATCTCCAAATCAACGCTCTGCTGTGAGCGTAGTTACTCACACTCTTAAGTCCCTAGATATAAGAATCAGTCGTTTATACACATTCGTAATAACTTAAAGCAATTTACGCCTATATGCAAACTTAGTTATTAGTTTTGTATTCACATGTAGTCAGCGACAAAAGTTCTTTCTGTTTTATCAAATTAGTTTCGTAAATAACTTCAGAATGGAAGGACAATTAATACAGTGTTCAGTGAATTATAAAGAATGCTACATTCCAGCTATACCACGGTTATTCCCAAAATAAATTTTACCAAATGGAAAGAACTTTTGTCGGTGACTGTACGTTTAGTTAGTGCCAAAAACCTGAAACATTATAGTTGAATTTCACTAAGAGAACAGTGTGGACAATGTGTGTTTGAGTACAGTTGAGTACAGTACAGTCTGCTGTGTAGTAACACGGAAAAAATTTAAAATGTTCTTGGTGCTCTATGTTTATTCGAAGGCGTTGTTTGAATCGATGCCTCGCATTTTATTTTGTTGAAGTAGATTATGCTTTTAGAAAATAAGTTCTTACATATCTTGCGCCTGTTTGTTTAATTTTTCCTATTTTTCATTTCCTGTGCGGGCTATATCTGAGGGAAAAGCCATACTAGATCACATGCTTGTCTAGTTACCTTCATCTCTATATGTAGTGGATACTTCTTTTTCCTATGCACTGCAAAATTCTTACACTTATTTACAAACTATTATAAAATATCCTTGCTTAATACATGCCTATTTACAAAAATATTTTAATGTTATTAACTAACACAATGATTCTTCCTTTACGCCACCATGAGTCGTAGCAGTGATTTTGTTTGAAAAAAAGAAAATTCTCAGTGGTAAGGAAATTTTTGCTGTTTAAATTTTTGATTGCAATTTAAGCATATTTATTGGCGTTTCTTAGGTTTATAATATATGTCAATATATTTTTGTATATAATTACACACATTTTATAACAGTTTGTAAATATATGCCTGAAGATTTTTCAGCGCATACAAAAAAGTAGTAGATGTTACATACACGGATGAAAACTAAGAATATTTGTATGAGGCAAATCAGAGCAAACTAATTGCTTAGGTTCTTTTTATGTCCCAACACTCTACTATCCCAAATATACTCTTTATGATGTAAGCAGGGGAAAATTCAACGTAAAATTTAGCAAATACTTTTTTCAAATTGAAATCAGAAGTATGAAGTCTGTACTCGAAGCAAAATTAACGAATTGACGTTTAGAGGAGCACGTGTCCACGTCGTGAATATTCCGCTGAGGCGTACGCTTTACTACTTCCACCGTGATTGACAAAAACTTGTGAACATGTTACAAGACACCGCACAGAAATGATGGTTGTAACTATCAGGGTTGGCTGGTTTAAACCAAAAAACGAAAAATGTTCGCAAAAGGTAAATGTTCATAAAATCTTGATGAAAACACATTTGTGGATTTTCAAGTTTCACTGCCGTATATTATTTGTATTATATTCAGACCTAAATTCTCCATTCATTACTCAAAGAGATTAATACTACAACGGCAACTTTTGTTTGTTTTATAAGTTTATGAATGTTTCTTTTGTGATTTTTTATAATGTGTTGTTATTGTTATGCAATTGCAAAGAAAATTTCTAAATATTGTTTCGTTTAATGTTTACTATTGGTAGAATACATCGAAATTGGTAGAATGCATCGTACGTTCTTTGGGGGGAGGGGGGCGGTCATACAAACTACGACAGGCATTTATTGAAATCAGAAGTATCTTTGGTATCTATGTATGTATAAATGGGTCAGAGCCAAAGTGGACTCAAATTCGTATCGTTATTCACTTTTCTTAGTGATATGCAAATTAAGTCTTTTTTTTTTCTTTTTTTTTTAAATTTGGACTAATGAAAGTCGTAGTGAACTAACTTGGACTCAATTAGTACTTCTGTACTCTGCAGTATTTTGAAATTGTCCATATGTAATTCTGTATAATGGTTTCACTTGTGCAACTGTTTATCTTCTTGTCCTTCAGAAATTACTCTTGTCAATTATATTAACAAGTAGGCAAAGATCAGTGCAACTTATTTTTATCAGGATTCCTTCGTGAGTTAGTCGGCCGACGTATCTCATTTAGAAGCGGTTTGGATTCTGCTTTATATAACACCAAGGCGAAACAAACTCATTTCTGTTCATATGTGATATAAATACATAGAGCAAATTATTTAAACCAAAAAATCTTGGTTTAAACCAAAACGCCGGGTCTTTTGGTTTTTTCAATAAATACCATGGTTTTCGCCAATCCTGTTAACGACCACCATGACGCTTATGATTGACCGTTGCTTCGACAACTTTCCATAATCCCATGACTGACAGGCGCTGGAGACCACGTTACGCTGTACGTCCACACACTATATAGGCTCGCTGCTAAAAAGGACGCTAAATTTATGAGCCAAGGAACTTCCCACGTGAATTTTTGTAGTTCCTTTCTAATTTTGCTTGAATAATTTAGCCTGGAAGCCAACAGTGCTAACTGAATTTCAAAAGAGAGAATTTGATACATGAACCCTTTTGTTTCAGTGAATACGAATACATATTATGGGTAACGCACTGAAATTTACTAGACTTATTGTACGTTGGTATAGAGGACTTGCTATAGGAAGAGGTGATGAGCAGCTTCTGCTTTGGGCTTGATATTACCTTTCATGGTGCTTTTGTTCTATCGAACTATGTTGTGAGCTCCAGTGTAAGTTTAGTTTTTCAAGTGTTAATTTTGAATTTTATTTATGTAGATAAGAATCATGTTTAAAATGTTTTGTTTTTATGTTCCAGGTAAATACAATCCAGTGATAAACCAGAAGAGGTAGCAATGGTTACTGAAGGAAGTCAGAACAAACCTTTCACTGAATTCTCGGGAGCTAACTTTCAAAGTCACATTGCCTTTATTTGTTGCAGTTACGTGTTCACTAGATTTTAACAAGTTTTGTTATTTTCATGAAAATTTTCTTGTCTTGTCCTTATTTATAAAGCTAAAAATAAAATAATTCTTCTAATACAAAATGATTTTTATTAGACAGTATGTACAAAACTTTCTTATTCTGTAAAACTGTTTCATGTCATCCACTATCACGTCTTGGGCGCACCATAGGCATCTGGCATTCTTTCAATTGTGTACCTGCAAAGAGTATTTCTTTTAGTGTTAAAAATCCAAATATAAATGCACGCGTAACATTTCTGTAAGAAAGAAAAAATAATCATGCATTTATTATAGCTTGACAAATTTGAATTCTTCCTTTTCGCTCGCGCCGTAGGGGGAGGGTACTTCTCCCACCCCGTTAGCATAGTAAAGGAAGTGAGTAGTAGTAGATATGACTTCCACTATTGCCAACTGGAAAAGCATAGTATTGCTAGTGTACACTTTATATATAAAAAGAAAAGTTGGCTTCAGTATCTCTACTCACGCATGCAATGCTGTAAACTAGGAACGTTCACAGAATATCAGCGTTTCAGGATGTTCATTTAGTATTAGTTTAATGTCCCATAATGATGCACCGAAGCTGACACACACAATGAAATTACTAAAGAAAGAGGATATTGGAAGAAAAAAAATTGCAGCGGTCCACACCATAATGTCTAGTTGGTGAATCCCATGCGCCACTTGTGGATTTTTGTGTATATAATCATATCTTATTCAAGGACGCTTTGCGTATAGAAGCCCAAGGTTTGCGTTGAGGTCACTTGAGTCCCCTTGAAACTTCTGTGTGCATGAATAATGTAAGGTGAACTCGAGAACCCTCCCCTTGTCTTGGTGTTCTGGCGCACTCTATATACAATTTTACGAGTATGTCCTCTCGTAGGATCACCTACCGTGTTCTTAGAAGTCATTATCTACTCATTTTTTTTAACCCCATCCACTAAGATTTATTTTCTGAATTGAAGTTATATAATGATATATCATCTATAATACACTTTTATAACTTTCAGAGCTTCCTCGTGGCTAAGCGGTTAGCGTACGCGCCTTTGGCGTGGGAGACCCGGGTTCGATTCCCGGCGGGAGCTCATGTGGTTCGGATTCCACGTTAATCAGTAGGTCCACGTCTCATATAGCCTCGCTGCTGAAAGGGACGCTAAACTAAAATCAACTCAACTTTTATAACTTTCAAAACATCAATATAGTAACCCTACGTGATGCTACAATAGTTTAAATCTTATGACGAGTGTAGCTCGTCATTTCACTGTACGGGGTTTACAGCAAGCAATTAATTGCAGACCGGGAAAGATATATATATAAACTCCATGGTTCTGTGTAATCACAATAACATTTAAAACACATTTCTGACCAGAACAAAATGAATTATTTAATAATTCATTTTGTTCTAGTCACGCTACAGATTTTTTCTTCTTCAAAAATGAGCATCTTATCAGTGATTTCAGGTTTCCCCCGCAAGAGTAGGTGGGTATCCCAAAAGTTAACCCCTGAAATAATCACGGCATCTCATGCTTTACATCGTATCATTATACAGAACGAATAACGAATTTACACTACAAACAATTGGTGGTCAGAGTAAAAACGCGGTGAGAGATCAATAGGCGGCTAACCAATACACTTAATGAGCAAAGTCCTTCACTGCTCATTATTGTAAAGCTGAATTTTTAAAAACAACGCTATTTATTATTATTTTTACTTCTATAAAATACAGGTTCAACCAAGCTTAATAATAACCAGCGTGACTTTCGCAATTTCAAGTTACTTAACTGAAGAATTGTAGGCTTACTTCTCAGCGATTGAATTTCGAGCTTACAATCTCAAATACGATTTCATTCTTGCTATAACTTACGAGAGTACACTGACTGAGCAAAACTTATGGCACAGCAGGTCACTGATTCGCGGATGGATACCACGTGTGCTCAACGCCACTTGCAGGGCTCCGCGACGGTTTCAGTTGTCTAAGGCGTTGTGCGAACTGGCTGTGTGAGTGATTCAATAAAATGCTACGCACTCGTGAGTTGACGGCATTCGAACGTGGCATGCTGGTGGTTGCCCGACGCATGGGACATTTGATTTCGGAGGTGGTGCAGCATTTCGGCTTTCCACGTTCAACCGTGTTGAGGGTGTACCGAGAATGGGTGAATGACAGTGTCACAGACCATAACGGGCGTCCAGAGGCCCTCAATGACCGAGACCGGCGACACCTGGGACGAGTGGTCAACAGAGACAGGAGAGCAACTGTGCAACAAATCACGGTCCAATTCAACACGCCGTGCTAGAAACGTCTCCCAGTGGGCAATCCACCGGAACATGCGTGTCCTCGGACACTCCGGCGTGCATTTGCCACCAATCACCACGGATGGACACTGCAACAGTGGTGTAACTTCATATGGTCCGATGAGTAGTTATCAACTATACCATGTCGATGCGAGGCACCGTGTGTGGCGCAGACCGCATGAAGCGATGAATCCCGCATGCCAAGAGGGCGTGGTCCAGGCCGGTGGGGTATCAGTCATGGTGTAGGCTGCATTTTTCTGGCATGGAATGGGGCTCCTGGTTGTTGTGGAAGATACATTGACTGGTCCGAGGTATCGTCAGCTGCTCGGAGACCATCTCCACCCGTTTGTGATGTTTCAACACCCTGGCAACATTGCAGTCTTTCAACAGGACAATGCGGGACCACATCGCGCCAATATCGTCCGTGACTGGTTCGACGGGCATGCAGGTGAGATCCAACGACTGAACTGGCCACCCAGAAGCCCTGATATAAACTCCATTGAGCATATCTGGGATGCCCTTAAACTGAGGTTCCGGGCATTGGACCCTCAACCCACGAACAGGCCACAATTGACTGCCACTCTGCAGACTGTGTGGTGTCAATTGCCTCCGGACGTGTACCCAGGACTTGCAGACTCTGTTCCACGCCGTATCGCTGCGCTCCACAGGGCTAGAGGGAGCCCGACCAGATATTAAATGGGTATCCATGGGGGTTGCTCAATGTATATTCTACTAACTTATAAAGTGTAATTACCTACGTAAAATTGCAAAGTCCATTGACTGTTAGTTTGTGACTTCTTAGTGCGGGAACTATTCAACAGATTTGCCGGCCATAACTCAAGCAGAATGTGTAGCGACCTCGAGTTTGTTTTAAAACAGAATTCACATATTTCTTCGTATTTCATTAACTGTATATGTATGTACGTGGCCGTTCGAGGAAAGTTTCCCTGCGTTGCCAAAAAAACATTTCTTATCGTACAGACAAAAATCAAATTGCGGCACAAGCATTTGTCCTATCTGCAAAAAATTCGGGATCCACGAGAAAGACCAGTTTTCACAGCTGTCTGAACCTCCAAATTATTTCGAAAACATTGACCTTGCAGTTGGGACTTCATCTGAGGAAACGTTTCTCGAAGTTGGCTGTATTCGTGCTACCTAATGTGGACGAGCATTGTCATCCAGAAAAGAGTCCAGGATGTTTGCGTTTTTCGCTTTCTCCAATGTTCAGCAATAACGTGCAGCATTGACTCTTCCCTTTTATTGCATCACGGGTAAATGTAGAAGAAAGACGAAACAAGACATTGGTACTTGCATGTCAATTATCGGGCTCGTACGACCACCCACGTATATATCTTTTCATACGGAAAACGTTCCTCCTATAGTCTAATTTCCACGTTGCCAGGATGTTACACAACAATCGATTGTTCTTTTTCATTATTTCTGAAGGTTAAGATATTTCGACATATACCGAAAAACCAGACAACTGAAGTGATTTTAAAGGTTGAAAATGGAACTGCAAACATGATTAATTTTTATTGAAAAGGAACTGCGAACCATTGTTAAACGCACAATAAAATTTCTTCAGATGGTAACCGCTCGCAATATGGTGGAGAAATTGAAGGAAAAGATTGGTAGGGGAGGCCTGGTAGTTCGATCAAGCTAATTAAAAAAAAAAGTCTCAGAATAAAATTAAGGTAGACTTCCTAACCATAGTAATTCAATACTTAAAACTTGAAGGAGTACATTGTAACTATTGCAATAGATTAATAAGATCAAAGATAAAACCTGTTCCTCGGACGTTGGATCCATATCTATCTATATCTATATATATATATATATATTGCCATGCATTCCTGCTTTTGTTCTATGGCGATAAAGATTGAAACTGGAAATAGTATATAGAAAATATTCTTAAGGAAGTGTTTATCGGAGTTCTACCACTTCTTACTACTCTATGTGATCAAAAGTATCCGGACCACCCCCCCAAAAAAACATACGTTTTTCATATTAGGTGCATTGTGCTGCCACCTACTACCAGGTACTCACTATCAGCGACGTCAGTAGTCATTAGATATCGTGAGAAAGCAGAATGGGGCGTTCTGCGGAACTCAGACTTCAAACGTGGTCATGATTGGGTGTCAATTGTGTCAGAAGTCTGTACGCGAGATTTCCACACTCCTAAACATCCCTAGGTCCACTGTGTCTGTTGTGATACTGGTGGAAACGTGAAGGGGCACGTACAGCACAAAAGCGTATAGGCCGACCTCGTCTGTTGACTGACAGACTGCCGACAGTTGAAGAGAGTCGTAAAGTGTAATAGGCATCTATCCAGACCATCACACAGGAATTCCAAACTGCATCAGGATCCACTCCGAGTACTATGACAGTTAGGCGTGAGGTAAGAAAACTTGGATTTCATGGTCGAGCGGCTGCTCATATGCCACACATCACGCAGGGACGGCTCGCTTGGTGTAAGGAGTGTAAACATTGGATGATTGAACAGTGGAAAAACGAATCACGGTACACAATGTGGCGATCCGATGGCAGGGTGTGGGTATGGCAAATGACCGGTGAACGTCATCTGTCAGCGTGTGTAGTGCCAACAGTAAAATTCGGAGGTGGTGGTGTTATGGTCTGGTCGTGTTTTTCTTGGAGGGGGCATGAACCCCTTGTTGTTTTGCGTGGCACTCTCACAGCGTAGGCCTACATTGATGTTCTAAGTACCTTCTTGCTTCCCACTGTTGAAGAGCAATTCGGGGATGGCGATTGCATCTTTCAACCCATCGAGCACCTGCTCATACTGCACGATCTGTGGCGGAGTGGTTACACGACCATAACATTCCTGTAATGGACTGGCCTGCACAGTGTCCTGACTTGAATCCTATAGAACACCTTTGGGATGTTTTGAAACACCGACTTCGTGCCAGGCCTCACTAACCTAAATCGATACCTCTTCTCAGTTCAGCACTCCGTGAAGAATGGGCTGCCATTCCCCAAGAAACATTCCAGCACCTGATTGAAAGTATGCCCTGCGAGAGTGGAAGCTGTGTTCAAGATTAAGGGTTGGCCAACAACATATTGAATTCCAGAAGTACGGATGGAGGGCGCCACGAACTTGTAAGTCAGGTGTCCGGATACTTTTGATCACATAGTGTAATTCCAAATTTATTCAAAATACAACTACACAGTTAAGAAAGGTAGACATGCTACGAACTAAATTAATGATGCCGTGCATTGTTGAAGTGGGCGATCTCCCCTTAATTCAGGGTTCCTACTGGTCAGGAAAGTCAGGGAAAATGGTGCAGGTCAGGGAAACTGAAGGAAAAAGACTGGAAATCAGGAAAATTCAGGGAAATTTTATAAAAATATATATTTTTTTAACATTAATTTTACACCGATTTCAGCTTAGCCAACCATTAATGATCACGGTATGGGACTTTGCTGAGACTTTTTATGGGTGGTAACTGGAATGTACGTATGAGCAATTGATTATTATTTGTCTCAATAGAAGAAATGTTCTCATATATAAATATTCACCGTTATTTGTTCCTTATTTGTATCTCAACGTCTTCCGACACCAAGACCGGTAGCTAGCCCAAAAATGTACAAACATGTTATAGTTCATTTGCAAGTCTATCGTGAAAATTGTAAGGGGAGGCCCGGCTCCCCTAGACCCCAGTGTATACAGGCCTACCGACACCTCTCATGAAAGTCAGAAATTCCTGCCAAAAGTTAGGGACAGTCAGAGGGAAAAAATTACCAGATTAGTAGGAACCCCGTAATTTCATCCCCAAACTATAACAGTAAGTCTTTCCTAACACCCAACGAAGCGCACACACTGTTTTATAAAAATTTGAGCGTGTTTAATCCATAATCCCGAAAATGTTCTATAAAATTGGGAAGAGTTCGAATTCGCTCCTGCAAGCAATGCAGACTATTGGAGATAAAACAAAAAAAGTTATGGAAGGATTTTTATTTAAATTTTCGGGGGTGCAGGAGTTAAATGAGACTGATATTTGATTGACTTAAACTGGAACAGTGGGTTTTATGCGAAAATCGAGTATTTACGAGTCATCGAACATTTATTTTTTAAACCGGTTCACTATAATTTTCGACTGATTTTAAATGCAAGTAGTAGGAATGATTATGAAGCCTTAAAAAGTATACGCCATGTTCCATGAAAATATATTTTTTACGGAAGAAATCTTAAATCATATTTTTAATCGGACGGGAGGAGGGGTAACTCATACCATATCAGACAGAGGCTCAATTCATCGTTCGTTCTCCACTCATTTTATCTTTAACACAGGGGATTACGGAAAATTCAAAGTTAATATTGTAACAAATTCGAAAGAGCAAGCCTTAAAGAAAATGTACAAATATTACACGAAAACTGAACCAATGCAACGGAAATTGTGTAACTTTTTTTTTTTTTTTTTTTAATTTAGAAGATGTAATCTATGCCACATAAAGTGCTGAATTCACCACTCATTCTTGACTGATTTTCTTCCAAAGCATTGGATTTACTCAACTGGAAAAGTCAAGGAAAACGTAGATTATATTGTATCAAATCTGAAAGAATTTTATAGACAGATTGTGGGAAGAGGGGTAGGAGTAAAAATTCATTACTTTATTTTTTACTGGTTTGCAGCAAGGATGACCGGGAAGCTTCGAATAAAATGTACGACATATTACGTCAAAATAGACCATTTTTTTAAAGCAATAATTATCGTGAACATTTTTAAAATTGCATGTGTGTGCTGGATAAATTCCACTTTCATTTTTCGCAGATTTTAACCCTAAGCTGTGGGAATATTGCCAAGGCCAGAAAGAAAATGTACATTATGTTTTGTCATAATTGATTTTTTTACGTGATTTATATTGGAAAATTGACTTGCATGTACATGTGTAAACTTGCAACATGGGGTACATTTTATCCCCCTTACACTTGCTAGATTGCAGTCTCAGGTAGTAGATATATTTCTATAAGTGGAAGGAAGGCAATTAGTACCATCAAAATGGATAAATTTTTGCCAGTTATCGTGAAACGGCCACACACACAAATGCCAATAGAGTCGAATAGAAGCTTTGCTAACGTTCGGTTCAATTAGTGTACAATTTATTGAAAAGCGTGTGCTTTTGAAGGTGTGTGTGTGGGGGGGAGGAGGCGTAACTGCCCCCTGCCCTATCCAAATGACGCCTCTGTGCTAAACCACAACCAACCAATGTTGAGGTCTGAGAATTGGGCAGGCCAGAAGAAGTGTTAACAGTTCATGAAACTACCGAACAGTATGGATTGACGCATTGACATTGTGGGATATTATGTCATTGCAGAAAAGATCTGGACCATACGATGTACCTGATTATCTAAAATGCCCACATAGTTACTCCCAATAATTAGTTCTGTAAGCGTACGCTAGGAAATTGTGGCCCATACCATCAGAAAGCCGTCGTTGATATGGAGAACACAGTTGGAAGCAAACACGGCCTATTGTTGGAAATAAAGTGAAAGAGGGTCCACGTGTTTCCACCTCTCAATGAGAAGTCTTGTATTTTCTTGTTCATAAAAGAACTTGAATGAAACAAAGATGAATCACTTTCAAGCCAAGGGATTAACACTTCCTTCGTACGAATGCAAGAAGAGGAGATGAATTTTGACGAAGCTTCTTTCGTTCATATGGCTGGTTGGTCTCAAAACGATTCAAACCAACAGGAGCTATTCATATTACTTTCAGTTTAGCTTAAGTTAAGTTGACAACACGATACCAGCGAGTTGTTTGGAAATACTAATGAACTGGCGGGAAGCGGCTCTCAAAACATGAATTGTAAGAATCACTTTGCTCCTGCAAGCCTGTATTATGTTTTCGTTACTTCCATTTCCATATGTAATCTTTGTGTCTATTTTGACATCAATGCACATTTTCCGTATATTTAAAAGAACAGCTCATTAGTGCTTACATCAACTAGTTGGAAGATTTGCTAGGACAAATATATTTGTATTACAATTAATACACAAGTCAATGCCAAACACAATTTTACGAATAAACTGAATAACACAAAAGGACATTATTAACAACGATCATATTCAAAATTTCTGGCTTACAACTAAGACAGAGTTCTTTATTTATTTCTGGGCTTTAGATCTCACCTTTTTCCCCTTTATGCTCAAGGAAACAAAAATAAATGAATAATGATTAAATAAATGCTGAAAGGACAATACCATGCCGTGAACGGGATTCGAACCAGCGAAGATATATCCTGCGATCCCTAGCCTAACACCTTACATTTCTCGAACATGACAGCCGGTATAAAATAGAAAATGCCAGTCTAATTTATCTAAAAATGTTTTCCTAACACAAGCTAAGAATGAAGAAAAATTTCAGAAGAAAACTTACCTGTGCTGAGAGATATACATGATGGGAACGCCAGGAATTTTTCTTATTCGACGCTTGAGGTCCTTATCACAGGTGGCAACAATGTAGCATTTATGCTGGAAAATAACAAATATCGTATTTTAGTACTCCCAGAGAGAAAGTCACTGCACACAAATATTTTAAAAATTGACAAACTAAAACAGTAATCATTATTGTTGTTTGTCTGCTAGCAGGAGTGTTGATCTAATGTTAATCTTTAACAAGAATTTCGATAACTTGTATTTCAGAAGGTAGTTCATAGTTTTAAAATATATTTCCTGAATGTATCTCCGTTAATAATGAGTCGGGTATAACACTTTTCTTTTGCGCTTTAACACAAAGATCATTACCTATACGATTCATCATATGATGCGAGAAAGTATCTTCTACTAGGGAAGTGGTACAGACACAAACCATAACTTTAATAGTTGGTTGATCATGAAAATGCCACAGTTTCTACTTTTCCACTCCTTTAAATTTCTCTATGTACAGCATTTTTCAGATGGGAAGCGGCATGGCCTTGAGTTGGCTTTACGCGGCGTCCAATTGGCTTTGAGCGGTGTTGACAATTCGCGACAAGCAGTTCTGCACGCTGACTTCTCGCGCTACTGCGAATCTTGACAATAGCAGAGGCGCTTATTAGAAATATTGTATTAGCACATTAACTGCTCACTTTACGAAGTAGAGAAAAGAATTACGAACACATACGTGAAAACTACATCTTTTTATGACAACTGGTTGTCATGATACACGCTTTGAAAGGTTTCCATATAAAACAATTAGTAAAACGAGCGTTGAGTCCCGTCTAATTTCCAATGGATTTTTCTTCGATTTGGAAATGGAACTCAACTTTTATTAAAGGATAATCAGGGGTGTAACCAACAGGTTGTTCTAGGGGAACATTACTTTCAGGGGGAGGAAAGCTTTTCACGCATTAAAATCAGAACAAATGACCTCTTTCAGGATATGAAAGCATTTTAACTCACCATGTATACTATACACATATGTTTTCTCGATGCTACCTTAACAAAAGACGGATCTTGACAGTACTGAAGTTGAAAAGCGGATTGTAAGAGATAAATCAACAAGCTATTCATAAGAAAACAAATGCTGTTTCTAGCAGTCTGTTTATCCGACTTTGTGTTTATGTAGGTTAAAATACTAAAGGGAAAAAACTCGAAAAAATATCAACTCAGATATTATTATGCAATAATATAGTAGTGAAAGATCCTGGGGGGACTGAGGGAGCCAGGGCCCTCATTTTATTTGTAAATGTGCAATATTAGGCATAATTTGAATGCAATTTGTCACAAAATCATCATATATGCTTTCTGCATCTGAATGCACCCCCCCCCCCCAATTTACAGAGAAATCAGCGTCCTTGTAATTAGGTACAGAAACTGTATTGATGATGTTTTCCTTTTTCTTTTTTTAAAAATCTTATTTTATTATAAACGTTCCTAATTTGCATTAACTATTAAATAAGTTTACTAAACATATACTAGATGAACCTCATTTCGGGGCTGGAAATAGTTTGGAAAGTCAAGGCCCTCTTTTCCCCCGTTTCTACACCCTTGAGAATAGTAAGCGATCGAATTAAATAACAAGCCTCTGCAATTTGATTCATTTATATATATTCGATTCCCGGCGGGAGCTCATGTGGAAGAACAGAAGGTATGGGACATTCGTAATATTGTTTTGAAATTGCCTTCATGCAAGATTCTTCCTTATTCAACAGAAGAAACGCAGTATGATTTTTTTTCTTCGTTTCAATACCTTACGTATGTGTGGCCAATTACGTAATCCTTCTTTACTCCTCTAGCAGGGATGCAAAAGCACCAGGCGTCTGAGTGGTGTCATAAATTATTGTAACCCAAAACAAACTCGACCATATCGCGTTGCTTACGAATCAGATGGATTGTTGTTGTGAGACCTACATCAAGTATAAGAGTATGTTATTATAGGAACAGACATGGAAGCAAAGGAGCTTATTGTGTGTGTAGGAACGCAACTTCTCTTCTAGCATAAACAGAATTCATCAGTGTCTAGATTGCTTTTTTTCGTGGTAGTTCATTTGTTCTCCAAAATTATAGTTGACAGTGTCTTTAAGGAAACCGAGTACAAGTGCGGAATTTTCTTCAAAAAAAAAAAAAAAAAAAAAAAAAAAAGTGCTACGAAGTGAAGCTCGAAGAATTATTTTTTTGTGTTTATAATTTTTGGAACTCATAATAAAAAATTTACAAGAGTCAGATTCAGACAATGGCGAAATATTAATTGACATAGACGATAGTGAAAGTAGTGTTGAAGACGAACGTTTAGCAGTTCCACTGGAATAAGTTAATAGGTAGGTTATTCAGTTGCTATATATACTTCTAGGATACACAGCCAAAATCTTTGAGTTTGCTGGAATAGTATATTTACATTGTGAATAATGTTGCCAATGTATGTGTAATAATCTCAACTAGAGGAAGAGCGAGAAGGGAAAGGGGAGTCCGAAATTCGGCAACACCGCGCGGAATATCCCACAGCATTGGCTACTGCCCGTGATGCTTTACATCTGAAAAACACAATAAAAGGGTAAATATACACCTGATTGACTGATCCAACACTCATGCCAAACCACTTAAGGTTAAACAATTGAAACTTAGACGGTGCATAGGATTTGTAACGATAAGGTACCACGAACGAAGGACATTTGCAAACGCCGTGCGACTGGAGAGAAATGGGGGCTTCAATTATTATAAGATCTCGGAATCCCTTAAGTTTAGAGACATAAAATATTTTCCACCGTACAAGCTTTGCTTTCGACAGACTTAAATCTGATTTAACCTATTCCCTGAGCAAAACAATACGTTTATTCTTTATTAAAAAAAAAAAAAAAAAAATCAACGTGTAACAGTTTCGCCACTGAGTGTCTGATGAAGCCAAAGTGGATAGTTGGTTAAACTGTTACACTTTTTTTTTTTTTTTTAATCAACGTACTGTCTTGCTCAGCAAGAAGTTTAAATCAGATTTAAGACACAAAATGTAACATTTGCACTTTTCATTTAACTTGGAATTTGGTATTAGGAGTTTTCATTTTAAAATAGTTGATTAAGCGTTCCAGCGTTTTTTGTTATTTGAGTTAGAAGGAAAGAAATAGGGTGCAAGTGGGTGGTTCAGTTTTGTAGTTCAAATATTAAAAAAGAAATCAAACAGTAGTCAATTATTTGAAATAAAAAATTGATTCTTAGCAGTTCAGCCCGGCAGAAGTTTGCAGATAATGCGCGAAGCGTGCCACGAAAAATGAAATGAAATCTTTAAGTTTTACGTCCCACGGTTATGCCGGTTAGGCTAAAGGAGACGGTGGTGATGAGAGATGAGTGAAATGAAGAAAGTGGGAGGAAACGGGAGAACCCCGAGAAAACCCACGAGCACGGTGTTTGTCCACCACAAAGTTCACTTGGCGGGGTCTGGGATCGAACCCGGGACCCCAAGTACCAGAGGTGAACGCTCTACCACTGAGCCACCGCGCCCCCCACCGTGCCACGAAGATTCATACACGTGAAGGTTTAATATGTATTAAATGTTACTCTCCCCGTGCGAAGAACGGACTTATGCTAGTTTCCAACACAAGGACTGTATCTTTCTTGAAAGCACTATATGAAACAAGATAGCAAGTAAGCGACGGAACGTGTCTGTTCACTATAATACGACTTTGTAAAAAGAAGCACGTCGGATAGAATGGTGCAATATTCTTTACGTGTAGATAGTGGGGCCATATACGCTCTTTTGTTTTTTTGACGTCTTTCCACTCCCTGTTATTCAATATAAAATTCTGCAACTTGTGTATATGTACAACTAGCAAATGGCCTCACGTGTTGCTATAGACTAGTGTTGTCAACAGCTCAGCTCAGTTGGGCCGAACCGAGCCAGCTCGAGCCGAGGGCTCACCTGAGCTGAGCCGAACAAAACTTATGCCTTACCCCAACAGAGCCAGCTTGAGCCGAACTGAGCCAATGGCTCATTCGAATCGAGCCGGCTTGAACTGTTGGCTCAGCTGAACCGAGCAGAGCCGAGGCGTTTGACATCACTACTGTAGACAATATTTTTCGTTCTTTCTTCTGCACCTTTCATATACACAGTGTGCTCCATAGGTTCCCGGAGTGATTTTGTTTACCGCGTTTTTACCAACTCTATTTGTGGGGGCAGTGATTGAATTACGCAGTACTGAGTGCAAATTGGCGTTAGTGTAGTTGCAGTAGTTTAGAAAACAACACTGGTGATTCCCACCGTTGTTGTTAGTCTGTGTCAAAGTGTGAAACGGATGAGACGGATGAACAACGTGTAGCGATTAAATTCTACTGTAAAACAGATATGTCTGCAACAGACACGCTAAAGTTATTCAGAAAGCTTTTGATGATGCATCATTAAGCCAAACAACCGATTTTGAGTGGCACAAAGAAGTCTCGACAGAGTAAGGAGTCACTGAAGGACAACGAGCGCAGTGATCGGCCCACAACACCACCACCACCGTCGCCAACATTGCCACAAAAGATCGAAAAGTGACTTCGCAGTTAATAGGAGATGCACTTAATATATCAAACACTTTAGTTTCACGGCAACAAGGACTTAATAGATTCTGGATCGAAAACTAATCGTAACCTTGCATGATCCCCCTTACTCTCCATACGTGTCTCCGCCCGATTTTTATTTTTCTGTTCCCCAAGGTGAAGTTGCAACTAAAGGGTGAAACATTTGATACCATCAAGGAGATTAAAAAAACTGGACCGATCAGCTGAACAGGATTTCCGCAGCAGTTTTTCCAAGGCCATGAAAAAAAGCTGCAGATACGTGCTCAGTAGTGTATTGCTTCAAATGGAGCCTATTTTGAATAAAGAAATTAAAAAGAAATGACAGCAGCTTCTTTATTTTACTTCCAATGGCATTATTCCGGGAGTCGCACTGTATACAAATCGTCTTAACTCGAAGTTGCGCATGGAATTCGAACGTCTACTATAAGCATCTCAGTGAACTATCTTATTCCTTTTCCTTGTAAGTCACTCATCAGAAATGCCGAAACACGTGTTTAATTACTAGATTTGCAAATTATGCTACGCATACGTGTCGCTAGTCTTATAAAACGGGTATGTCCATCCGTCAGTCTCACTGCAGGTATTAGAGCAAAAACGGTATGAGATATCGGAAGCGGTCTTTTGCAATCGATTCGGCTTTCATGTTCTCTGTTACCCTTCACTCAAACTGGAAAAGGTTGAAATCAACCTTTCCGGTTTCAACGTTGATCGCCCTTAATAATATTAATAATAATAATAATAATAATAATAATAATAATAATAATAATAATAATAATAATAATAATAATAATAATAATTAATAATAAATAAATAAATAAATAAATAAATAAAACGGTTAGAAAGCGACAAGCAGTTCTTTTGGACCGATTCAGCGGCTCAGAAAAGCGTGCATTTTCGACCTGTAACACAGCTAAAACCAGAAGTGGTAGATCAAGTGGTATCAAGTACTTCTGGTCAGAGCCGTAGTTAAGGGGGGGCAGCGGGGCGCCCGCCCCGGGCGCTGATAGCAAGGGGCGCCGCACGAGCAAGGAAAAGAAAAAGTGGTGTTGAACATGAGTAAAAGACGAGTCTCCCCCAGAAAGTATTGGCGACCTATTAGATAAATATTGCTGTAGGTTATCAATGAAATACATATATTTCTTAAAAATTTTCTGCTCGCTTCGCTCGCAATGCAAGAGTTTAAATAAGTCACAACAAGTTTTTACTTATTACCTGAATATTTATTATACATGATTTCTTAATGATATGTGGTATACAAGGTGCCGAGTAATGACTTATAGTGTACGCATGAGCATTTTCAAAATCAGAAACGAGCAAAGTCGTGTTCGGCGTTTTGACAGTGATGAATTTGCTGACTTTAAAACGTTTTTCTACCCAATCGGATTAATCACGAGGCACAGTGGGGCCAAAGCACTGAATTCTTGGCAAAAATAAGAATTCGCAATATGAAGCGGAAAGTTAAAATCAATTAGTTCGGCGTACGCAGTGGCTACAATAATGTTATTTCGACATTATTTAATCAAAAACATAGAGTTTTACATCATAAAAGGAAATATTCCTTGTATTCGCGCCTAAATTATATAACAGATTATATGATTGGCATAAAGAAACGCGTGGGCAATATGCTTTGATTTGGCAATTTACGATTGGCTTATATGCTTATGTATGAAAGGAAAAAGTGTACTTATTCATTTTACAACTGAAGAGTAATAAAACTGAAGAAAAGTTCTTGCTTCTCAAAATTAGTTCAAAGTTGTGGAGGATTCGTTATGACAATGAAGATGCAAAGACGCTTCAATACATAAAAAGTATCTCATCACAAGTTCTCGATATGAATATATTATCAGATATATTAAACATATTATGATTTACAAGCATCAGTAACCTGTTCAGGTTGTTTCATATATTGCATCGTGCATTACGTGAGCTAATTTCAGAGCTTGATTGGAACACTGAGCTGGAGCGAGCGGAGGCTCATTACAGTTGATTCCAATGCCACTTCTGTGCACGCATCACAAAAAACACAATACTGAATTGATCAACACCATTTTAATATGGTTATATCTTATGGTCCATAGATTGTTTAGCATTGGCGTTTCAAAATGTCGCCACCATTAATCAAATATGTTTGACTAGAGTTTAGTTCTGTTGGTGAATGACAGAGAAGTATGACTAGATGTTGGAAACAAGATCTATCTGGGGGCAAAATTCCCAGAATAGACCTATATTCAACTTTGTCACTGCGTGCATGGGGATCACACGTCTAATAACCTAACACTTGTTCTCACATTCATCCCAGTTCAATTCAAAAGCAGCATTGCATCCAGAATGCGGTTTTTCTCAAACATTTTCATGTGCTATATTTTCCAAACGTGCAAATATGTGCAGGTTTTCTCTTTGCATACAGTAAGAACAATGTTTCTGTTACGACATATTAAAAAATCACAAACATATTATGCCATATGTTCTAGTAAAATGCCATTCTATCGTTTGACCATAGTTTATATGCTTTCAGTACCACAGCATTTTCCAAATATGATATTAAGTAGGGGATTATCATAAGGATATGATGATGATATTAGCATCATTGCTAATGTGATTATTGACTACACATCACATCAATATTCTAAATATACAAAACGATACATACATGTCGGTCGTGTCACCATGTTTACCAGCCACTGAATATCTACACGCAATGTAGAAATAGTCGCATTCAAAATCAATTTCCTATCTTCTGTCATTCCTATCTTCTCTCCGGCTTCAGCGGATAACCAAATTTACACGTCCCATGAGTTCATTGTAAGTTGCTATCACTTATTTTCCTGCACACTGTCTTACGTGTACACTATCAAGGCTTCATTATAACAAATTATATCGAGTCAATCTTTTACTTCATTCTTCGAGTTTTTGCTACGAATTGCCTGGTTTGGCCCCACTCTGCAACGGTGAGAATGAAGGTATGAAAGTGAGAAGAGTGTAGAGACACATTCAAGCTGCTGTTTGTTTGATAATATTAAAAATAAAGGTAAACGAGGGGAACAATAACATTTTCGAACTTCAAGCAGTTGTAGAATAGGGGCTTAAGGGATCAGAACTTAGCCCAAAGAAGTTCAATTTTTTTAGATACTAATCACTACCAATGATTTACTTTTAAATTCCATTAACATATGAAATTCTTCCAGTTTGAAGAAATTTATTGGGATCATTTTTTCATCAACTTTTTGTATTGCCAGCATATTATTTTGTGCATACGTGTCTAGTTATGTCATGTTTTTATCTATCTACATACATACAAAACATAAGTACGCACACTCTTAATTAAAGTACGTGTTAGTGTATTTTAATATGTTAATTAATAATAAGTAGCTTAAATTCGGAACTTTCATTCATTAAGAAATTAAGTAATTACTATAATTTCAGACATATGTAGTAGCCAAAGTATATTTTGGATTTTAAGTACAAACATTGAACATATTCTTCACCTCCATCGATCAATATTTAGAAATTCACAAAGAAGGCTCCTTCTGAATTTCCATTACATTTCACAAAATATTTTTTACCGTAAAAAGATCGAAATTAAAATGTTATTGATGTGGTCACATACAGAATAAAATTAAAATGTTTACAATTATTATTGGAAATTAATACTGTCACTCATTTCGAACAATTTAGAAGCACATAGTTTTTAATGTATTGAAATTTAATTTCTTATCGATAGTATTAAACGTTGTAAATAGTAGTAATTTTCCTGAACTGTTCTCCTAGTGAATTTGTATACAACCAAACATAGTTTTGTCAATCTTAACAAAAAGCCCAAAATAAGACTTGAAAACAGCTCTTATTTGAAAAAGGATACATAATGATCGTTTTTTTCTTATTGCAATGGTCTTTCCAAGATGATTTATAAAAATTCAGCGTAGCATAACAACAAAAGCTGCTTTTCTTATATATAATGATTGGTAAGACTGGTAAGATGAGTGTAGGGGCGCCGAATTCTACTTCGCCCCGGGCGCCGAAATCTCTAGCTACGGCTCTGCTTCTGGTTTCAATATTGATTTCCACAGATCAAAAACGGTAAGAAATATCTAAAAGTTGGTTTTGGAATAGGTGTAGCGTTGAAACACTAGATTCCATCTCCTT
This sequence comes from Thermobia domestica, assembly GCF_964235325.1. Lineage (NCBI taxonomy): Eukaryota > Metazoa > Arthropoda > Insecta > Zygentoma > Lepismatidae > Thermobia > Thermobia domestica. Next base: position 295,041,092 of record NC_137460.1, on the reverse strand, counting down.
GATTAATTCCCTATCAAACCGGAAACCGCTGAAATTAAGTTTTCGTTTTCAAAGCTGATGGCAATAGAACAAAAAAGATATCAGCGACTAGCTGTTTCTTTGGAACCGATTCACCGTTTCAAGAATAGATTTCATTTCTTCCGTTAGCCCTCTATTTAAACCGGAAGTGCTAAAAATCAAGCGTTTCCGGTTTCATCGTTCATCGCCATAGAACAAAAAGGGTAATAAGACCGACGAGCGGTTTCTTGGAATCGATTGACTGTCTCAAGAAAATAAACTATATCCAAGCATAATATCCTACTGAAACCGGAAGTGGCAGACATTTATTAGTACTTCCGGTTTCAACGTTGATCGAGATATAATAAAAACGGTAATACATAGCGGTAACCCGCTTTTCGGAATCGATTCAGCACTTCAAGAATAGGTTCTATTTTCTCCGCTAGCCCTATCTTCAAACCGGAAGTGGTTGAAATCAAATACTTCCGATGCACAGTGGGGCGAAAACGCAAAAAGCTGGCCAAAAGTAAAAAAAAAAACGAAAGTTAGTAAAATAGGAATTTTTTATGTAGTTGGCTAGAGTGATGTTAGAAGGGCCCAAATCCATAAATAGAATAGGGTTTTTTACTTTATTCCGACTACCTGAGCCACTCTTCAGCAGGTCCAATGCGTAGAGAACAATAGAAGAATTGTAACGCGTCCGTTTAAACGATTGTAACTTTCGAACGCGTTCATAGTTTTTAAATCTGTAAAGTTTTCCTATATCGTACTGGTAAGTACAATAAGTGTATGAAGTGAAAAATTAATAATAATGATGTAATAATTTATAATTTGAATCGCAAGTCAGGCAAAATTTTCACATTGTTTATATATTTTATTAACTTAAAGCGTTGAAAACATTATGTGCACCCTCGTGCACCACGTTCATATTTTGTAGAACGGTAGTCTGAATATTAATTATTGCTGTCGACAAAAACGTAGCTGCCAAAACGTGCCAATTACGAAGCGTGTTGATGTTAATTATTGGTCATTAATGCTACAGTGACAAGCCGTTGCAGTTATCATAACCGAATCGAATACCACTAATTTGTGTCATTTAAGTAATAATACATTTCTAATAAATAAGAACGTAAGTAACAAGTAATTGTTCATCAAAATATGTGAAAAAAGTGAATGTTGTTAAAGATATATTGTGAAAATTACGAAGTATGTTGACATTCTTGTTATTCCGCCATTGTGTTTTTTTCAACTTTAGTTGCAGAATCGTAATCAGCAACCTCAATGACCCCTTTATCGCCACTTTTGAGAATATTTCTACGACTTTTTCGACTTTTGCAAATTTTATTCCGCCATTTTGGATTCGCCATTTTGTTTTTTTGAACGTTAGTTGCAGAATCGTAATCAACAATCTCAATAACCCCTTAATACTAAATTTCATTCAATCTGAATATAGTTATCATATTTTGGCCAGCTTTTTGCGTTTTCGCCCCACTGTGCGATGTGAACGCTGTTGCCATAGTATAAAAGCGGTAATAAATAGCAAGAAGTCTTTTTGAAATCCATTCAGCGTCCCAAGAAAAAAACACTATATTCACCCGTAATAGTATACTAAAAGCAGAAGTGGTGAAATGTATTAATACTTCCGGTTGTAGCACTCATCACCGTAGAGAGAAAGCGGTAAAATATCATGAGTAATGGCTTCCTGATATGGATTCAGTGCCCCAAGAGCAAGCTTTATCTCCTCTACTTTTACCCCTCTAATAAAAACCGGAACTGGTAAAAATCTATGATTTTCAGTTTCACCATACTGAGAAACGGTAATAAATAGCGAGAAGCAGGTTTCGGATTTAAGACCGCAAGAACAGTTTCCATTTTTGACTTATTCCTCAATTCCAAACAGGAATGCTAGAAATCTACTATTATTTTCAGTTTAATGTTGATTCCTATACAGCGTAACAGTAACGAAAGGCGACCAACGACTTTTATATTAATTCAGTATCCGAAGAATAAACTTTACCCCAGCTTTATTCCTCTACTAAAATTGGAAATAGCAGTAACTACTAGAATTTTCGGTTTCTATATTCCTTCCTTCCCCCCCCTCTCTCTCTCTCCCTCCTTCTCTTTCTCTCTCTCATTCTCTTTTTTTCTCTTTCTCTCTCCTTTTCTCTCTCTCCCTCCCTCCTTCTCTCCTATCTCTCTCTTCTCTCTCCTTTTCTCTCTCTCCCTCCTCTCTCTCTCATTCTCTCCTTTTCTCTCTCTCCCCCTCCTTCCCTCCTTTTCTCTCTCTCTCATTCTCTCCTCTCCTCTCTCTCTCCTTTTCTCTCTCCCCCTCCTCTCCTTTTCTCTCTCTCCTTCTCTCCTCTCTCTCTCTCTCTCTATATATATATATATAAATGAAAATGACTATATTCGTGACTTCGTACCTCTTGAACCGATCTCGATTTAATTTTAAGATTAAGTTCAGGCGTGGGATGGTTTTCATTATTTTAATTTGACGGTGTACCTTAGGGGAGGGGGAAGCGGAATTGATATATAAAAATCATCGAAAATGAGCGATATTCGTATCGAATCTATAGTTTTCGGAGATTATGAGACGAACAGTGACACTTCCGATGCAGTTTAAATCGAAATTCAGCCTTTTATGTCCAAAATGAAACGTATTCTCACCATGTGAAGAACGGGTATTCTGCTAGTATTGTAATAATTGTAAATTAGAGTAAGAAACCATTTTTGATATGGCTTCGGCGCTGGAAGAACAGCTTTCATCTCTCATATTATACTTCCATTGCAGCTGGCAGTTATATATCTCTTTCAATATTGACCTCGCATAGTTTGGGAGGCTACCGAAGTTTCACAACCATGAAATGGAATCCACTTCTTTTAAATGAACACTCCAAATACCACATTTCACATCTGTAACGTTAAGGGATTCCGAGGTACTGGTAATTTTTTTATATATATATATATATATATATATATATATATATATATATATATAATAACCGCAGACTCCATTTCTCCTTCCTGCCTTCGCCATCTTTTCTTTCTTTTTGGGTTGTATATTTTTGACCTACTGCACGGACAATATTCAACACAAACTCTATTCAACTTTCAGCGTCTCTAATGTTACATTCTAAACGCTGGCAATATTCCTCCCTCTCCGTCCTCTCTGGTGACTCACTTTAACCTTTATACATCGGGCAGGGATACTGGTGATCCCCCTAATTATCACCGGGTAATGAATGATAACTCGTTGGATAGTTTATGGAATGGTGATTCCAACGAGGTAACACTTGTACAATTCACGCACTCTATTCGTAGAAGAAAAACAAGAAACAAAAAACCCTTTAAAAAATAAAAAATAAAATTGAATTTGGGGGGCCATGGCAACACTAACAGTCACTCTACGCTGAAACAATGAAGCTAATGTGTAGACAATACACTTGTGATAATAATATTAAAAAATGGTAGTCACTGCAACTATACAAAGCGAGATAAAAGTTCAGATAAGAATTCTTATAAAAACGCCCTGCATATCATTTTCTAAGGGCTGTTGCAGACCTTCACGTTGTGGCCCTCGTGACCTCCCTAATAACCACGGTGTCATAATTCATACATCGTTGGAAACCTTATGGATTACAGATTTCAACGAGGTAATTATGTTTTTAGACCAATTCAGTGAAAAGATATCTTGTCTTACATGGAACCGTCCGGAAAATAAATGAAGGGTACGGAGAAAAAACAAGGAATGTCCATGTGTGAGGTTTTTCGGGTGCTTTGTCCTATCTGTTGGTGACTCTTGGTACTATTTGATTGTATATGCCATGCATGCGTAGATGTAAAAATGTCCATGTAAAAGGGGCAAAAGATGTAACTAACCCTATTCTTTTTACGTGGTTTTCAATATTAAAACGCCGTTTTCTCGTAAATGCAGTTTTGTGACATTCCTTCTTTTTTCCCCTTACCCTTCAAATATAATTTACGTTAAAAAACTGAGACTGAAAAAGTTGGCTAAGTTTGTCTCTCCCGTTCTTCCCTCACATAACCAATAAGCACTTTTGTAGGGTATTAGCGTGTACTGGACTACTTCATTTCTTCACATACCAATTTTTATGACTATGCCTCCAAGTGTGGGGAATGGTCCCCCAAAAGAACCCAATGCAAAAACAAAAAAACACGAACTTTACCGTCCCCTCTCTGCCGTGGTACCCCCAGATGCATAAAATGCCTATCGGCGGCAAGCTACATCCTTCAGGAACACATTGATACCAAAATTATCTTCCTAGCTTAATTAGAGGCTGAGCTAGTAATGTTTAAAGCCTTGACGCAGCAGGTGTCCTTTGGCGTTTAAAGGTTAACACAGCTTCTCACATATCTGATATCGCTAGACTTATCAAAGGCAAGTTACGTAGGCATCCTGAGACCTACTGTCTTTAAAAAAAAAAAAAAAAACTAATCACATTTTGTATTCTCCAGAAATCCTACGACGCTGACTTAATCCTGCCTCTATACTTCTTATCTAATGATCGATTGGAACAAAATTCGCAAACTGTTACTGACACATAAGTACAAAATACAATTAAAAAAAAAAAAAAAAAACTGTTAAGTCTTATTACCTGTGAAACTCTCAGAGTGATGCAGTCATCGGCATACGTTCCTTTATGCAGACACGGCAGCCGCTCAAAACGTGGGTCTTTTATTATCCTTAATGCCACTCGGTACTTGCTGCCCAGCTTCTCCAGTTCACCCATCACGCAATCTGTTATGTACGGAATGCCTGAAACAGCAACAGAAACTCAGTTTCTAGCTTCTTTTAGGATATAAAAATAAAATATACATGATAGTTATCACAAAAGCACTAGAAAAAACTATATAGGCACTTTTAAGCTTTTTAAGCAGTTTTCTGTCGTAAATGTAGGAGAGAGAGAGAGAGAGAGAGAGAGAGAGAGAGAGAGAGAGAGAGAGAGAGAGAGAAAAGAAGGAGAGAGAGTAAAATTTAGATGACGACGATCACGATCCGACAGGGGTTTGGTTCAATGGCCACGGGATGTTGAAGCACTTAGTTTTTGTTCCCATCACCTAGGCTTAGTACAATCCTCACACACACTTATAGTTGATATGTTAAACTCAAGAACTATGTCCGACACTCCTTCCACATTATTTCATACCTACAATCTGGCCTCTTCTGAAGTCATCTATTACTTGCCACGGCTTACTGTGGTTCAATTCTACCCAGCGCACAGCAAATAACTTGCCTTGAATACGTTTACTGAAGTGGTTTGGCTACGATGTTTACATATCTATATCTATCTATCTATCTATATATATATATATATATATAGGGTGTTTCAGATAAAACGTCCAGTGCTTATAAATCCGAAACTGCTGAGAACAAAAAGATGAAACAAAAACTGAGATAGGAAAATGTCATAGGGCGCATCACATGGTGTTTTTGTGGTGACTCCCAGGGCACTCCTTCAAGGGGGCCCAGGGGCCAACTTCAAATTTTCAAATAGGAACATGTATTGAATCATACCTCATTCAATAGTACTTGAAAAACGAAACAACTTTTGTAGGAAACAATTTTCGATTTGGGCCACCGTTTTTAAATGGCCGCAAAAAGTGGGTCCTATATCAGATAAAACGTCCAGTGCTTATAAATCCGAAATGGCTGAGAATAAAAAGATGAAACAAAAACTGAGATAGGAAAATGGCATAGGATGCATCACATGGTGTTGTCGTGGTGACCCACAGGGCCCTCCTTCAAGGGGGCCCAGGGGCCAACTTCAAATTTTCAAATGGGAACATGTATTGAATCATACCTCATTCAATAGTCCTTGAAATACGAAACAACTTTTGTATGAAACAGTTTTCGATTTGGGTCACCGTTTTCAAAATGACCGCAAAAAGTCCTGTATCAGTTTGAAGTTGGCACCTGGGCCCCCTTCAAGGAGTTTCCTGAGGGTCACCGCAACAACACCACTTGATATGCTTTATCATCGTTTGTATCTCAGTGTTTGTTTCATCTCTCTATTCTCAGCCGTTTCTGATTTAGGTCTATAAGCACTGGACGTTTTATCTGATACAGGACCCACTTTTTGCGGCCATTTAAAAACGGTGGCCCAAATCGAAAATTGTTTCCTACAAAAGTTGTTTCGTTTTTCAAGCAGTATTGAATGAGGTATGATTCAATACATGTTCCTACTTGAAAATTTGAAGTTGGCCCCTGGGCCCCCTTGAAGGAGGGCCCTCGGGGTCACCACCAACACCATGTGATGCGCCCTATGACATTTTCCTATCTCAGTTTTTGTTTCATCTTTTTATTCTCAGCCGTTTCGGATTTATAAGCACTGGACGTTTTCTCTGAAACACCCTGTATAATGGATGTTATTTATCTTATAAACAACATATATTCATTACTCTAATCTGGATGCCTGCAAAAGGTTTGTTTTGAATTTTTCAGGTTTTCCAAGCCTTTTTACGTCTAGATCTGATTAATGAAGTAAGGAAGGTCTAATTTTCTTTAAAACAAAAATGGGTAATTTTGTTCTATATAAGAATAATATAGGAAATAGTCGATTTAGTCACACCAGTTTCTCAATCGGTGCGAATTCAATGATATATGACGAGTGAAAAAAGCACGACTGGGCCGGAAATTGAACTAAATGTCCAGATTACCTTGCAGTACCCAGTCCGCTCCGGAAACAATCATATATATATATATATACTGTCTAAAATGCGGTGGTCGGAGTGTTCAGGAAATACGCTGGGTAATGTAGTGGCTAACGCAACAGCATGGTAATTTGGAGACCCGGGTTCAATTCTCAATTCAACAGTACATTCTTCACTCTTTGTATAATATTAGTTTTTTTTTTTTTCAATTAGTGTATACACCATAAATACTCTTCAATTAATTATTGTGCAACCACGAGTCAAAAAATCCATTATAGTAAATATTTTATGATACTATAAAATTGATGTAATATAAAACCGTCTAGCAGCTCATATAGCCTTTGGAGACTGTGAAGATTGGCAATATAGCATTAGCAGAATTTGTTAATTTTTAGTTTATAGCTTTAATATCTCACCTATTGCAGGTAAAAATGAAATGAAATCTTTAAGTTTTACGTCCCACGCTTATGCCGGCTAGGCTAAAGGAGACGGTGATGATGAGAAATGAATGAAATGGTGGAAGGAAGAAAGTGGGAAGAAACGGGAATACCACGAAAAATCCCACGCACATGATGTTTGTTCACCACAAAGCTCGCACATTATTGCAGATGTCCTACATATTAATTAGACTAATTTTTCGGTTGATCGTGCTGCAACGCAAAAATTAGCCACCATTAATATCTAAAACATTCAGAATAAGGGGAAGAATTCATATACATAAAATTTTCGTACTCAATACGTTGGTGTATAGTATAAGATAAGTCCTTGTTGATTTTGAGTTTAACGTCCCTTTCAGCAGCGAGGCTATATGAGACGGGACCTACAGATTAACGTAAAACATGAACCACATGAGCTCCCGCCGGGAATAGGACCCGGGTCTCCCACGCCAAAGGCGCGTATGGTAATCGCTTAGCCACGGAGGAGCTCTCCTTCAAATTGTAAAGTTGCAACTATGTTTACACTGTTTCCTGTCATACCCCTTCAATGACTGCTCGATTTTAATGCAACTGTTTGCAGGTTCAAATCTGTGCGGAATGTAACGACTCTGTGAAATTTCGAGATGCAGTTCAGATCCCCTCTAATAGTATGTTCTGTCATTCATAACCTGAGATTTCTGTCGTCACTATATGGTTATCATCTTAGAATGGAATCTTGGTTCAACTCTCTGTAGAATAAAGTTTCATAAGTTTCAGGGCTGAAATGAGGCGTTAAACAAACGAATGTCCATGACGTAAACGTACATCACGAAAAGGAAATGAAATGAAATCTTTGAGTTTTACATCCCACGGTTATGCCGGTTAGGCTAAAGGAGTCTGTGATGATGAGTAATGAATGAAATGGTGGAATGAAGAAAGTGGGAGGAAACGGGACAACCCCGAGAAAACCCACGCACACGGCGTTTGTCCACCACAAAGTTCACTTGGCGGAGGCTACGTACATCACGAATGTCAAGGATTGTCTAAAGGAAACTAGTGACTGTGAAGAAGCAATTCAATACCAAGTTATACGAATGAGAGTTTCAGTTAACTTGGATGGGCAATGATTATGTCCATATATAAAAATGAAAACTACTATGTTTGTGACTTAACCAACTCTTGAACCACTCGACCGATCTCCATCAAATTTTCAAGATAGATGAGGTTTGGGCCTGGGATGGTTTTTATCATTTCACTTTGACGGTGCAACTTTGGGGAGGAGGAGTGGGGAGATACATAAAAATGATCGAAAAGACCGATACTAGTGTCGAATCCATAGTTTTCGGGGTCGCTGAGATGAACAGTGACACTTCAGGTGCCGTTTACATCCAAATTTACCCCTTTATGCCCAAAATGAAATGTATTCTCCCCGTGTGAAGAACGGGTATTTTGCTAGTGGCTTAAATAGAAGAGAAAAATGAAATTTATTATTCTGATTAACTCAAAATTCAACAGTCTTACCTTGCATTCCAAAGTACTAGAGCTACAATGATATAGTTTCGGAGTACGCTACCAGTTTTTTCGATGATTTCTGAATACTGCTACACTGAATTCATATGTGAACCTTTCTGCCTTCCTAAGGAATCTTTTTGAGACATGAATTAAACAACTTTACTTCCCCAAAACAGTAATGAACTTGGCTTCTTGGGAAAAGTATAATGCACACTTTACAGATTTATCAGGACTGTTTTAATTTGTTTCCCTGTCTGGAAGTAATATATGGAACGAATGTCTTGAAATACTGGAATTCAGTTTTCAGCTAGTTACAGGAAGTATAGACAAAAATCTGTGATGCATAAAAACTTAACTTGAAACTTAGTTTTTCAGTTGCCATCAATGTGCTGGTGAAATAAACGAAAAGCGTCTTCCGCAACGGCTGATAAATTTAGTTGAGCTCGTGAAAAATGCTCTGTTTCCTAAAGAGAAAGGGAATTATTATTACAATTTCCTAGACTTATGCTTCCATTAAACTCAAAATAATATTATGCCAATTGTCGTCCGAATTTTCTTTGTTCTGATTTATGTCGGGGTCTTCAGTTTTAATGAAAAATTGTAGAAATACGCTCCTGTTGGTGACGGAAGAAAAGTTCCTGAGAAAGGCAGAAAGTTTCAGGTATGATGCCAAGTTAGCAGTACAAAGAAGTCATTGATAAAGGTGTTAGCGTATACCGAAAGGGTCAACGCTATGCAGTGCAGTATGACAGTAGCTTTAATGCTTCGGCATATAAGGAAAGATTGTTCATATCTAAGTTATTCATATGTATCCTGTATCATCGATTAGCAATTATTATTTTTCATATTAGCTCTCTCCGAAACAGTAGCGTAACTAGAATTTTTCTCAGGGGGGGGGGGCAATGAAGGGCCCAAGAAAATTTTGAGGGGGCCATCTCCAATGAATTTTTTTCATATATATATATATATATATATATGTGTGTTTGTTTTCAAGGTGAGTATTTTCATCTTTGTTGTTCATAATTTTACTCTTTTACGGTGAAAATGTATGAATGTACTACTTCAAACAACTAGAATACATTAATACAATTGATTTCCAATATAAGTAAGTAGTAATTTAATCGCTGCATTTAAAATATGTGTGGCTGGTAGATTTAAGTGGAAGCAGAGAAATACACTTTTACAGGTCAAGAAAATAACTTAGAGGGTCATGCCTCTACTTAAAAGAGGATCTTTCTATTCTTGTGGGCAGCAGCAAACTTATCAACAACTTCTTCAAGATCTAACGATTTAGCAATTTTCTTCAATATAAAGTAATCCTAAATTTTTCAACCTATCATCAGTCATTGAATTGCCTATATGTCTTTAATCTTTTCAAAGATGAGAATGACCTTTCACAAGTAGCACTAGAAACTGATAAAGTCACAGAGATGATATCTATTTTGTGGGTTTCAAGGAATGCGTTTTTGTAGACGCAAAGATCAACGAAATTCACCAAGGAATCAACTTTGGTTTTCTCTCTCTTCATACAACTTAATTGTGTTTGGGACGATTTTGAGTTTACATTTAAATATTTCCAGATCACTTTCATAATACTGGCCATATGCTCCACAATGTTGTAATTTAGAAAGTTTTCATCTTTTTAGAGTGGTGATTGATCTAATGATTTTGCTACATGATCCAAAGCGTTTTTCCGTCTCAGTGATTGCTTTATCAATAGTAGGCAGAAAATATCTCTTAGTATATTATCTTTAGAAAATTCATTTTCTGCCTCCAATGAAGGAAGAGATTCATCCAAAATGAATTTGTGTTAATTTCGATGGCAAATGTCTAGTTCATTTCCACGAGGAACCCCTATAGTCTGTCTGTTTCTGGCTCTGGAATTTCAGGACCATTTTCTTTGCATACCCACAAATATTCTTGATAAATTTGTTCGAATGTTGTTCGTTGAGAGTCATATTCTCCAGACCACATTTTCGACAGCGTTTGAACTAGTGACTCTACAAGAATCAAACCTTCCGACAGGTCTGCATCTATTTAAAATAAGGCGAAGCTCAAAGTTACAGCATGGCAGCAGTCATATTAAATTTTACCCGAAAACATTCCATCTCGTATAGATGACATTTATTTCCCGGATGGAATGATGGAAATAAATAAATATCACAAGTTCCAGATTTGGTTCAATACCGCATAATAATATAAATAGTTGTTTGGTAGATAAACTGTATTGTTATTAATAATAATAAAGTAAAATGTGATGTACGAGGACAAAAGTGCTTACGAGACAAACGTCGCACAGAAACAGGAACTGAACTCTAACAGGACAGTGATTTGCCGTTCCACCCCACTTTAAATTATAAGCCTTGCTCTTGAAGCTTAAGTTTCACTTTAAAGTAAACTGCCAAAAAAATGGTAGCCTAATCAGTGACGAAACTAGACATTTGGTGCCCAGGGCAAATTTTGCGATTAGTACCCCTTTCATCTATGTACATCTACAACAATAAACACACATATTAGTTTGCTGGCGCCCGGGCAACTGCCCCAGTTCCAGAATCTTGTTTTGATCTGGCCGTAGTTCAATTACTTTTGGTTACTTTTACCCTTGAGCTCTGAAACTGAGTAATGAATGTGCCTGTATTAAAATAATGAAGTGAGCACTCTTTGAAGCAAAAAGAGAAAATATGTTTTTCTTTCCCTAATATCAAACAGTGTTAGAACAGACATTTAAGTCGGGACTCCTTACAGCAAAAGAAGTATACGTGGTCCTTTTCCTTTCTTTCGTTTGTTTACCTTCACTACTTTTTAGAATTTGACGTGAATTCAAATACACAAACACTTCACACCCACACTGAATGGCGAAAGCTCAGCGGTAGAACATCAGCTTAAGATTCGGAAGATGGTGTGATTGATCCCTCGTGGATAAATATTTCAATTGAGGAGATTACCAAGATTCTTTCTCGGTGGCCCTATTCACTAATTTCCCTTATTTCTATCCTCTGAGTCTCGGATGTTTCAAAGCCTTAAAATAAATTCAAATGTAGTTGAAATAACGCTACTATCCTGTAGTCGATGCTAAATTAATATTGTAAGTTTTGAGATTAGATCTGAAAGAGGGGCATGGACTAATCGATGGAAATTAATTACTTAGTGTACGAAGACTTCTTTCGTCCAACACGAGTGTAAAGTTTTACTGCAGTGCATGCTATTTGTAAGTAAGCATCTCTTATTTTAGTATGATTTTCAACATTGAAGCAAATCAGAATGCAGACTGATTTTGCTTTTTTTTTCTTTCTTTTTTTTCTTTGTCGAAAACAAAGAAGACAACCAGATAAGGGACAGAGGTTAAAAGGAACGTTCAGATGCTGAGGTCAATGCATGCACCTTACAGATTTCGATAAATTAGATCTTGCTGTACTACAAACAAAAAGGAGCCTGAAGATTTTTGCTCGGAACGCAGACTATTGCAACATACGATATTCTGCAGTTGGTAACTTTGTTGTCGAGATATGTTTCGGTAGTAGTTTAATTTGAGGCCACTATTAACTCACCGTTTGTCGACCTATAGCAGTATCACTCTGTGTGGGGGGGCCGCTAGGGGGGGCAAGATTTTGAGCAAGGGGGCCTGGCCGTCCAGCCCACCCTTGGCTCCGCCACTGCTCCGAAACAAACAAACCAATAAAATGAAAAAAAAAAAAAGTTTCATTTGAACGAAGTTAGTATACTGTCTCTAACACGCCAGAATTATTATTTTTCAAGTTAACATTTTCATGATAGCTATTTCAAAACAAACTTACTGTTCCATATATATATATACTAGGACAGTACGAAAGTTCCTGGAATTTTGTAATAGCTCTTTTTATACATTTACTTAATCACCTTCGGAACACAACACTTGCTTCACTGCTCTTGTGGTTGCTGGAAATACCGACGAAAGTTCTCTTTTGGTATCTTCCTAAGTTCAGCCGTCACGTTAGTTTTGATCTCTTATACGATGGCCAAACGGGTATCTTTGAGGCCCATTTTAAGCTTAGGGGTGACCCAAACATCCGAAGGTGCTAAACTGTTTTTAAGACTATCTAAATCTCTGAAGCAGTGTTTTCCTCAGTTTGCACAGGAACTTGATGTCTGCGTGTTGCTCCATATGTGAAACTGATCACCAAACACTCCTCCGTTCAACTACACTTCTTGTATGCTGCCTGTTATGACCTGTCACACTTGTCAAATACATAAATAGGCAACTTAAGAACCGAATTGTACAACGTTCATTGTCATTGTATCACAAACACCAAAACCACAACATTTCGGGAACTTTTTGACTGCTTGCTCTCTCTCGCTCTCTCTCTATAGGAGGCGCGATGGCTCAGTGGTAGAGCGTTCACCTCCGGTGCTTGGGGTCCCTGGTTCAATCCCAGCTCGCGCAGTGTGGACTTTGTGGTGGACAAACACCGTGCTCGAGGGTTTTCTCGGCGTTCTCCCGTTTCCTTCCACTGTCTTCATTCCACCATTTCACTCGTCTCTCATCATCACCGTCTCCTTTAGCCTGACCGTGAGACGTAAACCTTAAACATTTCATTTTCATATATATAAAACACCAAAAAGAAAAGAGAGAGAGAGAGAGAGAGAGAGAGAAAAAAAAAAGAAAACATACGAAAAGCTGAAAGTATACTTCTCTACGTAATGAAATTGATAGAATACTTACACTTTGCATAGAGGCAGTCCATCATACTTTGAACAATGTCCAGTTTATTTTTAATGGAGAAGTTGATGAAGTTTGTATCCACCAGCACGTGGTACGGAGGCCCCAACTGAGTGTTGTACTGGAAGAACAGAGCGGACGACGCCTGAGGCCTAAGAGAGAAAAAAACAATCCACGTCAGTAATTCTGCTAAGAACTATTCAATTTCACTCCTCTTGTGCTCCTCTACAATTGCTTATTTGTATCTATCACCAGCGGTAGCACCTCAGTAACAGTAACGCATTGTTTAGGAAAGTCAATACTTTATTCATAAAAACTCGCTACACGAAATGTGTTTAAAAAAAATATTAAAAAAAAAAAACTTTTGGAAAAACATCTTTATTGCTCACTGTACATTTTAAGTACTGTCTCCCTCAAAGTAGTCCCCTCTACTGGCAATACACCATTCCCAACGTTTCTGTAATTTTTGGAAAGTCTTCTGGAATGCACTTTCTGGAATGGTACGCAGGATTTCTGTCGTATTATCCTGAATCTTCTGTGTGGTATGGAAACGACGTCCTTTCAAAGTGATTTTAAGATTGGCAAACAAGAAAACATCTTCTGGGGCTAGGTCCCGAGAATATGGTGAATAGGGCACAAGGGGAGTCTTATGTTTGACCAGATAACTGGGGATGAGAAGTGAATTGTGAGTACGTGCATTGCCACGGTGTACCACCCAAATCTGGTTTTCCCACAATTCAGGCCTCTTCCTACGCACAACATCCTTTAACCGCTGTAAAATATCTGGTACAACTGTTTGTTTATCATCTGACCACATGATACAAATTCATGATAGACAACGTCTTTCCAATAATAATAATAATAATAATAAAGCAATATTACCTTGACTTTTAAGCGACTCATGTGTGCTTTTTTTTTCTTTTTAACGAGGAGACCCTGAATGAATTGAAGAGCAATTCAAATGTCTGTAAATGTTTTGCAAAGTTTGTAGCAAATTTCACATTGACATGTTATCCTTCAATTTCTTTCACTGTCACTATAACATTCATGCGGGGAACAGCTTGTGCACGTGCTCACTTCTGCGCAGGATTGGCTGGTTTAAACCAAAAAACGAAAAATGTTCATGAAAGTGTAAGTGTTCGTAAAATCTTGATGAACACACATTTGCTGGTTATCACCTTTCATTCCTCTATATTATTCGTATTATATTCACACCTAAATTCTCTGTTCATTACTCAAAGAGATTATACTACAAAAGCAACTTTTTTTTAATGTTTATGAATGTTTCTTTTGTGCTTTTTAAATAGTTGATTATTATTGTTATGCATTGCAATCAAAGAAAAATTCTAAATATTGTTTCATTTTAATAAGGTTTACTATTAATAAAATACATCGAAATGCCTACTTTTTGTGTGTGGGGGGGGAGGGGGTCATACAAACACCACGAGAGGCATTTATTGAAATCAGAAGTATCTTTGGTATTTTATTTATGTATAAATGGTCAGAGCCAAAGTGCACTCAAATAATTCGTATCTTTATTCAAGTTCTTACTGCTATGCAAATTAAGTCCTTGTATTTCTTTAACTTGGACTAATAAAAGTCGTAGTGAACTAAGTTCTTCTGTACTCTGCAGTATGTTAAAATTGTCCATATGTAATTCTGTATAATGGTTTCAGTTCTGCAACTATGTATCTCCTTGTCCTTTTGATACGACTCTTGACAATTATATTAACAAGTATGTAAAGATCAGTGCAACGTATTTTTATCAGGAGTCCGTGAGTGAGTCGGCAGACGTATCGCAGTTGTGACCAATTAGTCCCGGTTTCGAGTCCAAATGAAGGACAGTTTCCCTCGGATGTAAGCCGAGAAGCAGTTGGATTCCGCTTTAAGCTTATGTGACCCCTTCCAGCATAACCTTGTTGTTGCATAATAACACCAAGGCGAAACAAACTTGTTTCTGTCCATATGTGATATAAATACATAGAGCAATATGTGATATAAATACATAAACACATAGAGCACTCAACGGTGAACACCTGTTGAGTATATTAACGAGTGTAACACATAAATATATGGAATTCCTCTATTTTAACATATTTACAGGTAAATGCGATTTCCTCTAATCTCGACTAGCTCATAAAAAGCATATGAAGAATAATATTTTTTAGCGGACTGTATATTTAAGCGGACTGTATATACACATTTTCCCCTCACTTGTCAGGTTTCCTAGGTTATTCTAACTGTATATGCATAAGAATACTGTAAGGGACGAAATGAGAATGTTTCTTCTTTGCGTGATTTGTGTGCTTTTTCTCTCTCTCTCTCTCTCTTCAATTAACTACTGTTATCACACATTCAATAAGCTATTGTCCAATTTAATTTTAAGTTCTTTTGTTAATATTGAAAAATATATTCTTCGAGGTTTATCTTTCTATTACTTTGAATTCTTTATACTTTTATAACTTATACAACTCCTTTTTCGTTTAAGTCATCTTTTACGTAATAAGTAACACATTTCAGCGCGTTTACCTCATCAACTTTCGCTCACCCAAAGAACGCAGCTTCAACTTGGTAGTGTGTGGTCACCACATCGAACTCCTAATGTTCTTACTTCTGGCTTTGTTGTCTCCAAGTCCGTTATTCCTTTACTGAACTAGCTTCTCATTAGATCAACAGAGGTTTTTAGAGGCGTGATAGGGTAATTGGTGAGGTGCGTACCTCCCAACTGGGCGACCTGACTTCGACTCTCTGTGAGACGGGAAACTTTTCTCGTTTTACCCTCATTCCAATGTGGATCTACAGCTTACCCAGCCTCCTTAAAATGGGGAAGAAACGGTGTGTTAGACTATATTATCTGTGTGAATGCTAGTCAAACTGTGGAACCTTTACCCCTCACACAATAAATCATGGGCCTTCATGGCCTTTCTCCAAAGGAAGGGGAAGGAGGTCGCTTTTAACTCTACTTTCTAGGAGATTACCTTCAATTATATTAATCAAAGGAAGAAAAAAACTTTTTTTTTTTTTTTTTTTTTTTTTTTACACACTACATCTTTTGTAGGTGCGAAATCAATAACACAAAAAGTGTGAAAAAGTGAATGATTGCACCGGGACTCAAACTCAGGAATATGGAGCCGAATATACCGGTTCCTCGATTTTTTCACTCTTTGTGTTGATTATTTTCAATATTTATATGTTCACTTATTACACCAATCAGAGAAGTGCTTTTCAATTACAGAATTTTAATTAAACTACAGGGTGCTTTAAAAAAGAACAACTTTGTTAATTCATATAAACTGATTCAGGATCCTTACAGAGATGGTTTTTGTGTCATTTTGTAACAAAATAGACTTTTTTTTTTTTTTAAATCTCGCTAGAAGCACGCGGGGCTAATTTTGTAGGACTGTCAGCAAAGCTTTACTTCACTCGCTCTAGGACATCGCCGCACATGGGGACGCCCTGAGGCTTTCTTATGTCTTCACTAATAAATGATAGACCTAGTGGGTGGATCTTTGCCATATTTGATACAACTCCGTTACACAATTATCACAGATTTGGAATTTTCTTGGCCACTTGTGTGCTGTTTGACGTCACAACAGCAGAAGTTGGAGATTTGATGGGATCAACAGCCAAACATGATACAGCTCTAAGTTGCTGCAAATAAAAACAAGACAAAACACTCGTCAGTAAAGAGACTCGCATAGATCCAGATGTACCATCAAAAAGTAACAGGAGAGAAATATTGCTTAACGTTCAGAAACCGAGCTTCACACACAAAAAGCTCACGAAAATGGAATGAAATCTTTCGGTTTTACGTTCCACGTTATGCCGGCTAGGCTAAAGGAGACGGTGATGATGAGAAATGAATACAATTTGGTGGAACGAATAAAGTGGGATTATACGGCATGACTCCGGGAAAACCCACGGACACGGTGTCTGTCCACCACGAAGTCCACTTGGCACGAGCTGGTATCGAACCAAGGACCCCATGCACCAGAGGTGAACGCTCTACGACTGAACCACCACGGCCCCAAGGTTCACGAACAGTCAGTGATACAGCTCACATAGGCAGCATAGTTCTGACGGAGTCTCTGATAACGTAGCCTAACGTTTATTCGTCTGCTTGTACATAAAAATAAAAGCAGGACTAATGCGGAAAGCACTAGTAGCTAGGCAAATCCCACTGTCTAGAAACGAATAAGCAATACAATCATACTTTCTACTTGGAACGGAAAAGACGAGGGTACACGCGTAAGAAAATGACATGCTTAGTGGCAGAGAATATGAAAGGAACTGAGAACTTGGAAACAATACTGCATTAGATACGATTGAGCGAAGTCCACGCTAAACTGGACTCTATCTACATATCCAAATCAACAGGGCAAGTGCACTGGCGACAGGAAAATGGAAACCTTGTTTTACTATCGAATAAGACAATATAAATACAGTTGAAGCTCTTAAGAAATGCTGCGGAAGTATAATGAGCGATGGAACATTGCTGACAACGACAGGAAAAAACTGCTTCGAGCGACATACTACTTTTGTAGAAACAGCTTTGCGAGACTTGGACTCACACACTCCAGGCACGTAGTCAAGGGAGGGGGGATCCGGACCCCTCCCCCTTCGAGACCAGAAATGGAAAAAAAAAAAAAAAATGGGGAAGGATGAAACAAAATGAAATGAGAAAAAGAAGGATCAGCGTTGGTTTTGGTTACTCTTTCTTATGAGGAAATTTGTATTACTTGCAACACATGGTTGCGAGGTGAGTGGTATATCCTGTAAGAGTCAGGGAATTTGAAATTTCTAGATAAGTTGCGGAATTCTCAGAATTTCTGCTACTAGTTAGGGAGATTTCAAGCTTCCGAAAGCATAGTGCCGTTGTGTACCAGCGTGGACATTTTTTATCATAATTTTTCGTCATCGCATCCTTGCAATATCAAACATGTTATTTCAAAAACAATTTTCTACTGCTCCTTTAACCTGTCATTTGAAACAGACAGTAGTTGACGGAATAATAAAAACAAAAATATATATGGAAAGAAAGTTCTGTTAGCTTTTGATTCAACAGAAAAAGGAACGCAGATATTGCAAAATATTTTACAAGACATTATTGAGTATCTACTTTTTATAATAGTGAATATGTACTTTTTATAATAGTTGAATGTAAGGAAAATTGTTATATTTGAATAAACAGAGGAAGGATGTAAATATTGTATAATCTTTTTCAATACTTTTTTTTTTTTTTTTTTTTTTTAATTTTACTCGATATTTCCTCATAGTTTATTAAAGTACTTACGAACATATCCTCACAAACCAATATGTTGATAGTAAAGTAGTTTAGATTGATCAAGCTCCTGGGCCTTCAGAATTTCATGTCACTGCCTGCCCCCCCGTTACGAAATCCTGGCTAAACGAACCAATATATGTTCCAGTAAAATTGTTTAGAATGATCGAGCCCCTGGTGTGATGACCACAGTATTTCATGTCACGGACCCCCTCTTCAAGAAATTCTGGCTACGTGCCTGCACACTCCTTGTAATTTTAATAGATCTGGTAAAATAAAAAGGCGCTACTCTTCCAAACGTATTGAATTTGTAGACGTCGTTACTTTTCAGAGACCACATTTAAAGGAAAAACAAAAGAAAACGCTTTACTTACACCTCGCGGATTTTTATCTCATGAGGGTCGGGTGGCTTCTGCTTTCTCGGTGGCTGCCGATCCTTTTCGTTTCTGAAATTAAAAGCAATTGGTATTACGTCAAGTCTTTACGTTAAGATTAAAATAATTACAAATAAAATTGGACCATTTAAATTGGAGCATCATTGTAACAATAATAAAAAGAAATGACTCTTTGTACGAAGCAACTACAGAGGAAGGGAAATAATTTGACAGAATCTGTAATACAATTAGATTAACAGTGTTCCTAATCCAACATAAAGTTGAATATTTTCTCAAATGGCGCTTCGTTCATATTATGACATATTTTAAATCCACATGTTAAACGACAACTTCAGATACATAACACATTACGGTTTCATGCGAACTAAGAACACTACAATATAACAAACGTCAAAATTCTAAAGACTTAATGACAATAATACGACTGAGATGGACGATGCAATGCACATCTAAAGCATCTTAGTGTCGAACACTATGGCCGTGACAGGGAATACTATGAATGTAAAGCAGCATAGTTACAAGAAATTGA
The DNA here is from genome assembly GCF_964235325.1 of Thermobia domestica. Classification (NCBI taxonomy): domain Eukaryota; kingdom Metazoa; phylum Arthropoda; class Insecta; order Zygentoma; family Lepismatidae; genus Thermobia; species Thermobia domestica. Next base: position 295,021,594 of record NC_137460.1, on the reverse strand, counting down.
AAATGTGTCTTCTTCTGCAAAAGCTTGGACTATATGTATAATGGGTAGAAAGCAACTTGAAAGCAGCAGCACAAATAAAGTACGAGGGAGAATCAGGAACTAAGGTTACAAGGCCAATATTTCTGGAATTTCGTCTGTTACAGAGAAATGAGAAGTATGCGGTAATTTTAAAACATGGAGTTGGTAACTATACAGTTTCAGCACCCGCCAGCTAGTTGTAGCTAAACACAAATGGCAATCCGTTTGGAAAACTGATCTCGCGAAGAAGTTCGCTCAGTTATTCGATTTCTATTGGCGAAACATATAACTGCGGCTGAAATTTACCCGGAACTGGTAGAGGCTTACGAAGAGATTGTAATGTCTCGTCAGCATGTCGCACAATGTTGTCGAAAGTTCGCGGCTGGTAGAGAAAACGTCACCGACGAGAAGCGCAGTGGCCGAGCCACACAGCTGTTAAAGTACTTTCGCCAGAATATCATCGACCACCCTCCCTACAGCCCGGACATTGCGCCAAGCGAATTTCACCTGTTCCCGCTCTTGAAGCAGCACCTAGGAGGGCGTCGCTTTGCTTCAGACGAGGAGGTGAAACATTTCGTACAACATCGCCCAATACGTAAGGACAGGATTTTTTACCAGGAGGGAATCTTCAAACTCATTGCACCATGCGAAGAGTGCCTCAGCCGATATGCAAATGTTTGAAAAATAACCTAATATATATATATTACCTGTTAGTTCTATACGTTGTATGAAATAATATATACACATTTCACTGCAGGCTTTGTAATCTTACTTTCAGATCACCACCTTCCCCCGTGCTTACCAGAAAATAGTGAGAATATAATCACAACACTTTGAAAAATATACTTGACGTTTCCACTGCCATTTCTAAACTTAAATCATACCATGCTGCAGTTATCACTAACATATTAATTAACGAAATGCAAAGAAAATATACAGGGTGGCCCAAAAGAAGGTATATACCCCTGCATTGATGAAGTATAACATTCTAGTTTGTGGGTTTATTTGCTTCGGCTTTTCCGAGCGTAAGATGGAAGTAAAAACACATTAAAAACAAAAAAATAAAGAAACTAACCCTACCTGATGGATAACAATAAGAAATGATATAAAATGCAATGAGCTGATCAGTACTGGACAGTATGCCTACTTTTGGGCCACCCTGTACAATACGCGTTTCTGGAAAACTTCGTCCATAAAGAAATTAATTACGGCATATTTTAAGTTTAATAACGAATTTCTCCACCACAAACGATCAAGAAAATTATTACACACTTTTCAGAAAGTCATTAGTATGAAACAGTTACATTAATATATCAATCTTTCAGAAATTTTGAGATTTAGTGAATGAGGTATGGCATTTTTTTACGGTTGTTAATCAGATGAGCTGACAGTTACAGTCATTTTAGAGAAAATCACAGCTTTTGATTTTAATTTACTAGTAAACTATTCCTCCTATTTTCCCCCTTTGAAATAGAAGGAAAATAATTGAAACATTATTATTATTATTGTATCACTTTCAGTTTAACGTCCCACAGTTATGCCAATTCGGTCTAGACACGCTGTGCTCATATTGCGAATATATACACAATATATATACAGAAATGCAATATGAGCACTGAGAATTAATTGCATATATAAACTTTAAAAAACATGAATTTGAGTACCTTTTATCTGAATATGAAATTTCAAATTTATTATAAAATCTGGTTCTGGGTACGAGATTTGGATCTCACACCCAAAATCTTTTCGCCTTCCCTACTCTACAGCAATAATAGTGAATAACATTATAACATCATCAAAGGAGAATATCGAAAATAACAAAGAATGACTCACGTGTTACCATTACTACTTTTACGTATAATATGTAAAACCGTTCTTTCCTGAGGCCGCGATGACTAAGTGGTACAGAACTCAGCTCTGGCGCAGAGAGTTCTTGGTTCAATCCCAGCTCCCGCCAAGTGGGCTGTGTAGTCGACTAACACCGTCTGCATGGGTTATCTCGTTTTCTCGCAGTGTCATCACTCCATTATCATCACCGCCTCCCTTAGCCTCAGTGGATAATCGTAGGACGTTAAACTAATTTTTTTAGAAAAAAACTTCTTTCCTGTGAGTGTCAATTCTAATACTTACATCCTGGAATCACTCGGGCTGATCATTTTCTTCATCTGCGCAAATCTCTGCAGCGCGATCTTCCTCGTCTTCCTTGCCTTCCCCTGAAAAAATAAATAAATAAAAAACTAAGCTAAACAAAAACACTTGAGATACATAAACAGTTTCAGTAACTTGAAACAATGGAAGCATATCTAGTTGCCTAGTGCTTGGCTTCATAGAGGGGGAACGAACAGAAACAGTGCATGTACAGTCAGCGACAAAAGTCTTTCCATTTCGTAAAATTTATTTTGGAAATAATGGTGGTAACGTACAAAAAAATTACATTGTTTATAATTTATTGAAAACTACTCAAATTGTCCTTCCATTCTGAAGTTATTTACGAAACTAATTTCATCAAACACAAAGAACTTCTGTCGTTGACTGTACCAAACTACAAACACAGCCCATATAATGCGTTCTTACAATCAATTTCATACCTCGTAAGTGTTCAGAGACGATAATATATTGTGATTTCAAACGTTGAATGGACATCTTTTGTTTGAGGGAACGGATAAAGTTGTTCGAAGATACGCTACATCTTGGCAATCATTATCTGGTCTTCAAAATACTGAGTTTAAGATTAAAGTTGTCGGAAAGCATCCGTACATCCACACCTGTTGGATGTCTAAGACACTGGTTTCACTAGAAATATTTAGGATCGAATTTAACAGTATGGAACGGATACGCAAGCCTTAGCTTCACTTTAAATAGTATAAATATAAGCTATCAGTTCACTAGGTTTCAATAAACATTATAGAAAAAACTAGAACATTCAATAATTGCCCACAAATAATATAAACCAATATAAAGGGAACAAATTCATACCTTTTTCTCTTTGTCATGTACGAATTTTTAATTTTTGTTTACTGTGAATAATTATTTCTGGAGTTTTCTTCCGAAGTAATTTAATTGCATTTCACAAATTTCTTCATACAAGACAAGATACTTTTTTAGATTGCATTCAGTACCTCACCTAATCCATCGACGGTTCCGGAGCCGGTGCCGTGATTCATAGTGAGCCGTTGTAAACGACCTCTTTTATGAGTATTTCCACCTTCACTGACACGCCATACATAATATGTACTACTTTGATTAGGAAATCGACTCCTCCTACACGCCCTTGGCAGACGGTTCTACCAAATTTTGACACATTTCTGGCATTTTCAGGCTTGGTTAGAGCTTTGTATTTCTATTAGCAGAGCATGCACTAAATGCAGTTTTTCATTACTACTTACAGATTGAGTTCAGGCGGGCTCAGAATAAATACAATGTGAACGTATGGCACAAAACTACAGTGCGCAAAACACGAACCAACTTGTTATATGTGGCTACTAAAAGCAGGAATGCTATCTAACAAAGTCAGAGGGAGCGCAGCAGGGGGCCCGAGCCTGAGCGTCAGTAGTGAGCAGGCGCAACAGCGATGTTGCGTGCAAACCAAGATGTTGAGAAAGAGTAATTTTGAATTTAAACGCTACATGGAGTTTCAATGTTGTAGTTCTAACTTATGTCTGCGGAAACTAGCAAAATTTCCGTACGTGATATTTACGGTGCTGGTTTAGTTTTGACACCACATTTAGAAGATTTACAGGTAAAATTCAATATGTAAAATATTCATTGCAGCTTTGGAAAATTCAAGATTGTTAATAAAACTCCAATTGACCAAAGCACGATATATAATCTTAATAAATAAATATATATATATACACTGCTTCGGTCAGTTGGAGTTTTATTAGCATTCTTAAAATTCAATAATTCGCATGTAAAGACATATTATTAAATAAAAAAATTTCTGCAAGCAATCGAATTCAATACAAAGTAATACACCTGTATTTTATGTTTACAAATGCAGGATTACTATTGTGAAACTCTTATAAGATCTTTACTAAGGGTAAAATAAGTGACTGCATATGAAAGATGACAGTATTAGAAACTATCTCCCACAGGCGGTGTTTTTCTGCACAGTGTACATGTCTTCTATGCTTACATGTGGAACGCTACTACTACGAAAATATGACAAATGGTATTGAAATTCGCATCACTGCCAAAACCCACTTGCTTTCAATACCCTTGCGTATACCCACCTTCGCTGACATGACTGCAGTCTTTGGACGCACACGCTCGGGCCCACCAGCTTCGCTCTGCCCTGACTCGGCATATTAGTAATCGTGCTTTGTAGTGGCCACTTAGCACAGGTTGTTTCTCAACAATTGCTTTTGATGACCCACTTGAATTTTAACAATGCCATGCGAGATATTTTCATGTTACCCAGCGCAAATCAATGAAGACACAATAAGAAGGAAATTACTGAAATAATCGTAATTTTTCAAGAATTATTTCAAGTGCTAAGCCAAAAGTGGGCCTGCACAGTATCTGTGATCTTAACATCAAAAACCAGTTCCGCAACTTTCCGCTATAATGACAACACGTACAGAGGTACATTTTTAAATTCGACACATTGGCGAAACTGTAAAGGATGAGTTGTCTGCTTGACTGCAAGTCTATAAACTGATTTCGGCCCATACCCTGTGAAGAGAAATGGTTTTCAAGACCGCACTGGATACCTTACTTTATTCGTGCAAGTGTAGTTTTGGCGTACCACTAGAAATAATTGTTCAAAACTTGTAATTATTTCACTAATTTAATTCTTACTGTCTCCTAAAAGATTTGCGCTGGGCAACATTAAAATGTCTCACTTGGCATAGATAAAATTCAAGGGCCCCACCAGAGATAATCGTTGAAAAATTACAACTCTTTTTCGATTTGAGTATAAATACGATTTCCATACGTACGGCATAAGAAGCACAGTGTAAAAGCACAAGCCAATCTGTGTTAGGTGTCCACTAAAATACACGATTGCTGTCTAACCGAGTCAGGGTAGGGCAAAGTGGTGGGTTCGCGATGTAGCGCGTCCGAAGGGAGCAGGCACGTCAGTGGTGATACGCGTAAGCGAGCACAGTGAAAAAGAAGTGGATTTTGGCAAATATGTGAGTTTCAGTAGCACTTGTCACGGCTTTACACTAGTAACGCTCCACGTATAAACATAAAATACAGCTTCTGTACATTCTGCAGAAATACACCGCCAGCGGAAAATAACATCTAACAGCCATCTTGGCTAAACTTTCACAAATGGCGGCCCGAATTGGACCTGCAAAGTTCTAGATTACTAACTAATCCCCCTTTCTGTACCAAAGTTTATTAAAGTCAGATAGTATTCCTGAGCGGGCCTTAGCGAGTGAAAGCAGGTTAGAGCCCCGCTGGGCACGTTTTGTCCTAGTACTTTGAGGCCGCCATCTGCGGAAGTTAACCCGTCATCTTTGATATGCACTCACTTATTTTCTCCACCATAAAGCACTGGTAATGATTTTACACTAGAAACCCTAAACTTGTAAACCTGAAATACAACTTTATTACTTTGTATAAAATTTTGTCGTCTGCAGAAATATGGTCCTTATGAAAATATCTTTTCATAGAAAATACTCAATTTTATCTGTAAATCTTCCAAAATCTGGTGCGCTAAAACTACACCAGTACTTTTTTTTTATGCCTTATTTAAAGCTGGCCTACACGCAGTATAAAACGACGCTTATTGAAAAATTTAGACTTATGGAAATCAAGCATACAAAAAAAAAAAAAAAAAAAAGTTTTCAAAGTTCAAGTGAATTATAGGTATCAACTTGAAAGGAAAGAAATTCTTTAAGTGCTTCAGAAAGTTCTATTACATAGTCTAATGACTACTGTAAACGCTTTTCTTACCATGCTATTATTTCCGTCTCTGATTTACTAATTTCTAGTTTTCTTTTAGTTTTGTTTAAAAGTTTTGTTCTCTTCAGTTATAATAATTGTGTACTTCGACTATCGTCTCACATATGTTAACAGTGTGCAGCACAAGTGGCATGCGGTTATCGCTAGTCTTTTATTTGTTATTACTGTTCATTTAGTTTTTTACTTCTTCTCAAATCTATCTATTAATGTATCCATCTCTCTCATTATGTTGTTCCATGAAGATATCAGATGAACAATCTGAGCGGTAAGATGCAACCTATTATATTATTATTATTATTATTATTATCAACGATGTATTATTCCTTTTAGCATGTCCTGGAACTAATGAGGATTTTTTGCTACGTTTGGGCCTATAAATGTTTATTCGGCATTTCTCAATCTTCAACTTTCTCTTTTAACTTCCAATATTTTCTTCTATTTTTCAAATAATCAATAAGTTGTGTCGTTTTTCTTTCTATTCCTCACGTTGCTTTCATTTTCCTTCTACAGCAGTATTAAGAAGCCATTCCGCCTCCAAGATGTCCAATTGAATTTGTCTTTTACGAAAGACGTCTAAAAGCGTTCTCTTCTCTCCTATTCGTTTTAAAACACATTCATTTGTTACTCCCTCTTTCTATTTTACCTTTTCCATCATATAGACTTAGAATAAATAACTTCCAGCGTCTGTCTTATTTCACAAAACTATCGTCTAATATTTTTCAAGCTACAAGCTACGAGTTCAAACTTTACAAGTACTTGTAATTTCTATTTCTCAAATATTTACAACTGTGAACACTACAGTAGCAGGGACCACATTATATGTAGCTAAGTCAGCACAATTTTGACGATTCAGATTGGCTGATAGAGGCCACTTGGTCTTAAGCCCAGCTCTCGCGGGAAATTTAAAATTAATCCCTCACCTATTTTGCGACCAGGATTATTGAATTAAGGGTTATGGGGTTTATTTCGTACCCTTTTTACAGCTTTAAAATTTGGACATGGTTATCCTCTTTGATGAAGGTTTTCTTATCTTATCAATGTCATTGATCATCATCCCTGGAGGGGTATGCTCCGCTCTTAAATTCCGGGATGGTTCCTTAAAATTTGGCAAGGATACCTCATTCTGTAGCATGATTCAGATAGTTTGTAAGTTTTCAGTTTTTAAAATTTTTCAGTGTTTTTCAGTGTTTCAAATTTTGGTTTGAAAATTCTTGCACTCCTGGAACTGTTTCGTAAAGAATCGGAACAGTTTAAGTAAAAGATCTGGCAACAGTCCATCAACTAAGCACTTATTTAATAGAAATGAGCGGGTAATAACAATATAAGGTAATGAGGCGCTCATCAAAGAGGATAACAATCTCCAAATTTTATGCGCATAAAAGGGAACGAGAAAAAGAAGCTGAGTCTATACATAATCTCTCCTTAAGGTGGGCTATACATACCCACTTAATCCTACAATGCATGATTTTTTTTATTTTCTGTGAAAAATAGTTTTGCAAGATAAAAAAAATTAACGGAAGTATCGGTACGTTTAATAGTGCCATCTATGTGGAAACTATGGAATTACAACTAGCTTGGAACGTTCCCAATCTGTTTCAACATGCATTAGCAACTTCATACAATTATGTAAGAAAGAACAGATTATTTACCACTATGACCCATATCTGTCCCACTATGCATTGTAGGGTTAAGATGGGCTACATTTGTTTACTAGCTCATGGCGTCACAAAATATTATTGGTAATTAAGAGAAAGTTGCCTCATCTCTCTCCCTCCGTCTCTTACCATTTTATTAAGTCATATTGAAAATAAAGTATTCGTTAGGAGAACAATTGATTTAGCAGCTAATGATATCAGACTTGTCCAGTGACTAGGCTAGCGGTGTGTGGGTTCTCGTATTTGGTGGCAGGAAAGGGGAATCTTCAATTTAACGTCCCACGTTTATGCCCTACAGGTTAAAGACGGATGATTGTGGAAAAATTGGTAGGATGAAAATGTGGGAGGAAACAGAAAAATCCTGAGAACGCCCATAGATACGATGTTATTCACAGTAGTATAGGCCGGAGTATAGGAGACTTGTCTGTGATTGGTAAATTCTGATCCCGTGACGTATTGTGATTGGTTTTTGGGGGTCACATGACCTGAAGGTGGGGAATTCAGATTAGTCTCTCCCCTAGGTCATATGGTATGAAGCGGAAAATTTTTATCAGAGGTTACTATGTACCTGGTGCCCGGGTATCACGGTCTGTGAATGGTCCATGGAACCGTTCTCTTTGATTATGTTTAGGAGGTCTTCGTTCTCTTGGATATTGTTTAAAATAGTTCTCAGGATATTTGTACATATCATAGGACCTTGCTATATATCTTTAAAGGTTTGGGTGGACTATTTCTCTCACAAATATTGCTGAAAATTCAAATTTCGGAGCTTTTTGACGTATTTTATTCTCTATAAGCAAAGTTAATTATGATATATGGTCCTATGGATGGATACATAAGTTCATTCTCTCTCTCTCTCTTTTTTTTGGGGGGAAGGGGGGGTTATTGCTGTGTATTCTGCCCTGACAGTAACATCGAAAAAATTTCATTCAATTTGGGAACTTTTTGCTCTCGTCGTTATGGAATCTTAAGGTATATATTTCAGTAGATACAACTCACAGCATAACATAAGAATTTTTCAGAGTCCATAATCTAAGTTAAAAGGGTGTATATAGATTAAAACTGTTCGTTTATTCAAGATGCTATTTGTTTCACTTCACATGAAAGAAAAATGAAATAATTTTCTGATATTATTCTAGAAATTCTGTGATAGAAAGAGGCGTTACGAATCGCTTTAACTTCGTATATCTATGTAATGATTTGTCAACTGATTTGTCTATGTTAAAGAAATATAGCCACCCATATTCCAGATATAGGGCTATTAGTATTGGCTCCAAATACAAACTACTTACATATAATGCCCATAAACGTGGACTTTTTCGTTTAAAAATAGTGTTCTTTGTAGCAGATTGGATTATTATAAAAACAATACTAGAATATATGGAGCAAAATAGGATAGTAGTAACCGCGGTGTTCGCAGAATTTTGTCAAGCAGGTTCAATTTCCCAAGTTCAGGTTTCGGGTATTTGAATACTCTTAATATTGGAAATACTTAGTATTGGATATTATCGTGCTCAAAGAAGGGGTTAAACCCCGAAACCCTCCCTCGCGTACGCCACTGTATAGCAGAGTGGGTAAGGAAGTAGTAGAGTAAAGTAGTATAGTGTAGGTACGGTTGAGAGCGTCCCTTTTAGCACCAAAGCTATATAAAAGACATAGACTTGCAGTTTAAGATGGAATGAGAATCATCGGAATGCATTTAAATTTTCTCCGGGAATAGAATCCAGGCCTCCGATACACTAGCCATTAGATCAGCAGTGAGAACTAGTGTATGATAAAATTATATGGAGGCAGAGTATCGTCGATTAAAATTAGGTATTAGAATTAAGATTATATTTAACAGTTATATTATGATATGTACGTTTACAGAAATTATATCGTTTTCTTGAAGTAATACATTTCGCACATAAAATTTTCAAGTTTGTGATAACGCATTTTGTATCAGCACCTTGTCTTGTTAAATAAATTATTTTGATCAAGCTAGAGGCTAAGCTGATGTTTTCCACAACATTCACATCCTTAACAATAGTTATACGTTCTTACTCAATTAATCACAGAAATGTAACACTTAAACAATAATTTGCAGCTGATCATAAAGTAGCTGTAATACTATATTAGACATATCTAGTAAACATTATCTCTTAAAATAATTATTACCATAGAGAAGATTTCATCAGTATTTTATATAAAAGTCGCATAAATACATTGTTGTAGTAGCAGTCAATTACTTGAACTGAACAAAATAAACAAATAGAGAAGCGTTTATGAATTGCAAGAGAAAAATGAAGAACATTTGAGCTACCAAGATTTATGAGGTGGCAAGTATTTATTTAAGTCATTTCATCTCCTTATAGCATCATTTCTATATTATTATGTTTGTCAAATAAAGTATAAATTTGTCAATAATATTGGTAAGAAACAAAAGTGCATAAAGTATCCTTGAAGTATTTTTCACCCAATGAAAAAAATACACGGAAAAGATAGTTACTTGTTTTTGAATTTAATCTTTGCAAGACATTGTAATGGGCGCTGTTTCTAAGAATATAAAGGAGTGAAGTGTATTATCACGAATTTATTTAATCGTATGGACATATAGTGTAATACATTAAAATTACTGCTGGTAAGTAATCCCACAAAAATAGTTTAATATCATACTTTCTTATGTATTTGGCAAAAAGTGTTTAACGCTAACAAATAACTATGGAAAAGTTATGTAATCAAATTAAATTTACGAAATTACTTGGTGAAAGGTGTTTGAGTTCAAAGAACAAACCTTGAACTTCAAGTAAGAGGGATGAAAGTGCATATTCAAATAAATGCATTGACTCACAATTGCATAATAATTGAAAGAATTTTATTGATTTACAAATAAAATACTTACACATTTAAATTTTTCCTTTAGATGATTATTGCAGTTCTTTTTAGTTGATGAGATAATTAAGATATTTGTACTTGAACTAAAAATTGTTATGATGGATCTTAATGCAAAAGGGACAGTTATCAAACTTCGTGATGGTTATGTTGCTATATTTTCGATATGGCTATCTGACAGATTTTAAGTACCCTTCCCCATACTAATGTTCAAACTGCAAACCCTGTATTTTACCACACGATTCTCAAGTAGATATTTCAACCACATTAAAAATAAATATAATATGCGGAAAATTTCTGCAGATACCTCAGCTATATTATTTTTTACACTGATTGTTTATTATGGTCTATGTTTAGTTGAATGGGGCCAGCCTTTTTTAAATGTCACAATTTCGCTGATTTCTGTTAATATTAGGTTAGGTTAGTTTTAACTACTTCCATCATTGTATTGATAGTCCTTTATGTGCACTTCCTATAAGTACCTATATTTTCTAGAGTATGGCCACAAAGTCCTGTTACCAATGAAAATAAGTAACAAATTACTAAATTTACGTAAATAACTACACGGAAAGAACTGAATGCCATGAACAACAATGCTTTTGAGAAGTTTTATTGAAATAGGAAACATTAAGTGTCCAAAGGGTCAGTCTATCAATCGTCATTTTCATGACAAAGGATAATACGCCACCAGGTTGTATGCGACATTTTGCGGAGCATTGCAGGTGTAACTTAAGAGGGTTCTCGACGCCGAAATTAAATTGCCGCAAATTTTAAACGATTCCCTAAATATTTCATAAACTTATAAAGAGGAGAAAAATTGCAAGTTGTTCTTTTAACAATGTGATTTTTTAAATGATAGCGTAGTTACAACTCCTCTGAATGTTTTGGTTATGTAAAAAGCTAGGAACGAATTGTTTTTTTCTCGTTAAAAAGTTGACTTCCTAACTTTCAAACAACGGAAAACATTCAGAGAAGTTGTAACTACGCTATCATTTGTAAAATCATATTGTTAAAAGAACAACAACTTGCAATTTTTCCCTGCTTTATACGTTTCTGAGATATCTAGGAAAAAGTTTAAAATTTGCGGGCAATTTAATTTCGGCGTCAAGAGCCCTCTTTCACAGCTTCTGTCAGGCAGTGGTATCGTAACGGTTTTGTTCAACGATGCCCTTTATGAACCCCCATAGCGCATTATCACAAGTGGTGAGGTCTGGGCTTCGTGGTGGCCATGTTTCTGCTCGTGTGGACTCTCTTCCACTTCTTTTCTTATCCTTCACTCTTTCTGTGGCGAATAGTTTTTGTTCCCATCGTAAAAGTGTTTGTTTCGGGGAAGGATCTCGTTGAAACCTGATCCGAAAGTCTGAACGCACTTCTGGCAGTATCTTACTTGTGGTTTCTGTCATGCCCCCAACAACTTGCGATAACACGTTCTTCAATACTAAAGCTAGAAGTATCAGCCATCATTGACACAATCTGAAACAATGGAAAATCTTACATTAGCATTTATCAAGGCGTAACGGGACTTTGTGGCCAACAACATTTCGCATTTCTGATTTCTACATGTACTTCTATTCCATTCTTAAATGAGGCACAAATCAGTTACGTTCCCTTAGGTCAACTCAATTCTCCTGTAAATCTTAAACTTTTTTTTGTATCTACTTTAGACCCCATTCATCTAAACATAGCCCTTTGTTATTTACTGAACATGGTGACACTTTTATAGGGGTAGACATAATACAATGAAACCTCTGAATAGCGGACACCAATGGGACATGAATTTTTGTCCGTTGCTGAGAGGTGTCCGTTACAGAGAGGCTACAGAAATTTAATTTTTCACAAGGGTAATTGTATGCAGTAATATACAGTAAATACATTATGTGTGAGCGTAAATACGTAAAATCCAATATGAAAATATTCTTTTGCACTGCATCAACTGATGAAGAATAATATGCCAAAGATGTTTGGATATTTTTCTATATGGAAGGGGAAAAAGGGAGGGGAAGGTTTTTCATTTATTTCAAATTTTCAGAACATTCTCAAAAGATGCATTGGGTGCCAACTAACATATTAAACTCTATTGTTTAGCGAAAAATGCATACTTTTTCCTCTACAAGTGTAATTAAACTCATTAGCAAGTGTCCTCTGAGAATCCTCAGTACGCTTGCGGAAGAAACTCTGTGTGTGTGTGTGTGTGTGTGTGTGTGTGTGTGTGTGTGTGTGTGTGTACTTGCGCGGTAGCGGTATTTTCGTTGGCGCAATGGATGAAAAGGCATATGGGAGTGGATATGTTTATTGACCCAACCTCAATGACAAAGAATATCCTCTTGGAGAAAGTGATGAGAAAGACGCCGGGAAAACTCCAAGCCAAACTTGTTCCAGTATCATAAGTAAAAGAAAAATGTTGCTTTTCCAAAAAAAGTAAGAGAAGAAACATTGCTCGTTGAAAATGTTATTGTAAAACAAATAATGTTTCTTCTGTGATCTATGAAATTGTCGGGAAAGATTCAAGGCCGAGAGGAAAAATGGCTAAAGTTTTTAGGGATCGTAAGAACTTTTTCATAGAATTCTTGGTCATCGACTGACCCTCTGACCCTGCATGAGTGTTATTGCTTATTAAAGGTTTTCTAGAATTTCCACCAGAAAGCAATTTATTGCGGGCAGAAAAAAAGAAAAATATCAAGTTCAGCTTGAAGCTGTTCTGTTTGATTGTTCACCAGGTCTAGACTTATGATAGATACGCTTGTGAGGAATAATACATCGCAGAACCAAGAATAATTCCTGTTCATTATGAAGAGGTTATTGAAACGTTTGGGGGAAAAGAGGACTGTCCGCGTCCGTATCTGAGTGTGTCCGTAAAAGGGAGGGTTTTGTTCCGTAAGAGAACATATATTTCTGTCGGGACAAAAAATATGTCCGTATTATAGAGGTGTCCGTTAAGGAAAGTTTCACTATACAGATTTTGTAAAGAAGATTGTTCACAAACTTAACTTCACAGACTCTATCGACCAAAGAAACTGAATGCTTATCGCCGTAAAACCAAATGTGATAATTTGATCCTAGCATGTACTGCGCCTATAGTGCGTCCAGTAAGAGAACGTCTCTGACAGCTCGCAGTGACATTGCCACTACTCGCGTGTCAAGGTTTTTTTTCGGTGCAACTGTAGTGGCAATTTAATTAATGGTATAAGACAGAGTGATCGTGGTTGGTAACACTGGTATCAAAGTAGGGGTTGCAATGTCCCACCGCATGTGGTAAGAAACGTCAGAGACCATCTCTTGTTGGCCGTGCTATAGTCAATTCAATGTGGTTTGCTTTTGCGTTCCTTCATAAAATCTCAGTTTGTATTATGTTTTCATTTTGTTCTTAATTTAGTCAAAGGGCTTTCGGAATAGGACTTCATGTAACTCGCGCGCGTTTCTTATGTGTGTCTCGTCCATTACATGATTTCCCTAGTACAGAGTGATCACAAAATCCTGTTACCGCGTGTCGCGTGTCCAGATATTAATAGATGGTCGCATTGCATTAACGTGGCATCATGGCAGAGGACAATTTGAGGTAGTGTGACTATCCTTTACTATTTATTCACAGCGTCTGTGTGTACACAATCGCTTTCATAGCAGAGGGTGATTCTTCTCCATGAACGATATTAAGTTCTCCTCAACATTGCTGGCGTGATGGCAGTAAATGCACATCGAACAGCATCCTTAAGTTCGTCAACTGTTTCGTAACGTGTGGCAGCAACCTTTTATTTAACCCTTTAATGGGCAAGCATTGACAGCATTACCATTAAAATATTTAGTTTGCTTTTATGGTTGAATCATGTCTTCCTGATCATAATTTCGTAATTTTTAAAGTATTTTTATACTTTGGTTTCAAAATACAGGGTGTTTATTTCAAAATGACATTGCGATAAAATAGGTCTTATGTGTAGCTACTGAGCAGCATTGTCCTATTATGGTCAAATATCGTAAGAATACTCTCAGTAATTACGAAGTTTCATTGAAATATTTTCCTACAAAGCGAAATAATAATAATAATAATAATAATAATAATAATAATAATAATAATAATAATAATAATAATAATAATAATAATAATAATAATAATAATAATAATAATCTTTGACGGAACGTAGGAGATAAAGCTTCTACAATACTAAATTTGACAGTCCCCTGTTAACGAAGATTAGAAGTATCTGAAGAATCGACCCGCAAATCATGTATATGAATATTGTATGAAAGCAATAATGCCAATTAAATGATCACTGAAGTTATAATTCGTGTGGATAACGCAATAGAATGTGATGTTGCTTGAACTCAACACTGCCCAATAAAGATTTAATGAACCCTCATAATGCATTGTCGCAAGATGACAGATTAAAACTTCGGGGTGACTACTCCAAAGGTGCAGATAAATGGACAGAACCACGTCCAATCCATTTATCAGGAAATACCTCACTGGGATATTCTTTAACGGGAATAGCATAATGGGTTGATGGTCCATCTTGCTGGAACCATACGCGACTGAGGACTTCCTGATCTTGAAGATGTGGAATAAAAGCTATCACGTAACATGGTGAGATACGCAATGTGATTCACAGCACCGTCAAAGAAATATGGACCTACCAAGTGTGTTGCAGACATTGCTGCTCAGATCATGACATGTGGAGCGTTGTGTTCATGTTCTTCATAAAAATGTGTGTGTTTTTTACTCCAGAAATAAACGTTCCTGGCCCTTATACTACGATATATTGGACGTTCGTCTGAGAAAAAAAAAAAAAAAACTTTCTCCCTTGAAGAAAGAGTTGCAAAGACATCCAGCATTCTCCCAGAAACCTGCTGACGTTTTTGCATGTCATGATTACTAAATTCGTTTACAAACGAAGGTTTAAATGCCTTTAACTGCAAATCTTTCTTCATATATTTCTGTAATGCCGAATATGGAACACCCAATTCCTGTGTCCGCTTACGAATGGGCTTTTTTGGCAAACGTTCGACAGACATTGTAGCCTCCAGGCATGTTCCAGTCATGCTGGTAGTTGTCCCGATCGGAGCTTATCTTTTATGCAACCAGTTGCAAAGAGCTTCTTCTGCCACTGTAAAAGTGTTGGTTTTGGAAGGGAAGGTTTTTGAAACCTTACAGTGAAATCATGCTGAATGTGTCTCATTGATTTTCCTCTATGGGATTTTTCGTGAACCCACGTACTCATTACGATCCGTTCCTCCATTGTGTAAGTGGACTCATCAGCCATGATTTGTACGTTATATCAGCACCTGCAACAATAAGAAACGATTCATTAACATCTATGTAATACATAGAGTTAACGACTTCGTGATCACTCTATATATTCTGGTGGTTTACAGTTATTGTAAAGTTCCGTGTTGTGTTTATGACCAATTTCAATACAAGCAATAGCCGCAAATCCTAGTTCTTATGTCTATATCCTTCATACAATCGCAGAACGTTTTCCAAATTTATGATGGAATTTGATTTACCAAAACTACATTATAAACAAAGTAAACATAAAAGTTTTGTTGCCGTCCTAGAGCAGTGATAAACAAAAAGCAATGCAGTGGACGGTGCGTATGTTTAGGTTTCGAAGTAACCTCCATCACCATCCAACACCTTTCGCCAGCGTTCCTGCAGTTGCACAGTAGATAGAACTCGGCAGTTGTGAATGCAAAGAAGTCCGTGAGTGTATTTTCCAGGTCTCCCTTATTTGCGGGGTATCTTCCGCGGAGATGGTTGTCGAGGAAATGAAACAAGTGGTAATCTATTGTTTCAAGTTCCAATGAATATGTTGCATGGCACAGTGTCTCCCAGCTAAGTTGCTGAAGTATCCTCGGATCCTCTTTGCCACATGTGGCTTGGCATTGTCGTGTAGGAATAGCACATCCTTGCTACTTACCAATGCCGGCTTCTTTTGCCGCAATGCAAGATGCACCCTGCGGAACTGCTGAGAGTAGAGGTGGAAAGAGCTCATAATGCGCCACTTGCCGATATTTCCACCATACAGAGAGCATATCCTTTCGTGGTTGCAGAAGTAGTTTTGAGGTAGATCACATGTAGACAACCAATGTCTCGTATGCTTGGGAGTGTCGTAGAAGACAAAATTTTCGTCACAAGTGAGCATATAACCGTCACCAGGTTATAGAAGTATTTTTTGTGGACGCTCTGTATATTTAGTAAAGACAGTAATTATTTTTCGATTTATACTTTATTCTGCGACGCAAATAACTCCTTTCTTAGATGCGAACTGTTTTTCTTCCCACGCAACAGGACAAAGGAGTCTTTTATCGTTCACTCATATATATATATTGATTTGTAGTGAGAATATTTTAGTTAGCGACAAAGAATCTATTCATTTTCTGAACTACATATATGATAGACGTACTTTTCTTAAGTTGCAGTGTTTCTTCCTTACCTATGAATATGCATAGACTATGTTCTGTAGTTATTTGGAATTGATTGATTGATTGTTTGAGTTTAACGTCCCGTTCAGCAGCGAGGCTATATGAGACGTGGACCTACTGATTAACGTGGAATTCGAACCACATGAGCTCCCGCCGGGAATCGAACCCGGGACTCCCACGCCAAAGGCGCGTACGCTAACCGCTTAGCCACGAAGGAGCTCATTATTTGGAATTGAATCAAGTGTATTCTCCAATCATTTATGGAAATACTGCGACCCAGAGCACACCAAGACGCCAGAACGACGACAACCACATCGATTTACCAGTTCGTTATCTAAACGTTCCAACCCAAGTTATCGCAACGTCTTGTGCGTCGTGGCCAGTGGACTAAACGTTAATTCTTTTTTATATTCGATTTGCATGTACATACAGGTGATTTAACCTGAGTGCTTTTGAGAATGAACTGCCAACATTGAGCAGACACTCAGTGCAGCTCGTATTTCGAACCTTTGAGATCGAGGAGGTTACTCCGTATTTTGAGGCAGCAACCACGTACGTTGCATCGGGCATCAATCATAATGTTGTGCTAAGGGGCATATATTATTAGCCAGTCAAGGTCCTAGTTATGGCTAGCCCCAATCAGTGAAGTCCCAGGTTCATATACTTAGTGCGTATTTGTTATAAACGCGCTCTCCAAAATTCTCATTCCATTTTATTGACTGTCTACATACTTTTCCTGAAGAGTAACGTTGACCTGTAAGGATTTTTTTGAAGTAGCGACCATACTACTTCGTGGGATTATCCCAATATCACCTCCATAGTGCTATTTCCCCATGTGCATTAACGGTATGAGAAAAGTATCTATAGTGGAATCCCAGCCATAAACTTCCATACAGATATATAGAAGCGATAAAAGGGCTGTAGTGTAGTGAAAAAAGCAAAGTGTGATCTTATTAGTGAAAATAATTATATATACCTAGGTATATGTATTCAGTGGTGAGTGTTGTGGTTGTTTCTCTCCGTTATTTTTTAAATAGTATTTTAATAAATAAGCATAGTGTCGTTTAATCCAGTGTGTTTTTGTTACATGTATGAGTGATGTGTGTGCGCGTTGTGGTCTGAGTGACCATCTGATCGTCCGTGAGGGTTTTCGAGACGAGACAACCGAACATCTCGGTGTCTAATGCTCATCTCGTTATTGAGACTTGCGGGCAATTTGGGAACGATTCTGTAATCCCTTTTTGGAGATGTCCTTCAACGTCTTACTCAGGTAAGTCCAGGTCTCCTGAAAATACTCATTGGCAGGACAATGGACGACAGACCCCGGAAAGCGGTTATAAGCAAGCGATCAAAGATGAGCGTGTTGAAGTGCCGAATGAGGAAGGACAAACAGGCTGTCACTCGTTTTTGTTGGCTGCCGACAATGTGTGGAGTACCCTGTTGCTTAACTTATCTGACTTCCCTATCCCATGCAGGTTCTGTCTAACTGTTTCAGAGGACAAGGAACCTTTCCGGAAGTTCATCACACGTTAGACCACTGTTCTCTACGATGACTGCTTTCGGGTTCTCGTCTTCCAACAGATGTGGTCGTCCACTGCGAGCTTCATCCGAAAAGCTCACATTTCCGGAACGCAATTTCTGGAAACAGTGCCTGGTGATGCGTTCGTTTATGGAATTCTTCCCAAAGGCCTAGCATAAGCGTCACCTTGATGCGGTAGCTGACAGGGCCACTTTAAAGCCACACAACAAACTCACGCGAGCAAACTGCTTCGTTAGATCCATTTCCCTTCGAAACTGGACGAGCTATGACTTCTGTATGTGCGCAACATATGCCTGTATTGCTGAAGATCGATGCTCAGACTAGATCCCGATCGCTTGGCAGTCACATGTGGCATTTCGTTTCCTATTTGTGAGCGCATAATTAATGGGACTTCATAAACGGGAATAACTTTTTCGCTACCTTCCGTTTATCTTCTCTGTTCTGTGTATAATTCCATCCAGCCGGGAGACAAGAGATCTCAAGAATTGGTTGAGGGATACCCACCAACTTTGGCCAGGATATACAGAGTCTACAGTTAGCAATCGAGGTCGTCGATAGAGATGATATTTAAACCGGAAGTCGTACAAATAAACTATTTCCGGTTTTAACGTCAAGTACTACAGAGCAGAAACGGAAATAGATAGGGAGAAATGGTGTCCTGCAATCGATTAAGTGTTCAAAGAATACATTACATTTCTACTTAACCCGGAAGTGATTGAAATCCAACACAACTTCCGGTTTCAATATTGACCAATAGAGATCAAACTCGATAAGATATAGCAAAGAGACGTTTCTTTCGAATCAATTTAGCATTCGTCTTCTATCTTATCTCTCTATTGGAACAAAGGCTGGCAGAAATGACTACTTTTGATTTTAACGTTGATTTCTGTAAGCAAGACCGTAACATGTGAGAAGGCAGGGGGACAACTCTCCCTCCAGGGAAGCTCCCGCTATTCGAGTGGGGCCCACTTTAAGACACAATTTTCTTACTCGATATACGAACGAACATGAAATTATAAATGAAGCATCAAACAGATTCACTACGTTACTTAAACAAAACAGCACATAAAAGTTAAATAAAACAAAAATGAGTCGTGGGCCAGAAAATATCTACTATTAGGGGCTCTAGAAATAATATTTATACGTATGACTGAGATTTGTCAATATTGTCCCCTTAATTAATTTGTCAGGTATGGAACGGGCCCAATAACGTGCGGGAGGGCCCACAAAGAGTAAGAGAAAGATGGAAAGAATGGGCCTGTTTTAGAATTTTGTGGGAGGGCTCAAAATAACTTTTTCTAGCGGGTCCAAATATTAATGCTTGCCTCCCAGAAAAAATCTAAGTGACGGCGCTGGCCGTAGGGTTAAAATGGTAACAGCTAGCAAAAAGTGCCTTCACTCACTGTCAATAACTAAAGCGTAATAAGAGCATATATCATCTCTATTGTCTGCGTAGCAAGAGATGGCCTCCGACAGATAGCTGCACGTGTTATAAACTAAATGAAAGGGAGGATTGTTAGCCAATCACTGCAGTATTCTTTCACTCTGTTACTAGGCAACGACCGCGCTGTTGCTGTGTCGGTAGCAGAGTGTTTGGCAACAGCGCCTCTGATTTCCACGCGCTCTAACCAACTGCCAGAAGCCAGCTATTGTTGCGCCGATAATACTCTAATCTATTCGGTTTGAATATTAATTGACAAGACATTACGTCAGAGAAACCAAATTTCTTTACGTGGTGTATACGTGACACTGTACTTCTTGTAAAATAGGGGAGGCGAACACAACCATGAGAGGTTTCAACATCAAGCAGTGGGAGTGATCGGAAAGCCATAAACTAAATATACTTCATATTATATAAAAATGATGTAGTTTCTACTCAAGTTTCATGAACATGGATAATTTTGATGGGTCTAGGATCTAGGAGAGATTTACTTAATACATTTTTGCTTGAATTAGTGAATTTAGCTCTTGCCTTTGACTCACTTTCATCCAAAACAATAGAAGTACAGACATTCCGCAAAAGACAGTTTGGCGAGTTCTACGTAAACGCTTACACTTGAAAGCATGCATAATTACAATGGCACAACAAATTACTGACGTAGATAAGGTTGCTCGTGGAGAATTATGTGTGGAAATGTTGGTTCGGATAGAGAAAAACGAGATATTCCTTAACACAATTATCTTCAGCAATGAGAGTACATTTCATATCAGTGGCAAGGTAAACACCCACAACTGTAGAATCTGGGACAGCGAAAACCCACGTCAAACCATTGAACACATCGGTGACAATCCAAAGGTGTTTTGTGCCGTTAGCAAATTTAAAATGTACGGTCCTTTTTTCTTCATGGAGGACACTGTCACTGGTATTGTGTATCTTGACATCAGGGCGCAAAATTTCAAAGTCAGATGCATTTGCCAATCCAAAAATGGTGGTCGCCAGTATCTCTGACGTACAAATCATGAGACCCCCCGGCCTTTGGTTTGACAAAGAAAGAGATTACATCAGGATTGAGGATAATCAATTTTGAATTGGACGATTCATATACATGTTAAAAATATCTTACCTTAAGACTTCACGTTTGTGTAACGCTCTCTCTCTGCGCTGAAGTACCAGCTGTCGATTGCAGTTTTCGGATTAAAGTCCTTAAGTGAAGGGCCGTTGATGAAAATAGTCAGTAAATCATCCAGTGTGTCAGTCTTCAGTGAATTCCTGTAGGAAGTCTTAGCTCTGTTGAGAGTGCTGAAGCCTCTCTCACATGGAGCAGTACTCACGGGTAAAACTGCACAAAATATGACAATTGGAAGCAAATTTGGGAATTTCGTAATTCAGTGTAAATTCTTTCAGTGTCTGATTGAACGCCAATGAAGAAAACAACCATTGGAGGCAGACCATTTCTATTGAGGGTGGGAAAGAGAGGCGAATTGTAACGTTGTAAAGACTTCGCTTTCTATGTCCGTTGTGAAGACTTCACATTCCGTGTTTTCTCTCACTCAGTGACAATTATTTTCGTGCAAAAGAAAAACTGCAGCCCTGTGAGTTTAGGCAGAAACCATTCCTATTGAACACTAGTCGCCAGGTCTAAATTTCTAGTCACCAATGGCGACCGGAAATTTTGCGCCCTGTTGACATGTTGAATTTTTTAATTTCTCGGATAAATGAAATCTAACAGCAACAAGGCGCGACCTATTACTAGCGGCAAGACGACGCACCGCCTCATTTCCTCAAGGAAGTTCGAGATTTCCTTGATATTCACTTCCCACGTCGGTGGATTAGCCATGCAGGTCCAATTGCATGGCCACCTCGCTCCCCCCTGTTGACATTTATGGATTTCTCCCTGTAGGGTTTCGTTCAAGATCAAGCATATGTTCCGCCCTTACCAGACAATGTTGCAAATTTGAGAAATCACTACTACGCTGCCGTTGCAGAAGTTACGCCCGATCAGCTGGAACGAGTGTGGGAGGAAATTGAGTTTCGGTGGGATATTCCCACATCACTAACAGCAGTCACATCGAATCAAAATGAGACTTTGATGTTTAACTTGAAGTATTTTGCTACAAATTGACAAATCTCTCGTCCCTTAAGGTGGATCGCCACCCGGAAGTAAGTACATATTTTAGCTCATTCCCTTAACTAATGCGCAATGAAACGTTACATGTTATAAATATTGTACTATAAGATAGAGTATTGTTTCTGCTATAGCACAAGACACTGATTCATTTGCTTGTGTCTCCTGATATCGAAAAATATAACAAAGAACAGAAAATATTTGATTCGTTTTACAATGAACACTCAAGCTGGCACTTGCTGGTAGATCTTACTAGAAGTGGTCTGTTTTATGAAATATTTGTTTGTATGTTTAAAGTATTTTAAGGTAACAATCTTATAACAAAATAGATATATTGTTTGACCGTTTTACGTGTTATGTTTCATATTTATTTAAATATTAATTTACATTTAAGGAAACACATTTTGAGACGAAACTTGCGCGGAACGCCATAATGCGTTGTTGCCAAATTTCTACGTTTACTGTAGTAGTTACAAAAGAAAATTCCTGGATTCTAGCGTTGCAGTTCGAGAAGCGGAATCGCGGTAAAGGTCGAAAACTAAGTTCTGCAGTGAGTATCTAAGCAGGATTTCATGAGCACTCCCTTTAGTATTTGACATCAGTAAACAGTAGACACTATCTGGCAATGCCACACTATTCAAGCAGCGTTTATCATAGCACTGAGAACACCTAGCGATCCACCTTAAGTAATGTCAATAAATTTCTAATATATTTTCAAAGTCACGTCAAAAATGGCCTGAGTCAAGCTTTCACGTCGAAAATGGCCTGAAACAAGGAGATGCGTTGTCGCCATTATTATTTAACTTCGTTCTGGAATACGCTATAAGGAAAATCAAAGATAGCAACCAGGGCGTACAGTTCAACGGTATTCACCAGGTTATCGCATATGCTGATGATGTAAATTTAATAGGCGATGATAGGAGAACAATAGAAAGAAATGCAGAGATCTTATTAGACGCTTGCAGGGACATGGGTTTAGAAGTAAATGCAGAGAAAACTAAATACATGGAAGTGCGTCGGGACCGGAATACAGCAAATTATGGATGCGTTAAAATATTAAATAATACTTTTGATAAAATAGATAGTTTCAAATATCTAGGATCAATATTAACAGAGGAAAATCATATTCACGAAGAAATTAAATGTCGACTAAAAGCAGGGAATTCGTGTTACTATTCGGTTCAAAATCTCTTGTCGTCGCGAATTCTGTCGAGGAATTAGAAGCTTAAAATATACAAAACGATAATTATGCCTGTTGTTCTGTATGGCTGCGAAGCATGGTCACTTACTCTGAGGGAAGAACATAGACTGAAAGTATTTGAGAACAAGATCCTGAGACGAATATTCGGACCCAAGAGGAACGGGAATGGGGAATGGCGGAAACTTCATAACGAAGAACTACATAATTTATATGGTCTACCCAACATTGTTAGGGTCGTAAAGTCTAGGAGGCTTAGGTGGGCGGGTCATGTAGCTAGAATGGAAGAAAGTAGAAACGCTTTCAAAGTCTTGACTGGAAGACCAATCGGAAAACGACCATTAGGAAGACCTAGGCGCAGATGGGAGGACAATATTAAGATGGATCTCGCAGAGATTGGAATACAAAGTAGAAACTGGATCTAGTTGGCTAAGGATAGAACTCAGTGGAGAGCTTTTGTGAACGCGGCACTGAACCTCTGGGTTCCATAGGCCACAGAGTTAGTTAGTTAGTTATATTTTCAAAGTTGCAAATTCCTTTTTGACTCATTATGTGAGCCACGACAAGCGAAGCGCCCAACTATGCTTTCGGTGCCATACACCTCCCTTGGTACATACCTCCATTATCTCGCTCAAAGTCCCCACTATGAAAATGGTTACTTACATAAATCCCGTAGTCCAAGTATAACCATAAATGAAAATTGCTTATAAGAATTTTATGACAATTAAGAAAAGTTTTATGAAAAAGTACAGTATGATGTTTTGTAATGGCTCTCATTGTTGAAATATACGGAAGGGATTAGTTGTTTGTAATCGTTTCATAGTGGGTGCTATAATGAAATTATAAGGAAACTACCGTAATTAAAAGGAATATATGAAAAATTTAATAAATGTATAGAGATAAATTGACCTGCATTAGTCATCACTTTTAGTCAATTAACAAAAATGCCAAACGTACGGGAATTGGTATATTACGATACTGCACACATACCAACTGCAAGAAAATATGGTAGCCTTAAAAGAAACTTGTTTGTTTAGGATGAAAACTAGAAAATGAAGCCTATAGACCACCAATTAACATTTACAGTTTCAGCTGTAGTCGTAGAGTAATGATTAATATAAGTATTTACTATTTTATGCTGTAGCTTAACATTTTATTATAATTTATATGCCATTTCCGTATTTGTATTCCAGTTTGATATTCCGCTTGTAGAATCACTAATTTGCATTTTCTCGACGAAATTATTGTAACATCACTTCACAAAAATACTCACTTCAACAACAACAACAATAAAATAAAATAAAATAAAATAAAATAAAATAAAATAAAATAAATAAAAAATATGCTTTTTAAAATTTTTAAGGAAGCATTTTTGACAATATAGTTGCTCCTAGTATGAGGAACCGCCATGCTACGTACACAACTGTACTAACGTTTGTATATCCTAGTACTTACGCACTATGTACTCGCAGCAGGGCGATAGAAGTTTTGCCAGCCTGGGAGGTACTTTCACATGACGCCCCTTTATTATTTTCTTTCTCAAATTTTGCCACCCATGTATTCTTTTCTTTTTTTAAATTTTACCGCCCATCAGACTTGCCGC
This sequence comes from Thermobia domestica, assembly GCF_964235325.1. Classification (NCBI taxonomy): domain Eukaryota; kingdom Metazoa; phylum Arthropoda; class Insecta; order Zygentoma; family Lepismatidae; genus Thermobia; species Thermobia domestica. The sequence goes on along the minus strand of NC_137460.1, from coordinate 294,996,816 downwards.
CCTGGGCGGTGGCACGGCTCGATCCCCCTTCGCGCCGAACCTGACTCGCAGACATGTGAACTTGAAACTTTTGAGGCACACTAGGTGACGTCAGTTCCGGAAGTAAGCGTATTTCGAATGCGCATTTGTATCTTTTGGACACGACCACCATTTCGAAGACCTTGAATTTAATTCTTTTGCTCAAAACGTTTACTCTTTACCATAGGCGTCTTTGGCAAGTTAAAATGGGGGGGGGGGGTGACCACTAGAATGCTACTACACTCTTACTGAATTTACATCAAATTTATGAGTAAATGGTAATTTACTTGAATTATGAGATAACTGTATCCTCATACTACCTTTACCAATACAATCGATTGGTTGAACATGACGTATTTCGGCCAGTATTCGTTGCTCATTTGTTTTCGATGGGTTTCAAAGTCATGAGCTGCATATGGAACTTACAATGATTATATTTTACATTGACTTATAAATATTATAATGAAAGAATTACTTTCTTTTAAGTTTCTGAAAGATGGAACTTTGAAGTCCAATAGATCAAAGATAAATAAGGGAGGGGAAACTTACTTGCATGAGAATAAAGTGGAATATCCACCAGCATGTGCCGCTCTGTACTTCTTCCATATAGATCAGCATTGGTCATTTTCATCTACCCAACAAAATATTGGGGGGACACGTCCCCCTGACCCCCCGCCAGAGACGCCCATGCTCTTTACATCTCTTAACATTTTACTTGGAATCAACTTCAGCGTTCTCACTTCTACAATATCTGAAAGTTGGGTTCCATTCGTTTCACGGAAGCATTCAGAGAGTCATACTTATTTTTCAAGTTATTCGCTACTGTCATTGTACTTGAGCAATGAAAACACTTAGATGAAGACGATGTTCCTTGAAACGAATGTTGTTATCGAAAGTACAAGATCTTGTAATTATCCAAACAGCAAAGTATTGTCACTGGTAATTATAGCAAGCGATGGTTCCCAGTCCTTATGTCACACTACCACTGCACTGCGGCCATCTTCATCAACTTATTGGGTGCAACAGGGTATATAATAAGCACAATAAAAATTGACAATGCTTTCATATCTGACCATATCAAATACTTCAAGACGACAGAACGAACTTCGAATATTTGTGTTTCCATAATGATTAATCATACTATATTACAATTTGGCAATTCTCAAATTTCTTGTATCAATATAAAGTTTCTTTTCTCTCAAAGAGAAATGTGGATCACTCCCCCTCGAAACAAGATATTTTCAATTTGTGCCCTTTATGTTCCCAAAAGCTTCAAATAATGAGATTTAAATCAAGCTTCGAATGGCCATCGCGCCCAAAATATTTGTTGATGCACCAAAAAGCAATTTCGATAGATCGAATGTTTTTTCAACACAAGTCAAACCCTATTTATCCTGAATGGTTGTTCTTGTTAACGTGCTTAACAACTGCTTAACAAGTAATTGTTAAAAGAAAATGGAACATTCGTTAAACTAAATTAATATTCTTATTGTGACAATTCATTATTCATAGACTGTGATGAAGAATCGTTTCTTTCAACACAATGCTAAATATTATTTATGAATGTTAATTTTGAACTTGTAGTGGGTATGATAGAAGATATTGTGATAATTTGAAGGTTCATTCAACAGCTTTTATGCTTTACTATTCAAATTTAGAAACTAATCAGTAAGCAATAGAGACGAACTATAAGTAAATAGACACTGTCACATTTAGTTTATTTAATTTTTACCGCCGAAAATAAATCGATTTATGCACAATCAAGTTCAGTTGTCCCACCATTTGGTTCCTTCAGAGACCTAGCCCAATTGAGTATGGTATATAATGAATGAATTCTGCTATGTTGACATGTGGAATGTTGACCTACGTGTTAGGGAAACCTACACTACCTGTTGAAGGGAAGAAGACTTTTAGCAGCGTCATCTCGATGCATGATCAGACAGACATAGATAAGACGTACCGTATTCAGGTTATGTGATGTGTCTGACTCACGGAAACTTACGCAAAACTAATTTTACCAGTATATATCTGTTACATGGAAGCTCGTCTTCGATCAACAGATTAGACACATTCATAAACCCACTTGAGAATAAGAAAGAAGACCCTTCTTCAGTATAGACGTACTTTTACCGTTAAGATTATCCACACTTTTCACGAACCTAATCGCTTTCTATACCAGTTAGCATCCAACACCACACGGAAAATTAACTACGTTTTACTGTTAGTTAAGTCGGAGCAGTCTACATTCTTGGCAAGGGTTTCCTTAGATGTGTATGGAACTGCTACATGTCAACAGAGCTCAGAAAACCAATTTTAAAATTACATGATACTACAAGGGGTGTTTCACTGTCTCAGTTTGGCAATATTGGCTGCGGCGGAAAGTGGCTGTTATTTAGTAACACTGCAAACATATAATTTGTTTGTTGAAGTTTAGAGTCCCTTTCAAGCACCGATACTATATGAGACGTGGCTTTATAAAGTGTAAGGTGGAATGTGAACCACTGTATTGTTTTCAGTGCTCCTTCACTAGGAACCCATACACCAAAGGCTTACCACTAGGTTAGTATGGTGGATTGCAATGATAGCCTAGCTGATAGGTGACAATTGTTCTGATACTGTAACAGGGTCTAACTCATTTGCAGCTTTTCAACGATATATTTCCTGTCCTGTAATCCTTAGTTATTGACATGAATGTGGTCTAACAGCTGACTTTTGCGCTAATATGAACTGAAAAATGACTTGACCGATGATGAACAGCAAATTTTAAAAGTTTTCGGGAATTTTCTCCAAATTCATATCACCTTCAGTGGATGCGCTTAATTCGTTGGAACTTACTCAATTTTGAGATATAAAAGGTTTGAAGTATTTCCCTTGATTTCCACAGTATATCGCAATTTCTAAACCAGCAAAGATTAGTAAATGTGGACTGCTGTGATATTAAATATTTTCATGTTTCTGAAATGCTATTTACTTACTATTTATTTACAAGATGTCTCCGTATATATTAGTTACATTAAATTTTATATACAGCATTTACTTCTATTATTTTTGTACTTTCCTTTATATTTTCAGGACGTCCATGAAGTGTGCCCAGAGGAAATTTATAGTATAAAGTGCGCATTTTCATTATTGTACACTTTATAATGATCGAAATAACGAAAGTTGAGGATGAAGGTAACGAAACGGAGACGTTCCCATCCAGCTATTTGCCAATCACAAACGAGTGCAAACATGAAGATTCAGACTCCTCAGTGTGTTCGGATTATATTTCAACTCATATGGAAGAGAAAGAAATGAAAATGTTTCTTGAGGAAGAGCAATCTTGCATGAACTCTGATGATGAGGGTTACTATGTAGTGACTGAGGAGGTACCTGTCGAAGGTAAATTTAAAATGCCGTATGTGAAAAATGACTTTGATGAAGATAACATCCTCACTGAAGGTAAAGTTGAAATGGTGTACGTGGGAAGCAATGGCTTTCAAGAGAATGAAATACCGGCGGAAGGTAAAGTAGAAATGGCGTACGTGCAGGACAATGGTTTTGAAGAAAATAACATCCTGGCTGATGGTAAATTTGAGGTGCACGTGAAAAACAATGACTTTGAAGTGAATAACACCCTCGCTGAGAACAAATTTAAAATGCCACACGTGCGAAATAGCGACTTTAATGAGAATAACACCCTGGCTAAAGGTGAAGTTGAAATAGGGTATATGGAAAACAGTGGTTTTGATGTGAGTAACACCCTGTCTGATGGTCAATTTGAGGTGTACGTGGAAACTACAGACTTGGATGAGAATAAGATTTCTCAACTTGAAATAACATACATAGACCATACTGGGTTGTATAATAATAGCTCTTCGGATAAAGGACAGTCTGAAATTGTGCAAACAGGTAGCAATGACTTTAATGAAAATAACATTTCTGTTGAAAGTCAATTTAAAACAACGTACATAGAAACCACTGACATCAATGAGTATAACACTCTGGTTGAAGGTCAACTTGAAATAACATATATCGAGAACAATGTCCCCAATGAGAATTATACTCCGACTGAAGGTCAATTTCGAATAGTGTGTGTGGAAAACAATGGATTTGATGAAAATAACAATGTTGATTATTTTAACAACTTGGGGAACAGTTTCTCAGAAGAGAATGGAATGATCTTACTTGATGATTTAATGAAGATTGAAATTGAAGAGGAAGAAATAGAGAAAGAAATAGAGGAACAAATAGAGAAAGAGGAAGAGAAAGAAATAGAGAAAGAAGAGCAGAAAGATGAAAGAGAAAGGGAAAGCTATGAAGAAGTCATCAGTTACATGAACAGGTTTGTAGTTTTAACATAAGACATTCAATGTTCTGATAAGTATTTCAATCAACTTTGCAGGTTTTTGAAAGATTAATGCTAATTCGAAATTTTATTACGGTAAACAATGATGTGATACATTGCAAATGGAACAACAATTGTGTTGTTGTGAGTGAAACGTAGGCGCAAACAGAAACTATTTTCAATTCAGATGATGAAAGCAATACGCCCTGATTAGTCACAATTATTGTTCTTTATGCTAACAGGCTTTTCACCGAAGATATGTAATCGAAGTACAGATTTAATATTTCAACATTTTAGAAGCAATCATAGATTTAACTTAATTCAGAAAGAATCATAAATTTGAAAGTTATATTTCACAAATATTCACAGATTTAAGTATTTGAGATTGAATCACATTATATATATATATATATATATATATATATATATATATATATATATATATATATATATATATATACAGGGTTTGTCCGGGAAGTAATAGGACTTATTTTATTCCGCCATGACTGTATTTCGGAGCGTGCGCGCACCGACTGGATCCGGTAGAGGGCGTTCCTAGCTAACGAACGAGCGGCTGGTCAGTTGTCTCCGAGCACACGGAGAGTCAGGACAGGCTTTTTCGCGCGACGTGTTTCTGTGCGTGGTGGAAACCGAAAATGCAGCGTTCGTTAGAGCAGAGGTACGCGATTAAATTCTGTGTTAAACTCGGTAAATCTGCGACAGAGACGTTTGATATGATCAAGCAGGCTTACCCAGATGATGCTTTAGCAAGAAGTGGTGTGTTTCGGTGGCACAAGGCCTTTTCGGAGGGCCGGGAAGAGGTCGCCGATGAAGACCGTGCTGGAAGACCTTCGACTTCGACAAACACCGACAATGTGACTCGTGTGCGCGAAGTTTTGAACTCAGACCGTCGACTAAGTATTCGTTTAATTGCCCAGATGTTAAATTTACCAAAAACTGTGGTTCATGAAATTGTGACGGAGCATTTGAAAATGCGCAAGGTGTGCGCGAAGATTGTCCCAAAAGTGTTCACTGACGACCAGAAATTGCGGCGAGTGGAATTGTGCCAAGAAAATTTGAACATGTGTGAAAGTGACCCCTAATTTTTGAATAACGTAATCACAGGTGACGAAACATGGATCTTTGACTATGATCCCGAGACAAAGAGGCAATCTTTCGAGTGGTACACGCCGGCGTCTCCTCACCCAAAAAAGGGAAGAATGAGCAAATCCAAAGTGAAAACGATGCTTATTGTCTTTTTTTGACATCAAAGGCATCGTCGACCATGAATTTGTTCCTCCTGGACAAACCGTCAACGCAAAGTTTTACGTGGAAGTGTTCAAGAGACTCAAACGAAGGGTCAATCGGGTCCGACCAGACATCGGAGCCGACTGGAAGCTGTACCACGACAACGCCCCGGCTCACACCGCCTTTCTTGTGAACAGCTACCTGACCAAGGCCGGCATCCCAACGCTTCCACAGCCGCTCTACAGCCCAGATGTGGCCCTCTCGGACTTCTTTTTGTTTCCTCGCCTGAAACGCCCGATGAAAGTCGAGCATTTTGAGACGACAGAGGGGATCCAAGCAGCTTGCACCGCGGCTCTCAAGGCTATTCCGGAGAATGAATTCCGTGACGCCTTCAATGCTTGGAAATCGCGCTGGCAGCGCTGCATCGACGCAGAAGGAGCCTATTTTGAAAGTTTTTAAAGAATTGTAACGATTGGCTCAATCCGGACAAACCCTGTATATATATATATATATATATATATATATATATATATATATATATATATATATATATATATATATATATATATATATATATATATATATATGTATGTCCCTTATATAAGGTAATTTTGTGTTAGGATACACACACCCATGAAATGTATTCTATGTTAGCGTAAATACACATTAGTGAAATAGCAACTCTCTACGAGAAAGTTAACCAGTGCCGACTTCACGACAGTCATGAAATGACGTTTCCGTATTAGAATATAGTTTAGAATGTCCAACTGTGATAACGAAGAAATCAAAAGATACAGAGAAACGAAACTTTGCACGAAGCAGCTAGAGGGAGGAGGACACCTGCCCGTGTATTGACGAATGTCACCGAATGAACAGTGTTGCCAACCTAAGAAAAAGTTACGTTTTTGTGAATCGAATGACCTAAATTGGATATCATCATTCGAAGCAACAATGAAAATAAAGACAAAAGAGATGGTAAAGCAGATTAGTGTTGCAAGCGTTTTAGAAATAACGTGAAACATATGTTAAATGCAAACGCCGTTGGCGCACCCAGCATTGCCATCTTTTACAAACCACACTTCTCAGCTTTAACAAGACACCAAATATCTCTGTACGTGATTTATCGAACTCACATATCCACAGTACTCTTCTTCATGATCTACAAGTGCCGGATTTATGTATAAGCTAAACAAGCTATAGCTTTGGGCCCCACTCTCTTGGGAGCCCCCAAAATTAAAGGAAACAACTGGATGTATATTTCCAAAATATAAGAAAAATAATAAAATCTACATATAGCAACAGTGCTTGTGTAAAATCTACATATAGCAACAGACTCCTATGATGTAAGTAATGGGGCCCCTTTTGCTAGCCTGCTTCCTAAAATATCACTAGTTTCTTCATTTCTGTATAGGGTGCTTACGTTCATCTTGATACTTAAAGGGTCCATTACCTTCAATAGCTTAAGGCCCCACCAAACCTAAATCCGACTCTGTGTTCTACCGCCTTGCATTATAGGTTCTAAACCATACCGCACTAGTGACCTATTCCGATTTATTGTACCTTTTCCAAACTCAAGTTTTCTCTTTTGTTAAAGGCAACGAGTCATTGCAAACAGTTCTTGTCAATATTTAAGGTGTATAGAACGTTAGTATCTCATTTTCTGTATGCACCAACGGAGTTTGCATTTAACACATGTTTCACGTAATTTGTCGAAAAGTTTGCAACACTGATCTGCGTTTATAATCTCTTTTGTCTTTATTTTCATTGTTTTTCCGAATGATGATATCGAATTTGGTCATTCGATTTACAAAAATATAACTGTTTTGGGTTGGCCACACAGATCATCTGGTGATGTTTATCAATACATAGGCAGGTGCCCTCATTTCTCTAGTTGCTTCGTGCAAAGTTTTGTTTCTCTGTCTTTTGGTTTCTCCGTTATCACGGTTTGACGTTCTAAATTATAATGTGAAAACGTCATTTCATAACTTTGTCGTCAAGTCGGTCTCGTAGAGAGCTGCTATTTTACTAATGCGTGTTTACGATCATATAGAGTACATTTCGTTTGTGAGTGTATCGTAGCACGAAATTACCTTATATAAGGGACATCCTAATATATATATGAATAATAGCGATGTTAAGGTATAAATAATGCAGAAAGAATCATAGATAATCATAACAATAATTAACAATAATAGATTTATGACAAATACTTCAGAATCAGTCATAGATATAAGACATACTTCCCAATTATAGATGCTAGATACAAACATTTCATAACTAATCATAACTAATCATAGATTAACATTAATAGATGTCAGGAACTAACATTTAAGAAAGAAAAAAAAATGAAATGAAACTTTCAAGTTTTATGTCCCATGTTTAAGCCGGCTAGGCTAAACGAGACGGAACATTTAAGAAAAGATCATAGATATTAAACATATATACATTGAAAATAAACACCTTAAAATGTTCATTTCTATCAATCATACAGGTGTTTGCAAACAGACATAAAGCAGAGGATACATTCTGTTTATAATTATTTAGTAAATGTCTTAAAACTCATATCTAAGATTTATATATATCCCTCAGAAGATGCCAAGTCAACTTCGTGAGGACTTCGACTTTACTTTTGTCACTGCCTTAAGAGAACCTTAATACCACAGATAAAGAAGTCTGGTAATTATAATACAAGTAACTTCCACTATCTGGAAGTAAACGTATGATTCGTAAGGCGTATAAATACGGTTGTGATGCTGTTAGGATTACACGTTCAATATCTGAGATCCTGTACTCTATCGTCAACAGAATTAAGTTAAATATTTGGTAATATTTGCTAATTATTATCTTCTAATCCACGTGGACTCTTTATTTCTTAACTATAAAAAATTTGTTTAAATATTACTTTTGTTTAGTAAGCACATATACTTCTGAATAACCCGTAATCAAATTTCTCACATACAATATTATCCGTATACATGCAGCTCAATTTGAATCTAGTCTTGATTACGTTTAAATAGAAACAAGGTAAGTAACACCCTAAACTCAAATGAAACTAAAGGAATCTGCACGGAAGTGTAGATTGTATCAGTCGCGGATCCATGGGGGGCTATAGTTCCCCTTGACGCTCAGATATACACAGGATAAAATGGACTTCAATCCTGCTTTATACTGAATAAAACGGCAAACTATGGTTTAGCCCCTCCCTTGATCATATCCTGGATCCGCCACTGGATTGTATACACATTTATCGTATTATATAAAACGAAACATTTATCGTGTAATTTTTATTTATATAATGAAATATTTCAATTGAGAACATCTGGTACCCCAGATTGACACCAGTTTATGCTAACTTGGCTCGTGTTATTTACATGTCTTTTAACTACCTCAAATGTGGAAATATTTACTAACGATTAAAAGAAAGTGAAGTTTGAAAGGGTCGAACTAGAAATTTTGCTCTATATTATTTTCCAATTTATTTCTCTGATGTCCCAATATCTTTTTCAAATTTTACCCTATATACTTTAGGATTTTTTTTTCGCTGTTAGTATAACAATCACTTTTTAATGATAAGTTAATGGTGATGATCAATTAATAAATGTTAACTAATAATACTTTCATATTTGTTAATTTGCGAATCGCAAATAGTAAGAAACACTTTTGTTTTCTAAGTCCTGGACTGCCAAGCAGCCAGGTCCAAATTCCAAGGAGCTTGGACGGAGTTAGCCCAATCAGAAGATATTTATAATGAAAACACCCTCTTCGGATTTATTATTGGTATCTGTAACAACTCTATAGCTTAGTATATATAGTAATCTCATAGAAGAACTTCACAAGATTATTTTAAAAAGTTGTTAATTTCTAATTTTTTTTTTTTAAAATTCTTCCATAATTACTTTAGAAGAAACTAAAATTCATTAGAATGAAATAACTTTATGACATTTCTATAGTAAATTTCAGATTTAGCAGTGCACTAAAGATTAATCGGGAGGATAACTATACCTAGGCAAGGGCGCCGATCTTGGAGAGGCAAGGGGGCCCGGCCTCACCCCAAAAGCTCATATGGACCCCCTCCTTGTATTTATGAATATACCATATTTGGCATAATTTGAATGCAATTTGTCTTAAAATCCTCATATATGCCTTCTGCATCTGTATGTCCCCCCCCAAATTTACAGAGAAATCGGCGCCCTTGTACCTAGGCATTATTCGTCAATTTTCAATTTATAGTAGGGAATGATGAATAGGTTTGACACATATTTTAGCATAAGTAATTTTGCATGTACGCGAAGGTTTAAGCTTTTTTGAATTTCTATTGGATTAAATGTTCATTTTTTTTTGTTTATATACTACTTTCAGGTCGTCGACATAAGAAGGCATAATCAACCCATAATTATATGTCAGAAAAATGTAGTGAAAATATAGGGTTGTTTCTCACTTGGATTATTCCATTTCCTTCCAGCAATTATTTCCTAACTATTCAATTTCCTTAATCACTCCTTTGCTTTAGCCTAAACAGCAAAACCATAGGACATTAAAATTCCAATAAAACTGACAATTTTCATTTTTATTATTGAATATAACCTAGAAGTTTATTTAACTGCTTAAGACATATTTATAAGTTCATAACAATGGAACTAATGGAACATCTAGTTTTTTTTTGGTTAACGGTGTAAAAAGTCAATTACTTTCTTTAAAAGAAGCATAAGAAGTTTTAATAAGTAAATAAGAAAATCATTATATGTTATTATTAAAATTTATTTCTGTAGTAGGCGTATAGAGTTTTCTTTCTTACAAATATGAAATGATAGTTGGTAACTTCTCCAATACTACACACACACACAAAAAAGTAGTTTAAATATATTAATGCATGTACCAAATCATCCTTAGTTAAATATTACTCTTCTGCCTGTGTTTAGAAACTCGAAATACAGTTCTGAATAAATATCAAGATATATAAATTCCAACACTATCTCTATACTATTTCTTGAAGCTTTAGTTAATAGAGAATAATACGTGAACAACTTAGGATAAGCTAGAAACATATAATATAGCTAGTTCTATCTCTAAATACACACACACACTTCCCAAAATAGAAAGTTTTCATAATAAAGATGTAAAATGTACTTTTCAGGAGGGATAGCTACGATGAAGATAAACTGTTGTTATTCGAAGATCACAATGAAAATGATAAGTATATAGAGAATGAATCAGAATCAAACATTCCCATTATTATTGAATACAGTTGCCCAGATTGTAATGAGCTGTTTCTATCAGTGGATGATCTGTTTAACCATGCCAAGAAGCATATCATCGATCGTCCATTCCGCTGTTATCGATGTGGAAAAGCTTTTGCCACAAAAGGTAATTTGGACAACCACCTCAGAACCCATTCAGGTACAAGATTTTCATGCTATCACTGTGAGAAGACGTATTCAGACGAGGGCCACTTGCGTAGACACTTGCGCAAGATCCCTGGTGGAGCCCCATTCCACTGTGACCAATGCGGGAAAAAGTTTGTCACTCTCTTAAATTTGGAACAGCACATGCGTCGTCACGACTTCAATGTTCCTTCGTTAACATGCGCTGAATGCGGGAAAACGTATGCGTGCAGAAGTAACTTAAAGCTTCACTACCGCCATTGCCACCCTGATAAGCTAAGCACTTTAGAGCTGAGTCGAAGAAGAGCCAGAAATACTTTACAACGTGAAGAGTTGGTTTACTGCTGTGAATTTTGTGGCAAAACCTTAACGTGTCGCAAGTCTTTTCAGTTCCACTTGGCAGCACATATCGTGGAAGAACCATTTGAATGTGCTACTTGTGGGAAGACTTACATGTTTAAAAGATCTCTGGAGCAACACATACGTGTAAAACATTTGCGTGCCGTAGAGTTGCCCCCACTGCCTGAAGGGCGGAAACGACGTCCATACAAGAAGAGGAACCCAGGAATATTAGCCTGTAAGTATTGCGGCCGAATTTACGACGATAAACGGAAATTGCGAATCCATGTGCAAGGCCACACTTATAAGCGGCCATCGCTGTGTCCCTATTGCGGAGAATATTTCAGGCATTTGACGAGCTATTGGAGACATATGAGGAGAAAGCATGGCCTTGGAAGATCTAACAATGGATCTGACCAGAAATAAATTCACGAAGGAAATGAACTACATTTATTTATATTATTCTGAGTAATATAAGCTTATTTATGTTTTCATTGCAAAATTTGATTAATTCTAAATTTCTTACAATGTACTATTATTCTACTTGAAGATTTACAAATAAGAATTATGATCAACTGTTCTAATTTTTACATCTCTAATAACGTTATATTAGATGGTGTTGCATGTAAACTTTCAGTAGACAAGCAAGCCAGATAAAATGAAATGGTGATAAAGATTTGTGCAGTACTCTACTAAAAGATCTGAAATTTTATGGTGGTATTACTCATGTTGTAATTATTCGACAAAAATAAGTAGTGAATAATTACCCCACGTTTTTTTCATTAAATAGATTTACAAGTAGCTCGTGTAGAATTATATTGCATATAAGTAATTTGAAATGTCTCATAAGTAATCATGAAATTGATTTCACTAAAATTATTAAGCACTCTAAGATTGTATACTTGTTACTAATTTCATGACTGTAATATGTGTTACTATCCTGATTGCTCATTACATTGTATACGAATACTTCATATATCCATTGTATAGAATACAGAATACTGTTTCTATATTTCTAAAGTCCTCTATCGTACTTTATAGTGGAAGATAAAGAATTATTTCGTAACTGATATGTCGAAATGGATGTTAAAAATCTCCCATAATAATGACTTAAATCAAGGAAATTCTTCATCGTAAAATAGGAAATGACGGTGTGAAGACACAAAGCGTTCTCTATTTGAAACATAAAAAATGGAAACATTGTAGATTAAATTTGAAAAAGAAAACGAAAAACAGAAAATTTGGATTTCTGATTAATATAGTTCATTGAGCAAGGATTCAGTATAATTATTATGCTTGTAATATGTGATGCATGTTTCTTAGCTGACAGAAATGTTCGAAATTTTATTATCTTGTCGAAACAGATTTATTGTATATTCGATATCGATGATTTTGAGCTGAACGTATGATTGAAAATGTTTGTTAAAATATTCACATAGTTGATAGTAAGGAAAATTTGTTCTCTATAATCAATAATTAACATCTCTTTTCATATTGTTGATAAACCATACGCTATTTAAATTTGGTAGTAGCTATATTACGAGTTTCAAGTTTTATCTTTATTTAGATTACACTTTCGCAGTTATTAAATAATTAAGAACAAGACAGAATATGAAGCGCCAAATACAGTGTATAAATTTATTTGATACCAACAAAAATTAAATGCTTCGTGTTTATTTTAGTTTAGAAGGAATGTTCGATTTGCTGGAGGGATGTTGGAGCTTCCTCTGCGATCTATTCTTTAATCTTGGTTTAAGGAAACTATTCCTTAGCCAATGAATTTTGTGCAAATAGTAAAGCGGCTCTATGTAAACCAATATTGCTCAATAAAAGTAGCGCTATTCTTGTTGAAAGAAAATTCTAAAATTATTGTCAAAATTGTATTCTAAGAATTTATTTATTTATATTTATGTATAGTCCCAGGCATAGTATATTGGCCATTTTACAACGAGACATGTATCAAGAAAACATAACAGATTTTTAATAAGAAACGTGTAACGGCAATAATAGTAACACTAACAGAATATCGACAAAACATTAACAAATTTCTCCATGTAATAACACAATGTAAGTAGTAGAACAAGATGTTTGACATTTTTTCTTTTCTTTTGTTTTCATTGTAAACCTGAAGCTTTTAGTGTCTTCTGGAATACTTTTTTTCCTGAGCAGAAACAAAGTATTTTATTACAAATTCGCATAACATAATATGAGTTCATAAACCGCCTACAAAAGGGAGATCTCTTCTAATTCTTTGCTGGTTGGGAAAGTTCCTAAAATATCTGACACATTTCCCCGTAGAATGGCTATACTAATCCGTTGTATTAGGAATGCTCTTGCTCGGGTATCTCCCGATTTAGCGATATGCGTTGGCCAACTTCATTGACGAAATTTAGTCCTTCTTGTCCCCATGAACCACTTGATTCAATTGCTATTATCAAAATTGTTTGGAAATAAATACTAAATCAAATTTTCATGTCTTCTCTAATATGTCTTCTAATTCTAAAATTTATTTTAATTTTTGAACAAGAGTAGATTTATTTATTCTATAGTAGCAGAAATGACCGGCTTCGCATAGGAAGAATAATATTAGTGCAAAATATTTGAAATTAATTATATTAATTCGTGTTATTAAACAGTTCAAAATCGTTTGTCGTCACGAATCTGTCGAGGAATTTAAAGCTTAAAATAAATAAAACGACAATCATATGTGTTGTTCTGTATGGCTGCGAAACATGGTCGCTTACTCTGAGGTAAGAACGTAGACTGAAAGTATTTGAGAACAAGATCCTGAGACGAATATTCTGACCCAGGAGAAACGGGAATGAGGGAATGACGAAAACTTCATGACGAGGAACTGTTATACCATTTATCAAAGAATTTTAGAGTCATAGGGCCTTATGCAGAGTCGTTTTGATGCGTGATTAGTGTCATACGAAAGAGTTCGACTTAATATATTTCCTGCAGTAGTCAAGCTTTTAGTTTGACGCTAATCATACGTCAAAATGACTATGTATAAGGCACATGAAGTCCAGGAGACTCAAGTGGGTAGGTTGGGTAGGTCATGTAGCCAGAATGGAAGAAAATAGGGACGCTTTCAAAGTCTCAATTGGAAATTTAATTGGAAAACGACCATTAGGAAGACCTAGGCGCAGATACGAGGACAATATTAAGATGGATCTCGCAAAAGTAGGAATACCAAGCAGAAACTGAATCCAGTTGGCTAAGGATAGAAGTCAGTGGAGAATTTCGTAAGCCATACAGTTAGAGAGTTAGTTATTTGAAAATAAAGAACGGAGTAGAATAATTATCAGAGAAACGCCTTCGGCGTTGCCCTCGTCAGAAAAAAGTAACTGAGTAGAATGTATAACGGCGTTGCACCTGTGACAAAGTAACGAACAGAGTAAAATAAATAAAGACAAATAACGCCTTCGGCGTTGTCTATGTCAAAAATAAAGAATTGAGTAAAATAAATAACGACGTCAATTCCTCGGCAGCTTCTTCTTCTAAGCTTGCCCTCTTCAGATCACTGTCCTCCACCTGTTTCTATCTTGTGTGACACCACACTGTACTATATCGTTCTGCACACAAGCTCTCACTATTTCTTTGGCTGGCCTCGCGTTCGTTTCCCATTGAGTTCTATAGCATTCACTTGGTGAGCTACATTTTCCAAAGGTCTTCTTTTTACATGCCAAAATCATCACAATATACTATCTTGTAGCTTTTGTACTATTGGTCTCACCTTTACTGTTCCCCGATTACTTAATTCTTAATCATGTCCTTTCGCGTCACTCCACACATTCAGTGCAGCATTTTCATCTCAGCAACATTCAGCTTCTCCTCTCTCGTCTTCCTTGTCCAACATCCCCCATCCGTATAATATGGCAGGCTTCACTACTGCTTTATATAGTTTTCCTTTAAGGTGAATTGGTACCATGTCACGCAAGTACTCCTGTTGTTTCTCTTCATTTTGTCCAACTGCTGGTAATTCTACCCTTCATATCTTCTATTTCTGTAGTATTGACCCCAAGTACTTGAATTTACTCGTGGGCTGCGGTGGCTCAGTGGTACAGTTTTCATCTCTGGTGCATGGGGTCCCTGATTCGATCCCAGCTCGACCCAAGTGAACTTTGTGTTGGACAAAGACCGTGTGTGTGGGTTTTCTTGGGGTTCTCTCGTTTCCTCCTACTTTCTTCATTTCACTATTTCATTCATCTCTCATCATCACCGTCTCCTTTAGCCTAGCCGGC